>NC_141254.1:8673018-9873018 GCF_054856555.1 Leptonotus elevatus
TGAAATGAATTTTTTTTTAAACAAATAGAAATACTTCACATGAATTTTGACGTCTATAGTCGTCAATGGCAGTGAATGAGTTAAGCGATTAATCGTGATTCTAAGATGTGATTATACTGATTGAAAAATGTCATCGTTTGACAGCTCTAATACATATGTATACATAGGCATGTGGCATATTTGGAGTTTGTCCCCACGCGATACTCTGAAACACATTGCAAATCATGTGTCATGCATGCGGGCCGAGCCATATTTGGTACGGTCTGGACTTGTGAAAAGTCCATTTCAGTTGTGCTGAGTGAGCGGCGAGCGTGCTAATCCTCTCCTGTGTTGTGTTCTCATATTGCGAAGGGCCATGTTTTTTTGTTGACTGGCAGCTCATTAGCATAATTGGAGCCAGCTGCAAGGTTCCCATGTGGTGCTGAGGAACTGCTGCAAATAAAAGTTCACATTTGACATACTGGATTTTTTTTGACCACGTTGGAATTTCAAACAAATAAACACTTGCTTTTGAAGATTCCATTTACTGTCGCACGTGATGAAGCTTTTCACCTCCAAATGTGTTTGTTTTGTTTTTGCGCGCGTGTGTGTGTTCAGTGCCGAAAGACGGTCTGAAGAGTCAGGCGGTGTTCGACGAGATCCGCATGACGTACATCAAGGAGCTGGGAAAAGCCATCGTCAAGCGAGAGGAGAACACCAGCCAGAACTGGCAACGCTTCTACCAGCTCACCAAGCTACTGGACGCCATGCAGGGGGTGAGCAAGCACGCGCGCGCGCCGTTTAGACAAACGACAAACACATTCGATCGGTATGTCAAATATCTCAAAAGTCCATTTCGTATTTTATTATTGTAAAAGTGCTTAAAAGTCACTTGTGGGAAATATGATAAAATATTGAGACTTTCCTTTCACTGAGGGGGTGTGCACACTTTTGTCGCCAGCATTTTAGACATATTATTTATACAGTAGTTATTTAGGCGGTAAGTTGTACACAATATTTGACAGAACGGTGAATATTGTTTTTTTTTTTTTTTGTAGATGGTGGAGGATCTGCTCCAGTTTTGCTTCTACACGTTCATCAACAAGACGCTGAGCGTGGAGTTCCCCGAGATGCTAGCCGAGATCATCAGCAACCAGATACCAAAAGTCAAAGACGGCAGCGTCAAGCAGCTGCTCTTTCATCAGAAGTGAGCGCCGCCCAGCCTTCAAACGCGCCCCGCCCGCCCAAAACTTGACGGCCGCATCCTCGCTCAGGTTCGACTCGGAAACTTTTCCCACTTTTCCCCTCGGCGGTCGCGTGCTTTCACTGCCGACAGCTCAAAACATTTGCGTCCCGATTTACGCCGACCGTCAGAATGTAACGTGTCAAACTATGTCATGAAATGCTATCGTGTGTATATGATGGACCCCAAACTGCTTTCAGCTTGGAAAGAAAAAAACGAAACCTCTCAGCGACTGAAAAAAGGAAACGTGGATATATTTTTCTGTAGTTGTATTGCAAATGCGCCGGCTATTCAGCAACAGCGCGTTCAAGTGAGAAGGGAAAACAGTGCCTTTCAGCTCCAAAAGCTCGACTTTGCCATTCAATTGGAAACGTTTTTTTTTCTTTTTTCTTTTTGTCTTAAAGCAAAGTGTGAAAATATTCTTGAAGCCAGCCGGAAAAGAAAAACAGTTATTGAAAAAGGTGTCAGATATTATCAAGGGGAAACTATCACTACGACGGCGTATTAGATCCACGTATAAAATAAAATAAACTTTATAAAGTGGCAGGTTTGCGAGAAGAAAAACTTACGAGAAATACACGTAGCGTACTTTTCGGACTGGTTTCCAAATAAGGAGATAGTAATTGCTTTAGCGTAGATGAAACATATCATGTTAAGCATTCGCTATTTAAAGCGTTGCGTAACGGCCACTGGTCAGCGACAAAGACGATCAAGCATTTGTTAATTTGTTCAAATTGTATATTTACTTGTACATTCCAGATTTATTATTTACGCATTCATACATTTTGGTCTTTTTTTGTACAAGTATCTAAGTTGATGTGTCGAATCCGCCGTCATTAAGTATGCTAGCATCTGATTGGATAGTGTTAGTCAGCTGATAGGGGAGCAGGAAGTGTTGTCGCTCTGAATGACGAGTAAAGTTTAAATTTAAGACTGAATCCGTTTCCATCCTGCCTTTTGGATTTTATAAACGGTGTCCCATTAACCACCATCCAATCCTCACATGAGACTATAGCTACGCTACACGTATTTCTCGTAAATTAGAGTTTTTTCTCGCAAATCTGCCACTATATAAAGTCACAAATTTGCGAGAAAAAAATGCAGAAATTTGCGACTTTATAAAGTGGCAAATTTGCGAGTTTTTTTCTCTCAGAATATTGCCCCTCTAAAAAAATATATATTTATACGTGGCCCTAATATGCCGTCGTATTTCACAATGGTTTTATGAGATTATAAATAATTTTAACTCATTCACTGCCATTGCCGTCAAATAGACGTCAAAAATTCATTTGAACTATTTCTATTAGTATAAAAATGTTTCTACTTTTGTTAACAAGAGTATGAAACCCCCCCAAAAAAATAATTATTGTACATTTAGAACAGATATAAAATTTGTGATTAATCGTGAGTTAACTAGTGAAGTCATGCGATTAATTACAAAAAAATAATCGCCTGACACTCCTAATTCTTAATAATCTTTTCTTTCTTTTTTTAATATTTTTTTTTAAAGTAATTTTAAAAAATTAAAAAACAATTATAATCTTCTTTTTTTTTGTTAAGAAAACATTATTAAAAATTTTGTGCGTCAGGCAATTATATTTTTTAATCATAATCGCATGACAGTTCAAATGAATTTTTGACGTCTATAGCCGTCAATGGCAGTGAATGAGTTAAAAAACTATGACGAAGGTTCAAACATACACAAACAGTTCTAAAATATCCACACACCCCAAAAAAATTATTTGAAAATTAAATAAACAAATTGCACTCCACAAAAGTGGTGTTGGAGCCACATTGCACAATTTCAACAGTGATTCTTTAACATACCACTAGGGGGAGCCTGCATCCATTAGTGTTACAAAAAACAACACAAGTCAATCGCTATATATAATGCAGCGCCATTGCAAGTCAAAGTGCATCAAATTATTTCTAACAACGTTTTGACCCCTGCGACCCTTGAGGAATAAGTGTTTAAAAAAAAAAAATGGATAGATGGATATTCACGCTCGTGCATCAAGTATAATCAAAACATTCCTGCCTGAAAATGAATGGCAGTTGATTGCATTTGCATTCAACCGCTGGGTGAAGGCGGACATGTTGTTTTGTAATACAATGAGTAATTATCCATCCAAACAATTAGTAAAGCTTTTTTAATGACAAAAAAAATATTTTTAAAGCCACAAACTGATTCTTCTTCTGATGAAAATGACCAAATGAACAAGTGGGTGCAAAATGTGTGGTGGATTTGTTCTGGCTCAGTAGATGTGGAACTCGCTCCCCCCCCAAAAAAAAAAAATTTTTTTTACTATCTCTACTTGCCGGAAACGTGGGCAGGCGGAAAGTTCTTCGCAATATTGCAACTTTTTTCCCTGACTTGAAATTTTCTTCTCTGGCTGTTGCGAATGCGATTTTGTTTTTCAGTTGTTTTGAAAATGGTCCCTTCATTGATTGCTGTATTTATCAACACATCACATGGAGTCAACCAACCCTTTACAAGGCATACAGAAATGCACAAAATATCATTTAAAGAGAAAAGAGAGTGAGTTCTATATAGATATAATATATGAAATATTTGTTTTGCTTTTGTAAGATGTTTAAAAAAAAAAATCCCATGAAGTTCTATTTTCAAATGAGATGCAAAATCTTTTTTTTCTGGGGAGGGGGGGGGGGTCAGGCTTGGTCCCTGGTGCCGAAATTCACAGGTTTCCTGAAATGATGGAAAGAAAAAAAAATCTATGAATTGGATTTTTCAATGGACTTGTGCGTGAATGTGTTGTGCGTGTGCGTGACGCTGCAATTTGCTTCAGGGCGCTCATCTATGAGATTCTCACAATGTACACCAGCTTCAATGTTTCTTATCATGCAGGTAATATTCAATATGGTAGCTTTTACAATTGCCGTTTTACTGCTCCCATACGCAGTATACGCGCGCACACACATGTACAGTATGTATGTGTGTCTTGTGTATAAGTGTGACTTGACTGGCTGTCAAGTAGTGTTTTCTTGCTTACGACGCAACGGTCGATTTTTCATTGCCGGGCTCTCAGCCAGTTAAAAGAGCAGGGGGGGGGGGGTTGCCATGGCGACGGCTCATTTGCGTCTGTCTTGGGGCTTAATGGCACAGCAGGCCTTAAGGCGCGCTCACACAAATGTGCGCTTTTACATGTAACATCCAATAAGTGTACATAAGGGTTGACAACATACTCCAGCCACTGCAAACAGCTTTTCCTAATATATATATATATATATATATATTAGAAAAAATAATAAAATCAGAGTCAGTATCATCAATGTGAGGTGATTTTCCACTGAAATAAATATTGATTGTGGATGGTATGCTGTTGATAAATGCATTATTAGCAGAGCTCCAATACATTCATTTAACTCATTCACTGCCATTGACGACTATAGACGTCAAAAATTCATTTGAACTATTTCTATTAGTTTCACATTTTTTTCCCACTTTTGTTAACAAGACTATGAAAAACTAGGGAAATAATTATTGTACATTTAGACCAGATATAAAATTTTAAGTTAATAACTATTAAAGTCATGCGATTTATTACAATTAAACAATTTAATCGCCTGACGACCACATTTTTAATAATCTTTTCTTTTCTTTTTTTAAATAATCTTTTTTCAAAAATAAAAGAAAAAAAATCCAAAAAAGAAAAGAAAAATAATTAGGTCGTCAGGCGATTATTATTATTTTTTATTGTAATAAATCGCATGACTTCAATAGTTAACTCGTGATTAATCACAAATTTTATATTTGGTTTAAATGTACAATAATTATTTCCTATGTTTTCATACTCTTGTTAACAAAAGTGAAAAAAAAAGTGAAACTAATAGAAATAGTTCAAATGCATTTTTGACGTCTATAGCCGTCAATGGCAGTGAATGAGTTAATGAATTTTTGGCCAATTCTGTTTCATGAGCATCTGCATTGATTCTGTTTGCAAGCTGACCACAAAACAATGTTCAATTTCTGAAATGTTCCTTTTTTTTTTATATATATGGGTTGATTGATATCTCACGATGAACATGTGACATGTCACTAACTACACAGATTTGATATGATGACAAATGACAAAGCCTAACTTAAGACACATGCAAACTAAACTGCTCATGATGATGATTGTGCGCAAAATTACTCGTTTTGTGGATGTAAAACAATGTAAAAAAAACCTAAAAAAAACCCGATCTGTTATCATTGAACTATTTGGTGTGTGGAACATGCCAAAATCATGTACATCCAATGTTTCCTTCCATTCTGATGAGGACGTCAAATGCTATTCTTCACATTTGCGTTTGTTGCATTCATGGATTCAAACTATGTTGCTAACCAAAACAGCAGCACGCAAACTGCCATTGAGGCACATGGCCGCTCATTTCCCAACTGCCTTTGTAACCTCGTGTAACAGTTGATTTGTCGAACTCGTCTCAGATTGCTTTCACACAGCCGTTGCGTGCTGATCGTTAGATGCAAGTGCTTTTCATGGCAAGATTAACGTATTTGAGCCCCAATAAATAAATATTTGATGACATTGAAAATGTATTAGCTGCCGACAATACTTTTCGTTTACTAGGTTCATTGATTTAGGAAGGATTTCATTGCTAGAGGCCAGTGGCTGTGGATGCTAACATGCTATGCTAACAGCTAAGTGCTAGCGCGGTCTACGCCACGTTGCGACCGCGCATTGACCCACACGTGTATATATATATAAATACAAAGTGTTTATGAGGATATTTGTGCATACCTTGGTGTGTTGGCGATGAATCCTCGCACACCGCTTCCAGAGTTTTTTGTCCCACCACTAGTACAAAATGGCGTCCAGCCTTTCGTACCACTTATTCATTTTGCGATAATTTCCACTGCGGCTGTTGTGTTTTTTTTTATAGTCCTGTTTGAGCTTCTTTTGTTTTTTCTTCACCTGATTTTGTGAGTAATATTTAGCTAGGCTAGCTTTGCGGTTATTAACCCATTCACTGCCATTGACGGCTATAGACGTCAAAAATTAATTTGAATTATTTCTATGAGTTTAACATTGTTTTTCCACTTTTGTTAACAAGAGTATGAAAACCTAGAATTGTTTTATTGTACATTTAGAACAGATATAAAATGTCTAATTAATCAAGAGTTTACTAATAGTCATGCAATTAATTACGATTAAAAAAAATTATAGCTTGACGCCACTAATTTTTGGGCGATTACAATTTTTTATTGTAATTAATCGCATGACTTCAATAGTTAACTCATGATTAATCACAAATTTGATATCTGTTCTAAATGTACAATATTTTTTTCCTAGGTTTTCATACTCTTGTTAACAAAAGTGGGAAAAAATTTAATTTTTATAGTTTAAATGAATTTTTGACGTCTATAGCCGTCAATGGCAGTGAATGAGTTAATTGGTTTGTAGCACTTTCGAAGTGGCGTCGGGTCTCCTCGTCCCCGTAAATACTCAGCAGAGCCTGCACTTCCTCATCCGTCCACCTATCGGTTTTCTTTACTCCTTCCATTGCTGAAACGTTTTAAATACAAAAAAACGTGCACACAATAGTCGAGTATCGTACAGAAATGGCGGCTGTACCGCGCAAAAAAAAGCACCTACCCAAAACGACACGCCTCCTTGTTCAGCCGACCAATCATGAGACACTACACAGCACGCCCCCGTCACACCTCATTGCTGTTCGGGGTAGATAACCAAAATACCTTCCTTACTGATCCCTCGCTAATCCGCAGCGGCTGTGTGAAAGCAAACCATTTCCCATTTTCTGGACTGACACTTTCAACATGTGCATTTCAATTGTAAAGAGTGTCGTGTTCATCCCGAAATGTCACCCCAGAGCTTGAATTGATCCTCCTCAGTTTCTTCATTGAGAAAAAAACCTCCCTGGCCTCTTCTCTGCCGGAATGCGCCATATCAGTTTGACAAGACGAGATCTTGCTCAGTTGGAATCATTTTGTTTTTTTTGTCAAGTTGTCGCTTTTTTTGCTTAAAAGGCAAACGCGGCGACAACGTTGGGATGGCCATCGTCAAGTCGGCGTAATGCCGTGCGAGCGGCTCGTTGGATTGGGCGAGAGTGTGAAAGGGCTTTCGTGAGGTTGAGGTGAGATTTTGCGACCAAAGCTGAAAAAAAAACAATCCAAAAGTATTTAATGACATTTTATTTTGAAAGGCATCTTTTTTTTTTTTTCCTCTTGCGATTATCCCGGCTTTTGATGTCGTCGCTAATGACGTGAAGGGTCACCCCCCCCCCCCCAAAAAAAAAACATGAATAAAAAATAGAATGTTAATTGAGCGGAGCTGTATGAAAGTGCACGACACTCACGCTCGTTGAAGAGTCTATTTTGTATAAAGAATCATCTTGAATGATTTCAAGTTTGGCTGGCGTGTGTAGCGTATTGTTTTCTTTGTATTTCACTTCAATGTAATCAATACAAACACAATGTACAGTGTTTGTTTGAGTGGGGAGGGGGGGTTAAAAAACACACTAGATTCTGATATGACTTGTGTATTATTCATACCCACTCTGTAGTTAGTGTCAATATTTTCACCTTTTTGATTCAATGTTAAATTCTCTGTGTTGTTATTTGCTTGGCTGGCCGGAAGTGATTTGACTTGACAACCATTACACAATAAAGTCAAATGTTTTTCCAAACCTTATGGACAAGATTTTTTTCTTTAACTTTTACTAAATTGGACAGATGTTTTTTTTTTTATTATAATAAAGTAGGCAAAGGTTTTTGGTTGGGGGTTAGGGTTTTTTGTTAATTAAAAAAGCCATGGTGTATAGTAATGCTTTATTTATTTATTTATTTTATATATATATATATATATATATATATTTTATATATATATATATATTATAATAAAGTAGGCAAAGGTTTTTGGTTGGGGGTTAGGGTTTTTTGTTAATTAAAAAAGCCATGGTGTATAGTAATGCTTTATTTATTTATTTATTTTATATATATATATATATATATATTTTATATATATATATATATATAATATATTATATATATATATATATATATATATATATATATATTATATATATATATATATTATATATATATATATATATATATATATATAATATATATATATATATATATATATATATATTATATATATATATATATTATATATATATATATATATATATATATATATATATATATATATATGGCTTTTGTTTTTTAAATGACCATGGCGTATTTTTTAAACATGGGGGGAGGGTTCTTAGGCGTTTTTTTTTTTTTAATGACTATGTATAGTAAGGCACTTTTTTTTTTTCTTTTTTTTAAACCATGCATATATAGTAAGGCGTTTTTTGTGTGTTTTTTTTTTACGAGCATGTAGACTAAGGCATTTTTTTCCCCTTTTAAAATAAACATATATAGTAAGGCGGGGGGGGGGGTTAACGTCCATGTATAGTAAGGGGATCTAAAAAACAACAAAAGACCATGTATCATAAGGTGTTTTTTGTTAAAAACCATAAGCAGTTTTTTTAATTGAGCATGTAGTAAAGCGTGTGTAAAGCTTTTTTTTTTTTTTGCGACTATGTATAGTGTTTATATAGTATATATATTATATAGATTGTCGTAAAAAAAAAAAAAGCCTTACTATAACATGGTCGGATCATGTATAATGTCACATTCAACAATGTCAACTGTCGGCTAGAGAGCCACAACAGCACCGAGAAGCGCGCACCGTCAAAAAGTTTGACTTTTGAAATAATTCAGCAGGCCAGTCAGAATAGTTTGTGCAGAGAATGGCTGGACATTGGAGCACCGGAGGAATTCCCGCGAGGAGGCTCTCCAGCTTGGTGTGGACCATCGTGACGAGGAGCGGTTCGGAAAATGGATGAATGACTACTAGACGTGTTTAAAAAGTAAGTCCTAACTTTTATAGATTAAATGTAATATATACAAACCTGCGAACAATTCAGTTTTAAGAAAAGCCTCTCGGAAAGTATTGATTGCGTCCATTCATATCTTGGTTTATTAGAGAAAGAAACGTGAGCTGCTCATTTCCTTATTTTTTTCCCCTTTTAAATCAGATGTGGAGAAGCTAATCGTTTGATGTTTGGTCAAAGTGGGCATAAGGTGGAAATGGCCACGGTAATGTTCTGGATTGAGAGACGTTTCTTGGAAATTCTTAGCAATGTATGTGCAATGATTTTGAATGGAAAACTAATGTCTGATCCCCACTTTTACTCATATTATTTACGGATTTACCAAAGCAGATGGCTGACATTGATAATGCGTGATAATTGAGTTTTCCTGATTTAAAAAACAAAACAAAAAAACTTTAACATCCATGTATAGTAAGGCATTTAAAAAAACAAAGACCATGTAAGACATTTTTTTTCTTTAAAAATGACCATGGATAGTAAGTTTTTTTTTGTTTTGTTTTTTAGTGACCATGTAGGTTTTTCTTTTTTTAAACCATGTAAATATAGTAAGTAGGGCTGGGCGATATGGCCAAAAAATAACATTGAGATTTTTACAGACATTCAGGACGATTACGATTTTAATTTAATAAACACAAAAAACATTTATTAAAAGGTTTCACTTATTCAAAAGTAATTCCTGTGCAAAATGTTAAGACAACAATAATGTATACTGATTCTAAATTAGTTTTGACATAAACTTAACATTCAGTTTTTTCCCAAATGCCACAATGAAGTCGTTGGTTGCTATTGTACTAAACAAGTCTTGTAAACCACCCATCCAGCATTCTGCCACAAAAAACATTTGAATGTAACACAACATAAGAACAGCAGATTTTAATAACAAAAGACAAAATTCGATTGAACTTTAGAAAAATTTCAATGATTCAATTTTTAAAATGACGATGTATTAAATTAATTCAATTTGCCCAGCCCTAATAATAGTAAGGCGTTTTTTGTGTGTGCTTTTTTAAACGACCATGTATATATAGTAAGGCATTTTTTTTCTTTTAAAACGACCATGTATCATAAGGTGTTTAAAAAAAGAAAAGAAAGACCATGTATAGTAAAGCGTTTTTTTAACGACCATTTATAGTAAGGCATTTGTTTCTTTTAAAACGAGCATGTATAGTAAGGCTTTTTTTAAATTATTTTTTTACATTATGCAAGGCATTTTTAAAATGTTTAGTAAGGCTTTTTTTTTTCATCAATCAGTATTTGCTATTGTGGTCATACATTTAACACCACTCACTAATAAGACAGCTAGGTAGTAGTGGGTTATTTAAAAAGAAATACATAAATCCCTAGTTAAGAAATTACTTCTTAAAAATATTTACTGGATATCTTGCACGTTTCAGCACGGGTAGAATATGTATTTCCACACACAACAAAAATTTGAAATATTTTTAATAGATTTTTCTGGCTTCCCAAACACAAAATCCAGAAGAACTCCTGCAACATGAATCTTAAATTCTGCAAATCCACTTTTTAAGGCTGTAAATAAACATCAATGATTATAATAATTTGAGCATCAAAGCTGGAATAAAGGAATTAAGTTAGTATGCGAAGAATACAAATATAAAAATTTCATATAAAAAAAAAAAATCATATCAAGTGTGTATGTAAGCATATTTGTACAAAGCCAATAAACACCTCAGTTGAGATAAGAAATTCTCATAAATAAAAGTAGTCTCATTTCACATTTACGCTATGTTTTGAGTTTCCTGTTTGCGCAATACTTCAGAGGGCAAAGGTCGACTTTATTGCAGACCAAGCTTATGCGTATTTATTCAAAATAGATTTGTATTCAATTTAAGAAATATTAGCCATCGTGTTTACATTTTGGAAGCTTTTCTGTGACAAATGAAACTGCAAAGTTAGGTTTAGTATTAGTGCATTTCCTCATTCATTGCTATTTATTTACTCAACTGCAGATTGGAGAAGAGAAAATGGTGATTATTATTATTAACTCATTCACTGCCATTGACGGCTATAGACGTCAAAAATGTATTTCCATTAGTTTAACATTTCCTCCCTTTTTGTTAACAAGAGTATGAAAAGCTAGATTTTTTTTATTGTACATTTAGAACAGATATAAAATTTGTGATTAATTATGAATTTTATTTAGTTATTATCTTTTCTGTAATTTTAATTATTTAAAAAAAAAAAGATTAATAATCTTTTCTTTTTTCTTAAAAAAAAGATTAGTAAAAATTAGGGGCGTCAAGCGATTACATTTTTTAATCCTAATTAATCGCATGACCTCACTAGTTAATTTAGTTAATCCCACATTTTATATCTGTTCTAAATGTACAATAAAAAAAAATTCTAGGTTTTCATACTCTTGTTAACAAAAGTGGGGAAAAAATGTGAATCTAATAGAAATAGTTCAAAGCCGTTAATAGCAGCGAATGAGTTTGAAATTGTTGACATTTTTTACCCTCGGCGTGTAGGAGATGTAGGGGTCAATCCAGGTTCAGGCATGCCCTCGATCCGCTTGCTCGTTTGTTTCGTTTCCCTATTCCAAGCCAAAGTGACAGCAAGGAGACGTCAATTGGTCTTCAGCCTCTGCGGGAACATCTCCTTAAGCAGTCAGTGCAGTTGAAAAGACGGAAAGGGCAAAACGAGCTCACATACTGTATATCGGATCATTTCCACACGCACGCACACATTCCAGGCTCATCGGCACATGGTCTTGGCAAGCGGCCCGAAGGAATCCGATAACAGCGGCGGCTCCTTCCCGCGCAACTCTGCGATGTCGCCAAAGCTTGCGCATGCGCGCCGGCCGGCATGATCAGCTCCCGTCGTGTCAAGTCGACTCCCACTTTGCAGTTCAGTTATAGAAATTCCACGTAGTTGTGAGGAATCAGTCCGACTCGACCTTCCAAGGTTCCTTCCAGCCAGCCCGGCTCTCTGGAGGCATGGACTACACGGAGCAAACAAAAAACAGACTTTGGCGCGTCCATTTTGACAAGTGCAAAAAGACGCGACTCACCATTGTCGAAGATGGTGCCGGCGATGAAGGAGAGCTCCGAGTCGTGCTCGGCCTTGCAGGCGTAAAGTGCCCGAGCTCGCTTGCCACAAAGGCTGCGAACGCACAAAGAGACATTTGACACAAGCGGCAGACAAAATCCTTCTTCTTCTGCTTCAATTTGAAACCGCGTGAAAATAACTTAGCTGACCGTTTTGACGAATATCGGTATGAGCCTTTTGTAGAAATCTGACAGTCTGTGTGAAGCTAAAACCATTTTCATCTCAGGGAACTATTGATTTCAAATGTTCAGTTAACTTTCTAAGAGAACCTTCTGAAACTTTGGTTCGACATGAACTCATTCACTGCCATTGACGGCTATAGACGTCAAAAATTCATTTGAAATATTTCTATTAGTTTCACTTTTTTTTCTAACACGAGTATGAAAACCTAGGAAAAAAAAATTGTACATTTACAACAGATATAACATTTGTGATTAATCGTGAGTTAACTCATGCAATTCAATTCAATTACCATGAAAAATTTAAATAGCCTGACACGATTTAAAAAAAAAAAAGAAAAAGAAAAGATTATTAAAAATTTGGGACGTTGGGTGATTATTTTTTTTTAATTGTAATTAATCGCATTACTTTACTACTATTAATCACAAATTTCATATCTGTTCTAAATGCACAGTAAAACAATTCTAGGTTTTCATGCTCTTGTTAACAAATAGCTATAGCCGTCAATGGCAGTGAATTAAAAACAAAGACGTGAAAGTTTAAGATTTCAAGTATTTTTTTAGGGGTGTCAGGCAATTAAAACTTTTTTGTCGTAATTAATCACATGACTTCAATAGTTAACTCACGATTGATCACAAATTTTATATCTGTTCGAAATGTACAATACACTATTTTTCATACTTATGTTAACATAAAAGCGGGAAAAATTTTAAACTAATAGAAATATAGCTGCATCTTTTATTCATTGATACGGTTCATAATAATTCATAACATTTGAGTTAAAATGAAAAGGATGTACCACACTGTAAAAAAAAAGAGTGTGATATTGATGTGTTGAGGTAAATTTTCTGCCACTAGATGGCACAATGGTGACAGCACTGCATTCTTCTTTTCACATTGAGAGCTATCTAATCTTTAACATGAAGTAACTTCTGCACATTTTTAAAATTGTAAAATACAACTTGACCCCAGTCTCCACAAATATATGCATTATTATTAAATGTATTACTGCTAAATTGTGTCTGCTGCGTTGCGACTGGAATTCCCGCAGTACCGGCTTTACATGTTAAGGGGCGGTCATCAATCGCGTGGTTAAAAATTTTTGTGGTGTTAAAGGAACTTTAAATAACTCAAAATGAACGCACTCATTTTGACACACCTAGTATTTTTACTTTTTGGAAAAATTAATATTTACTGTAGAAAACTATAGAGAGCTGTGGTATTTACTTTAAGTTGTCATTTAACTTTTCTTCTCTTGCTTTTTTGTTAGCTTTGTCTACATTCTTTTGGCGCTTGCATCACCGTCACCTTCTTCAGCATGACAAAAACGTTCATCTTCAACGAAAAACCTCCTCCAACCAGAACTCGAATTTTAATGCATGTGAGAGCAGACAAACTAAGAAGAAAAATGCACATTAAAGTCTGAAAAATAACGGTCGATTTGAAGAAGTTTTACGTCAGTCCCATTTTTGTAGATCAAAGTATCAAACACACTGATGTTTTGTTGACATTTTGAAATGTATCTGATGACGACTGACCTGATTGGGGAGGAGTCGCTGGAGGCCGAAGAAACGGGCTGCGGGCTGGACGGAGCCGAGAACATGGGCCAGGATGGAGACCGTGGGGAGTTTGGACTGGAGGACGGCGCACTGCGGGAAAACGGGAGATGCTTCACTCACCATGGACTCGTAATCATAATAATAATAACAACGTACCATCAGACCTATATCGCTGGAAAATTTCATATTTTTAAAAAAATCTATACTTTTGGTGTCATTTTCACAAATGATTGTGACCAAACGGAAGTTTTGAAAATGGCTTGCTCTCTTTTATGATGCAATATTAATAAAAAAGATCATTTTTGGGGGCTCCTGAAAAGTGATTATTTTGGAGGTAAGAGCGATATGTAAGGAGGAGGAGGAGGGGCTTATATACTTAAAATGATTGACATGATATTATACTATGTTGGATTAAATTTAAAAAAAGAAAATCTATTGATTTTTCATATTTCTGTATTGTTGAATAAAACGCTTTGCTTCAGGTCCCTGAGATTTAATCTTCTCTAAAAAATGCTCCTCAAAATTAGAAAGTTGCTCCAAAAAATGAAGTCTTGATTGGGGGAAAAATGCATGTATGTTATGTCTAGGAGAGCAGTATTTCAAATATGCAAGCACACCTTTTGATGATTGAGTGGGAATAATTCAAGCATCCTTACCAGACTGGTATGCTGCTGCGGGATTTGGGGTTCAACCTAAAGAGACAAAATGACAATTGATAAAATAGTTGTTTTTTTACTTGTGTGGGAAAACAAGTCATGATAATAAAGATGGGAGCAGTTTGTTGACGTGTGAGGGTTTTGATTCAAATTTTAACCCATGAAAAAAGTCGTTTTTTTTTAATTTAGCGTTACAGTCGGTCTATTCTCTATTGTTGTCATTCTTCACAAATGCCCCCCCCCCCCAAAAAAAAAGAAGACAGCTAATACTGTTGTGATGGTCTTGGAATTGCTTTTAAAAACGATTTACCTCAATTGTTTGGTCTTAACTTATTTGCTCCCAAAAACGTATAAATATGTTCTATTTTAAATGTTTTAAGTGTCCCAAAAGACGTATTTATAGTTTTTTTTTATGCTAGAGCACACAGCCTCTCAACTGCACAGAACGGATGAAGCAATGGTAGTTATTACAAAAACGGCCATCAGGTGGCAACAGAGTATGAGATCAACCAGCTCCATGTTGCAAACAAGCCGATTTACTCACAGTTCTAAACAGATTTATGATTATTGATGAAACTTTGCTATATTCTAATGCTAATTGCTGCAAAACGAAAACCGACAGAAATATACTTTTTTCCTGATAATCTTTCTTATGGTAGGTTCCATGTTTTTATAGCAATAGAACACAATATTATGTGGGCTTTGCAAAATCTGTCAAAATCCAGTAAAAACACCCGGGAGCGAAGGGGATTGCTTCCGTGAAAATGGCTGCGAGTGATTTAAGTTAATATGCTATGTAGGAAGCACAAAATCTGCAGCTGTCAATAAGGTGCAATTTGTGAAACGAGGGGCCAAATCCGGCCCGTCACTTAATTTGATGCGGGCCTGCTAAAATGGCAACCAAAAGTAGAATTCATCTGAGGGAGATCTTCCAAACAGGAGCCGACTCACAGTGAGGTGGGCCGGCCGTGCCTGGCGTCGTGCTCGCCGTCGTTGCTGATCAGGCTGTGCCTGGGCGTGAGGCCTTGGCTTCCGCTTCCGCCGCTACTGCTGCTGCTGCTGCTGCTACTGTTGCAGTTGGCGGAGGACGGAACGGCCTGCTGTTGCTCGCCCACTGCGGCGCCGACGACACTGTTCCTCTTCTCACCTGCGACGGCATCAAAAGCGAGCATCAAAAGGCGAGCATTCGTCACCGGCATCTGTTTTGCAATTTTTTTGTTTTGTTTTTGATTAGCATGAGCACGTAAGCAGGTTTGTAAATTGGCGCGCGCGTGTGACCTTTAAGGGAATGCGTTGGCGTCTGGAAGAGCGTGAGAGGTCGTTCAATGCAGGACGGAGCTTTGCTCTCCTCGCTTTTCCTCCTGGAGCGCTTGAGCTGAGAGTCGGTGAAGCCCCCGGCCGCGCTTGGAGCGTCTTTGAACATCTGCGTCAATCAACATAGAACCATCAGGTGTGACAAATAGTTAGGATTTGTCCCAAAATCACGTACTCTTGTACTTTTGTTCCCGTTCATCACATGTGCTGTGATGATGTTCGTGTGCGTCCAGTCGACAAAACTAATGTTCTGCTTGTTATTTGTACTGTTGCCATGGCGACGCCTGTAAGCAGCCTGGCTGAAGATGAGCGCCGCCGCTTGCATTAGGTCGACTTCAGCACATTTGGCAGAAATGACGCACTTCCGGGAGGATTTTCACTAATATATGAAATGCGTTTATGATTTTCCGGAAGAAGGAACAAATTGAGTGATCCATACTCGCTCGTGGTGCGCAATGAGGATCTCCACCACAATGTTCTGGAATTTGATGTCCATGATGGCCGCCACCGTCTCTTCCTGCGGCCAGAGAAGAGTGGGTCCGAAAACCACGCCCAGGTTGGCCACGGTCATCAGGTTGTGCTGGTGGTGATTGGCCACACTGTCGTAGAAGTCAAGGAGGACATTTATTAATGGTTGATCTTTACAAATTCCAGCAACCAATTTGCAGAATATGAAAAATTGGTTTGTTTGTTTATTTACACAATCTTAAAAAAAATATATAAATATGGCAGCAAAAATAAATAAATACGTGAAGGTGAGGTAGAAACCCATTATGGGCTTTATCAAGATCAAAATATACAACTATTGCTATATATAGCCTCAACAAACATATCTTTAACATAACTGAATTATTACTTTAGCAAAAACAATCAAGCATAATAGTAAAAAAAACAAAAACAATAATAATAATAATGCTTCTACAGCACCAAATCTCTTGACTTTGAACTTTTTGCCTTTTCAGACTGAAACCTTAACTCAGGGGTGGCCAAGTTCGGTCCTTGAGAGCCACTCACCAGCTTGTTTTTCCATGTTTCTCTCCACGAACACACCTGATTCATGATCAGGATCGTTATCAGCCTTCTGCAAAGCTTGCTGATGAGCTGATCATTAGATTCAGCTGTGCTGAAGGAGGAAGATATGGAAACCAGGCTGGATGGTGGCTCTCGAGGACCGAACTTGGCCACCCCTGCCTTAACTAATTCACTCGCTGCCATTTTCACTGAAGCAACCCCCTTCGCTCCCGGCTGTTTTACTGGATTTTGAATGATTTTGCGCGGCCCACAGAATATTGTGTTCTATTGCTATAAAAAAAAAAAAAAAGGAATCTACCAAAAGAAAGATGATAGTCTCTTCTTTCATCAGGAAACAAAAGTATATTTGTATCTCTTTCCGTTTGCTAGCAATTAGCATTAGAATATAGCTAAGTTTCATCATTATTCACAAACCTGTCGAAAACACAGAGGAAAGCTTGCAACATGGTCCAGGATGATCTCTTATACTCTGTTGCCACCTGCTGGACGTTTTTTGTAATAACTACCACTGCTTTAAGTGACCTCTTCAGGTCAGATGCTGCATCAAGTCTTTCTGTATGCGCTAGTATATAAAAAAAACCATGAAAAACGTATAAATACATTTTTGGGACCATGGCAATATTTAATATAGAAAATGTGTATACGTTTTTAGGAGCAAAGGAGTAAATATGGGTCATAACGATATGCATCATTCTCTGAGCAATTAAAGAAATGTGGTGAGGAAAAAAAATTATAGATCCACAATTTTTCATGATCTCCACTGAATGTCTTTTTGGTAAAAAAAAAACACACATCTTTTTCGCAATAATTATTGGCACTAAGACAGAAAAAGAGAAACTTGAGAGCCGAAGTTTAAGATTTGCCATCTGGAGAGAGTCCCATTGCAGGAGCTTTTCAAAAGAATTGAAGGCCACCAAATTTGTGCTGGTTCACACTTTGGCAAGAAAAATACTCAAAACATTTGCAAAATTGTTCCATTTGCCGCACAGTACTTGATGTCTCTTGACGGATTAGATGGCAGTCTCGAGTGTCACCACAAGTCCGCTTACCACCGTCAGAAGTCAACATCATCAAATGTTTCACGGCTGCGCTGTGTACCGGAGCACGTTTTGCTTGTTTAATCTCCAAAGCTGACTGACTGACATTCAATTCACATCTTTGTCAGCCGCCGCTTAAAAACTCGTAATAAAAAAGGATGATGAGAGCTTTTAGTAGCATCTGCATCTGCATCTGAGACCGTTTTCATGTCAGCAAAAGTATTGAAACACGTGCAAGAGAATCCGATGTTTACAGGAGATCATCTGGCGAACTCGTCGGCATCTGCTGCCGGTCAAAACACATTTTGGACCAAAACACATCACATTTACATTTGGACTTCATGTTGGGAAAAGCTCATTTGAAAAGGAATGCGACGCTCATATCGCGGCGACGTCACTTCGACTCGTTTACACCACCGGGTCTGCCGTGTTGAAAACAGCAAACGAGCGTTTTAAATCTTCCACCTACTTGGAGAGATGTTTCATGATCATATCCAACATCTGCCGGTTCTTCTCAGGCAGTCGGTGCACCAGAGCGTGGATTTCCGTCACCCTGGCCTCGGGATTGTCCAACTCTGGAAAGCAGGAGAGGTCAAGGGTCAGGGGGATAGAGAGAAGACACCAAAGTTTGGATCTTCACTTGCCGCATGACGTGTCGATTATTTGTGAAGGCTGAATAAACCCTCACATTGGTTCAGGTATTTAATTATTTGAAATGGTGAAGAACCTGAAAAAGTATTTTCAGAAAATCCTTTATTTTTTATTTTTTATCATAGCTGGAGATAAAGATGCCAACTTCGACCTCATTTCAAGCTAGTTTAAAAAAAAAAGAGTTTTGGGACTCAACTAACCAGTTTTCTGTAAATTTGTCATCAACAAAGCCCACAAAAAGAATCCAAGACAAAGAAATGAATTTCTATTGTACATTTCGCTGTTGACGGCGGCATAAGCCTTTTTTTTCTTTCTCACATGACCTATTTCTTTTCTAACCAGTTTTCCAGGGCTTACTTAGCTCAACAGCAGCAAAGTGCCAAAGGCATTATAAGGAAGTCATAAAAGCAGAGAGAGGTGGAGCCATCCGCCCTTGTCGGTTGGCTTGGAACTTTTTGAACATTTCCCAAGGACAACAGGCGGAGACGCAGAAAGCAGACGGTGGGTTTTTGAAGGGACGGTAAAAAGCTGAGTCACACATTCATGACCAGCAATCAATCAATCCCAATCAAAATCATGTCAGCCCTCAGGCCAACCACACACCGATAAGCGCACAGGATCTCAGCACTTTCTTGAAAGTCATGCACCCACAACAGACGTGTGTTATGAGCCAATCCACAATAAGCATTTTGTAAAAAGCGGGACTGTTGTTGTTGTCATGACTGCGAAGATTTCAAACGACTGGTGAGCTAGTCCGCGCTGTGTTAGCGTACGTGCTAATGCTATTGCTTAAATGATGCATTATTGCTGTATAAGACCTCCAATTGATGCTGTGCCTAAAAAAATATGGTTGTAATTAAGACACTATCGTTGACAACTTAACTCATTCACTGCCATTGACGGCTTTAGACGTCAAAAATTCATTTGAACTATTTCTATTAGTTTCACATTTTTTTCCACATTTGTTAACAAGAGTTTGAAAAACCTAGAAAAAATGTATTGTACATTTAGAACATATCAAATTTGTGATTAATCTTGAGTTAACTCTGACTGACTGAAGTCATGTGATTAATAACAATTTTTTTAAATTGCCTGATGCCCCTAATTAAGAAAAAAAAGAAGAAGAAAAGATTATTAAAAATTAGGGGCGTCAGACGATTATTTTTTCCATTGTAATTAATCGCATGACTTCAATAGTTAACTCACGATTAATCACAAATTTGATATCTGTTCTAAATGTACAATTTAAAAAAATCTAGGTTTTCATACTCTTTGTCTATAGCCGTCAATGGCAGTGAATGAGTTAAAGATCTAAAGCCTCGTTTCCACCGCTGGTATCTACTCTACTCACTTTTTCTGGTACCAGCTCCTTTGCGGTTCTAAAAAAAAAAGTAGCCCAGTTCCAAAACGTGACGTAATTATTTTGGAGGCCAACGATTGGTTCGAGACATGTCGTCATCAATGTGCAGCTGCGCAACCCCCCCCCCCCCCCTCGGGAAAACAGCTGCCATTAACGATGAAGAGAGGACAACAATGGCTTCCAAACAGATTAATGCTTTGGAAATGCAAACCTTTTTAACATTATTGAATGCAGTCTTCTGTTTGCTGCAATATTTATTCAATGTCTTCAGGCTAAAATAAACAGGCACAAACCGTTGTTCGCGCTCGCCATTGTTTTTGCCCGTGTGTACAGTGCACGCTAGCTGCGGTCGCTTTAGCATGACATCACTGGCAAGGTGAGGAGGGGCTCCCGGGTGGCAGTGGAGACGCACTGCTTTTTGGTGTAGAGCAAAGCAGAGTGGAGTAGATACCGTCGGTGGAAACGAGGCTTAAGCGTTAACTGCCATGATGATAGTTCTCACTGAGTCATCAGGTAATCCACTTTTTAATTGACGGTGCATTCCAAATAATACAACATTGAAATTAGATTTCATGTTTGGCAAGTTTCCAACATGAATAAGCCACGAAATCAAAGTGTAGCCGCCTCCGTTTGTCTTTCTTTTGATTTATTGACACTCATTGATTGGCGGCAAAATCCAACAATAGTCCAGAAAGCGTTTACAATGGATGAATGATGAAGCAGGAAGCGCTGGGATGTTTTGATCAACGATTCCCACAGACACTTGAGAAGAACATTTGACTAAAATGTCCTTGATGGCTACGTGGAAAAATGCACGTTGTTTGCAACCATTTTCCATGGGAGGGGATAAACCTGTTGTCTCCACATGGCTATGCATAAATTAGCATGGACTACTTGCTAGCATTAGCATGGACGAGGTGAGAGCAAACCAAGTGTTGCTTCGGCATTCTGGCCTTCCATTTTGCCTCAATCACCTCCAGACATGATTCGCTTCAGCACATCATTCTTCATTGATTATTATCATATCTTCGGCAACAAGCTTCCCGTCACACTTCCAGCTACTGCTCGAATCGCTCTCAACGTTTTTGTGTGTCGGGTATCCAAGTTGGCCGCCCTTTCTCGCCCCTTTTGACGACATTATACGCCCTCTGCTCTGCCTATAACGCCCGTTTAAAGAGAGTCGAGTGAAGCAGATTTGAAATCGGATGAGGAGTAAGAGGCCAGATGCGTGCTGAATGGGAGGAAATGCAAAATGGAGGAGGAGCGTGGCTGGCGCAGAGTTCACGTCAGGTCGCTGTCTGTCCTTAAATCACCTGGCAGCAGGGCCTGCCTCGCCTTGTTAAAAAGAAAAAAAGGTTGCCGTGAAAAGCGTGTCGTAAAGCTGCGGATTTACGCATATGAATTCACACAAAGTCAAGGCAGACATAAACGAAAGCAGATGCAGAAAAGAATGTGACCTCTATACTTAGAAATGCTCCATTTTCATTTTTTTTTTTAGGATTGCTACAAAATCCTAAAAGTAAGACGCTAGGCATCGTTTGACTATGAAAGCATGTCGGCAATCTTTTCTTGCTCGTGGCCCAGCCAAGACGCGCCGTCATTTCCTGGACTTCCTTTGTGTTGGACAGGCTTCACCGCACACAAACAGGTCAGTGACATATTTTGGAAAGCGCCTGAACTTGTTGAGCACATGTAAGCAGAAGGAAATCAAGTCTTGAGATGCACAATGTAGCAGTGCATTATTCAAAGAATGAAGCACAAGTGTACAACCATCAGCCCACCCGGCACGAGGACAGTGAACAATACTCATGACTGCACTCTGGGTGTCGTCCAAATTAAATGCATCACGCACAGTTGTTAACATTCTCCTACACACTTTGAAAATTCCTTCAGAATAGATATAGAGGCAGAGAGGGAGATAAAAAGAGGTCAAATGTATTTTTTTACAGTATTATTTGTATTTAAAAAAAAAAATTTGATTTATTTAAATGTTTTATTTTTGTATAATTATTTTATTTTTAATAGGTGGGTAAATCAGTCAGATAGCCATTTGACATGAAGCATGTCAATAAAAGTGACATTAACATTGCTATATACAACTGCATAATTTACTGTATGAAGATTAAAGATCAAAGAGGGGAAATGTTATTCTATTTAATATTTAAAAATTTTTAAAAGTTGATTTATTAGCTACTTTAACATTTCATATTTTAACATTAAAATTCACCCTTTTTAATGGTTTGTATTTACATTTTTCATAATTTTACAGTACTATTTTTTTTTTCTTATATAAATTTCAGTCCCACAGGGGATATTAAATACATACAATGTATTTTATTATCGACTGTTTATGCTAGTATTGTCAAACATGCCGCCTTATTTTTTAACAATATATATTATTAAGCATTATTTATTATTTATGGGTGCTATCAAAAGTTGGATTATTTTCATGGTGAAGGATTATTCTTGAACTCAACCACATACATCTGCTTTTGTGATATTGGAGTGTTAATAACTTGATTGATCGTATGATGTCGTCTTATTTCATTATCTTAAGAAGTGGACTACAAACATACGGGAGACGGATGCGATAGACTGGCTTCAATTTAACAAAAAATTTACATCAAGAATCGAAGCTTTTTGTTTTCCTTTCTTTTAATTTGCACTAGCCATGAGAAGCTTTTTTTTTTTTCCTCCGGACCAAACAACTTGACACAACCACATGATCTGAGGGTCAGCAATGTAAATAAAGCGCCCGTCGGGAGTGAAGGAAGAATACTCACTGGCGGCCTTGATGAAGCTCCTCTGATACTGATAGGTCATGAGAGGTGCAGGGAGCGCCCTAAAAGACGAGAGAAGAGACGAATGGAAATCGTCAGGTCAAGAGATGAAGCTTGTCAAATATACGCCGCCAATGTGTCAGTGTGTGTCTGCATGGATTCATGACACGCTTATGATGACAACACGCCATCGTTTCATCACACGGCACAAGCAGGCAAACATTCACAATTTACAGCAAACACTGCTCGCAACAGACTCAGCACAGCTCTTAATATTCGATATTATTTATTCATGTAGCCTTCCCAACTGCATATACTATATACAGGAAGGGAAATATAGTGTTGGTCCATATAGGCGCCCATCGTAAATTATTCTTTGTAATGATTATTCTTCTGTCCACTTTTCAGACTTTCCCACAATAAAATATAAAAATACAATTAAGTGGCTTTAGGTAGTATTTAAAATGCTAAATGAGCAATACAAAACATATCAATCCTAATTACAACCCTAGATCACCAAAGGAGAAAAAAAATGAAACGTTGCAATTTTGTATTGTTTTATAATTAATGATTTCGTAACATCCCCCCCCCCCCCCCCCCCCCCCACACACACACCTTACCTGAGATAGTGCTTGATAGCGCTGGTGATGGTCTTAATTTCCCACTCGGGATTTTCCATTTCCACATCAGCGCACGTCTTTGGATCTGATGGACGCGAATGGTTGCAACATTTTAATAATGCCAAATCTCAGGAAATACAATATGATTGTTGGACGTTTCTGAGCAAGCAGGTGTGTGGCTGTTCTTGTCTTTGTGAAGTCCCTCGAGCAAATGATGATTTGAAAATGGATGGATGTGAGTGACTCCTTGATTCTTTTGTACAAACTGCCAAAGTTCGATTTTCAGTATTGAGCTGTGTTGAATTTACTGTTGGCGAAAAAGGTCCCCAACAAAGACAAATGGAAAAAAAGTGTGCGTTTGCATGTGTGATTGTGTTTTTTTTTGTTTTATTGTGTATTTTTGCTCTTACCCATGGCGAGGCTCAATAGTTTTTGCACCCGAGAGCTGACGCCGACAATTCTGTACAAGCCTTGCTCATCAATACCTGAAAAGAGGTCCGAAAATGTCTGTCATCCCACATCACTCGTGCAAATGCAGCCTGCTTTACTGGCATAGCGAGAATCATAGAAGCATTTTATAACAACAGATAAATCAATGAATGAATGTCCGTCCAAAATTTTGCGCCGCGTTGTGATTGGCCAGTCTGAGTTTCAGTTTGTGGTTGTGCAAATGTTCCATTGTGACATTTGAAGAACAGTCCAGATGAATCAGAGGGAACATTCAAGATGCAATCAAGAGTCCTTGGCAAAAAGCCCAAAAATTATATTTTAAAGTAGGAATGAGCGGGTATCGGTACTTGGTATTGGTGACTACTCAATGGTGTGCGTGTGCGCGCATTGTGTGTGTCTCTTGTAGCCTTCACAGCACCTACCTCGAGTCTCCACCGCATAAATGAATTTTTTCATCACATTGAACCCAATCACATCAAGCTGGGCCACTGAGGAAGACGCAGAGAGAGAGAGAGAGAGAGAGAGAGAGAGAGAGAGAGAGAGAGAGAGAGAGAGAGAGAGAGAGAGAGAGAGAGAGAGAGAGAGAGAGAGCAATGGAATTAGTGGAAAACAAGCAATAAAATATAATAGCAATTACAGAGTTTCATTAAATCAAAATTTTTTTTTTTTACTTAATGACAATGTCATCATAATTCATTTTCTGTCCTGAGGAAAAGTCACTATAGCAACTTACTGCCTTCCGTCTGGTTGTCCTTGTTCAGATTGTACACCTAAAAATAGAACATATATGAAAAAACAAAATAAAAATAAGTCATCTATTGGATGCAGGATGTACATGTGCAGTCCATTACTTCTTTTTTTCCCCCGACTTTGAGGCTTTAAATTGTACTCCACAAATGCAACTCATCTTGTACATTAAAGGTCCCTAATGCACTCGCTGAGATTCATCTGGTGCTCACAGGACATGAGAAATAAATGTCACATGTTGAGCTAGCAGGCTTCCTCATTTCAGTTGTCGTGGAAACGGAAAGCTGAAGATCCCTCTCAAACGTGGAATAGAATTCAAATGCACGAGTAGTAGTATAGTATATTTGAATTTCTTAAAAAAAACAACATTTCCACAAAATACATGCACCTTCAATTTCTATCAATAAAACCAAACAAACTGTTACTTTATAATTTCATAAACGCTATTGTTTCCAGACAATCAGCCCATTTGAACTCTGTTGCCAACCAAAACAGCAGCACCTACTGAGGCGAAGCACTCCGAAAAGTTTGAAAACGTGATCCACTTGCTTCATCAACTAGTGATGGGCGAAAAAATGCTATATTGGGATATTTCTTTCAAATGATCAATTGTTTATTTGTCCAAAATAAAGGCCTCATCTGTTTGGTCTGCATCGTGTCCGCTGCATGTTGCTGTGGCGTAAGAGCGCCTAATGGTAACCGTGACAACGTACCGGCTCCCTCCCATCCATGGCCTCCATCCACAATCTGCGGTCTTCCTCTGACAGAGCCTGCATCGTCATCATTCCCGGCCTGAACGCAAAGAATACAAGAAGGGGGAAAAAAACAGCTCAACAGAGTGAAGAATATTTATAAATTAGAATTGGGGCGCCCCCTTGTGTTCAGTTTGTTTGCTGCAATTAGGCTGTCAAAGGGCTCACCTGTCCACAGCCTCCACGTCAAAACAAAATCGTTTTTCAATGGAGTCTGTTTTCCTCCTGGTGCAGGACTTGAGAATGAAGCTCTCCTCTTCGCCCTGACACACACAAAATACAAAAGGTGGTGCCGGTTTGCTTTGTTTCCTTCAACTGTATATTACGATGGCGTATTAGGGCCACATATACATTTATAAACATTTTAAAAGAGGGAGGTAATATTCTGAGAAAAACTCACACATTTATGAGAAAAAAATAGAACATTTGTGACATTATAAAGTGACCCGGGAAATTTGTAAGATGATGAAACAACGGCCCTATGCCGTCTTTAAAGTGTGAATATTTAATATGATGGTTAATCTCTGCTAAAGCAATAACCCCAATCTCCTTATTTGAAAAGCCAACCGAAAAATATCATTTAATTATTTTGCACACTTGTGACTTCTTGGAACAAACATCCGAGTAGGCTACTTCCCGCAAGTTTCTGACTTGATGCGAGTTTATTTCTTGTAAATTTTTTAGGGTTTTTTTCTTGCAAATTTGCCACTTTTAATGTCACAAATATGTGACTTTTTTTCTTCTAAATTTGTGACTTTTTTCTCTCGCGAATTTGCCACTTTAGAATGTCACAAATAATCGACCCGCTAAATCTGCAAAAAATAAACCTTATCATGATGTGGAAAGAATAGAGCTGATGCGTTGCAAACTTCTACACTTTGATTTGATTTCTCTTTCAGCTGGTATTTTTGATGCACATCAAACTCAATTTAACTGATTCCAAAAAGCTCAAATGAACGCTAACAATGGTCAATGTGTTTATATGGTCCAAAAGCGAGGACGGCGTGTCGTGTCCGTGCGTGCAAATTCCGTTTCCTGCGTTGCGGCATGTTTTTCTCACTCTATTTACAGCCGTCGTTGAAATACACGCACAATTTGAATTCTATGTAAATATAAGCAAGATGTTTGAACCTTTTCATGTTAGTCTTTTTTTTATTTTTGTCTTCCTGTTTCAAATCAATTTTAGAAAAATATTTAAGAAAATACAATGTTTGCAAGTCATTTTACGTAATAATTTGGATGCACAGAATTGAACACCAAATGCTTTGTAGCAAGGAAATTGTGAAATCAGGCAATACGAGACTGCGGGTAGCAGCGAAAACTAGCAGCGAGTTATGCTGCTTACGCACATTTCTGTAACACTTTTCTTTGGTTCTCAAATGCGTCTCAACAGGTATGACTGCGCGCTACCAAAACGGCAGCCTGGATGAGTCCGAACTTGACATGGCTGCATTGGCACTGTGCCACGATGGATCAAACACAAACAAACAGCAGATAAACTTGGCTCTGTTACTCACAGTTTTGCCCCCCGATTTGGGGTCAAACAGGACCATGGTGACCCGCTTTGGCTCCCTGTGGTACGTGCAGTAGTACTTCACCCAGGTAGAAACAAAGGAGCCTAAATAAAAAAAGACAATAAAAAGTACATCATTGTTATCCATCAAGTCATTCATTTAACATTTATCATTTGCGCTATGCCAGAGATATCTCTAAAGTCAGAAAAAAAAACACATCTGTCCATCCATTCACTTATTTGTACTTTGGCAGAGACAACGAACGATTGTTAGCAAATTGGGGAAGGTTCCAGCATCACGCAAGAGCCAAATGATAGAAAAAAGAATGGATGAGGATGTTTTTTTCTTCTTCAAAACGACACAGCATCCAAGCTTTTTGTTGAGCATGTTCCAATGATGACCAATCGTGATCAGAACTGCTGTCACGCCTCAAACAGATCAGGCAGCAAGCAAATGTGGATGTTTTCTCGCCGGTGTGTGTCTGTGTGTGCGTGTGCTGGTACGTACGCTTCTCCTGCACATACAGGTAGCCCTCCATTGTATGCTGGCTGACGCTCTTGTGCTCATGTGGATTCTCCTTCATCTTCCCCATCAGGCTCTCCACCTCGGACCTCGTGCTCTCAAAACGATTGCGCGTCTGTGCACAAGAAAAAAAGTCCGATTGACTTCAAGCACAATGCTTAAGCTCACTCCGGCAAGATTGATGCTTCACTGGAGCATTTTTTTCAACTGAAAAAAAGTCAAACAGTGAAAAGTGGAGGAAGGGACGGGGAAGATGGGAATTGGCATACTCAAAATAAGAAAGAGAAAATGGAAAAGAAGGGGGTAGATGAACAAATATAGATGAAAAAAATAGAAAGAACATGTGTGAAAAGGAAGAAAAATCAATCCCGCACGGTCAATGCTTCAACGGCGCATCAGAAACTCTTTCATCAGTCAAATATCAAAGAGCGAAAAGTGAAAGTGGAGAGATCATCAGGAAAAAAGAGGGGAGGGAAATTACATCCAAGACAATACGATATCATACATGAAACGTGGAGCAAAATGGAAAAGAAACAAGGGAGAAAGAAAAAAATGTCTCAAAGATAGCAAAAATAAAAGAAATATAAAAATTAAAAAAGGAATTAAAAACATTAAGATGAAAAGAAAGTGAAAAGTGAAAAAAAAAAGAATGATATAAAAAAAAGGCAAAAAATTTATTTAATCTATCATCAGGGGCAGGTGAGTACCGATGCCAGGTATCGGCATCTGGCCTTGTGTCAAGATATCGGTACTTGTGACTCTAAATTCATAATTAATAGAATAGAAAATTGCAATTTTCATGCAATTTGAAGGGAAAATGCTATATTGGGATAAATAGGTCTTTCTTTAAAATTATGCCTTTTTTGTTTTGTTTAGGTTTCTTGTTTGGGGGGGGGGGGGGCACTAGTGGTGCCAGTATTGGTGACTACTCAAAAGCTGACTACTTGGATTGCTGTTGGTCTGAAAAAAAAGTGTTACCAAACATCCCTAATGCACGTACGGCATACAAAAGAAAACGTTAAAAAAAAAGGCCAAATAAAATCCTTTAAATTAAAATTCTACTTTCGATCAAGTAAGGCGTACAAATAATGAAAAAGTCCTTTGTTTGTGTTGATCTTACATTTTGTATGCTGATGGTAAGGTCGGTCTTGAAGTGGCTGAAGTCCTTTGCAAGCTCGTATCCGTGGTGATAGTACGTGAAGAGGCCTTGCAGGAAGGCCAACAGCTGAGGGAGCAAAAGCAAGTGATGAGGCGCGATGTCATGTGCCCATCGCGGGCGTGAGAAGAAATTCTTACAGGCTCCACAAAGTCAAACATCTTCCTCTCTTGGACCTCCTGCACTTTGAAGACATACTCCAAAGAAACCTCGTAGAAATGCTGCCGCACGTGATCCACCTGATTGTCCGCCTGCGCCCATCCGCAACAAAAAGTCGGACGCATGAGACGGGAAATAACGTTTTTCATGAAAAAAGGAAAGTTACCTCGTGCAGATGCGACTCTTTCTTCTTTGCCGAAAGACTCAGGTGCTTCTCTAGGACGGCACAATACTTCTCTGTCTCTTTGTCGTACTTTTTCTTGGCTTCCTGTGGGAAAAAAACAACAACCGCATGTTGACATACACATTAAGTAGAAATTCAACTTTTCATGGTAAGCATATTGAGCCTGATTTCAGAGTATGAACTCTGAACTGAAGAGTATGCTTGAAGCAGTGGTAGCAGGTGGCAGCAGAGTATAAGAGATCAATTAGGGCCATGTTGCAACAAGCTCTTTGACCCCCCCCCCTTTTATTTGTGAATAATGATGACATTTAGCTATATTCTAATGCTAATTGCTGCAAAACGGAAACAGATGAAAAAGAGACTCTAATCTTTCTTTTGGTAGGTTCCATGTTTTTATAATAATAGAACACAATATTCTGTGGGCCTTGCAAAATCAGTCCAAATCCAGCCGGTGCAAAAGGATTGCTTCAGTGAAAATGGCTGCGAGTGAATGAGTTAAGCATTTCAATATTTTTTCAGCAGTTTCAAAGAGAACCATCTGTCCGCCATTTTGTTTCTTATTTCCAGGACGTGTCTTTTGGTGGCTCAGCCCAAACAAAATCCAAGCACATTAACTTTGCCATCTTCTAAATTCCAACAAATGGAAGAGCAATAAAAACGAGTAAAGTGTCGGAGAAGGCGGGAGGATGAGTCAACAGCTGGGTGGCGCATTACATCAGAGAAGGAAAAAGCTTTCTACTAGTACTTCCTAAATCAGCCAGCAGAGAGCAATATTTTGTCACTCCCTGAAGTCCCAACAAGCACACGCATGGCTGCTGACAAAGTCACTGGCGGGTGTGGAAAAATAGCAATTGTAAACACTACTGAACTTTTCATCACATCTACAACAACGCCAGTGGATAGAAATCCGCTTGGAGTGTCGCCTTGCCTTGTAATCCAGCATAAAACAACCTTGACCAGAGTCCTGCTCCAAACAGCGTATGACAAAAGAGTCCAGCGTGTTATAAGTGGAACTTTTGCCAAGTGGGCGAAACCTCGGGGCAAGGTGAGAGGCGTGTGTGCCGGGCAAACATGTCACTCCTTTCGGGGCTAAACTGGGATTAGTACTCACCATGGCCGAGATTACGAGCCATCGCTCCTTAATCTGCTCGCCATGCCGCAATCAAACCGTCACCTGCTGCCATTCGGCCATATTTTGGCCAACCCCTGCGGTGACGCTTCTGGGTCACATGGCTAATGAACATGCACAATTTTTTTTTTTTTTGGGGAGAGGTTGATAAAGTATGACATTTAAGGCCAGAGATAAGCAAGAAATATAGCATTATCGCAACGTGTGAAGTTGTGTATCATTTGAATGAGGAAAATTGATTCCAGATGAGTTTTCATTTACAAACACACTCATGGAATGAATTTGACTCGTTAACGAATCACGTTGAATGTTTGCAAAGGGGGACACTGAGATGTGACAAGATGCCACAAGGCACACGCAACCTACTGCCTGTTTGTGGAATTATGATGTCAGCATTATTTAAGATCCTAAGAAGGTCATGTTGTGATGCTTTGATTAAGAGGTTTGTCACGGAATACTTCGTTGAAAATGATTGCCTTATAGGTTGTATCAAATTATTATTAATTTAGAAATAGAATGTTTGACATTTTGTAATTAATTACAGTAATTTCATTGAAGTGTATTTTATTTCATTTTCCCCCCACATTTTCATATTTTTTTACTTATAAATATAGGTTGATGTAAATCTATATAATTTGTACAGTAAATGAATACAGTTAATTACAACACATTTTGTTGTCGAAATAAAAATACAAACATACTTGAAAGATGTTGTCATTAAATGCCAACATGTCAATTTAAAAACATGTCGTAATTTAACACACACAAAGGAGTCACGTTTAGCAATTGTAAATGAACATGTTGAATTTCATTAAAATTTCCAGTAAAAACGTTGAGTCAAATTTACCGGTAGTTGCTTTGTCCATTTTACACAAGGGACTTGTAAGCTGGTGACAACTGCTACTTGGACATTTTACATGTGGACACGTGAACTGGCCTTACACCAACAACTTTTGCAACCAGCCAACTGCCATGAATACGCAACAATATTAGCAAAGCGGATGTCAGGCCAGCTCTCTAACAGGCTCTTTATTGATTGACTGCTGATGTACTGTACAAACGTGTGTGTGTGTGTGTGTGTGTGTGTGTGTGTGTGTGTGTGTGTGTGTGTGTGTGTGTGTGTGTGTGTGTGTGTGTGTGTGTGTGTGTGTGTGTGTGTGTGTGTGTGTGCTTGTAGTACACGTTTTTGGTGCCAAAGGCCTGGGAGGCTTACCTTGGCTGCACTGATTTGCTCTTTTCTGAACCTCTCCAGAGGCATAATGAGCACATCATTGGCGTTTTCAATCTGAAAATTGTGAGAGAGAAAAAACTAATTGATGATGAGGACGCATCATGGAAACATTATTGATGAAAAAAGTGTATAAATTACCATCCGTGTCCTCTCATCCTCCAGGTTTTGTAAAACAGCTGCAAATTCCTGAAGAGACTTGGCTGGGGAGGAAAATGGTGGAAAATGAGAGAACATGAAGGTGTTCCATTTCTGCTCTTGGACCTTCAACACATTCTATCAAAGGCTGCAGAGAAACTCAACAGTTTGCTATCGCATTTGCCTTTCGAGTTGCATCCAAGTCGCACAACGTTGGAATGCATTAAAATGATTGCAACCTTGAATAAAACTCTTTCCTCGTTCTGCTTAGCTTAGCCACTCAATCAATCACAAGTTGATATTGAACGGAACATACAAACTGAGCTGAGTTTTTTTTTTTACTTGATTTTCCATTCGTTTTCCCTTTGAGACCTTCTTTTGAGTGAAACGAAGTTGAAATTGAACTTTACATACAGTTTGTGAAAACTGAAGGCCCTTTTCTCACGTTTGCTTTGTTACAATAATGGTCTCATACAGTGGATATAAAAAGTCTACACACCCTAAACAAATGCCAAGTTTTTGTGGTATAAAAAATGTAAATTTTTCATTTTTTTCTGTATCTTTGAGAAAGAAAATTAAAAAAAAGTTGCCAAGTGACTTGTACTTGGAATTGTTCATAATTTGTTCTACCTCCACTAAAACCCCAGTTGAGAGTAAAGAAAATCACAAAGCGTGACGCTGCCACCATCATGTTTCACTGTTGGAAGGGTGTTCTTCTGCTCGTTCAACAGTTTAACAGGAGCGTGTAGACTTTTTTTATTCACTACACGTGTGGTAATATTGGACCCTCCCCCCCCCCAAAAAAATGCAGCCCTGCAAGCTGTTCACGCAAGATAACGGGTGATGGTCAAACAACGGCAGTGGGTGGCTTGTGCGTGCACATGCACACACACAAACAGGGCGCGGCCTCTGTTGCATGTTTCCACAGACACCGAAAGAGGCCTTGGTGAGTTGATGGAATGAGTAATGACGCAATTGTCAATCCGAAACAATAGCAGTGGCTTTCATGTCAGGGTTGGGTCCGACTCGGCATGTTTCTCCGCATGCTTTGTGTGTTTTATCATTAAAAGTGTACATGAGCTTTTGTGGCCTAATGCGCTAAAGCGATCGCTGGAGTGCGCATCTTTGACTTAATGACACTTGTGGTAACAAAAGACGCTAGTACAGCACTGTACATCTTTCTGTATGTCACATGACCAACATGGACTGACCGCACACTCGCACAATGAGCCTCTTGAGAAGCATGACAAAGTGAAAACGACGTCGCCCTAAACCGATGCTGGGTGGTTGTACGTACAACTCGCTGGCCAAAACATTAGGTACACCGATACAAACAACCATCGAAACATTTGCTTTTACCAAGAAAGGAATGATTCTGATGAGTGTGAACCATTTTGTCTTTGTGGCCAGTGACGCCGGGTGTACTTGGCCTCCTGCTCAAAGTCAGATGGGATACGGCCCAACAAAGAAAATGGATGGATGCATGAATGGATTTTTTGTGTTTTGTGAGTGAATTCATATGCAGTTCCCCCGCAATGTTTACGTGCTTCTGTAGGTGCTGATGTTTTGGTTAGCAACAGGCTTCAAACGGGTTCGACGTGAGAACTCTTAACTCCATATTGTCTATGATCTGGAAATGATGACACTTACGACTGGAAAGTACATTCAAAATATAGAACATTTGGGATTCGTTAGCTGTAAGCCACAATCATCACAATTACTTTTCAAATGTGAACAATACAAATAAAGACATGACATATTTCATTGTATATAGTGAATCTTTTTGAGTTTCACTTTTTGACTTGAACTCGTGAAATGATTTCAGGACACTCAAGTTTACTGTGTGATGCAGCTTTCACATCAGCGAGCTCACCTATGCATATCTCATCATCCGTCTCAGCGTCTCCGATGCACTGGAATTTGAATTCGTTGAGGGAGTCGGCAAATTTCCTCTTGGCCGTGGACAAACCTGACATGACGGGAGAGGAAAGAGACAAGAGGGAGTTAGTGTAACGATCTCTTGTCCAACAGCGGCAATTGCTTTTAGGAGAAGTGGGGTCTTGACAGTCTGAAAAAAGTTATCATAAAAACTGTCCATGGATGTGACCGTGTGTGAATGCTTGTTTGTATACAGTATGCGCCTTGTGATTGGCTGAAGGTGTATCCCGCCTCAATTGAACAAAGTCATCTGGGATAGGCTCCGCCTCCAGCTCAGCCATGATAATGTAAACAAGCGCTATAGAAAATGGATGAATGGAAAATTGAACAGCTTCCCTATTAGTCCATGCATCACAGTCTCCACAAAGTCAAGTATCGTTAACAACCGTGATGAAAACCTCCTTGGGGGAGGTAAGAAAAACAAGTTATATTCCATTCAAAATTCCAGCCAACAATGATGAAAAAGTTTCTCCATGGTACTTGAAATTTTTGTTTAAAGGCTGCAATAAAATCACATCGGGGAGTATGACTGATATTTTATGACCGTCATCAGTCAAAGTCAAAATGAAGGTAAAGATAATTGTCGGAGTCATCTATCATGTAACACTCATGCTAAGTGTGTCAGCGGCTAAAAACACTCCGTGTCGAGTGCAAAAATTGCATTCAAATGCTTTCCGGCAACAGACAAGACACATTTTGACTTGAAGCTTCCCCTTCATGAAAGTTAGGACAAGGCCACCTTCCTGCATGACAGAAACGATCACATCGCTGCAAGACAGGATGCTTCTGTGTCACTAATGAATAAAAAGCAAACGTGTGCAAGTCATCCATGTGCTACTAATGAATAACTTAGTGATTCATCAAGCCGCGGGATGCACAGCTGACGATCCCGGTGTCGGGTTACCAAATGACAGCAAAAATATTGCTTGTTAATAATTTACGGAAAATGATGTTCGCTTTCGGGAAAGTGACATTTTATCACCAGCTGTTGTTATTTTCAACCCCCCCACATCAGATTGCCTGCACAATAGACACTCGATATGGCCATAAGATTAGGTACGCAACCATAATTTCATGGCAGCCAGTAAATGGAGACTGTGGAGCCACTAAGACATAGCAACTTAGCTAACCTATTAAATTTTAAGCTGGCCAACTAAACTAAATAATTCAAGTTTTGCTATTGTTTAAATTGGATTTGCCACATTTCACAACAAAGAAATAAGAGGTAACAGAACTGGTGTTCCTTGTATTGCCCACCCCTAAACTTAAAGGTACGAGGAAAAGTGACTCAGCTAATTTTGAACTCACTGTTGTAACATCAATTATGCATTTTATGCCTCCCGAAAATACAAGCTGTGTTTTGGACAGTGTGGAGGAAACTGAAGATGGCAGGAAAGTGCACATAAGCGGACACTTCTTCTTTTGTGGTGTAATCCAACTAGACGGCATATTTCAGGTAAAAAAAAACAAAAAAAAAACGTATTGGGTGGCCTGATGCAGGGATGAGCTCTGGTTCCACCGATGTAACAACGGCACTTGTAAACACACAATCCATCTTCTTTGTCCACTCCCCCACAGCTTAGCGCTGGCGGGCGTTCTTATTTTTGGCCGGTATCTCAAACTGCTTCATCTTCTGCTTCCTGTCAGTGACAGCTCCTCTTCGCTCCATGAGAGCAGAGCATACCTTTTATTTTTTCATTCTTCAGCCACGCTCCACGTCTCTCGTGTTCAAACAAAATGGCAGCCATCAAAAAAAAAAAAAATGTTTGCCGCTAACGCTCATGATGCTAAATAAGGTCACTCAAAGCACCATACAATCCTGATATTATTAAATCAATACTGATTTGACATTGCCAATGGAAACTGAGTATTATTATTATTATTATTTTTGTAAAGCCAAGTTCTTTTGATACAGCTCCTGTATTGGATCTCGATGGATTGGTGTTGCATTGTTGTTGAACGAGATTCCAGAACATCAGCGAGTTCATCTGAAGTCGCTAGCACTTAAACCTCAGCTGTGAATTACGACTTTGTTGTGCTTTGCGGTCAGATTGCATCACTCAACGGCCATGGAAAAACAGTGTGCACTTGTTGTTTTGGCTGATGACGGTTGACACGCCGCATCATGAGCTACTAAACCAGATACTGGTGCATGAAATGCAAATAAATCTCATTTGTCATCGCACTCATAAATATAAAAAATGCTTATATTAGTCCAACGCAGCGCTCTCTATTAACCTGTTCCCAAATTTCAAAACCACAATGTTGGCTGTGATCCTGATAGACACTTTGAAAAATGAACAAAGGTTAATATTGCATAACTACAGATGCCTTTTGCCTTTGGTGTAAATACAGTCAGTCATCGGCAGAGTCGATGCTCTGATGTCAAGTCTGACGCCATTCTAAAGTCTTGTTTGACACCGTACTAATAAGTACAGTTGGAACGAGACATACAACAACAATGGGCAATTCTGAAATGATGTCACAAGTCAAAATGGCAGTATTATGTGGCATTCTAGGAGGGTTTGAAGTCCGATCGTTTCATTTTGTTGGTGTTTAATAATGCATATATACAATTGTACGTAAGATCATAATTAATGAGTAGTTATATCCACTCAATTCAAAGGATGTTCAACTTTAGTGGATTAAAAAGAAAAAGAATCATGATATTAGGGGTGTCAGATGATTACAAGTTTTAATCTTAATTAATCGCATGACTTCAATAGTCACGATTAATCTTGCATTTTATATCTGTTCTAAATGTACAATAAAATATTTTTTTTAAAGTGGGGGAAAAAATATTAAACTAATAGAAATATGGCTGCATCCTTTAGTCATTAATACAGTAATCAAATTGAGTTCAAATTAAAAAGATGTGTGTGTTCCCTTGTTTTCCTCTGGGGTTAGGTAAAAAAAAAATAGTAGTTAAAGTAGTTAGCTTTATGTTCTACATTTATTATAAATGTTTTAAGGACACATATATATATATATATATTTTTTTTAATTTAAAAAATGGGGGGATGGGTGATTATTCGATACAATAATCGAGTTTAAATTCGATAGTGAATATACTGTAAATATTTTAGCATCCAGAATTAAGGCATAGCACTCGGGTATGCTAGCGCTAACTTTTGTTTTTATATTTATATCGCAATATATACACTTTCCATGAGGGCGTTACATTCTATTGCGCAGTCGACGTGTTGACATACTGACTCAGTCAGTCAAACAGCTACTGTACAGACTTCCACAACGTTGACATGCACCACTTTACCTCCTCATACAATTGAGGTCCCACTTGTCATAGACATGGTACAGTCCAGATAATCACAAGCCTAAGTAAGCATGGCAGGCCATTTGTCAAAAAAAGACATGTGAAGGACATTTGAGTGGCTGGGATGAGCCCGCAGAGAGAGAGAAAGAGCTTGAACACGACACAAAAGGAAGTGTGTGAACTACACACAAGTGTGTAGAAATACTGTACAATGTGCATATTAACGCACACACAAAAGTCAAAAGAATGGGCTTGTGTGATATCAACAGGATGTCGAGCTGTGGCTGGAACTCTGCAGGATCTTTGTTTCACGAGAATGTGAATGCATTTTTTGTACATCGAGTGGCACAGACCCACTCTCATACACGCATACACCCTACAGCTAAAACAGAATCATACCGTGGGAACCCTTACAGTTACACTTTAAAACGATTTGAAATCCGACGAAGCCGCATTTGACTTGACAAAAGCTCGGATGTACGTCATGGTCCCTTGTACATTTCCTGTGAAAGTAGTGAAAATGCCCCACAGCGTCCATAATTTGACGGCTTTTTCCTTCAGCCTTTCAACAGGATTCATGACAATCTGCTCGCAAACAGGAAACGACTGATGGACAGCATCCTCGCATGATGTTTTGAGGTTCCGAGTGACAATATGTGTCCTCCGTCCCAACTTCAAACTCACTTGGGTAATACATCGGCTTGTAATATGAAGATCAGTGTCGGAACTTGGTAGGGTGACCACAAAAATCACCAGTTTATAATATTGATGGAGCAACCAGGACACCTCTTATGTTGCGTTAGCGCTAGCGTTGGCACAATTATTTTTTAACATTCAGAGAATAAAGAGCTGGGACAGATAAATTACATTTCCGTTTATGTCAATGGAAAGATGATTTGCGATTTGAGTGTTTTGAGATACAAGTGCAGTCACAGAACTAGTTAGAACTCGTACCTCAAGGTACCACTGTATTTACCTTAAGTCAGGAAGGATGATGCTGAGCTACCAATTAGCACAATAAATTATTGCTAACAAAACAAAATGCAAGCGATAACGGTATATTCATTTTAAATTCAAGAAAAACATTTATAATAACAATAATAATAAATTATGAATATTATCTTTATTAGCTGACATTTTTTAGGTCTGTAATATTGGTGGATCATCAAGGACATCTTCCTGTGCTGCGTTATGATGCACACTGATATGATCAACAGGGGATACTTATAAGGCAAGATGCTAAGCTAATGTTTAACTCAAAGATTCATAGATTTGGCTTAGTACTCTAGTCTAGATCACGTACGACATTTAAGAAAATAACTCAAATGAATTATTATGTAGCTAAATAATAATAAGATACAGGGAGTCGTGGGTTGACGATGTAGTTCTGTTCCTCATTTGGGCAATACGCTATCGGGGTCAACAAAAGGTCACCCTTGCTCTGGCTATTCTGCTGAGTCAGCTTCACAGGAAGCAGATTGGGCCAAACAACAACTGTCATCAGTCTTGCACCCGCTTGGAAAATGAAGCCAGCCACACACTGAGTGACGCAACCCAACGACACTGGACAATCGGGTGACGTGCCGCATGCTGCAACTCGTTTTTGTGAGTTGCTGACTATCTGCAAATAGTCTGGCTACAATTACAAGTGTTGAATGGCAACAACATTCATTCATTCATCCATTGCAAAATTTGGTTTGGTGAAATTTACCTTCTTTGGCAGTTAACGTTGCTTAACATAGATGAACCACCATACACCGACAAAAATAAAATAAATATAACTTTGTTGGGATGGAACGGATTAAGTGCATTTTCATTTATTTCAATTGCAAACGTTGACTCAGTTCTCAAACGTTTCGCTTACAAACCTCTAGCTAACAAACTGTCCAATTCCGTGTCGGTCATCCTCACCGCTCGCTGTGCGGCCGACTTCTGTCACGGCAATGCAGATGGCGTTATGGGAAAAATATCTCCGGGGCATCGTCTGGCGGCCATGTGATCCCGAAACACAGTTGGAGAACAGCGCGGCAGAATCGCTCGGAAAAATTGACTTGATTTCCTTGCAAATATCACGGAAGCGTCCAGTTGCTGAATGTTGAAAGGTTAAAGTTGCACTGCTGAGCGCATGAAAGCATGACGGACGTCTTCTCGGTCCGTGATGTATGACGGCGAGACAGGCAAGTGTTACACATGTGCTCAACTTGATGGAAGAAACAAGAAATGAATTGCTGTCTGGAGAGCAACCTTATCAACAGCTCGTTGAGCTGGAGTGCTATGAAGTCACTGAAGAAATGAGGAGCCAGAAATGGAAAAGTCTCTTTTTGACTTTATCACCTTGTGCAAGGTCGACTCATCGGGACGAGCCGCCGCCAAGCTACGGGCTACACGCGCACGCTTACGTACAAGGCGAGAAAACAGCTGAGCCGTCAAAAGAACATCCACTCAAACTGCAACATCTGGAACGTTGGCTTGCTTGCAGCAGAACTGCATTTTTAGAAGATGACCACTAAAAACCATCAGATTGTAATGTTTTGATAAGGAAGCACAAGGGAGAAGAAAGGGAATGGTTGGTCATTAAAGGAGACATCGTTACACACACTATTCTATCTTTTAAATTAGGATTGAGTGATTTATTGTTCTTGCATTTTACCATTAACGGCTATTTTTACAACTATGTATGTTTGTAGAAACGGAGAAACCAAAGTGCTTCCACACATCTGATTTAAAAGTTCGCGGAGCATTTGTAATCTCAATTGCCGAATTTTCTTCTAAAGCCATCTCTTACGGTTCGCCACTCTCCGCCATCTTGAACTCTCTCAACAGTGTGCACCGTGCGTTCCTATAGGATCAGCGGCGCCGCAAAGCATCATGGTCTATGTAGTTCATAATGCTGTGTTCGGCAGAAGCAGGCAAAAAACTTACTTTTTTTTTTACGGGGATGAGCTGGCTTTAATATCAAAATATTACGACGAAGTTATCGGGTCAATTTTAATATCACGATATCGCCAATATTGCTACATCCCTAATGTATACGTACGTATACCCATATATATTGTACAGATGGCATTAAAAAAAAAAAATAAGATTTGCCAAGGCATCTGAAGGTAGCTCATTTTGTGACTTAGTAACAAGATGACAAGATTTAGCTTGCGGTTATTAATTATTGACCAAAAATGAGGTCATGCAGTTTTGATCCTTGGGACGTCCACCACCATCAGTCATAACTAAGCGACTGTACAGTCAGTAAAAAATACCAAAGAGCTACTTTCACTGTAAAGGGAAACTTGAAACACATGACAAGAAAATATTGTTTATTTTTTTAATATTTACTGGAAGGATGTTGTGAAAATATGTTTGCTAGTGGTGAGTGTGTGGAGCGATCCTTACATGGGGGAGTATTGATGGTGGATAAACACGGACAAATGAAGCGTAAAGGACCAGGAAGAGGAGCACAAAAATAGGCTGCCCACATTTGGATTGACTTGAAAAGCAAAGAGAGGCCAACACATGACGCAGCATGTCGCTCGGCTTAGCAAACGCACTTGAAACCGATCTCTGTCATCAGATCGGTGAGGGGAACGAGGTGCTGTGTTGATTCATTAAGAGATGATTTATTTGCTAATGTTACAACATTCTCTAACTCAACAAACTCAGCAAAATCCAAATTGGCGGATGTGTTTGAAAGATTATCTTGATCGCTATCCTGCGGAGTTTTCTAAAGAGAAACCGATACGGGCTTTTCTCAGAGCCAATGCCATACCGATTATTGAGGCAGATTTAATTTCGTCCATCCCTCCATTTTCCTAATATAACTGAAATGTTTATTTGAAGTTCAACCAAAAACAAAGAGTGCAGAGAGTTTTTTCTTTGATGCAGCTTTTATATTAGACTGAGATCAGGATCGGCCCCGATTTCCTTACTTTTGGGTGATCTGTGACACGTTTTTTGTTCAATGTTTTACAATAAATCATTGAAGGTGTACCGTGTATGCCGTTTGTTCTGAAAATAATTGGGATCGGCAGATCATATTTTTTAAAGCTCGAGGTTGGGTGACCAGCCAGAAATTGTGATCGGTGCAACCCTATTTTAATGTCATCTCTTCCTGGCCAATAGTCTTAAAAAAAAAATGCAGAATATCGCACTGCTTATTCCTCTCCAATTTATTGGTAAGACTGCTGATATTTGTAAATGTTAAGCCTGTTAATAGCAAATGAGTTTGGCTGAGCCACGGACTTGGTGGCGTGAAACTGAACGATTGTCAATTAGGAAGGCAACTGTCAAAATGGCAGACAGTTGCTGCTAGCTGTGTTGATTGTTTGTTTTGCTCCTAAAAGTCATTCATTGCAATGAAAATTACAACAACACTAGCCTGATTTACATGGAGCCGTATTCCGATTAGAATGAATCCGAACGGCCAAACGTAATGAAAATGCTCCATATAACATAACTTCGTTGTTTCCACCCACTAAAATGGCGGCGTCTCCCCAGAGCTTTTCTGCTACTTGTTTTTATCAAGTTGTTATTTCAATAAAACTGTTTACACTGCACTATCACATCTACTGTGCTAAATGACAAATAAACTCCATCTTGATAAATCACGTGATCGATGCCCGTGCTTCTCGCGGCTGCCGCGGGGCTGGTCCGATTAAAGGAGGGGGGAGCATATAAACAGCAGATCGGAATGGATCACGTCAAACAAGAGACCAGAGATCTTCATTCGGAATGATTTCAATCAGAATGACTAAAAAGTCTCCATTTAAACCCGGCTAATGTGTGACAAGCCAGACAAGCTAAATGTTAGCGTAGCTTCTTCTTTTACTTGTATATTGGTGCCTTGAGATGCAAGTCACCTTATTTACTTACAAGTTTAAAAAAAACAAATTGATGTTAAGAATCGGTGCGCGTATTGAGTACCACTTCAGCCATTTAGAAAGAATACACAAACAAACACACACGTCACACCAACAGTTTTGTGTGCACACAGTACACGCGCACACACCCCCAGAGAAAAATCTCATTCAAAATCATCTCCTTTTGTTTGTAGGTGCTTTTCGTCACTCGCCCTCAACTTAATGAATGATGGTCAGGTCCCAACACACACCGACTGAACAATGAACATATCAAGCCTGGGGGACAATAACAATAGAATGAAGTGTGAATGCGATGGTGAATAGGGGGCAGCAATTGTTGGGGAAACAAGAGAAAGCGAGTCATGCCAGTGAGGGACGCGAGGAGCTGAGCAGAGAAGCGAGCCTGAGAGGCACCACAAATGTCACGTGTGGATTTATGGCCGTTTGCTCCTGTCAAGCTTTTACGCTTTCTCCAGGCTAGAAATGTGGGCCATGTTGAAGTCAAGCGCCGTCGGATGATTCTGGGAAGTCAAACTTCAAGGTGGAACAAACGTTTTCACACAGGAAGTCATGGAAATGGAATGGAATGGATTTTGTTCCAATTAGAGCTGTCAAACGATTACATTTTTTAATCAGATTAATCACATTTTCTAATTTTGATTAATCACAATTAATCGCTTAATAAAAAAGGCTTTTTATCCCAAAAAAATTCCCCGCCAAATTTGAAGAGCACCGGTTATGTGTTCATTCTTTTGACATTTAATGTTATGAGGACATCTTCAACATTTTTGGATCCACTGCACACGCTCATCCTCCTCTTTTTCTAATCAGTTAATTACTTGCATAATTTCAAATGGAAAAAAAAATGACCCCAATATTTTGAGATGAACAAATATTCTAAATGTGATACGCAAACATTTATTAAATGCTTTACTTTAATGCATGTAATTATCATCCGCTGTCACGCTAATGGATAATCTATGATAAAAGTTAATGGTGCGATTAATCTGCGTTAATTCATGATTAATGCTTAATGATTTGTGATTAATTAATCAGTTAACGCTTTAACTTTGACAGCACTAGTTTTAAGTAACATTTGTAACTGTCATATCATATATCGTAAGTAGGGCTATCTCTCTTTAGAATCGATTATTCCATCGATAACTGGGATAAACAAGCAATTTTGGTGGCCGAGTTAGTCGATCGCTTTTGTCAGCCCTACATACAATTAACTCATTCACTGCCATTGACGGCTATAGACGTCAAAAATTCCTTTTGACTATTTCTATTAGTTTCACATTTTTTTCCACTTTTATAAACAAGAAAATAAACACCTAGAATTTTTTATTGTACATTTAGAATTGTGAGTTAACTAGTGAAGTCATGCGATTAATTACAATTAAAAATGTTAATTGCCTGTCGCCCCTAATTTTTTATTTAAATTTTTTTTTTAATTTATGGCAGTGAATGAGTTAAAAATGGTGTGTGAAATGTTTCTTAATTAATAAAGGAAAATAAACAGCTGACATTTATTCTTGACTTACTTTAGATTTCGCCATATTGTAGCCTACTGAGCAGCCAGGACAGAGATACATACCCTTTTGTTGTTAAATTAAAATTAGTACGTTATCCAGCACTAAAATTCAACCAATTAACAATTCCTCTTTAAAATCATTAGAATCCTTTAAATAAAAAAATACAAGCAAAACACGCTTGCTCACTGGGGAAAGCTGGCAAGATATTTGTTTTTGTATATATCAGGTTTAAAAATTGGACCATGTTAAGTTGTTAACGTTTTTTTTGGAATTTAATTGTAATTGATTGATGAAAAATTATGCACAAGTCCCAAATGACAAATGGTCTTTTTATTCACCCACTTTGAGACAACCATTTCATTTGAGTTCAACATTATGGAGATTAGCTCGAACAGGAGTAAAAGAAGAAGAAGAATGCTTTACATCAGGGAGGCTTTTATATTCTCAGGCCAAATAACTTTGGTATCCTAGCAACGGGCACAAAGAGGCCATGACACCACAAGAAGGAAGTTGTGCTTCTCTGACTCATTTTTTTTTTCTTTCTTACAGTATGTCCTAGTCTTCCGTCTTACTCAAATTTAGATTCCTTGTTGGCATCTATCAGTTTATCTTTTTTCCTTGTTCTAATGAGCCCCCCCCCCCCCCCCCCCACACACACACACACACACAAACACGCCCTACCCTCATTTATTCTCTGTGCCCCCCTTTGACCTGTCTCCCGCCCTCATTTTGGAATTTTCTGCCACGCCTGCTGCTGACACAGCCAACACAGACAACAAGGGACGGACGCTTTTCCTTTTTTTTCTCATCTCTTTCCGAAAGAGCGCCTGTGGGGTGAAATCGCCCCGCGGATCGCCGGCCGCCTCTGGAAAAATCCATAGCAGGAATGCGTGATGAGCTCACAAGCTTGTCATTTGGAGGAAATCACCCAGATTTCAACGGGATTTTCGTTAAGAGAATATACAGTATTGGATGGGATAATAACATTATGTCACATTGTAGGTTTGATGATAGGATAGTAACAAGAATAAGCAAAATATGTAAAAATTCAGCCCCCTAAATCAAGTTTTACTCAGCATCATCAAATCTGGTCGACTAATCTATCATGAGTTTCTCAGCAAACTTCTCGTTTTGTTGTGACCACTTAACATGCAACTGTATAACCGTACGACAAAAACACGCTAGTGTAGACTGTGACATAGCAGCATTAGCATGAGGTAAAAACACCCATGAAGGCGAATCATCCCACTCATGTGCATGTTCCAAATCAGGCCAGCTCGAGCAGAGTAGTGACAGCGAGAGGATGGAAACCACAATAACCAGATTAGAGCCAGTCTCCAAAATAGCCTGCATCCACTTCCTCCCCGTCGCCCAACATATAAGCCTGAACTCGCTCCCAGACAGCACGCACAAAAAATACAGCAAAACGACTGGTGGCAACGCTGCATCCCGGCAAAGTACACACTGTTGCTGACCAGATTCAATGCGAGCGATGCGTTTGGCAGGAAGCCGCTCACAAGCTCAAAAATGTGATAGCCTTTCAGATGAATGGAGCTAAAGAGCAAAATGACAACAACAATAACAAAGTCAATAGAACCAGAAACGGAAGTTATTTTGGGGAAAACACATCTCTGTAGTGTTGACAATATGAAAAAGACAATATTTCTTATACACGTGTATTTTACAAAGCAGATAATAATGCAACTAGCATAAAAATGCTGTTGAATAATCTAAATAACAGGTGAAAATATTTCCAAATAATTATACGTAGTCTGAAAATATTCCCATTTATGATCTTATTGAAGAATAATCAGACATTTCTTAACAAAAATGTTTGCATCAAAACCTGAGCAACAGCCACATTTCGCAATGTCATTCAAGTGGTTGTCAGTGTCCATTTGAGCGAAAATCTGCAGTTTGTGTTCAGTCCTCACGGGCCAGATTGGACTCCCGTGAGGGCCGGTTCCGGCCCGCGGGCTGTATGTTTGACACCCCTGCTGTTGGTCATTTGGAGAGGTACAATTGTTTGTAAGAAACACGTTTATTCCGTTGAAACGTTTTCCTATGAGAAATTGTGTTTTGAAATTAGAACCACTTGGAAGTTAGCAAGTGTCGGAGGGAAAACTTCCAAAGTCCTCACATTATTTGGTCAAATTGGGGTCTTTTGTTGTACATTTTCTGTGCAATGGACAAAACCACAGTCGGCATGTTTGTTTGTTTTATTCTGCATTTGTGATCCTGCTGCTACATCTGTGGTAACATCTGTGATGATGTGTGTGTCGTGCATTTCAGGCACGCACCTGGAAAAAGTATATTTAAGTGTTTGTTTTTTTATGTGATGTGCCGGGTTTAAACTTGTTTGATGTATGAGATGCCAACCATGTACAGCGTGACAATTCCTCAGGACAGCCTGCCGGCGTTAGGCCTGAAGTTGAAGACTGTTGAGGCCGCTTACAGTCTTCCTGACCTCATTTTATTGGCGATCCCTCCCTCTTTGACTCCTGTCGACACCGTGGAAGACACAACGAGACATTTTTGCGACTTGGCCGACCCAAGCGCTGCGGTGGAAAGGAATGTGACATCCTGTTCTTGTTTGTCTTGAAACAGCTCAAATAAACGACATGTAAAGTGATGAACACCGTCGTTGAAATCCAAAACCCAAAGCAACTTGCTTTAACTAGCGATGACAGCCGTGATGTTTCCATGACAACTGGCAAAACTCATATGTATTGTACAGAACTGAGCTTAAACCGGTGCAATTTTTTCCCTCCCTGCTCACTTTCTTTGTCCATGGGAAGAGGTATGGAAAGGGGAAGTCCTAAAAGTAGAGCAGGATGAGGAAATAAATCTTACATACAGACGTCCATGCTTCCGACATAAAGACAAAATGCTTGAAACAATGCAGTGAAAAGAAACAATTGAAGGCCTGGAGACAATTAATTGCCCAACATCAAGTCGTCTGTGTACTGTATTAAAGATTAGGGGTCGACGATACAATTTTTATTTTATTTTTTACTAATACCAGAATGACTGAGTACTCTTGAGTGGTCACTGATACAGAGTGCTGATACCACTAGTACCCCCCCCCCCACAACACAATTTTGCCAACCAAATGTGATTACAAAGATAATCAACGATGTTGACAGTGAGAGAGGTTATTTAATTTAACAAAATGTTGTTATTGTGGTTGTAGTTTACAGTTGCATGTTTACCTCAGAGTTGAGAAGTTTTCTGTGTTATGGTTGCATGCCATAGGTTTTCCCTAAATTCTCTAAATTATGGAAAACATAATAATCACAATTATTTGGATGGATATTGAAATCACGATTAAAACTCATTCACTCCCAGCCATTTTCACTGAAGCAACCCCCTTCGCTCCCGGCTGGATTTTGAAAGCCCCACAGAATATTATGTTCTATTGCTATAAAAACATTGAACCGACCAAAAGAAAGATTAGAGTCTCTTCTTTCATCAGGAAAAAAAAGTATATTTGTATCCATTTCTGTTTTGCAGCAATTAGCATTAGAATATAGCTAAGTTTAATCATTATTCACATTCCTGTTGAATACACTGACAAAAATAGCTTGTGGCTGATCCCATTGCTTTAAGCCACCTCTTCAAGTCAGAGGCTGCTTCAAAAAGCCTTCTTTATGCTCGGAGCGTGCATAAAAAAACCTTATAAATATGTTTTTGGGAGTGAAGGACAAAGTATTAAAAACGTATTTACACGTTTTTGGGTTTGAATGAGTTAATAACATGAGAATTTATAGATTTCACAATTTTGTATTTATTCAGCAACCAAAACGCAATTCGAAATATGTGCTACCGTAAAAGAACGTGTTCTTGCTGTGTAGAAGGACACGGCAATACAGAAAGCTGTTTCTAATATTTGGACTCCAAAGTATCTGATGCGTATTTCGTGTTGTGGCTGCAGATGATTCATCAGAGTTGTCTACAGCTTCAATCTGGGAAAGAGAAAGGATTGCACTTTGACCGCTCTCCTGTCGCCAATGGATTAAAATGTCACACTGCGCGTTTTCAAGGCAAAGGAAGCTCACCTAAAAGTCCTCGTATCGTATTGCCTGTGCAATCGTTTGCTGACTTATTCGGTCAACAGTTGAGAACATTAGCAGGTCCATGAAGTTGCGACTGGTCTGTGCGACACCTCGGGCGCTCGTTCAACTTGCGTGTTAACTTGAGCGACTGCAAACACTGTGCACTCTGAACTGCACGCGCGTGCTCACGCTCCTGTGGACACTCGTGCATGCGAGCGAGCGAGCCGTCTCTGTCACCTGCTGCTGCTCTCAATGAAGAGTCAAAACAATACGGTCAAGATTCGAGAAGGGATGAAAGCACTTCTTGGCCAATAAAAGCTACTTGTATTTAGCTGTTAAATCAATCACATTTATGAGAGGAAATGAGTTTGCGTGCCTTTTTTTGCAGACAGTTCTCAAAATTGACGCGACAGTAATTCTTCAATGGGAAACTCCAAAGCGGCCCCGAAGGGACCATCACATGTGTTGTTAGGATTCACACACATACTGAACTATTTGTTAGCGTCATTAGCTTGATCGTTTCACAGCAGCCTCAAGACATGCAAACTTTATTTATTTATTAAGTTTGGTCCTCAAGACCCGCCACTATCCAGCCTGTTTTCCATGTTTCTCTCCACTGACACACCTGATTCATGATCCGGATCGTTATCAGGCTTCTGCAAAGCTTGCTGATGAGCTGATCATTGGCTCTCGGGAACCGAACTTGCCCACCCCTGCTTTACTTCATCTTGACATCTTTAATATGAGGTAATTGATGTTGAGGCCACCTCAATATTCTCTGATCTGATGCCAGGCACGCCACAAGTTACAATTGGTATGGAGTGTTGCCATCTTATGTTGCTGTTAGCTTAAAAAAAGAAGGTCCAATGAAGAATTAGGTCAAATAATCACAATCACGCAGAAATGAGCTGGAAGAGACCGACATGATGGTCTGTTGAGCCGCCAGCACACTAGCAGTCAGACTTACACCAGTGACGTGTTTTCATCAACATTTAGAAATTCATTCTCCGCAACTTTTTGGCCATGACCGACCAAGTGTCTCTTGATCTTTTGTTCAAAATGTTTCGGTTTGTTTCTCCGCGTTTAAAGCACACACGTTACACAAGCCAAAAGTTAAAGTATGGAAATTCTCCGAAAAAAAAGAAGGGCGTTTCCTGTTGTGAGAGGTTTTATTTTGGAGCCCTTTATTGTGGGAGACTGTAAAATGCATGATATGGTCTGTTACTTGAAAATTAGATAAATTTGCATGAGACGGGTCTGAAATAATTAGGTTAAAAAATGTACAATCTAAATCATACTATAGCCTCTATGTTTAAAAATAGCCGTAAGGAGCATTAAATTAATCAGCGTGAGGATGATGTCGATTTTATGTAGAAATGTAAATACATATTAATAAATAATGAAGCCCCGACCTCCAGACATCAGCCCAAAGTAATGCAGCTTTGCACCCCCAACGACATCACAACACTCCTAACAGATTACCACATTAATGCTGAGCTCTGGCTGGCTTTGCACCCGGAGGGCCATGACCCCCCCCCCCCCCACACACACACACACACACAAACTAACCCATACTGCATGTGTGTACAGGATGCCCACCAAATACATGTGCGGGTGTGTGATAAGGCAGAGCGGGACAGTCTGGTAAAACGGGGATTAAATATTCTTAGTGGGCGTTATTTTAAGAGCAGGCGGGCTGGAACGGATGGGAGTTGTGCGCACACACACACACACACGCAAAATGTGGGTCTCCATGCCAGTGGGTTATGGTTTGTTTGGGTTGGCCTCTGGCAGCAGCGGAGGCGCGTGCTCTGTCACTTTTAGTCACGCTCGACTGCGTGTTCTCGTTATCAACACGAGCCTTGCCGAAGTGAAAAGATGCAACACTGTCCACATTTAAAAAGCTTGCCAACGGAAAACAACCACAGATCAATAAAGATCAATTGTTGACTTTCTACAGCACCGACCCGAAATATTGGCTTTGATATCAGTATGGGCGTGTAAAGAGTTGAGTATTGGTCCCACACAAGTGCTATGGAACATCCCTCCCCTGCCCAACTATTTCAACTGCGAACACACATGACATCTCATTACAGCAGAGAGACATTGAAGAATGACAGCAGCGTACGAGAAACTGCTCACCCTTTGGTGCATCGCCTCGAACAAATAAATAGGCTACGGCACGTTTCCAGTAGAGTGGATTGGATTAATAGCTTTAGCACAACCACAGCTACAAGGAACGCCAATGAAAAGGGGCTTGAGTCTCTTCAAGGCCACAAAGAAAAGCTTGCTCAGCATTCTTTGCCGACATGTTTGACGTATCCTAGCAGACGGCGGGAGGAAGCCTTGATTGAGAGCTCACAGGCATGTTACATGAGACGCCATTTTCACGCAACAACATTTCCATTCTTTTTTTCCCAACCACTATAAATATGACAGCAATCACTTGTCAACATTGTAGCAATTGGTGAACAATTAGCTGTTGACTGAATCTCTCATCATCTATTTCAAAAATAAACGCCACCCTCAAATAGACCCTTCCTTCTTCCCCTGCGTTCAATTTGAACTCAATTGGCATCGGCTATTGTTCACACAGTCATTAAATAGCCAATTGCTGTGACTATTTAAACTTTGTTGCTAACCAAATAACCAGCACCAACTTAAACAGACTCAAACGAGGTCAATTAGAGCTCGCTTCGATCGATGTGTGAAAGCTCACAGGTTCCCACACAGACGTGAGACACGAAAGGTCCACCACATCCCCGATCCTGTGAAACCGGCTGGTCCCCGTTCAAAAATTCGATTGTTTTCATGTTTTGAACATGCGTGCGTGCGTGAATGTTCATGCAATTGTTTCATTTCTTTGCAGCTGCCTTGCACTCCTGCAAGTCTGGGCAGTCACCTCTCAATAAGCCTGAGGTTTTCTTTTTTCTTTTTCTTTTTTGACGCTTGCAAATTAGAGGCGCACCTTTTCTCTACTGGAGGCTGAAAGCTTCTACTTGATTGTCACTCGCTCGACTTGAATGTGGGCCCGCCAGGCTGAGAGGCAAATGGAGACCTCAAGCCGCAGATTCCTTTTCAAGAGGTTAAGAGGACAAAATAAATCAGCCCTGGCTTCCTCTTTTGTTTTTCCCTGAAGGCGATTCACGTTGGTACAGTCTGTGAGACAGTTCTCGCGACAATTCAGGAGTATTTTACAAGTAAAGGAATGTATTATAATGACGGCATGTAAAGAGGGAGACTTTGCTATTTGGGCGAAGGAAGTTTCATTCTACTGATTGGGCAACCTGAACGATTAAGCCAATTAATGGTAGGAAGGTGCATCTGAAGGCGTATTTGTGCATATTTTCCACTTATGAAGGACTCATATTTTACTGAGCAGCCAGGACAGCGCCACATCTTTACGCCTCTTTCATTGAAATAAGTTGAAAAGAAATTTATCCCGAAAACTTTGGTCACATTGTATCAATCAGAATACAGAGGTACAATTAATTACATGTCTTTTTTTTTCTTTCTTGAATTCACGAAACGTAGCAACAACAAACCTGACGAAATGTGCTTGACATTTCGTCCGGTCGTGTAACTTAACATGATGCAATATTTAACTGATGGCGTGAGGAAACTACAAGCACAATGTTGGCCTGCAAGTCCACTGTCTGTGCAGTAGCTTATTTTTTCAGCTGCTGGCATTTGCTTTCAATTTTGCGTCAAATTTGTATGAAAGCTGAAGTGTGAAATAATATTCACAAGAATCTTCTTACAGTGCTGCCTTGAGATACGGATTTAATTTGTTCCACGACCACGCTTGTAACTCAAATCGTCTTTTCCTTTTGAAATGAAGGGAAATGCCATTTAATCGGTTCCAAACGTTCCAAATTAATGTGATGTGTATTTTAATGAGGAAAAATAGCACTCCATAATATCGTAATTTATAAAAAAAAACATACAGCAATATTCAATAGCGTTCAAATAAAATCAATCGGAAATACTCTGACTTTAAGTCACACACTTGAAAAATGCTTGATATCATATCATAAAAACATACTACATAAATCCCAAATAAGCAACCCTCTTGTGGCTGAATCAGAAACTAGCATCCGAAATGGGAATTTCATGCAATTTTAAAGAAAATGCTACATTGGGATATACATTTGATTTTTCTTTATTATTATTTATTATATCTTTTTATGTCTTTATTTAAAATGATCTGTCATTGTTTTTGGTAAAATTGAATGTATCACACGTACTAGTGGGATCAGTGCTTGGTATCGGTGACTACTCGTACTGGTATCAATCTAAAAAAAATCTCTTCAGATGCACAATTTTAGCGAGTTTCAAGTCAACCAAATTCAAACTAAGTGTATACATTGTTGTAATGTTATCTGTTTATTTTAGGAACTTTTTTTTGGAGTTTCATGTCAGGAATTTGCCGTTCTGATCCACTTCTTCTGTTTGTGCGTGTGCAAATGCAGAGCAACAATAGCACCAGGGCAGAGCTCAGTCATGCCCTATTTTCCTTCACCAGCAGTCAGCCTGAGGAAGACCCCAACCCCCACCCTGACACACACACACACAGCATACATGATACTGTAGCTATTCCAATAGATACCTTGGGAGGCAAAATATTTTAACGTCTCGCTTCAAATAAGGAATATTCATATTTGAAGGCCTCCTTCTCAGCGCTCTCACCCGTTCTCTCTTCCACAACCCTCAAAGAGAAAAAAATAACTAATACGGCCAGGCCACGGTGTCCTTCTTTTTCCATTTGCCCCTTGGCACAAACTCCTCAGGAGATCCTTTGAAAAGAAGATTGGCCATCCACCATCATTGACAATTAGTTATGGTGCGCTGCGCAAGGCCGTCATCTGACAGTCGCGCTACCCAACGGCTGCTATTGGCCTCCTCACAACTGGCCAGCAACACAGTGGGTGGCTGCGGGAAAAACAAAGGCGTAAACTGTAAAGAAGGAAGGTGACAAGGAGGGCAACGGGGCAGGAGTAAAAAAAAGAAAAAAAATCCCATTGACACAAAAGCTCGAATGTTAAAGGTCTGGTTTGAAGTTGAAGAAAGGGCAAAACGGCAAAGGCCATTATCAAGACAGCGTTAATGGTCGGATGCAGGGCTGTTTGGAAGCGACAGGCTTCATTCACGTGCCGCAAACACACACACACACACACACACACACACACACCCCCCCACACACACACACACACACACACACACACACACACACACACACACACACACACACACACACACACACACACAGCGTGCTGTAATTGAGGCTGTGGGGAACGACCGCAGCCATTACAGGCCCGCCCACGTGAATACGTAGGCAAATTTCAAAACAGCGTTGCTCTGAATTGAGGAAAAGATCAAACCAACATGACAATGGTCCTGCCTTTTTAGAAAACTTCCGATTTCAATCTTTACGTGTAAGCTAACCTGAAGAAATATTTACACCTCAGCTGTATTAGTGGAAGAGCCTATTAGTCTAAAAAATTAAATAAAATAAAAAATATAAAATATAAAATATAAAATAAAAAAATAAAAATTATAAAATATAAAATAAAAAAAATAAAAAAATAAAAATTGGTCTTAAACCTAAAACACTGAAGCCAAGTCACAAAGGCCCTAACTGTTGCAAAAAGACAAAAGCGGCGTCACAAGAATGGAAATCTTGCACCGTCCTGGTGAAGGCAGGACTTTCATATGAACTCATCCATCCAAAAACATCCACAAATTAATTAAAGCGCCAAACGTCTTAAGGCAGATTTGGTCACAAAACTCCAACTGTGACTGTCATGCAAGATTGACACTAGTCTCATGACTTCTGTCCCGCATGCTGAGTGCCTTTCAAGGCTTGTGGTCATGAGCGAGCAGTCCAGAGGTGCCGGCAGACAATCCATCTGAAGGCGTCATGTCACCTCATCGCTCCCACATCATGTCCCCACACACACACACACACACACACACACACACACACACACACACACACACAGCTGTCGGGCTCATAAGGAATGCACTTGATCCATATTTACAACATATGTGCACACAATTACAAAGACGCGTGCATTCCAAACTGAAAAAAAAGCATGAGTGAGCGAGAAAGGAACATTTTCATGTCTGCACTTGGAAACAATCATCTGAAGAAAATAACATCAGCAATAGCTGATGTCATCTGATGGAGGGAAATGGCACATGAAATGTCTCTTGATGTGCAACAGCAGCAGACAAAAGCCACAATGGCCATTCTTTTGCACTTTCCAGATCTCACCAATCAACAAAAAATAGGTACACATCAGCTGAAAGACAAAAACAAAACAAAAAAACAACACTGCTGCTGACACAGAGTGGAAAGTTCAAGTTTGTATTTTTGAATAGACTAAGGTTCAACCAGGCTAGCAAAGTTAGCACGTCAAGGCTATAGCTAGATATTGACTACTCAGGCTCCCAATTGACAAGTACGCGTGGATGGAAATCCACTCCCAGCAGCCATTAGCAGCTTATTTACAAGAGGAACTTTGTTGTCGCTCAATCCATTATCGGCATCCAGACAGCATGGGAGCCACTTGACACCCTCCCGCACATACCAGCACTCATAAGTCCGTGATACGCAGAGCGCAGCCTCCCAAGTAGAAGCTAATGAGAATAGAGGCGCTAACAACGCTGGCATTCTTTACACACTTGAACAAGACGGGTGATGAGCTGCTCCCACACTCACACGGGGACGCCTGAAAAATATACTCGTCGTATGCCACAGCATTAGGTACACCGGCACAAGCAAAGTAAGGGGATGGTGCTAGCTCAAGTTGTTTTTTGTTGCTTAAACAGGCTACAGTAGGAAGTACAAAAGGACAAAAGGGGGCTTATTGTTGTTAGCGACTGCAACACTACAACACTGACGGATGCAAAGGGAACAAGAGTGAGTTTCCCATGGCTGACAAAGTTAGCTAGCTGTGTACAGTAGATGCAGGACACTTACTGGAAACAACTACAGCATAGACTGGTGTCAATTGGATGGAATAAGGTTCCCTTGGCTACAAAGTTATCATGTCAATATCATTTTCTTCTGCTGTTGGACTGAGTATCGAAAATAAGTGTTGACCCACTCAATTCCCAAGCTTGAGTTATTTGACTGTTACAGTTGCATTGTGCTTTTAAGTTTAGCTCAGAGCCTCAGTCTTGCTCCATTAAAAAACAAAAACTAAGCCGCTTTAGCATAGGCACATGCTCCTTTTCATGGTTATATTATATTAGCAAAGCAAGTTACGATCTAAGCCGCAATTAGTATTGTGCCTTTGAAGGTGAGTTTAGCTCAGAGCTTCAGGTTGACTGTTAGAAACCATGTTGTCTTCAGTTGTTGGACTGATATGTGTTTTAGTATTAGATGTTTATCTCTGAGCCCTGTTCTGTTGCTGTTATTTTTTTCCCTCCAATTTCACTGGTCTTTGTAATTGTGAGAATGACTTTTTTTTTCCACAATTACAGCCTGAGCATATTTCTCCTTTACTGATGTCCAACGTAATGAATAAAATGTTAGCTGAATACATCATCATATTTGGCTGATGCAAGTGTGCCTAATATTGTGAGATGTGAGCAAAAGTCAAATGCGTTGGTCACAATGGACATGAAAAAGTGTGCTGTGTGCAGTCATCAAACTTACATTTGAGCGCCTGGATGAGCGCCTTGCCATCCTTGATGAGCTCCTTGATGAACTTGCTGGTCTTGTCCAGCTCCAGCTCGTGGGACTTGAGTCTCTCCCTGAACTGCGGACTATCCAGGTAGCAGTCACTGAACTCCAGGGCGGGCAATCCCATCTTCTCCCCCTGCCTGCACGCAAGCTGCTGGGACGAGCCGGCAACAATAAAATCTCCGTGGGGGAACCAGAGGAGCGATCCCTGGCGTCGGCTGCTATAGCGGCTATAAAGGGGATGCAAAAATCCGATTACATGGAAACAAGGCGATAAATGTTATCCAAGACGAGGGGGTGAGCCTTACCTGCATAACCTTGCGTTAATATCTCCTGCAAAACCCGGGTTATATTCGAACGATCGTCCCAGAACGGCACCAGTGCAACATCCAATGGGAGTAACAGTACAAAATTGTCAGAATAAATCCAATATGGCAATATAGCGTCCAGATGCTCATGTAAAGCGACGCTGCATTCCTGTCGAGCGAGTCATGCCGGGGCGGACGGTCCGACGAGGACGGTGATGAGGGCGGGAGGGAGGCTGGGAGGCTGCCAATGGAGCCGTAAAAATAAAAATTGTGGACTCCTCGCGTGAAGGCTTCGCTTGGTTTGGACAGCTCGCGCACGGTCAACCTACCGACACACGGCTAATCCGTTGACTGACGTCTCTTTTGTCCAATCGGATGCATTTGAATGACTAAGGGGCGGGCGTTGTTCCGTCGGAGACGTGCACATGCATGGGAAAACCCGCACATGGTCGTTTTCTCACCCCAAAATACCGCAGTACGGTACCAAAGCGTTAAGATCATCAAGTGACAAGTCCCATTTAGCCCCGTTTAGCTCAAGAAAAAATATTGACAGAAATACATATTGCCTCTGCAGCCGTTTGTGGCGGTATTGTAATCACATCCAGTACGTTGTTGTATTACGCAGTGGAGACCATTTCTTTCTTTTTTTTGAATGGGTCGTGGTGACGTCGGGACAGCTCGAACTGACAGACCGCCATAAAGGCTCGGTTGAACGCCATTGGCAGCTTTTTGGCGCTATCTGTTGGTATCAAGGAGGCACTACGTCTATTTTTTTTATTGCATTTACTTTTACCTTTGAACATTTGCGTTGTATAAAGCCTTACGTTTACGATACTTTTACACATATACACACGGAGTCTTTATAATCCCACTTAATTTACAGTCGTTCGCGTGTTATGAAACGTTAGAAGACACGTATTTGAATTTTGAAGCAATATGTACTAGTTTGAAACTAGTACATATTGTACTACTAATTATAGTTGGTACCTTTCAGACCTTAAACGCATTCCCCTTTGGTCGTCTAAGTGCTCATTATTTGCATTAGGTGTTTTAAAAAAAAGAAAAAGGTCGCACTTGATGACGTTTTTAATCATGCGACCGTCACCAAACCAGAAGTGCGAGTTTTTTCAACGTTGAGGTTTTTTTATGCTTTATTTAAGAACACAAAACATACACGATATACCAGCCAGGAAGAGACAAACAAAAGGGAAAATAAAATTGTCTTAAAAAAAAGCATATAATGAGAAGGCATCTGAGTTATTTAGGAGGAAATCTGGGAAATGTAGTCATATGTACTGTTAAAAAAAGAGTGGGAAGAAGAGAATTTATTAAATCCCACCCCATCCCATCTCACATTTATTATACACGCCATTCATGCAACTTCTGCTTCCCTAATGGTTAAGTTGCAGCCATACAAGGTCTACTGATGCAAATAACAGTTAAAGAAAACTGATAAATATTACATGCAGTTACTATCTAAATAATTTGTACAATTTAAAGTACACAATGCAGTATGTTTCAGCAATAATTACATAGCAACAATGGTAATATAAATAATATATAACAACATTCTCATGTGTTGTAACAAATGTATTTATTGCGTTGCTAACTGGTTGTCACCCCCATTTAAGGGTGCCGCTCTTTCTCTCTTTTTTTTTTCCTTCAGTGACAATTTTAGTCTTGACGCAGTCCTGTTAAAATTATCCCTGCAGGGTAAGACGGGGCAGCGGCCACTCAAGTCCCAGCGTTGAAGAGAAATACAAACGTGTTATGCTGCACAATCAGGTAAGGATATTTCCACATGGAAAGCAAGTCTCATTCTTTTGGTTTTGTTTATGTTTGATTTGTGATTGAAGTGGCATTTACGTGTGTGATAGTCAGCATTTCAAACTCAATATGGTTCTTTATGATGGCTTGCTGAAAACAACACTTGGTAGAACATTGGCCACTTGTCCCGGAAAGGGGCACCCAAAAATCGACTACGAAGGCAAATAAAGGAAAATAACCCGCTGGCTCTCCGAGAGGCGGGATGGAAGATGGGCCAGAACAGACAGATTCATTGGTTACGACTGGAACAAATAACAACAATGATTCATGGATCATGAGAAGATGCAGGTGTGGGTGGGAAAGGGTGACCACTTTCAGAGGTCTACGGATCCACCAGGGAAGGAAGAAGTGCAGAGAGGGCCTTCAACAACATTGCACTGCAGCTGCAGGTGAGACAAGAGGAACCCAAAGCCAGGTCACAAACAACAGTGCCGAGGGATCCAACGTTGCTGAGGAAAGGAAGGTGGAGGACATAGGAGGGCCCTTGGTGGATACCAATGCCTCTGGGAGAGGTACCCCTGAAGACACACTCAGAACACAAAGCAACCGCAGCAACCAGGAACAAGGCCAGAGAAGAAAGAGGAGGGAATCTGGAACGAGGCAGCTGATCAAATGGCCAAAATCAAATGAGACTGCCGTCTGGCAGAAGCTGGACAAGGACCTCAGAATATGAGAATATCCCATTGCTGGCACATCAGCCTGTCCACAGCCTCGGCCGCACTTACAAAGCAGAGCTCTCTGACAGGCAGATGGGGGAGACCATGAGGAAACAGCTTGCAGATGGCCTGGCCAGGATCAATCAGAGCCTACTCCCCGGCAAGTACAAAGTGTGATGTTACCAGTTCATACTGTACCCAAGGGTGATGTGGCCTCTGAAGATCATCTCCTAAGTGGTAGGCAAGATGGACGGGCTGGCAAACTCGTTCATCAGGAAGTGGCTGGGACTGCCAAGATGCCTCTCAGATGTAGGCCTTTTTGGTAGAACTGCCACTGCAATCCATTAGTGAGGGAAACAAGCAAGAGAAGGCCCGGTTGGTGCTGGAGATTAGGGATTCCACTGACCAACTGGTAAGAGCAGCTGGTACCTAGATAAGAACAGGGAGAAAGTGGAAAGCCAAAGAAGAGGCCCAGTTGGCAATTGGCAGGCTAAAGCACCGTGAGGTGGTTGGCAGATTGCAGAAAGGTTGAGCAGGCCTGGGGAAGGGCGAGTCTCCCTTATTCTGGTTAAAGGCCTCCAAGGAAGACCATGGTGGTGGCAGAGGTGGCAAGAACTGAGCAGGAACGCCTTAACATCAAAGCAGTGTCCCAGGGCCAGCAAGGGTGTTGGGCATCATGGGAAGGTGTCACAAGCAGGCCTATGTAAGATCCCCCAAGGCGGGCTTAGCTTCCTGATCAGAGCAACATATGACACCTTGCCCTGTCCCAGAAACGTCCACCAATGGTTTGGTGCAGAAGAAACTTGTCCCCTTTGCAACACCATCAATGCGAGTCTTCAGCACGTTCTGTCCGGCTGCAGGATCGCACTGTCCCAAAGCCGCTACAGATGGCGACACGACCTAGTGCTGAAAAAGCTGGCAGAGGTGGCAGAGGCATGCAGACAGGACGCAAATAGCAGACCTTCTGCCCTAGGCAGACATCTCATCCAGTTCACAAGGGCTCGAGAGAGAGGGCCAAACCTCCCCACCAGGGAAATACATCAAGACTCCTCTCATCGGGCAGTGAGTGGAGCATGAGGGTGGACCTGGGGAGGCAACTCCAGTTTCCCAGGTAGATTGCCGAAACATCACTCCGGCCAGTCCTGGTCATTTGGTCAGAAGCTCTTAGGACAGTCTTTTTGGTTGAGCTCACTGTCCCATGGGAAGGAGGCTTGGAGGCTGCTAATGAGCGGAAGCGATCCAAGTATGCAGATCTGGCTGCAGAGTGAAGGGAGGCTGGCTGGAAAGCAGTTACGTGTCCTGTGGAAGTCGGGGTGTAGGGGCTTTATAGGTTGCTTAACTGTTTGCCTACTCGGTGACATAGGATGCGGCGGAGCGAAGCTTCGGAAAGCCGTGAAAGAGCGAGCTGAGGAGGCGGAGACAGGCAGCTTCTGGCTGTGGCTAAGGAGGAAGCACATGAGTTAGGGGGCGAATAACACCTAGGGCATCAGCTGGGGGCGGCAGGGCGAGATCCCTGCCGTCGCTCCGCCACCAGTGGACGTTCTGGGGTTAAAGGAGCGAAATGTCAACGACTGCTGGTCCCCAGCTGATGACCTGCGTCGGCCCACAGAGGTGTTCAGTGAGGTGTCGCAGTACACCTCACTGGACATGAAGGAACTGTTGGAGGTGCGTCAGGCAGCAATGCCCAGCAGGTATTAACACCCCCTGTATCATGATATGGCAATGCTACCTGAGTCACCCTTGCACAAGATCATTTATACAGTAAAAACATCTTCTAGTTAAGGAAAAAAGGAATATTGTCTGAACTGGATCATGAAAAATCAAGAGAGTTCTAACTCTGGTCTAACTGATGAACATTTTCAGGAGCATGGACTGAAAATTGCACCCTCCAGTAGAATGTTGACAAGGAGCATGTAAGTCCCGATCTGATCTGACAATTCAATTGGAAGTAGAATTTGGTCGAACGTCCTTCAAGATCAACAGGGGTCTTGCTCTGACAGACCGCATGGAAATTTGGAGAAATCTTGACTGAAAATTGTACCGAGTAGAGCACCGGCAAGGAATATTTATTTGACATCTGATATTTCATCTAGTTACCTGCAGATATTATGTGCTATCATACCAATCAAAATCAACCATGTTGTTTTTGTTTGTTGTCCTTCCCCGGACAACAAACAAGGCTGAAGAAGAAGAAGAACTTTTCTTTCTTTTTTTTAATAATCTGTTTTATACACCCACTTCCCACACAACCACATGTGAACTCTTGACACATGCTGTCATTCCTCCCAAGTATCCTTTCTCAGAGTGTGTTATTATTGATAGCAAATGTCTCACATCAACCACTGACTAGTCGTTTCTGTGTCCTAGCTGCTTCCATCCAATACATGCCGCAAAATTGCTGAATGGAACACAGATATGGCAGATGACTCGCTCTTCCGCCATTTGATGTGTCAACTCAAGACGTCAGTGCTAACATCCGAAATGATGACTAAAATACTTGGGAAAAAACTACTCAAGTAAAGTAACAAAGTATTTGTACTTTGCTACTTCCCATCTCTGTTCATGATCTACCTCCTCCCCCTTGGCGCCATATTCCGTAAACATGACCTTTCCTTCCATTGCTTCGCGGATGACACCCAGCTCTACTGACTTCCATCTCATCACAACTGTTCTCCTGCAACTTCACTGGCTACCGGTCAAATTCCACATACAATTTAAGCTACTCCTCATTACCTTCAAAGCTATTCACAACCTCGCTCCTCCACATCACTACTCCAATTCGCACCCTCAGATCCTCCTCATCCATTCATCTGACTGTTCCACCTGATCGCCTCAGTACTATGGGCAGCAGGGCCTTCAGCCGCTTTGCTCCCCAGCTTTGGAACTCTCTGCCTCCTGATCTCCGCAATTCACCCTCCTTGTACATTTTCAAATCCCCCCCAAAAAAAACACCTATTCAAGATCGTCTACACACTTTAAACTACTGCTTCTTTATTTTATCAGTTTTTTTTGTCATAATTCTATTTAATCTGTAGAATATTGTTTTGAATTTAGTTTTTAACTGTTGTACGGCATCCTTGAAAGTCTTGAAAGGTGCTTCCAAATGTAATGAATTATTATTATTATTTAAATAAATTCCTGTCACCTCCCCATTGTTAATTGAAGCGGTATTGCGCACTGTAACAACATGATTTATTTCAGGTTGATGGTGTTGTCTTTTACTGATTTCACTCAAAAGTGACATCACTGCCATCTGGAAGCATTTGTATTTATTTACATGGGTAATGAAATCATGTTTGATCAAGCGTAGACTTAGTGAAGCAATTCCTGTGCTTCTATTTGAAAAGGAGAAGTTTGGCCCCAAGTTCCTGTCTCTCTCTCTCTCTCTCTCTCTCTCTCTCCCCCTCCAGGTGACATGAGCGGACATGAGCGGAGAAGGCAGTGAGTCTGCGTCTGAAAGAGACGTGATGGCGCTGCCGAGCAACTCGCCGGGCGACTTGAATGAGTCTGGCGCGCTAACCCGGCTGTACTGCCTCAACGGGGGCTACCACTTGAGGATTTTGCCCGATGGGAGTGTCAATGGTGGCCTGCTGGACAATGACCCCTACGGTAAGACTCAATACTTAACTATATATATATATATATATATATATATATATATATATATATATATATATATATATATATATGCATACTGTATATATATATATATATACTGTATATATAAATGACCTTTTTATGTTATTATGCATGATATTCATCGACGTGAAGACACTGATCATGTTTATGATTTATTATCAAAAATGGTTTAACAATAGGAAACAGATCAATTATCAGTATTTAAATGGAAACTGGATTTATGTTCATATCTGCTTGAAGAAATGCGAACATGTGCCACAGACATCTTGAGGCTGCGGGCTACAAACGTGGGCGTGGTCTTGGTGAAGGGTGAGAACAGCAAAAGGTACCTGGCCATGAACACCAAAGGACGCCTCTATGGATCAGTAAGTAGATCGCAAAAATGAACATGATTATTTAATTACATATGTCACATTAACTACTGAGGAACAAATGTATTTACCTTCCATTGTCTAAAGTGGATTTTTTTTAGACGACAATTTGGAAGTTGTGTATAATATACTGCATTAAAAAAACTCACAACTATCAGGTGATTATAATTGGCTAATATCAATGTATTTTGGGAGACTTTTCAAGAAATTGATGATTAAAGGTAAGTTACGACACACTCAAGAACTTGATGGCTAAGCGCTATCTTCCTCCCTATCCGGTGCGTTGCAGCTGACGCTCAACGATGAGTGTTACTTTCTGGAGAAATGCGAGGAGAACCACTACAACACGTATCGCTCGCAGAAGTACAAGTGGTACGTGGCGATTAAGAAGAACGGGAAAGCCAAACTGGGCCCCAAGGCCCAACTCAGTCAGAAGACTGTCTTTTTCCTGCCCAGGTCGGCGGACGGCCGTTATGGCGCCGGCCAAGATGGAGCGCCTTCCTTTTGTTTTTACCACACTAACTAATGCAAGCGGGTTTTATTGTCACCAAACATACAGTATTACTCGCACATTGTTAATGTGATTACCTTTGTTTAAAGTCATTGCATTTTGTGCTGTTGTGTACTCAAATAAATTATTATATAAATAAAGAGACTCTGTGTTATATTGTCAATGTGAAAAAGGCTGGTGACCACTGCTAAAAAGAAAAAGCCTCTTGCTACATGTCAGGACACGTTTTTCGACCTTGCAGTTTTCATGTGGCCGCAAGAGGGCAGCATTGCGCTACATTTCAACAGATTGACACTGGGAAGGAAAGTTCCTTCTCTTTTAGTATTTGCCTCGAGTTCTGGGTTGAAAACTAGAACCAGTTAGTTTGTAGTTGTAAACAAATCTTAATTGATCATGTATATGAGGATGCATACAAGCCAATGTAAATTTGGAATTTCTTGGGAGGAGAAACATTTTTGTACGGCTTTAATGCAGCTAAAATGATTTCAAAAGCAAGCCTGCTGCTGATGATAAAATGAAGGATAAAATGTAAAGTCGAGGCAGATGGCAACAGCTCAAAAATAACATCCTCGCTTCACCCCCGACCGAGAACAATTTGTCCGTTTTCACATCACGTGTGTGTAACGCCATGTTTGCACTTCATCTGCAACCGCTGAATGCAAACATGGCGCACTTAAACCTGCGTGAAAAAGATTTTTGAAACAGTATGTCTGCCACGAGTGTGTGTAAAAGAGTTTCGCGTGTACAGGTGTTTCAATAGACTTTCAATGTCGTCATGATGACATCAAATCTCGTCACAAGTCAAATCTTGTCGTGACGGTTGTGAATCTTGTCATGGCGAAAGTTGTTGTAGCTTACAAAAAACAACAACAAAATAACTAAAATTTAAAAAATAAAATAAAGATTACCATTGAAATTACATCTTATCTTAGTAAAAAATTACTAAAAGTAAATGTATTTATTGCTAAGTTGTCCTTTGTTTTCGTCAGTTAATTTCATACATGAGCTTCCGGGTGTCAATTTAGATAATAATAATAATAGTATAGTATTAAAACCAGTTACTGCATATCCGTAAGGCTGTAAGGCCAAACAGTTGTTTGAGAATTGTATTTCATTTGACTTTCTTACACAACACTCAGTGACATTTTTCAAATCTTGACAAATACTACCATATTTTAAATAAATAAATAAATAAAACTAATACTGAAACTATGAATAACTAACATGAAGTTTTTTTTTCTAAAAAATGAATAAAACTAACAAAATTGCAACCTGCGACCTCTCCCTGGGAACCCCACCCCCCCCCCCCCCCACACACACACACACTTGTCTTTGTATCATCGTGGGGCCATCTCTTTCACATAATGCATTTCCTAGCCCCTCCCCCTAACCCCAACCATCAAAAATGATTGCCTACCCCTACCCCTATTCCTTTCCCTAACCTCAACCATAACTCAATTCATACCTAAACTCTAAAACCAAATCTTAACCCTCAAAAAGAGGTCTGAAAATGTGGGGACCACCAAAATGTCCCCACAATTTCAAACCCGGGAAAAAACGCGTGTATGGGCCCCACAATGTAGCAAAGACAAAAGCACACACACACATGTGCATGGTAACACTTATCTTGCATGCTCTTTCTCTCTCTCTCTCACACACACACACACACACACGCACACACCCGGAGTGCTGTTTGGCCATTGGCCTGTTGGTCTGCGCGGGGCAGGAAGGGAATCATACACTGTAAACTGAACAAGGGCCGGCTTCCTCTGGGAGTCCCGAGGCCTGACGGCGGCCAAGATCACACACACACATACATACACACACATACGCACACGCACACGCACACACGCACACACGCACGGGCTGTCATCTGTTCCTCCTCTCTCTTTGCTCCTTTCCATCTTTCTTTATTGGCCCTTCCTGCCTGCATGTCGGCCTCGTCCAACGTCCGTCTCTGTCTTTTTGCTTTGCTCCTCATCCACCTCTTTTTCCCTTTCCTTGCACTTCCACTTTGTGAAAATATAGGCAGGAGATTTTCCTTAACCTTAAGTGTCGACCGCTCACTTTACTCATCGACACAACATCCCCACTTGGAATATGTGGAAATTCAACACTGCACTTCAAAACCAAAAATGTGTTTCACATTGCCTTAACAGTAATGTTATAATAGTTTATAATAGTCACCGCAAATATGTCCCAAGAAAAGACAAGTGTCAACTAAAACACAAAAGTAGATTGGCAGTAGCAACAAAGTGTGAAATGATGCAAATGATGATTGATAAACTTCCTTGGCAGAGGAAAGCGAGGTCCATTGTAATGCCAAGTATTACACAAAGCCATGTTGGGTTCACGGAAATCAGACAATTTGCCACTGAATCATATTGAACAGCTTAATGACCTGATTTTTGATTCGGATTAAAAAAGGTCACACTGTTCTGTCCGACAGCTGACCCTCAACCCAATAAAATGCTCCTGATTGCTGAGAAGTGAGGGCGGCAGAGAAGACGCCGCCAAAATTGGGCCGCGGTATGACTGAAAATCAATCGGGTTCTTGATATTACGACAGAATAGGAACAAAATCAACAAGTGTTTGTTGCCCGATGCCAGCATTGCGTTGCGGGTGTTGATGGAAGCTCAATGACAACTACCGTACGAATCGTGTTGATCCAAAATTAGAAGCACTTTTTCTGGGAAAGGCTACGATTTTAAAATAATATGTTTAAAATATCCCGGTCAGAAAGTCCTCTTTCTGATCCTTTAACCTCATGAAGATAAGCGATTTCATGAATTTATGTGTGCCTTGTGGTAGTATTTAGTGGAGCCCAAGTTTCCAAGCAAACATGGTGAAGCAGCTTTGAGCTGTTATGCTGCAGAAGTGACGTCAGCCCCAAGTATAAATGATTTGAAAACCAGAATAAAAACGCTGTCCAAATACTTATGACGAAGGTCTTTGAACCATGCGATCTTCAGTTTCCACTTATTTTTTGATGTTTTTAAAGTCTTCAAATCTGGTCAAAAATTTGTCAGCGTACGTTCTTTCAGTTATTCTATTCTAATAAGCTACTTATGTTGCTTTGTTTTGCAAATGCTTTCAGGTATCATTATTACTAGTACTGCTGCTAGTAGCATCTGTATTGATTGAAACATCATTGGTAATAAAATGGCAATTGTTGGTAATAGTAAAAGTAGCAGTAATAGATTATCATTGGTGTTGACATTTATTGTCCTTTTATTATTGGTATAATTTATTCATATCTTGTATGATTCATTCGGCAGTAGCTAACTATATTATTTAGGGGTGGGAATCTTTGGATGTCTCACGATTCGATTCGATTTGATTCAGCTTTTTGGGCCTGCGATTCGATTCAGAATCGATTTTCGATTGAGAACGATTTTTCATTCAATATGATTTGATTAACAATGATTTTTGCTTCAAAATATAGATGTGCAAGGAATTGTAATGATCTACTCCCGTCTGACTCGCTAATGCTAATCGCGGCACTTTTATCACTCAAAAGAACGGCTCCACACTGCAAAAAAACAACTTTTATTGGAATAACTTGATGGTGACTTTTTTCTTCTACTCTCTAATGTGGCTACAACTTAACAATGTATTAGACCACACTGCCCCAAAGTGGCCAAATCGGGTACAACATGAACAGCGCTCCAAATAAAGGCACACACAGACAAAGGCAAGACGGTATAAAATTATTTAAATAAAATCGATTTTGGGACATTTAAAATCGATTCTGAATCGTACTAAATGAGAATCGCGATTATTGTGAGAATCAATTTTTTGGCACAGCCCTAATATTATTGGCATTATTTGTCTTGCAGAGGGGAAGGACATGTTTGTGTCCAAGCGCAGGGTCTATTTTAAGCAGCCTACAGAATAGAATATTATAGAATACGATATGGTATAAGCACTTGAGTTGTTGCATGGCAAGGTCATGTAGAAAAAGAGTCAACTTGTTCAACAGGACGGAGCCTGCATGTGAGCAGCTCACTTTTGGAGAGGATATGATGCAAAAAAAGAAAAAAAGGCCAAATTATTTTTCCATGGAACAACTCGTCCTATTTTGGCTCGCCAGCGCGTAAGCACAGCCACGCCACATCTCCGTTCTGGGAAAGAGACGTTCCCAGTTGAAGCTCTTATCGCTTCCTCTTCCCTTTCCTGTCATTGATGAAAGATGAAAAGCAAAAGGATGACGAAAGAGAGCTATTTAAGGCAAATAGTTGCCATTCCAGATGGGCCACAAGTGGAGGACTGTGGCCCTGACCATGTCATTGCTCCCACCTTTTTTCCTTTTCTTTTTTATAGCCTGTCCCCGCTTTACTTCCTGGCTCCTTTTAAGCCACATCCTCGTGCGTGCGTGCGTGCGTGCCTGCGTGCGTGTGTGTTGACTAGAGAAGCAGTTATAATTGTCAAGAGGAATGATGCCTAATGCAAACCTTTTGAAGTGCTCCATTGTCTGGAGGTGAGGAGGTGACAGAGGAAGTGATCCAAGCGCCGCTTACAGTACATGTCCTCAAATAGTGGCGCCCTACCCTAAAAAAATAAATTCTCCCCAAATGGACAACTCACACACAAACAATAAAGACTCAACTACTCAGCTTGAGGAGCAGGAGAGTGCGTTTGCCTGCATTTTTGAACTTTGTTGCTAACAAAAGCAGCAGAACCTACAAAGAAAAACGTAAACAGCCTGTCCGTTGATGTCAAGTGTGAGGACTGCAGGTTGTGAATGAAATCCCTGCACAGAATCAAAAGGGAACTGACGTTATGTGGAATTTGCAGTTGAACGGTGTTGCTAGCAAAAACAGCAGCACCTATCCGGAGACGTTAACAAATAAGCACCTCCCCTCAAATAGACGTCACCCTTTTCTTCAAGTCAGAACACAAAAGAATAATCTCAGTTCATGAACGTTACTGTTCACACGCAGAGAATAAAGAGCAAACCAGTGCGCTTGTTTGAACTCTGTTGACTAACATAACATTACAACATTAAAAGAGGAAAAAGTTGGTAACTTGACAAAATATATGTTTTACAAGAATAAAGTCGTCATTTATATAACACTCAAGTTGGCTTAAAAACTTTTTTTTTTTTAACATAACTCAAGTTTCTTTGCCATCACATATGTCTTTGTTAGAAAATTCATGGAACTTATACAAAATAAAATTTTAAGTGTTTAATTTGCTGTTAGTAAAGCATCGGTCCACATTTCAAGGAAACATGGGCTTGGGAAAAAAACAAAAACAATTGAAAACGTGCCTCGTGGTCTGATGAAAATGTGTGGAGCAATTTGCTCGCAAAGGCCTAAGAAAAGAGTGGCAGTGCGGCTGCACTTGGTGGCGAGGAGGAGCCCACTTGACAAGCGTGCATGTGCGCGCGTGCACGCGTGCGTGTGCGTGTGTGCTCCTCGCTTCTGGGAAGACAAATAGCCGACAAGCTTGTTTGTGTGTTTTCAAAATATGTTGTTGACATGCCTGACACATAATTTCTCCACAAAGTAAATAATATTGGGGCTGAGGGTTGACCTGTGGGGAACTCCGCATGCTACTTGCATTTCATTGGATCATTTTCTCTTTACAAGATAATCGCCTGATTTGCCTAATTTCTCTTTGTCATTAACTGCTAACTCTCTGATGACAGTCCTTAAATCATTTTGTCCTATTCATGTGAATTGTGCTACTTAAAAAATAAGTCACATGATTTATTTAGTCATTTTTCAATTTGACTTTCCTATACATTATTACATTTATTTAATTTGATTTAATGTAATTGAATTGATTTCATTTTTCATGATTTAATTAATTTATTTAGGAAATCGGACAAAAACAATATAGCAAGTAAATTGAAACGACGCACTAATATTTTTCATTGTCAGACAGCGTGCGCGCGCTCACGCACGCACAGCTTGCCTGCGTGTACAGTTACTCACATCCCCAGGAAGCGGAGGCATGACATCACCTTATCATCTCCTGTGGGCCCGAAGGGTGGGGGGTGGAGGTCTGTTAGGAGTGGGGGAGGGGGGGGGCGCCTGAGAGCAGGTGGGGGTTGAGGACGGGATGACAGACTGGAGAGCGGAAGAAAAAAAAGATAAGCCAAAACAAAAAAAAAGGGCAGCAAGGAGCAGATGACATCATAGGCCATGTTGACTTCCTGTGACAGCACACACACACACACATACACACACTCACATAGTCAAGCTGTGGCTGTCAGTCACATAACAACACACACACACACACACACACACACACACACACCCACACGCACACACTTAATATGGCGTGAGTTTAAAACAGAGCTTCGCTGCGGTGGGCGTTTTAATCCAGTTAGGCCTGATGGGGGAAAGGAGGTCAGGTTGAGGAAATAAACGCTGTGCCGGATTTTATTACTCACACATGATGGACATGCACGCACAAAGTTATTCCTCAAACTCTACATTTGATAATAAATGTGTATCCCGCCGGGCCGGGCATCCACATATGAAGCAGAAAAAGTTGTACGCAAAACAATAAGGTCAACTCAAACGTACATTTTTCTTATGACTCGCAGCCAATTTATGACATTTAAAAATAAAATGACATTACCTGAAGCAAGTTAAAACCTTCAGTAAAATTGAAGAAATATTCACTATTTAAAAACATTCAATAATTTTCATTTTAAACCTAGAAGTGGCCAAAACATGCCTTGTGAAAATTAAACTGCACTAAAAAGGGTGCTAGAACTGCACAAATGGAAATCAACCCGACTTTTTTAACAGATGTGCTGCTTTTAATATCGTGACTTGACGATGACGATATATTGTGGCAGTTTTAATGTTGCGATATCACGATATTCCTGTTAACGTTACGTCCCCATATAGATGTACAATCTTCTAATATTAGTTGAACTACTCGGAGAATGGTGTAATCATTTAAAAAGAAAAAAATGAATTCATATTAATTAAAATATATGAAATAATAATAATAGTTATTATTATTATTATTGTTTTATTTTTATTCATTTATCTATGTAAAATTATATTAATGTTTTATTTTTATGTATTTATCTATATATATAGTTTTAATCAATTAATTTATTTATTTATTATTATTATTATTATTATTATTAATGTAAAGTAAGTAATAAGTACTGTAAAGCAGACAAAGTTGTTGTATTACAAGAATAAAGGAGTTGAATTTTCTGCATTGGGTAGCTTTAAAATGTTAGCTAATAAGCCACATGCTGCGTCAGCAGGTCTCAAGAATATTTGATCACATTTTATTTTGTTCAATTTCCGTTCAAAGATTTATGCAAGTGACCTCTCCTTGAGCTCAGTTAAATATAATGCTTGGCATACAGTACGTACACGAAAACAAAACCATCACGTAACCATGAGCTAAACTTAACCCTCGCTGGACAATAGGAAACCTGAAAATAATCGGGATTAACGTCATCCGTGTGTGGAAATAGAAACACAAATACGAGTTGAGAGGAAAATTCATCAGCCGGAATGAATTGTGTACGATAAGTGCTTGGAGGAGAAACAATGGCAGGAAATAATGCGCGTCCGACTGTTGAGTCACTCAAGCTCTTATCAGACTGGCTGGGAACCAACGATAGACCATAATACTCACCGGCTCAACAAGGCCACGAACGTATTACAGCAGGGGTGCTCAAGTTCGGTCCTCGAGAGCCCCTATCCAGCTTGTTTTCCATGTTTCTCTCCACTAACATGCCTGATTCATGGTCAGGATCGATATCAGCTTCACTTACAATAATTAACATTGCTAGTTATCGTAAGTGAACCTCTTTAGACTAGTAAATGCTAACTCACTCGGCAATTGGTGATGAAGCGCTGCCTCCACAAGTGAAAATACAATCCATCGCTTTATTGACCACTTGACAGCTACCGCACTAGCGCCTGCTCGCCTTGCGGCAACGTCGCCATGGTAACGACGGCCAAACGTCATTGGCTCAGCAGTCGAAGGGGGCGGGGTGAGCAGTGGCTCATTTGCATGAGACAGACATGTTCAGCGAGGCAGCAAAGTTCCATGGGAAATATGGCAACATATCGGCCAGCACGTCTGCTTCACAGAATAAGGTTGTGGGTTTGAGTCTCAGCTTCTGGCTTCTATTATTAGATACTAGTTTATAATGTATTTTTGTGTTGCAGAATCAGGTGAATTGTAAGGTACAGTAGCCCTCTCACACACACACACACACACACACGCACACACACACAATAAGCAGGTAGTCTAAATGTCTGCACAGGAAGTGTCTCGAAAGACGCTGAGTGTGTTGTTTCATTTCGTAATAAAGCTGTGAAAGGAAGCTTGCTGAAATTCCCACAAGTGTTGATGCATAGAAAAATTTGCATCAAAGCGCACGACGCACGTCATCACGGGCCATAAGGGCCATAAGGGCACAGAACGGGAAGGGGCCGCCGCGATTTCCACACGTTAACGTGGGAAAAATTAGCAATCAGCCAACTAAGACAATAGAAAGACAAATAAGGATTTGCATCATCATTATTTTTGCTTACGGCAAGAAAACAATGACAATTGGCATCTGCACGTTCGCTTACGCAGGCTGGACAGTAATCAGTAAAAAAAAAAAAAAGTTGGAAGTTTGGCCATTTTCCCTTTGGGGTGCACTCACTTTTGTTGCCTGGGGTTGAGTTTTTTTTTTAAATTATTTTAGTTTTGTCCAGTGATTACTACTAAGAAGTAATTTTCAGACACTTTTTTTTTGCATTTTTCCTCATATTGTTAGGCCCGCACGTGTATAGCACATTTTTAAAGCCTTCTGAAAGTCATTGACTCAATTGGCTTGAATGCAAATGAGCAGCTCCTCATCCCACACCCCCTCCAATGCACGACCAATGTCGAGCGAGTGTGGCCTTTGTTGCCATAACAACCGATGGGGGCTTCTTCCTTAGTGGGAGCTCAGAAAAGGGAAAAAAGGGATAACAGATCAATCGATTGTATTTTCACTCATGGAAGCAGCACTTCAATGACCATATCGCTTCTTATTTTTATCTTTTTCCCTAAACTTGTTAGCAGAAGTGTTTACCCTGTGCTCCGTGCTATGCTGGGATTGGCCAGAGTTTCCAGGGTGTGTCTTTGCAAAATGTCAGTTAGTATGATGTGACTTACCATAATAACGACCACAAGAAAAATACACCCCGGAATAGCCGCGATTCCTAATTTGCCTGCGATCTAAAACAAGTTGTGAGCAACAAGACATTCAGGGGGGAGCCTTAATCCTATTTTGCAGCCGCGCTCCTGACCGAGAAGTGTCATCCGCTCGGCTCGGCATCACAATGTGGCATGGAGCTATAAATGGATCCCCCGCGCTATTTATAGCATCAGCGGACGGGATGGTGGGCGGTAGGCAGCGTCACCCGACACCGACAAGGTTCCGACCTTCTCTTGCTGGCTCTCCCCCCGTGGCCTTCGCGCGCTTCCTGATCGGGGTTACCCTCAAAAGTGCTTGCGTCATACGTCCCCCACCAGCCTTCATACGGCACCAAATACGGAATCTCATATTCACTGGCATGTGAGGAAACACACAGGCAAGCATTTATCTGTGTGTGAGAGACACAGTGTTACTAAATATAGCCTTGTTTCCCTGGTAACACCTGAGGATCATACGAATGAACGTGTGAGCACATCATTCTCCAAAGGCATTTTTCTTCATGAAAATGCTGACCTGCCTGAGAATCCCACGTTACGTACGTTTGGCTTTTTTTGGGGGGGGGGGGGGGGTCATGCCATGTACAAAATGGGTGAATCACAACGTAGCATTGCGAATATTTAAGTGGGAAGACATCAGCGGAAGGGCATAGGATAAAAAAAAAGAAGAGGAACTGACTTTGGGATTGATCACGTTGAAAACTATTTATTATTTAGCAAGGTTAACGATATATATATTTAAAAAAAAATGGAACTGAAACTACATCTTTGGCTTATAAAACCAAAACTATAACTATAAATTATTATAAAATGATAAATATTAGTTTTTGTGTTTGTTGATAAATATCAAGTTTTTTTTGTTGAGCTCAGTATTGTTCATTCTGTAATTTTACCGATTTGACATGTCATCATCATTGCTATTTTATTTTATTTATTATTATTATTATTATTTTATTATTTATTATTTTTTTGTATGTGGGTGAGTATGTGTATTCATTAGTTCACCTAAAACCGATTAAAAAATCCCATACCGTTCACCTAAACCGAACACTTCAGAATCCAGCCAGAGTCGTGAGGCTGTCAGGAGACCCGAGGAAGGACCAAAGAAAAGAAAGGAAAGTGAAGCACCGACCAGACACCACCCACCACCCACCACCCACCACGCCACCAACCAGAGTCCTTCACCAACCCCAGAAACATCTCAATTCCAACAAATCATAAATATCAAGTTATCAACATAAACTTTTGGTGTTCATTTTAAATGTATTTATTTCGAAACTGCTTTACATCCATACAGAAGGCGGTCAAACACTTTTTTTTTCTTTTTTAATCTTGAATTTGACAAATAATCCATATTGTTTAAAAAAAAAACTAATACTAAAACTAATACTTATGTAGCGTACATCTGGGATCTAAAGACCATAATTAAGAGCAACTGTAGTTTAAAGTCTGTACTCCCTTCGAGTGCTTCTAGGGGCACCCATTTCTGGTTTTGGATTTAAATATAAGAATCCATCCGTCTTCCAAACTGTATTCAATAGACGAAAAACCTCAAATATCAGTTCATAAAACGAAGGTTGCTACATTTAATAGATAGCTTTTGAGTTTGATTTTTCCAGCTTACATGTTTGTTTTTTTCATTCAAACACACAGGTGACAATTTCTGACCAATCCGCAATCCTGGGAAGGGCGGCGTCTCAGGGAACACTATAATATCCTAGTCAAGTCATTTTTATCTATATAGTGCTTTCAAACATGATAGTATGTACTATATAGTAAAAATGATTTATGATTGTTAATATAAATTGATGGTTATTGTTGGAAAACTATCCTTTAAGTTTTCCGCGTGTTCGTAATATTGTTTTCAGAATCAGAGTTGAGATCGGTGAACAGTTCCTTCGAAGGTTTTATTTATTCAGAAATTTCTGGACAGAGCACATTTTGTGACCAAACGCCATTAATTCCCCATGCGTCCCCAACGCTCTATTTAGCGTAACTAAGCTAACATCCTTGCGTTTTTACATTGCTTTTGTTGTGACTTTCACCCCTGCCAACATGGCCGCCACATTGGCACATGAGCCTGCTCTAGTTTGCAAATACAAAGTCCGGTCTCTTATCTGTTGCGGCCAATTCCGCAGCTAACTTTGATTTTCTGTCCGTTGAATCTGTGGTCTGTTGGTTCCGGGTCGGTTGAGTGGAGTGATTTGCATCCCAAAAGAGTGAATCCATTCTTGGTGAATCCGTGCTTGTGCCTTAGATGACAAATATATTCCAAAACAGTCTGTGTGTGTTTTTTTAAGTCCATTTGAGATGAAAACCGCATCGTGTAAGGGGTCCCCAATGGTACCAAAACAGACCACCTCCATTGGTCAGTATTTACATCTTGAGGAGGTGTGGCCACGCCCGTCTGGAATTTTGGATAGCAGCAAGCGTGCTATTGTACAAAGTGACAAACCATCAAAGGACTTTTTTATGACCGCGGTCTTCAAAAGAACAGTTTGATGTGTTCAAAGCATACAAACACACCGCAGGAGACAGAGAGCGGCTGCTTGCGAATGGAAAGTTCAGCGTTAAAAGACAGCCAGAGAGAAAAGGCCTCCAAAAGGCATTTGATATCATCAAAGGGGGAAGCCTAACCTGCAGCACGTTGTGTCACTCTCGCAGCGACTCCCTATATAAAAGGGCTGGAACGGTTTTTGAAAACCCATAAAGCCGATCGGTTTAATAGTTTCGGTTAAGTCCGCCTACGCTCCGTTCGGTCCTTTCATTCTTTTCTTTTTCTTTTTTTTTTGAGCACAAACCCAAAGTGGCGCTCACGAGGCAGTGTGAAACTACAGAAGATCTCACTTACCTATACTTATTAGCTACCTCTAGCATCGCTAAAATAATTAATAAAACAACTAGAACACTAACTAAAGAAATAATTAACACAGAACATGTGCATAAAACGGACCTCAGGTTTACAACTGGCTGGAAATCGCTATGTTCATGACTGTGGTGTTTTGTTTCAAACAGGAGCTCAGTTTAACCCGAGGATATTCGATGCTAGCATATAGCAAGCAGCTAGCCGACGCCCGCCCCCGTACGCCTTTCCGACTTCCGACGTCGGATTGGGGTGTCGTGACTTGGGAGGCAAATGTTGACCGTACCGCAAATCCTCTGAAAATAAAGATGGAAGTCTGAAATTAAAGCACATCTTTACTGTTTCGTCGAACATGAATGAAGAAATGACTAAGACTGCGCTGTTGTAAGAGCAATCAATTGTAAATGACATTTTTGATCAAATGCTCATCTATTTTACATCGATACACAAACTGTAAAATTGTGTATGTTCATTAAAATGTGAATTAAAGTGTGCCGATCTGAGCCCTGAAACTCCAGGGCTGAAAATGAGTCCCAGTCAGGCCCTGGTCACAAATGTACTTCGTGTGAAATCTGGGCTTGTATAGTTGAACACGAAGGCAATATATTTGCAGGTCACCATGTTTAGTCTGTTGTATGAATGGCAACAGACTGATACACACAGGTTGGTTTTACCTTTTGCCATCCATTTGAGCAGTTATTTGTTATGCCTTCCACAATAGCATAGCATCAATAGAATAATAATACTCATTTAAATGGTAATATAATAATAATAATAATATATATATTTTTTCTTTTTCTTTTCTTCTTCTCCAAGAGCTCAGTATTGTTCATTCGGAAATGTCATCATCATTGCTCTTTTTTTTTTTTTAATATATATATATATATATATACATATATATACATATATATATATATATATATATATATACATACATACATACACAAATATATATATATATTTTTTTGTGTGTGTGGGTGAGTATGTGTATGTGCGTGCGTGCGTGCGTGCGTGCGTGTGTGTATTTGTTAGCTCACCAGAAAACCTATTAGAAAAAAATCTCATACCGTTCACCTAAATCGAACACCAGGAGACCCGAGGGGACCGAAGAAAACCAAGGAAGGTGAAATCCAGCACCGACCAGACACCCCCCACCAGAACTCCTCCCCAGCCCAAGAAACATCCAGACCCCAACAAATCCAAAAAACATAAAATCAGGGAGGCCTCAAGAGACCAACGGAGAGACCGAGAAAAGGAAGGAAGGACAGACGAAGCCGCGTGAGATCCGCAGACACCAGCCTCCACCGATTCAATAACCTGAGGAGGAAACAGATTGTGTCTGAGTTTCGGTAGATGCTGGTGTGGTGGATCTGGCATGCATGAAAAAGAGGGGAGCCGTCGACCCCCGCCGGAACAGAGCAAGCGCAACACCTCAGGGCCCCCCAGGCCGCGGCAGCGCCAAAGGACGACCCCCGGGCCCCACCAGGGCCACCGGCCGGAGAGCAAACCCAGGAGCAGGAGCGCCCCCCGCCCCAACACGGCCCGCGCCCCCGGCCCAACGCAGCAGGACGGGGCACTGCAGGCCCACCAGGCACCCCACCGGCCCCCAACCCCCGCCCCCCCACGACCCCCCGCCCCCCATCCACCCCCGCCACCCACCCCAACCCAGCCCCAGCCGCCCCCACGCCCCCAATCCCCCAGACACCCCCCACCACCGCCCCCCCAACAAAGCCGCCCCCCCCCCGACCCCACCCCGACCAACCGGCAGCCCCCCAACCTCCGACCCCCAGCCCCCGGGGACCACCCGCACCCAGGCACCGGCGCCGAAGAGGGGCCGGACAGCGGAGCGGAGAGGGCAGCCGCGCCCACCCCACCCCCCGCCGTGTGGAAGGACGGAACACCGGGGGCAGAAGGGGGAGATGGGGGCACCGGAGGGCGGCCGACACCCCCGAACCCCAGGCCCAGCGGGGGAAGGCCCCGGTCGTCACCCCAGCGTTCTTTGTGAAAATTAACCCCTGGCGAACTCTACCCCTAAACCGTGAATGTGACCCCACCCAGTGTATATACAAGTGTGTGTGTGTGGTGCATTAAAATTAGGAGCAGGTGAACCGGAATAATAATAATAATAATAATAATAATAATAATAATAATAATAATAATAATAATAATAATAACTAGCTGTGAATAATATACACTTTTAAATTTAACTTAATTTAATTTATTTTTCTAAAACTGCAAACCGAACTGAACCGAAAACCGTAAACACAAAACCGAACCGAATCGTGGATTTTGTGAACCGTTCCACACCACTGGTGCTGTCACTATCAAATATTTTTAGAATCGATTAATCTATCGACTATTCAGTCACTTAATCTGATTCATTTTTATTTTGCATTAAAGTGTATTACAAAAGCATTCTCTTCTCATTACTGTTTATTAACCAGAGATTGGTGTTTACTTCATATTTCGTATTTGTATACTTATTAATTAAAAAAGGGGTATTGATGTTGTACTATGTTACCGGTTTGGTCATTGTTTTCCAAAGTAAAAACAGATGTTTGCAAATGTGCTATTTAGATTAAACACAGAAGATAATCAGTCGTCTTTCATGAATGACTACAGAAATAAGCGAACATTTACTGTTGATATGCTGAAATTAGAGGATTTGGACAATTTTAATTAAAAAAAATGGCTCCAAACAATTACTCAATTATTTAAATAGTTGTTGATTAATTTGATAATCGATTACTTGTCGATTAACTCATTCACTGCCATTGACGGCTATAGACGTCAAAAATTAATTTAAACTATTTCTATTAGTTTCGCTTTTTTTTTACTTTTCTTAACAAAAGTATGAAAACCTATATATTTTTTACTGTACATTTAGAACAGATATAAAATATGTGATTAATTGTGAGTTAACTAGTGAAGTCATGCGATTAATTACGATTAAAAAAAATATCGTAACTAATAGCTTGACTTCAATAGTTAACTCACGATTAATCACACATTTTATATCCTGCGATTAATTACAATTAAAAATAATAATAATAATAATAATCGTAATTAATCGCATGACTTCAATAGTTAACTCACAATTAATCACACATTTTATATCTGTATTTCTACAAAAAAAATCTAGGTTTTCATACTTTTGTTAACAAAAGTGGAAAAAAATGTTAAACTATTAGAAATAGTTCAAATGAATTTTTGACGTCTATAGCCGTCAATGGCAGTGAATGAGTTAACAGATTAATTTTGACACCTCTATATATATATATATATATATATATATATATGTATATATATATATGAGCAAGCAGTGCGCATTTGTTTCATTTTTTATGAGTGTGTGATGTGAGTATGGTGCTAATTAGAGGAGGTGGCGGTAGTGTGGGTGGCGTAGGTGTGCGGTGTTGAAGGTGTCAACCTTCCCCACACCTCACTCACTAATCCCTGTCATCACAAAGGCCTGCCTCTCAGCTATGCTGGACACTGAGCCCGGCCCGACTGTTCACAATGTCCCCACTCTTGCTTTTTCCAAAGTGTTTCATGGTTCCGACTTGAGGGAGAGTCCGGGCGGGTGCGTGAATGCGTGCGAAGGGGGTTGGAGAACTGCGGAGAAAGAGGCCACAAAGGTGCTGTTTTGTCCAGCGGGAACAAGGGAGCTATTACACAAGACACGGTGAGAGGAAGGAAGGCAGGAAGGGAGATTGAGGGAGGAGGAGGAGGAGGAGAAGGCCCAGTGGGGGATTAGCCGGCGGGCCGGCCAGCTGCTCCCTGAGGAACCAAACATAAGAGACACTTTTATTCTGACAGGAAGACTTGACTTGGAGAGCCTGTGAAGAACAAGAGGCTGGATTTGAAAAGAACAACATTTAGGGTGACTCCACAGCATCCCCAGAAAAATAAACACCACCAGTCAAATAGATACTTCCTCCAAAGAGAACCCCTTGTCAAGGGTAAGAGTCGAGCCGAAATGCCGTACGCCCGACCGTCGTCCCTGGTGGTGACTTGTATTTGTCCATGTGACGCAGTTCAAGAAAAAGTGTGGACCAAGAGTCTGTGTCGACTTGGGAAGAGTTCCGGCACCGGGTCACGTTCCGTAATACACAACAGGGAAACTCACACTTGCTTGTCATCAAACAGCCACGAGGACAGGCAAACAAAGCAGGAAGGGCCAAAACAGAAGGCGGAAGAACAATATGGACCATGCTGAGCCATTTGCTAACCAAAACAGCATCACCCACCAATGCACATAAACCTTCTCTCGGACGACTCGGCGCACGTCGTTAGACGAGGTCTCCGCTCGGCGTTGAAGATGATCTTACAGTTCACGTCTTTAACTACGATTAGAGATGATGTATCAGTCGGTACAATCTTTCCAGGTGGATTTTGTAAAGATGGAGAGGCCGGACAGAACATCTGGACTTTAGGGGACACTCGAGATGCAAAACACTCCCAAGATGCGCACGAGTAGACAAAGTTATTAAAATATCCGTTTACACTCATCTTGAAGGCATCATCCCACGCGTCCAACGTCTTATTTTTGGGAGTACTGTACAAAAACAGGCTTCACGCACATATTCCGATCCAAACAACAAACCCGCTTTGACAAATAAACGGATTCATTTGTGGTTTCGTCAAATAGCACAGCAGTAGCTCATCGTATTTAGCCACAGATCATCAGTTGTGTATAATTACACACAGAGCTGTTCCTAATATTTTGCGGCTTGAAAAAGTAACCATATAGATTCCTTAGAGCAACATTAGCAAACATTTTGAAATGTTGTCAGTGAGATATTAATTTCTGCAAAAAAAATGCTGCAAAGCTGAATATCAGCTGAATGCTAAGATTTGAATACATGTGCTTATGAAGTCAATTGAAAGATAAATTGCTAAAATGTGGTACAAGTGGGGTTCGAACCCAGGTACTCAGTGGTGAATGCCTTTCATAATTTCTTATAATTAATTATAATGCATTTCTTGATATGGGAGTCAGTTGGTATACAAATGGCCATGGATATATTTGCAATGTACAGTCAAAGGTGGGATTCAAACCCGCAACCTGCTGGTTACTGGACAATGCACTTTACCAACTGCGCCACTTAGCAGTATAGGGTAATAATGATTAGTTGTATGTATGAAAGTGGGCGTGGAAAATGGGACTTAGAAAAAGTTCGATGTCAGTCCCATTGAAAATGTGCGGAGAATACAAATCACAACAACACGTGCAGCATTTTGTTGACTATTAAATATAGTGCTTGTAGTCTGCAAGTGAGTACCTAACGGCAAAAAAATACAGTGGTCCCTTTAAATTGGACTAATTGGTTCTGTGATTGTGCTTGTAAGTCAAAACACACTCACATCATCTGTCCCCACTGAAATTAATGAAAATGCCATGAATCCATTCCAGCCCTTCTGATGTGCACGCCTTGGCCACTGGGGGCAGTACGACACAGTCTTATAGATACAAACAAAGAAGAGTTTCACACAAAAAAATGAAGTTTCACTTCTGGTGGCTTAGTAAAGCTGCGGAAATGTTTATCATTTTTCAGCGAGGATAAAGAATATATTCCTAACTATGCATTGCTTTAAGTGGTAAAACACCACCACATTGATGCTATTTGTTGTCCCGTCGACAGCATTTCGCATTGTTTGCTAGCATTAAGCTAAGCAGACTGTTGTAAGGTCAAAGTATGTGGTTGTTTAACATGTTTAATTATTTTTGTATGATGATTAGTTTGACAGTAAACTTGAACTGGGAGTGGTAATAAACAGCTTCAAGAAATATTTCAGCATGTGTGAAAAAGGTTGAAGTGAGTTGAGTTTATCGAAGTCATAGCAACATATATATATATATATATATATATATATATATATATAGCTCATCGTATTTAGCCACAGATCATCAGTTGTGTATAATTACACACAGAGCTGTTCCTAATATTTTGCGGCTTGAAAAAGTAACCATATAGATTCCTTAGAGCAAAAAAATACAGTGGTCCCTTTAAATTGGACTAATTGGTTCTGTGATTGTGCTTGTAAGTCAAAACACACTCACATCATCTGTCCCCACTGAAATTAATGAAAATGCCATGAATCCATTCCAGCCCTTCTGATGTGCACGCCTTGGCCACTGGGGGCAGTACGACACAGTCTTATAGATACAAACAAAGAAGAGTTTCACACAAAAAAATGAAGTTTCACTTCTGGTGGCTTAGTAAAGCTGCGGAAATGTTTATCATTTTTCAGCGAGTATAAAGAATATATTCCTAACTATGCATTGCTTTAAGTACTGTACAAAAACAGGCTTCACGCACATATTCCGATCCAAACAACAAACCCGCTTTGACAAATAAACGGATTCATTTGTGGTTTCGTCAAATAGCACAGCAGTAGCTCATCGTATTTAGCCACAGATCATCAGTTGTGTATAATTACACACAGAGCTGTTCCTAATATTTTGCGGCTTGAAAAAGTAACCATATAGATTCCTTAGAGCAACATTAGCAAACATTTTGAAATGTTGTCAGTGAGATATTAATTTCTGCAAAAAAAATGCTGCAAAGCTGAATATCAGCTGAATGCTAAGATATATATAAGATATATATATAATGAGCAACTACTACGATCTTTAAAAAAAAAAAAGTCACTTGTGTGAGTCAAGGTATCGATTATCTTTTCTTTTTTTTGAATCCCTCACCTATTGACCAAAATAAGAGGATGAACTTTTTCGACCTCCCCCCCTCTCAGGATGATGCTGTGGATGTGAACTCAACGTACAGCATGGAGCCAGTATATGACACGCATGAGCAGGATGATGTGTTCCTGCAGGGACGCGTGCAAGTGGCGGCGGAACGCCCGCAGGAGCCGTAGCTCTTCCCAAGAAGACAATAATGATCTCTCCATCCACGCACGCCACTAGGTCATTCCGACACCGTTCGCACGGCGCCTGAGAGCATTGCGCAGCAATCCCTTCCACTTTTCTTTCCTTCCTGCCTTCCGTCCCCGTTTACCTCGCTGCCTTCTTTCTCCATATGGCAGCCATTTGTCTGGAGGAGGTCTGTCAGACATAAATAAGAGCTTATGAAAAAACAGGCTGAGGGACGGGCTGGGGGGAGCGCGGCTCTTCCTGAGGGACGGGGGAGTTCTCCGGAGGCCCGGTGTCCTTCGATGGACACAAAGTCAGATGGCAAGGAGGGGAAAAAAACAACAATTGCAGCAGTTGTCGACTTTCACAAAGGACTCAGACGAGGTGGAATTTTGCAGCATCAGCATCTGATGTCAAGTTCAATCAGTGGTACCTTGACTTAGCGAACTTGATTGGTCCCGTGACCAAGCTCACTCACTTTACTCGTCAGTTCAGTCGCAATTTTGGAGCCATTTGCTAAACCTAACAGGAAGTCAGCCATTTTGAATTTACTTTGGCATGTGTCGCCATTTTGGGCCTTTTAACTCATTCACTTATTATTATTATAGACGTCAATAATTCATTTGAATTATTTCTATTAGTTTAACATTTTCCTATGTATGAAATCCTAGAAACAAAATATTGTACATTTAGAACAGATATAAACATTTTGATTACTAATGAGTTAACTATTGAAGTCAAGCGATTAATTACAATTAAAAAATTCAATCGCCTGACGCGATTTAAAAGAAGAGAAAAGAAAAGATTACTAAAAATTAGGGCCGTCAGGCGATTACAATTTTTAATCGGAATTAATCGCATGACTTTACTAGTTAACTCACGATTAATCAAAAATTGTTATATCTGTTCTAAATGTACAATAAAAAAAAATCTAGGTTTTCATACTCTTGTTAACAGAAGTGGGAAAAAAATTTAAACTAATATAAAAAGCTCAAATTAATTTTTGACGGCTATAACCGTCAATGGCAGTGAATGAGTTAATAGAGGTTATATTTGAAGGAACGACTCCTCGGTAATTTAACCAATCGTCTTCAAATTGTGCGGGTTTCATATAAAAATGGTGAATTTAAAAAGCTATTGAAATCTTTCATTTCAACGCACACTATTGCCATAGCGATGCACTGTTTCCAAAGAAAAGTGAAGCTGTTTATGAGGATCTAAACCTGAGCGCAAACACATGAAATGTTGCACACATTAGACCTGACATAAAAAACTAAATTTTAGAGATTTCTTAAGCAATTATCATAAATTGGCTCAATATTTATTTGAACGAAGCACTCCTGGTTGTACGTTTCACCTCGATCTGTGAACATTTGGAGGCATTATGTAAGACCTATAAAAAAGTCCGGAAACAGGAAGTCCGCCGTTTTGACTTCATCTTGGCATTTTGCACCAGTTTTGTCCTTTCGCAGAGGTCATCATTTATTTGACCGTCTTCAAACGTTGAGGGTTTTAATGTAATGATGTCTTAAGATGAAAAGTTAGTGAAAGCTTTTTATGTCATCGCACGCTGTTGCAGCGGCGATGTGATGATTGTAAAGAAAAATGATGCTGTTCTTTATGGTCTAAACACACAAGGCCTTGCAAAACATTTCTATTTACGAGGGTTATTATGTGCTAGTAGCCCAACTTAGGCCATGGTTACAACTTAGGGCCATTTTGGGCTGCAGCTCTAGTTATTATCTGGACTCTGGACTTGTGTGTTACGCTACATTACGGTACTCAGGTGTTACATCCTAAATGTTCTTTTTTTTCCTTGTGTGTTTCCACAGGGTTATTTCTTCAAGTCAATGCATGATGCATGCTTTTCATTGTTTTTTTACTGTCCTGGGCATTGACCAGAAAGTAACCAGGAAGACAAGCTGAGAGTAAAAGGGAGGAAAGAACCAAAACAAAGAAAGAAAGTATCTTCTCAAGTTTGTGTGGGCTGATTTTCATCTGAAAGCAATTAAGCTCCAAACGAAACAGACTTTTTTTTTAAAACATCCTGGCTTTTTTTCCCTCGTTCCATCCATTCATGTGTCAACCTCTGCACATCTCTGCATGCTTCCGTGTGCACTGCATGCAAGCGTGTGCGCGCGCGTGTGTATGCGTGCAGGCAGCGTGATTAACATTGGCCCCAATTCGCTGAGGGACACGCATTCTAAGCCCTTCCTTCCTGCTCTGAGCGGAATTCTCATTAGCTGATAACTACTTTTCAAGAGAGCGCTGCATTCCTGCGCTGGATCGCGGGGGCCTTGCTCGCTCGCGGGACCCCACAAAACGCACGCACAAACATCAGAGCGTTGACAGGCAGCAATACGAATGGATTCAGATACACTTTTTTGCGCAGCTTGTAAATGACATTTGGAGTGTTTTTCTTTTGACTTGTGGGAGTTTCACGGTTCCTATTGAATTGCTTTCGTGCAACGGGTCCAAAAAGTCAGAAATAATGTCAAGTCGCATAATTATGTTTGAAAAGTTCAGTTGAAGAGTCACGGCTGACAATGATATGATTTGTCCATTTTCTATAGTCGACATTGGGCCAAACTTCAGTACAGTTGGATCCAGATTGTATTTTTTTTTTTTTAATTGTCCAAGAGTGCTGTCACACTAGCAACCTTAAGGCTATGTTTACATTTTGTTCCCGGCAGCCCTGATTGACGCCAGCATGGACAAAATGGTCAGGTTAGGGACATAATCATCACTGATTAACATTTGTTTTTCACCCCTTATTGAGCAGTAGTAAGTGACCCCCCCCCCCCCATTCATTCAACTGGAAGGCTATAAACGTTGTCAGAATGTCAGAAACCTGAAAGACTGTACTGGTAAACCACAGGCGGAACCGTAATATGCTTTTGAGCCCTCAGGGACTTGTCCAAACTGTATTCAACTATATACGGCTGCGTCTCCGCTAAGCGTGGCTAAACATTTGTTCTTTGTCATGTCCTGGCACACCTCATTGGCTTTCCTCTGATGTTGAACTTTGCTTTCGGGCTGGACAAGACCTCAAGGCTTAAAAAGCACTGTTGAGAGATCTGGAGAAGTGAAGAAATGCGCAAAGATGTCAAAAATCATGCAGCAAGTGAAAATGAGTTGGGATGTGGATGCACGCGTCCCCCGCTGTCCGTCCGTGTGCAAAAAAAAAAGGTGGCAGGTGAGAGACGAGTCAACCAATGAGCATCTGGGTCATATTCTTCTTCCTGTGCATGTGCCGGTCGAGTCACCTCCGGGCCGCACCATCTGCCTTTGCGCTCTCCGCTCGCAGGCTCAGAATTCTGTCCCGCCAACACATGGAAATACGATTATTTTTTGGGGAATAATGTGCAATCAGTGTCCTGCTCGTTTTTATACAGACTGATGAAGGGAATCTGCGGTATTTTCCTCCAACAATCCATGTGGCTGATCAATGTTCCGACGCAGACTCCCAAAGAAAACCATCCGAATACGCTTAGGACCAATTAACAGACTAAACAGTGTGAATTTTATTGACCATAACTGTCATGTCGGCAGATGTCACCTGGATGGCGAGAACAAGTAGGAGCATCCGGAATCTTGTCCAGATGTTTCTGAAGCAACTATGAAAAATGGAATATTAAGAGTACATGCAAACATTTCATGTTGTTGGAGCATCTTTTGCCACGATTTGTTATTCGTTTTTTGCGTCATTTCTGCTGAATTAAAATGGATATATTATGGAATATTGAATTATTATTCATCTCTGGAGTTCCTGCCCATCCTTCAAGTGTGAAATGATATAAGCTGCATACACCATTACAACAGATCCGCAAGCGAAGTGACAAGTTTGGATGTTTATGTTTATGCTCAATGTTTGTCTTTGAGGGCCCTTTTTACTTGGAAGTAAATTGTAGATTTGGGGGCTCAAAATACAGTATGTCATTCTTATCATATTTTATATCACCCATCAGTCACATGTAATACTTTTGCTCACTTGAAAAGTGGGTATCTACAAAATTCTTTGTGAGGGCACCGACATATACGCTACAACTCATTTGGCTGCCGATTTGCTTAGCAACAGAGTTCAAATGGCTTCAAGAGTTACCCCATGTCCGCGTGTGAGCAATCGTGTCTATGAACTTCAAGTTTGGAGGCTTTCCCATTAAAAAGCCGCACGCGTTCATTTGGCAGAGGCATTAAGTCCGTTTATCTGCGCTCGCTTCTATCTGCGTGTACCTGCGACTGTTTCCAAGGCTTGTGTAGCGCGGCGTAATGGGCCAGCGCTAGCTGCCACCCACTTAGTCCTCGTTCAGCTCATCTGTCTGGCTCCTTTCCCTCTGCGTGAACACTTCCCCTCGGCCTGTAAAATGATCACCGGACGGACGAGCGCTTGATTGGCCTCTGCGCTTCGGCTGCTATTTCCACTTTTTGCTTGAGCGGTTTCCGTCCCACCTCCTCCAGTCCTCCTGACATGGAACCTTAACCTTCATTTTGCTACAACGCCGAGCTTCCCTTGAGGGTGTTCACAACATCTTTTGACAGGGTGTCCCCGGATAGGAAGCTGTTACTTAGCTTCTTACAGAGCCGTGATTTTGAATTCACAATGTCAACGGTTAATAATCCGTTCCCAAAGAAATGCCCACAGCTCACTAATGCTCTTGCACGGCGCCACACAAAGGCAGCTACATTGCTAGCATGACTTATTCATAATGGAGTATTGCAACAACAACAAAACACACACACACACAACGAAATGTTACCGGTTTGTTGTTGTATTTTTGGGGTTTTACAGTTAATTTAAACATCATTTTACCCGATGGCCCGATGAGAACCGTCACATTGGCTGGAGAGAGTCAGGTGGCAAATCTCTCAATATAATACCAAAAAAAAAGGTCCAAATTGCTATGGTAGAAGCAAAGATGCTAATGAAAAGCGAAAGTTCACAGTCATTCATTTTATGTCGAATTAAGTTAAGGAAAATTAATAATATGGAGAAATGCAAACCAAGAAGCAGAAAGAAGCCAGGTAGACACAGTGGAACCAAAAAGGAAAATAAACATGGATGAGTACAACTTTGTTGAGTAAATCCAAGACCGTATTCACATTTTTTGTTATTGTTCTTTTTTAATATGTAACTTTGTGTTGCCACAAACTTGCAAATGCGATGGAGAATGCTGCAGTATGCATGCCAGGCCAGTAATTGGCAGTGCAGCTTGTGATGAAATACCACAAGATGCTTATTATTGTGAATGGGGAATCCAAGTCGGATCATTTTGTCTGGAAGGACAGAAACGCAATTGATTTGATTGTCTGATATGTTTCCTATCAACATTGACTTTAAACTCAGTAAGAGGACGTACAGTAACGAGTAGCTGTGGACTCGGTCTGGCTGCTGTAAAGGAATTTTGGCTTTTTACTCCCTTGGTAAAACTTTTATGGAAAAGGGTTTGTGGCTTGAGCCAGCACTCAAGCTGATGTTTATGGAAGGAAGTGCACCTTCCATAATTTATGTATTAACTGTGAGTCTGCGTCCAGTTCTGTCTTTTCTTGGGAGAATTGTTCATCGGTCTCTTTGTCAATGGACTGTCAAATTGTTAAGCGAGTGCACATTTTGCATGTGGTCAGACGTGACGCTTATATGACGATAATATGATTGTGAGAATGCTGGCATCCTCCAGTGGAACCTGCCGTGAAAGTCAAACGTTCCAAAAAGTGGTACCATTTGGAGGTTAATCGTCTGGAAAAATATGGCCGCGTAAATTTATCAAAACTCGGAGTTCAAACATCATCACAAGTCTTTGCTTTTTCTTTGGCCCTTTTTACACTGCACTTACCAGGGCACAGCGTGTCGTCGTCAAACTCATTCATTGTGTATGTGGCCACAGAATGGAGCGTCCAGTATCACTTGGTGCAAACGTGATTTTTGGGTGTAGCACCAGTAACAAGTCTTTGTTATCCATCAAGACACAAAAATTCTTCTTGGTATCCGACTTGGATATTTGAGGTTTTTGCTCAGTTTTGCAGCCCTCCAAGCATCCCCAAGACAGACCTGATCTGCTCCTACGATCCAGCTGGAGCGTTTGCGTCGAGAAGGCTGGTAATGACTTGGGCAGAAGAGCTTCAAAGGTCCAATCTTCCGCCGCCAGAGTCAGGTTGGCAGATGTTCTGAGCCGCCGCCGCTCAGACCTTTGGCGTCTTTGGAGTAGATAAAGCACACGCTGTTCTTTCAGTAGCATGAGGATCTTCTTCTTCTTCTTTCTTTTTTTTGAAGAGCTCAGTATTGTTCATTCGGTAATGTCATCATCATTGCTCTCTTTTTATTTATTTATTATTATTATTTATTATTTTTGTATGTGGGTGAGTATGTGTATGTGCGTGTGTGCGTGTGAGTGTGTGTGTATTCACCAAAGTTCACCAAAAACCTATTAAAAAATCCCATACCGTTCACCTAAACCGAACACCGCCGTCAGGAGACCCGAGGAAGGACCAAAGAAAACAAAGGAAAGTGAAATCCAGCACCGACCAGACACCACCCACCAGGCCACCAACCAGAGTCCTTCACCAACCCCAGAAACATCTAAATTCCAACAAATCAGGGAGACCTCAAGAGACCAAAGGAGAGACTGAGGAAAGGAAGGAAGGACAGACGAAGCAGAGTGAGATCCACAGACACCAGCCTCCACCGATTCAACGACCAGAGGAAGAAGCAGATTGTGTCTGAGTTTCGATAGATGCTGGTGTGGTGGATCTGGCATGCATGAAAATCTCCACCAAAGAGGGGAGCCGTCGAACCCTGCCAGGACAGAGCAAGCGCAACACCTCAGGGCCCCGCAGGCCGCGGCAGCACCAAAGGACGACCCCCGGGCCACGCCAGGGCCACCGGCCGGAGAGCAAACCCAGGAGCAGGAGCGCCCCCCACCCCAACACGGCCCGCGCCCCCAACCCAATGCAGCAGGAAGGGGCACTGCAGGCCCGCCAGGCACCCCACCGGTCCACAGCCCCGCTCCCCCCGCTCCCCCCACTAACCCCCCCACCGCCCGCCATCCACCCCAACCCAGCCCCAGCCGCCCCCAGGCCCCCAAACCCCCAAACCCCCAAACCCCCAGACACCCCCCACCCCACCAAGCCGCCCACCACCCCGACCACACCCCCACCAAACAGCAGCCCCCCAGCCCCCGACCCCCAGATCCCGGGGACCCCCCGCACCCAGGCATCGGCGCCGAATAGGGGCCGGACAGCGGAGCGGAGAGGGGGTGAGGATCTTCTGACATTTAAGAGCTACTCGACTAGATTGCTTCGAGTCTTAAAGGGCTTTTTGGGGAAATATTTAATATGTTGCGGTGTCACACCCTGTGAATAATGCACATGCATGTCTGTGGCCACCTGTTGAAGCCATGATTGCGGCTGGCCCCAAACATCTGCTTTCTTTCAATACACTTGATCTGGGATGCGAAAGTTCCGAACGAAAGAATACGAAGCTTTGACACGTTGGCTGAGCGTCAGACTGCCGTTTGACTTCTCGCTCTCCTGCCAAACTCCAAGGTGATGAGAAAACCTTTCTCATGAAGGAAGTATCCTCATCCGTCATTCTTTACCACTTTGCAGTCTAGTTTGCATAGAAACCAAATCATACCTTGCAGGCAGACAGTAATGTCTTCCTGCTATGTACAGTTAAAATCCCATTTTTCCTGGTACTCTTTTGTCTGCTGTTTGGCTCGGTCAAACGCTGTCACAAAAAAAGCGATCCCAGCTGTCACTGCTGCCTTTTCAACCAGGAGGACCAAGACAACTTTCAAACAGACACTAAAGGAGGGGCCCCGGATCCAGAGTTTCCAGCCACGACTTCTACTATTCTTTTGTCCGTCAACAATGTCATCATTCTGATGATGATGATTCAGGATTACTTTAGCAGTGCAGTCCGGTGTTAAACAACAAATATTTGACTGAGGATTTGCATTGATAGTTGGTGGAAAACGTTGATGCTTCGTAGGCTGAGGTTTTTGTAGAATTGCTTTGTGTTTACTGTCCTGGAATCACTACAATCACAGCGATGTTCCGTTGTTGCACTTGTTTGGATGTTGTCTTTAGTTTGGTGAACCTCTTGGCCATACAGAAAAATTGAATACAATTCCACTTTGTCTTGGAGGCAAATTTCAGCTCCACGGTTGACGCAAAATCCTGGTTTGAGATGCTTTTGGCCCCCAGCCAGGAAAACCGGACAAACCATACCAAAGACCGTCCCCCGTCCCATTTCAATCAGTAAGTCTCACTTTTACCCAAGGTCATTTTTTTCCCAGTCACTTTCCGTCCTCAATTATCGTTTCCAAACTTTCCAAAGACACACCAGAGTCCTGGCCAGACTCAGAAGTGGTTTTCCCAAATTTCAGATCCATAATGTTCCCACTGGTAGGACAGGAAAATTGCTTATCATCCAACTGTTTCCCATTTCATCCATTTTTAGGTATTTATCCATTCTGTTGCTGTCACAAATACAATTTCAAGCTGCAAAGGCTCCAACCAAGGACCCCCACCCCAGTCAACTGATACCTTCTGTCTCACTTTTATCGGGGAATCCATTTTTCAGCCACTTTCAAAACCTTGTTTCCAGACCTTCCACATACTCATGAGGGCCACAAGTGGCTTTCTCAATTTTCAGGCCCAGGACATTCCCACACCAGGGGCCCGGGTCAGACAGAAAATGGTTATATATATATATATATATATATTAGGGGTGTGAATTGCCTCGTACCTGGCGATTCAATTCGTATCACGATTCATAGGTCACGATTCGATTCGATGCCGATTAATCCCGATACGAATCTATAAATTGATTATTGAGATATTTTTTTAAACTCAAATTTACAAAATACTCATCAGTAAACTTGTACATGTACACTGTAAGATTTGTTTGAAAATGTATTTTATCTGAAAATTCAGGCTTATAACTGAGCGACTGCATTTAACAAACAGGTTGCCGTCTGTTTCACGTTTGAACAGCACTCAAATAAAATATTAAGGCTTAATGTTCCATTAATATAACATTCTTCCATGCTTAATGTGTGAATCATAACCCTAAGTAAGATGTTTTGTTGAATATTTCCATAAAAATGTATGTTTAAAAATCGATTTGACCGCATCACATTGAATCGATTCGAGAATTGCGTGCTGTAATATCGCGATATATTGCCGAATTTATTTTTTCTAACGCCCCTAATATATATATATATATATATATATATATATATATATATATATATATATATATATATATATATATATAGTGTTTTTTGGTGAGGAAGGGGTTACCAGATCTAACCAGGGGCCCAACAGGACCCATAAAATGCCACAAAGTCAGAGTTTGGTTCCATTTTTTTTCTCAGGTTCACAGCTGTCACATCATTGCGTCTACTGGCTCCAAACAGCAAGCGGGAGTCTCATCTCAAATTGTACGCGTGGGGTTGACTCACTTGTTACTGTGGGGCCATTACAGTGTGGCTTGGGTTTCTCCTGAGTCTTCCAACACAGAGAAGATCTTTGTTCCGCTTGGAATCGTGAGCAATGAGACGCTGTTGGAAAAGAGGAACCCGACTGTTCCCAGGATCCTTTTCATAAGCACCAGCGAACAACAAGGAGAAAGAGGAGGTGCACACAGGGGGGCCCTAAATTGCGATGGAGAACATCAATGTTGAATAAATGACTGTTTGATGCTCTTTTGCTCATGACTCACATTTTGTCCATCCATCTATTTTCTGTAGCGTTTGCCCTCATTAGGGTTGGAGGTGAGTTGGACTTAAATTGCGACACAATAAAATGTATCTTGTCAACTGTCGAGGTCTTATTTGGGCGACATGTCGACTCAGACGAGTTCATTTGCTGTTATTTTCACTGGGGAAATTGTACTGCGGCTTATGTCCAAGAGCGTCGTCGCACGGAGAAGCGAGCGGAAGTGCAGTCCGGGCTTGAGGATGGGATGAGCTCGCTACGCAAACATCATCATAAGGCCTGCTCAACCTGCTTGCCAGCCGCCACTTCCGCCTTTTTGGACTTTCAACTTCCACTAGGCTGCACTCGCATGCTCGTGCACGTGCGTGCGCATGTATGAGCATACAAGGGCCCCCGATATTAGCTTGAGTTCAAGTTGGGTTAAGGTGAGGTAAGGCTTCCGGAATTGAATGGAAGTCGCTGTAATGTGTTCTGAAGTGATGCGATGGTAGCAACTCATCTGTGCGTGTGCGCGTGCGTGCGCGCGCACCTGTGCGTCTTCTCAACATGGTCTCGGAGGATGTAAATCACCCTGTCCAAAGTGATCACTGTGAAAACATCCTGTGTGCATGCTGAGACACCCCCATTACCCACCACACACACACACACACACACACAAGGCTATAATATGCGATGAGCTAGTTGAGTGAAGGGGAAAATAACAGTCAAACTTCCAAAGTGGGTCACAATCCGTTCCTTGTTGACTTCCAAGTCATTCTTTTACTTTTCTAATTTCTTCATAGAAATACAAACAGAAGATCATCCATGTGCACTAAAAGCAAAATAAGAGTAAAATGACTCCATTTTGAAGACACCAGCTTGGTAAAATTAATTTGTGTATATTCGTTGATGTCGAATTGGATCACTCATATTGTATTGAACAACCTTTTCAATTTCGGGATCTATTGTTATCACACTTTTGTTCTTTGCTATCATTGAGCGAGCAAAAAAGTCAAACACTGGTGAAGTTTACACTGTCTCGTGTGACTTCACACATGATTGACTTTTGCGGCACATTTTTTCATAAATTGGACCATTTTTGCGTTGTTTGACTTCAATGGAAATCTTCCGACCACTGGCTCATTTAAGAGCGAGGAACCGCCAACGTGAAGTAAACAGTTTTGTCTGGCCTAAGTCGTTCGAACATATTGATAAAGTTGTTCAAATATATTGTATTTGTAAAGTCATTTGAATGCATTGGTAAAATGTAGGCAAATGCTAAAAACATAATTTTTTCCCATAATGCCATGGGGTATGTTCCCGCAACACCACAGGCACAAATGCGCATGCGCAAGTCAATCCCGGGGCATGATGGGAAAATAAATGTCATGTTTTTTTTTAGCATTTAGCCTATATTTAACCGATATTTACCAATCAGATGACTTTACGACTATATTCAAATGACTTTGCAGTATGTTTGAAAGATTTTATCAACATGTCGTAACAACTTTGCATTCCGTTCAAACAACATAGCTTTACGCCAAATTGTCAGTTTAACGCTTTTTGTAAGATAACAATCCCTATTAGTTGTATTTTAAAATGTCAACGTGTCCAACTATACTTCCATTGTTAGTTTGCGTCTTCTTCCCGCTCGGAAATTTTTTTTTTTTTTTTTTGTTCCAAGCAACAGGCCTGCGAGTGTTGTTCCACTCGACGGCTATAAATAACATTGAGACATCTGTGATAACAAGCTATTGAAATCATGCAGATGAGCATTATGCGGAGTTGCATGTCAGTGATGGGGGGGGGGGGGGGCGCGTTGATGCTTTCCAGACAAGACGTCCACTTCTTCAGCTCATTGAACATCGAAAAGCAAGTAAATAAGCTTCTTCTTCTGCTGCTTTTTTTGTGCGGGTCCATGCGACATCACCAAGAGCAGTGTTTTGGGGATTTTTCTTTGGCGCATTTGTTTTGTTTCGTGATACCGCCAACAAGGGATGGCAAAGAGGTCAAACGGAAGTACATAATGTGACATAGTGGTAAGAGTCATGGTGTGAAGTGACTCACCTCCAGCGCAAGCAATAGACCTCCTTCATCACATTCGTCACCACACCCGCGCCATCTGTTCACGGCAAATACACAATGCATTGCTTTTGAGATCAGAAGGAGGCACGCAAGCATTTTTCTACAGTTTTGAGGTGCATAACAAAACAGCCCATGGATGTTTCACAATAATTTTCTTGGTCAAATCAGTCCTCGTGATAATGACAATGCAACATCCAGTTGTAAGGTAAAAAGTATGTGAAGGTTTTGGAATAACCTAGTGGGTGGCCAGGCTCTGGAGAGACAAAGCGGCCCCAAACCAATATTTGCCCATTACAGTCTGTATGAGGTTTTGATGGTATATTTTGTTTTCCTCGCCACACACCATTATGTTTTCCTTTCAAGCAACTCAACTTTTGTTTTCATTCGTCAACACAAGAATGGCTTTGATCCAAGCGCTCGTTTGTAAACTTTAAGCCTGCAGCGCTCTTTTGTGGGACAGCAGAACCCTCCGATCACATCCTCTCTTCTTCAATGTTTTACTGATGCTGTTTTTATTTTTCATCGAATATAAATCATAGAGCCGGTTTGAGGCTGCTACCATGCAGTGTCCTGAAATAGTCAAGCGCTTTGATGGCTGCTGTCAAAGCGTAGTCAAGTCTCGGGTCAGTGGGTCACATAGCAACAGGTTGCAAAAGGCCGCGTCGAGTGAGAAAGAAAAAAGGAAAAAGCAGCAAAAAGAAAGAAAGAGACAAATGCTTATCGCTTGACCGACCTCACGTCGGCGCCGCCATCTCGGCCTGTCGCCACCTTGAGTGACACGCATCGGGGTGGAAGTGGAGGCGGAGGAGGGGGGGGGGGAGGGGGTGGCGGCAAACCCAACAATACACGGAGCAAAAATCCAAACTTCTTCACTACTACACTACTAACTAAACTAAAACTATACTAATAAATGTGATTTGAAATCAAATTGTCAAAAGAAATGTAGTAGACAAACGACGGAATAATGAGATTAGTTTAGTCAAAATTGGCATGTCAGGAGACAAGACGTGAGTCTTATTCCCAACCAAAGACAAATGTCTTGTTTTGTCTCGCTGCAGTGATCACACAGTATCAGAGAATGACACACAGCAAGGTCAGCATCCTTGAAAAAAACACCGCAAAATCAATTGCTTTCTGAGTAATTAAACAAGGAAGTGCTCAACTAGCAAGTCACTAAATAATCAATATCAGACAGCAAATAAAATTAATTAGATAAAAGCCTAGACAACAGGAACCAGTTGATCTTATCTACTGTTTACAATTCCTTTGTGCAGATTCACTAGTTCTGTTTGCCATTACTCACCATGTATGTGTTTTCATCCAATCACTGCTCATTTACACTTTGTCACTTCCATATAAGGCAACACTTCCTGTGGTGAAAAGTCAATACTGTGGTAAAGTTCCATTGATGGATGCGTGATAAGAAGAGCTTTTTGGCAACATAAAGAATCATATTGAAAAACGGCCATTGGGATAAAGCTTGGAATAGTTTGACATTTTTCATTAAAGTTAGTTTTTCTTTTCATTATTCCATTAGTTTTAGTTTTTACAGCAGGTTTGTTATATATTTTTTAATACTGCATTTTAACATAGTTTTTGTTAACTTTAGCATTGGTTTTAATTTTTAAATTATACTTTATATAACAAATACTAAACCCCCAAAGATCATGGAGTTAATTGACAAAGACAAAAATGAAGGACATTTTTGCTGAAATCATAGAATTTTTTAAAAAGCACTGTTTTTTATTTTATTTCATGAACTAACGTTTTTTTTCCCTTATTTTGTTAGTTTTGACTAACTAACAATCTTGATGGCTGCCGCTTCCCAACCTGCATTTGTGTGAGGCCATTATACGGAGATGAAGGTTTGGCGAGCCAGCCAGAAAGGATATAGGTAAGAGGCGAGGCAATTGGGAGGGGTTCGGCTACTGCTAGCTAGCGAGGGTGTGACTGACACTTGACTGGCAGGGGGTGGTGGGGGAATAATGGGGGCAGGATGCGTGGGCGTGTGTGTGTGTGTGTGTGTGTGTGTGCGCCGTATTGTGCACGTGGCCTACTGGAGGCAACGGTGTGTTTTTTCAGGTGTCCGTACCCCCCCCCCCCCCCCCCCAGTCCAAGTTGCGGACCCTGGAGGAAGAGGGGGCGGCTCATTAGCCTGATCAAAGAGCTAACTTCCCCTTCTCACCTTGAATACACACGCACCCACACGCAGACATGCTCACCTGGAAAAGCCCAGGGTAATCTGCCTGAAATGTGTGTGTGTGTGGGGCGGGGGAAGGGGGGGGGGGGGGTTATGTGTCATTCACACTAACATGGATATTATTAGAAACAAATGTGACAAATGCTTTTCAGGAATCGAGTGGAGGACAAACGTAAACGTCATCCCCAATACACAGTAATTAGCGCTAATTCAAACGAATCATCCCACTTGAGCGTTGTCATGTAAAAATAAACGCCAGTCATTCATTGTCTCCTCTCGGCGTACTGAATCAGATCCTTATTCATATCCTGCAGTGGCCAGGGCCTGGATTATTATTTTTTTTTCACGGATCGTGGCCACCTCATCGTCGGTCACAACAAAAGAGGCGCTGAGTCATGTTTGAGTCACATCCTCACAAGTCACGCCGTCCTGTTGTGATCAGCGTCAAAATGACTCAACGCACGTGCCGGCAAATTTTAGTTAGGTTAGCTTAGTGGTGCTTACTAGCGGCAGGCCTCAATCACTTTGACTCCGCACCTCTCCAATTTGGCAAATAGTGAAACTTTTTTTAATAAAAATGCTTCAAGCATCAATCTTTCTTTCTTTTTTTTTTTCTTTTTTTTAAGCATCAATCTTTCATTGCCACTCCCAGTAGCTAGATTAGCTTAGCCTTAATGCTAATGCTAAATGACATCTATGTTGCATTGCTCTCATACTTTACGCAATGGACTGAACACAAACAGTGCTGCCACACATGTAGATAGACAACGTAACAGCACTCTGTCATAAATTCTTTATCCTCTGCATAGAACACCAAATATTAGTGCTGCACTGATGAGCTTTTCCATTCATTTCAATGGGAAAAGATTATTTGAGATATAAATGTCTTGAGTTACAGGTGACATTCGGAGTCCGGTCACCAGACTACATAGTCTGAAACACTAACAGCCTCATTCACCATGGATGCAAGCACCCTGCTAGCATGGCCAACTAGAGCGTTTTTTTGTTTTTGTAAACATATATTAACTTCAGCTAGTGATAAGCAGAACATACTTTATTTGTCAATGAAGGGATTTGTTGGGGGGGGTGGGGGTAATTGTATTTGATGAGTGTCCGTGCCACACGTACACACAGTGTAGTATTGTATGAAGTGCTGCCTCCACATGCGAGGTAAATAACAATGGCGGCGTATGTCCAAATAAAGTTTCTACAAAATGTTAAACTGGGAAATGATTTTTGAGAAATAAAATCTCATAGTTATGTTAGTAACAACCAAAAAAATAATATAGAGCAAACTTGTCATGACAGTCGGGGTTCCTTTTAAAGCATCATCATAGCAAGCTAGCCTTCAAGGCTAACGGTCACGTGACCTCATGCCGCCTCAAGCCTCTCCAAGTCCAAATGTTTCGTTCAGAGGCGATTTCACTTCACGGTCTAAGCGGCAAGTAGCCCCCCCCCAGCCGGGGCGAAGGGGAGCAAAGTTGACCCTTGAACTTTTCTTCAGAGGAATGACAGGACCCCGACTGCACTCCGACCCTTGTTGGGAAGGGGGGGGGGGGGGGTTCGCCGAAGCGTGATGCACCACGAGGGCCATTCCCGAATGGGCCCTTGGCGACGCTCGCATCGTGAGCATTCCAAGTTTATCGCGCACACACACGGCCAAATCAATCAACCAATCCCAAACACACGACAAAGACCAACCGGTTTCGCTTGGCACATTGATGAGTTTGAATGTGTGTTTTGCGGCCTGTTACTTGTACTTTGCTATTTATGTATTTGTATGTATGACAAGCCCTCAAAGCAACGCTAATGTGTTTTCATTTCCCCTTCCAGTGTGTGTGTGTGTGTGTGTGCGTGTTTGTGCGGTTGCAGCTCCGAGTAGCGCAGGCCGCAGCCCGTCCGGTGCTGCTGTCTAACATCAGACTCAACAAACACACACAAAAACACAATTTACTCGTCGTGACCCAGACAGAAGCAGACCTGGCTACGCACTAATTACATGCCTTGAATTAGACATAATATCAGACAGTGGAAAACATGGACGCATCGCCGCCATGCACATGTATGTTCGAGCGCGTGCGTGAATCAAATACTTCTACTATTTCAGCTGCTCGTGCTAAATATGATTTAACCACAAGGTTCATTTTCATTTAGGTTGAAATTGTTTTTTGTAATATTTTGGAATGTTATTATAGTATAAGCTAACTGAGCACAATATATATAAGTGAAATCAAGCTAATCTCACTTTCAAAAAGAATCTTACAAAACAGATCTTTTTTTTTTCTTTTACATTATCACACATATTTACATGTGAAAAGCACTTCACGGAGACAACACATTGAAATGTGCATTTTCATTTTGGGTGTATCCCGTCTTTGCATGTTTCACCGCCACATGTTTTTGTGTCATAAAGGCAAGATAGACGGAATTAATTAGTTTACGTCTGATTTGGTGATGATTGATCAATTCCTGACATTCAGGTCAAATGCTAACGATTAGCCTAATGGCTAACTACTGTGAAACTGTAGAATGACTGATGACTAAAGAAATTTACTATAACGTGCTCTGATTCGACTCAAAACAGGTGTATGAATGATTTAATCTCTATTTAACTCATTCACTGCCATTGATGGCTATAGATGTCAAAAATTCATTTGAACTATTTCTATTAGTTTAGCATTTTTTTCCCCACTTTTGTTAACAAGAGTATGAAAACCTAGAAATTTTTTTTTACAATTAGAACAGATATATAACATTTGTGATTAATTGTGAGTTAACTAGTGAAATCATGTGATTAATGACGAAAAAATTACGCCAATTTTTAATAATATTTTCTTTCCTTTTTTAAATAAAAAAAGAAAAGATTATTAAAAAACGGATGTTTTTAATAATCTTTTCCTTTTTTATTAAAAAAAGAAAAGATTATTAAAAATTAGCGGCATCAGGCGATTACATTTATACTCATAATTAATCGCATGGCTTCATTAGTTAACTCTTGATTAATTAATTGTCATACTCTTGTTAACAAAAGTGGGGAAAAAATTAAAATAATAGAAATAGTTCAAATTCATTTTTGACGTCTATAGTCGTCAATGGCAGTGAATGAGTTAGTCAGAAAAGTAAAGAAATATGTGATCAAATAAATGGAAGTCACCTGTTTTTGCTGCTTGTCTGAAACACATTTTAATTATTTTTTTTTTATTAAAAGGTTATGATTTTTTTTTTTGTATTTATTAAAGGTCTAAGAATTTTATTAGCACAGTCACTGTAGCGAATATTAAGAAAATAGTAAGTATTTAGGGCTAGCATGAGAGTTAGCTGTTCAGTAGGTGTTTTGTGTACGTGACAATACATAAACAAATCACACTTTTCAAGTTAATCCGGCCCATTTCTGGACAAGAGTTGATAGTGAAGGTTTGGAGCAAGTTAGCATATCTGGCATTTTACTTTTTTTTTTTTTTTTTACCATATTCCATGTCCAAAAGGTCAGAATGCTTTTATGAGCTGATTTGTGACATCGCTCAGCTATTTTTCCCGTTTTCATCATGCAATAATCTTAATAAAGGAAGTTGTTGAGAAGACCACCCATGCTAAAGCGAATTACGATGTTTTATTGGGACACTTAAACTGACAAATTCTTTCATTGCGGATACACCAAAAACAGGAAGTTCAGGGGTCAGGGACAGCAGCACACCCCGCAGCTGAGGGCGATGCAGCATTTTGCACAAGCATTTCGGCCGGGCACAAACTTGTCAGCGTGGAGGTCACACGGGCGAGAAAATATAGTCCGCCTGACCTCGGCGGTCACGGCTGTCGAAGCTAGCAGCTCTCCGGTGTGCAAAGAAACCGCAGGTAGCAAGTGAAGAGATTCACTCGGATTCATGCACACTTTTCATGAAATGTCCCCCTGTCAAAATATATACCTTTGCTATGACCAACGCAAACCACAAGAGTTGTGATTGGCCCAAAAGTGCTTCAATTGAGATTTCTTAATAAATAAATTAAAAAATCTTAAAAGTCAACAAGGTTGAACACTAATAATGATTTCCTAGAGGAAAAACAAAAGGTTTCGTGTTTGACTTTGGGGGCACTGTAGTACAAAAAAAGTCTAATTATTGGCGAGCGTATTTATTGATTGGACTAATTTAAAGTGCTTGACGGGCACAAAATGTCATTGTGTTGCATTCAGGGTGGGCCAAAGGCCATGCGCTTCTTTTATTTTGATGGCTGTGGACGCTCAGACCCTCGTTACACACCTCGACTAACACACCTCCCGAGCAGGCAAAAGGAAGGAAGTCAATATTTGAGGAGTTAAAGCTACCAAATACGCCTCTTTGACTGTGGCCAGACTCCAGACTTCTTTACTACAGTGCCGCTTTTAGGTTCATTCCAACGTGTGCTCATGTCGCAAACAACAAACATTAGCCAAGCAAAAATAAGTTCTCGTATCGGAATGTTGGGCAAGATAATGAATAGGAACTAAATTATTTATTAGTCATTTCATTTGAGGGAATTAGCTAAGGATTTGGGGCTAGCAGGAGGATAATATCATTAGGAGAAAAAAGATAATTGTCCAAATTTAACTTGGGCCATTATTTTTAACTCATTCACTGCCATTGACGGTTATATACGTAAAAAAAAATTTTTTAAACTATCTCTATTAGTTTAACATTTTTTCCACATTTGTTAACAAGAGTATGAAAAACCTATAATGTTTTTTTATTGTACGTTTAGAACAGATATAAAATGTGTGATTAATCGTGAGTTAACTAGTGAAGTCATGCGATTAATTACAATTTAAAAAAAATAATCGCCTAATTAAAAAAAGATTATTAAAAATTAGGGGCATCAGGCGATTTAAATGTGTAATGCAAAAAAATTTAAACTAATATAAATAGTTTAAATGAATTTATGGCAGTGGGGGGGGATTCAGAGGTTATTTAAAAATATATTTTCTCAGGTTTAACGTAACAATTTAATACTCAATTTTGGATTTGAGCCATAACAGACAGCAAGTCCAGCTAAAGCATCACAATTGGTCAGGTTTCCACTATGTTGTTGGCTCAAAAGTCCCCTCTCAGGACAACCATTTACAAAATAAGCTCATCTATTGCCAGAATATCAACATGATGGTGAATAATACGTGAAAGTGACCCGGGATCCATTATTTAAGAGATGGCTGGAACAGAAACTAATAGAGATAAGATTAACGTCCAAGAAAAGGTCAAAGAGAATTGCTAAATGTTCTTATACAAGGCAAATATTTACAGGAAGCAAGTTTAGCCATTTTGCAAACTCTGGGTCAGTAAATAAAGTCATCTTTTTTTGTGTGTGTTTGTGTGCGCATGTGGCATTGGCGAATGTTTTTTTTTCCCCCCCAAAAGAGGCCTGTGTTTTTTAATTGCTAGTTTTGTGCGGAACATGGTGTGCTTTCAACTCCGACTGACATTTCAAATGACTGTTTTCGGAGCACGCTTGGCGGGATTTATTTGAAAGAGGAACCCGGGCTCGCCAGAAGTGCTGCGGAAACGAGATTCCCAGAAAGTGGCAATTGTGTTGGTGCTAATCGGCACGCTAGCTCACTTGTTCTCAAAATGGGGGCCGGTCGGGTCCAGGAGCCGTTACTTGAAATTATTATGCCAAATCTTTTCTTTCTCTTTTTTGGGGGGACTGTGCGTTTGGAAACTAGCTTTTCTCTCTTCGCATCCATGCTGTTAGTGGAATTAGTTAGAAAGTGACAATGGATAAAAAAATTGGAATGTAAGCGGAAAAGTTTCCGAACCCGTTAGCTAGCTAGCTACCGTGCTTGAGTCTTGTTGTCACCACCTCCTTTTCTTTCATCTAAAAAAATCAGGGCGCTGAAAGGTGACCTGCCAGGCTTCACATTGTGTCGCCCCCTGTTGGTCATTGTTGTTTTCATGTTTCTTGGAGAGGTTGTGAATGGGGGAAGTAATCCGAATCTGAATATGGATCAAGTACCACTTTCATGGACTTGATGCAAGACTGGAATTAGTGTGGTTCAAATTGGGTGTGGGTTGTTATGTTGTTTTCTCAGTTGAATTAGAGACCAAAAAAAGCCCCTCCATGTGATGGAAAATATGTTCCAGGAGCAGATGGAGCTGTCCGTTATGACCCCGAGACTGTCAGCAGTGGTGAGCAGATGTGGCCGGAAGGAAGGCTGGAAGTGGTGGGGCTGTCTTGGGATGGGAAGGGATGGAATTGTGTGTGTGGGGGGGGGGGTCGACCCCGGAGACACACAGAGGCCTTTCCCCCGTGCGTGCATAGTGCGCCTGGATGATCACGCCAACAAGACATCAACACCAAAACGAGCGCTCCATGTCAAGTCATGTCGGACACGCAGCTGCGCCGTTTGAATGACGTCACGTTGACTGCATCTGCATGTAACTCTGCATATCTCCAACTATAACACGTATTTACTTCACTCTTGTTATGATCCAGTGAAAACCGAGGTTGAACTTTGACGCAACCAGGAGCGTGTTCATTAGCAAACGAGCATCGTGCCTGCAGTGGCACGTCATGAACGGGGGCCTTCTTCAAGGTGAACGTAACCGGCAGTCCCAATTAGCAGTCAGTGTTAGCATAAAACATTCAGGCATCTGTTAGAAAGAAAAAAAATGTCAGGAAAAGCCTACAAAAACAGCTGAAGTTCATTTGGGGTTCATCAGAAGAATGTGAAATAGTAGCAGGTGATCCAGATTCTCATTTGCCTTCAGTTTAAATGGAATCAGTTCATTCGGGGCACAGCCATGTTAAGTGGGTGTGTAGACTTCTGCAACCACAGTAATCACAGCACGTGATTGCTGTTGTTTATTTTTTACTTCCGCTTTCAAAATGTTTTTAAAACGATTTGCACAGGTTACCGATCAAAATGGTGGGAAAATGCTTTTTTATATCCCAAAAATTTGGCATTTTAACAGGGGTGTGTAGACTTCTTATACACATTGTTATGGTATGGAACCATCATTTTTACAGTAGATATTTAAAGTTTATATTTACCACCTGATCAAATCACCAACAAACACATCATTCCATGTCAATAACGGCATATGTGATGTTTGTTTTGTTTTTAAACGGCATTATTTACATAGAAACAAATCAACAAAACTTGACTTTCCAATTTGATGACCTGTGTCTGTAAACAGCCATGAAAGTCGTCCATTGATCCATACGCAAATAATGCACTTCCTCTTTCCAAGTGTCTTTGTCCAAAGAGCAATAATGGCAATTTGGAGGTGTTGTCGTTGCCATGGTGATGTATGCAAACCCTTAATAGGGGCAACCTTTGGCTGGTTAAAAGCCCCTATGTGAAGGAGGGGGGGGGGGGGGGCAGCAGCGAACACACACACACACACACACACGAGGATGTCAAAGAGAAAGGAAATTCACACTCATTTCCTGCGTGTGCTTTCGGTACAAATCAACAACATCCTGTCCTTTTGTCAATCCTGCCTGCCCTCATGCTGGTTTGCCCACCCCCGCCCCCGCCCCTCAACGCCTCCCCCCCCTTCTTGTGTGTGTTTCTTCACACTAAGCCTGGCTCACGCGCCTCGTGTTGTTGCACAAGGAAGGAAAAGTGTGTCTTTGATTTACTCAAAGACATTGTGGATTGACATAGCATGAGCATATACTGTGGATGATATCAACTCATAGCGTCCGACATCCAACAATCCATCTGACGTCTCGCCAAACGTCTTTCGTATCTATTTATCGTATATCTTCAAGTCTCTAATTATACTCAACTAATTAACTCTCCAAACATGGATTTTGCTTTTATCGATCTTCTATCATGTGTCCAACCGTCTTGTGTGTTTGTCTGTGCCGCGTCGAGATGTCTTCAACCATTTATCACCTCTCCAACAAGCTATTGCGCAATCAAAAATAACATGTAGGAGGACATATGCATAGCAGATGCTGCAAAAAAAAATCGATGAAAGATGACACATATGAAACGTAACGCAAAAAAAAATAACAACAACGACATTTTGGGCCCTGCGGGGGCTTCGTTTTTGGACCGTCCGAATGGACAAAGAGAGACGACAAAGACCACCTTTAAAATTATCTTTCGTGGCTGCTATGAAGGGAAGAAAGCAAAGCCTGCTGCTGTAAGCACAGATTTAAAAAATAATTAATTAGAGGGATAAAGGCGTTTATGTAAATCAGACCTGATATTGCCCTTGTGACCACAAAAAAAGCTCTCTCTCTCTCTCTCTCTCTCTCTCTCTCTCGTTTCATTCACCATTCCTCCCCATTCGCATAAAAAAAAACAACCTCGAGGCGACGCATGCGCAGTAGCACTCGGAATCCTCCCCATTCATAAAAATGTAACCTCCCGAGTCTCAGTCCCTCCCATTCACAAAAAAAAAAAAAAACTCCCTAACCCTCCCATTCATAAAAACTCAGCCCACCCCTCCTGCCCTCCCCTTCTTCCTTTTTTTTCCTCCTCTCGAGGAGATTGCAACATCACATCCAAAAGCTGCGCGTCCACAACCGCAGTCGCCTTTTTACGCACCAGCAGGCTCGGACCACAGAAACCACACAACGCTCGCTCGCTCTCTCTCGCTCTCTCTCTCTCGCTCTCTCTCTCTCTCTTCCCCTTTTACATTTTCAGTCCTTGCTTTTTCCCCACCCCACCATTTGGACTATACTTACTTCGCAGCGCTATTGGAGCTCCATAGTGAGCACACGCAAGCGATTGGGATTGGAATAGGAGACGTGTTGCGCAACAGCGAGATGACATTTTTACCCTGAAGAGCACCGTAAGTATACGCTTCGAAGCTTTCACGCGGATCGTTGCAAGTGAAATCAAATCTCGATTGGACATTTTGCAACAAGCTCCAAGCGTGTTTGCACTTGGGAAGTCAATATTGAACCAGCGACGAGCAAAGTTGAGGGCAGACCAAGGCTAACTTGTGACGTTTAAAGCCTTTGAATGGTGGAGAGAAATGACAACTTAGTGCTTATTTTTGTGCCATTTTTCGGATAGGAATACGACAGGTGTTTCTTCACCAATATCCACTAGCCATCATCAATGCATGACAATAACCATAAAAAAAAATAAAAATTGTCGTTTTTTCCGAATGTTGCAACGAAACCTGACAACATTGAAACGCCGCCGAGCGCCATTTCCTCCCATCAAGGTTAATCCGTGCCCGTGTTCATTTGCATACATCACGTGTTACAAAGCTTTTATCAACACGCCATTTGACTAGAGAGACACAGAGCGTCTGCCTCCGGTTTTTTATGACTCAGTCCATTCACATATCGAAGCAAAGGGAGGGTGGGGGGTGCGCGCGCGCACACGCAAGCACATAAAGCTCACGCACGTACAGTTCCGGCTTATAATGATCCTGATTTGATCACAAGCGTGTGTCGGTGCCAGCGGGTTTGTCAAACTGGATTTTGCACATTCTTTACAAACGAGTAAAAAAAAAAAAAAAAAAAAAAACGTGCACAAGCGCACGCTTTTCTTTGACTGGAAAGGACGAGCGTTGATAAGAAAAATGTGAAGATGAGGTTTTTAGAGAATGAACACGTCACGTTGGGTGCACGGTTGTTAAATGAGAGAGAGGGAGAGGGAGAGAGAGAGGGAGAGAGAGAGAGAGAGAGAGAGAGAGAGAGAGAGAGAGAGATCGGCGATCATGACTGCAGCGCTTTGAGTCATGCTTGCAACTGCCAGTGCAGCCGAGCAGTGTTCATTCACACAAAAAAAAACAACAATCATTCACAATTTTTTTGCAGCTCAGCCACAAATGACGTAAGGGACGAGGACGATACAAAATGCTGTCGTTTCCCATTTACCATATTCTTTGCATCTCACGAAGTGTTTTTTCCCCCGCTGTCGTTTTAAGAAATATGCAAAAATGGAGACTGAGAGCAACGTATATTGAATTCCTTGCGACCGTCCACCCTTGTGGGGTCCGTTTTTGTGAAACATTCAGACAGTGGGACAACGTCAGAGTAAATATGTCCTGTGAATGCTGACAGATGTCCCCAAAAAGTAATTTAGGGTGGAAATGCTACTGAATACATCACAGCTTCGGTGGGAATCCCCATAGAGCGTGCAAATGCCCTCTCGTGACGATGAAGGGTGTAAGGATGACGATCGCATTTGACGCTTAATCGTCTTCTTGAAAATAATGAACAAAAGACCGCATATGTGTGATCGCTATAACAGAAAATGTTTCCACTAGCAATCATGTGGGTGTTTAAATGCAAGAAGGAAGTGCTCCAGGTTCTCCGTTTCTATGACGCGTCTGAATACGCCGTATAGTCAGGAGAGAAATCTCAAAGGAGAGGCTTTCATTGTGCTTTGATATTAGGGGTGGGAATCTTTGACTTTGATTTCGATTTTTAAGTCTGTGATTGGATTCAGAATCGATTTTCGATTCAAAATGATTTGATTGACAATGATTTCTGCTTCAGTTTATAGACGTGCAAAGAATCGTCATGATTTTCTCTAGTCTTGTTATCACTAATGCTAATTAGCGCACTACTCGCAGCACTTTTATCACTCAAAAGAACGGCTATTCATACAAAACGCTTCATGAATGTTTACAGAGAAGCCTTAATGCTTAACATTACTCACCGGCATATGCTCTTCCTACGCTGCAAAAAAAAATAAAACTTTTATTGGCAAAACTTGATCGTGACTGTCTCCTTCGACTCTCTAATGTAGCGACAACTTATCAGTGGATCAGAACGTGCGGAACCACACTGCCCCTAAGTGGCCAAGTCGTGTACAACATGAATAGCGCTCCCAATAAAGGCACATACAAACAAGGGCATGACAGTATAAAATAATTTAAATAAAATTGATTTTGGGACATTTAAAATCGATTCTGAATGGTATTAAATGCGATTCTTATGAGGATATTTTTTTGGGCACACCCCTATATCATTCAGCATTCCACAATTAAAAGAAAAAAACCTCAACGAGCAGGTCTTAACTGTGCCGTCTTTGTTTGCAGTTGTGCTAAATGCTGCTTTAGAGTGAGGACGCGCCAGGCACCTGTAGCCAACAGATGGAGTCCAGGGTTCCCCAGCACATCCCCGGAGTGTCGTCCTCCATCATGGGGCAGCCCTTGCTGGACGGCCGAGTGCCCTACGGCCGCCTGCAGCACCCGCTCACCATCTACCCCATCCATCAGATCAAGTCGGCGCACGTGGAGAACGACTACATCGACAGCCCCGCCGTCGTCTCCCAGCAGCCGCCCAGTCACAAGGCGGTCAGCAGGCGGCCCAACTGGGCGGCTCCCAACCAAGACGGCTTGGTGGGGGCCAACAACAACAACCATCACAATCACCAGCAGGGCCGCTGCGAGCCCCACCACGATACCACCACCCACCCGTGGATCTCCTTCAGCGGGAGGCCCAGCTCCATTAGCAGCAGCAGCAGCACGTCGTCGGACCAGAGGCTGCTGGATCATGCCGCGCCCACGCCCACCGTGGACCACCATCCCAACTCGCACCCTCACCTGGGCCTCGTCAACACAATCACCACTCGAACTGCAGCCTACTCGGCTTCCTCGGAACCTAAAGTCCTCACCTCCTCTTCTTCCGCGTCCTCCTGCACCTCCTCCTCCAAATCGTTGGATCTCAAATCCGGGACACTGCCCGCGGGGGGCCAGCGGGGCTCGGCGCCGATCCCGTCCTCCCCGGCGGAAAAGAAGCACCTCCTCCTCTGCGAACAGTGCGGCAAGTGCCGATGCACCGAGTGCACGCTTCCCCGGACCCTGCCCGCCTGCTGGGTCTGCAACCAGGAGTGCCTGTGCTCCGCTCAGAGCCTTGTGGACGCGGCCACCTGCATGTGCCTGGTCAAGGGGATCTTCTACCACTGCACCGAGGACGAGGACGACGAGGGCTCCTGCGCCGACAGGCCGTGCTCGTGCTCGCAGGCCAACTGCTGCGCGCGCTGGTCCTTCATGGCCGCGCTCTCCATCGTCCTGCCTTGCCTGGTGTGCTACCTGCCGGCCACCGGCCTGGCCAAACTGGGACACAAGTGCTACGACAACGTCAGCAGGCCCGGCTGCCGCTGCAAGAACTTGCAGGGCGCTGTCCCGCCGTGTAAAAACAGAGGCGTGGAAGCCAAAGCGGGAACACTCGACAAGCAGCGGCAGCAGCAGGGCTCATGATACCAGGACATTCTGTCTGCCGTTGGCCTTGCTTCAAAACAAAGCGGACAGCGCCACAGTACATGTTCGATTTGTAGGGACCCCTTTCAAGGAAGATGACTCGTGTCACACTAAAGGTACTTCGATAGCTTCTTGACCTGTTTTTGAAAGGCTGGATGATCAAGTCCGAGCGAGCGAGTCGACAAGCTCTTGGGTGAGACACCGCCACCCTCCCAACGCAGTTTGGGTTGTTTGCGAGGACGACCCAAAGCACATTGTACCCTCAGCTAATTGTCTAACTAACCATAAGCTGACCGTGGGATAATATATCTACATATAGAGAGACAAGTTCAACTATGGAGATAAATATCGATATGCGTATATCAATTTCCTGCCCCCAAAAGCACAGCCCCGTGTCCCGCTAGTTGAAATATGCTAGCTTAGTAGCGCTAGCATCCATTTATCGACACAGATTTTCATTTCAAATTCCCCATATTAAGTCTGGATAAGCAAGATAATCACAATTTTTCGGAAAGTGAGCATCCAACTGAGCCTGAAGGCTGATCCTGGATCAGTCCAGAGGCCAACACGTCGTAGACCCAAACCTTCTCAGGGACTGTCCTCTAACGATCTAGAATATGTGCTACATTCAAGACTTCCTGGGAAGTCGGAGCTTAGTCCTCAGAGCGCTTCAGTCAAAAACAAAACAACAAAAAAGTACCAAGTTGTACCAAAACAAGTTGTGTTACACCAGATTGTGCCATGCCAGATCTGTAAAGTTCCAACATTGAGTCCGATGTATTTTAAAAGATATGTCAGACTTCCCATTTTTCCTTGAATGTAGCGCATTGGGTTGCTAAGCTAAAATGGACATAATGTTTGCACAGAAGAAGGTGTAAAAAAAAAATACAATTGAATTAGCTAATAATCGTAAAGCTAGGAAAAACTATTGCCAGAATGTGTTATCCATGGGACGGGGGTGGGGTTGAAGACGGTCCGGTCAAAACAAACAAACAAAAAAAAGCAAACCTGCCAATTGCACAATGCTGTTTATGTTTTCCTTAGGTCGAAGCTAACCCCTTAAAGAACGTACTCAAGCACAGTATGAAGCACCTCAGCTGTTCTGCGGTATGTGCGCTACTTTTAGCGCGGCAGAGTGTCTTCGTCGTCGTTAGTGCCGCATAGCGTTCTCTTTTCAAGTCTATTTTTGTGGCTTGCATGAGGACCTTTTTTTTTGTCAATGCGAACGTATGGTAGCATGTCATCGCTGTCCGAGGTGATCACCGCGCAAATGGGGAGGGGAGGACGATGACGCCCATTTCTCCAAAAAATTAGGGAAAAAAAGCATGCTGCCCTTTAAGACTGAAGGCCTTTTGTGTTTTGGGCATAAAGGGATACTCGGTCTTTGTTTCTTCATTTTGGCGGTGGACCGCTAAATTCCTTTGCTCACTATTGTCTTGTTGCACAAAGCTGATTACACACTGTCCATCGAATGTATGTGGCAATATTCAAAAAATAAAATTAAAAAAAAATCAGTTTGGAAAAAGGTGCCAAAATCGGAGAAGAGCGGCGGAGCTCGTAGAGGAAAAATCCACAGGCGATATGTTTAGTAATAGAAGCTATGCAGGTGAACAAGTTATTTGCTGTAAATAGTTTCACGTTTGTGTTCTTTAGAGGAGAAGACTTTTAAATGTCCTTGAAAGGTTGCATGGTACACTATAACTACGACTAAGTACAAAATACATAGAGAATATATTAGATATCTATTTTGAGGGTAAGGAACAAAAAAAGCTGTTTTGGAGGGTTTTTGTGAGAGGAAGCACTTGAATTAGAATAAGTGTGCCCTGCAATCAAAAAACAACAACACATAATTGCTGTTGATGCCCTGCGTGGCTCATAGCAGGCGAAGGCTAAGCTAACTTCCTGGCCCGTGGATTTGCGGCGTGCACAGAGGGAATCCAATCCAGCCGTGTCTGGATGGACCCATTTCCTGCTGCCTCCCCCCCTCCCCCCTCCCCCCTCCTTATTTTTCAGTCTTGATTGACAAACACAGCTGCTCTGCATACATTTGTGCCACAGCCCACGGTTCCTGTTTTGCCTGTCTTGCCCAACAGTCTGCCTTTTCAAAGCTGCCTCGCTTTTACATTTGACAGAAATCCTTCAAATGACAATACTGTTACTGTATTTTCTTTGCTTCTCCGATGCTACAGCGCCAACACCCTCTCCCTCCGCCTGTGTTGCTCACTTTGGGGCCAATGATACTGATTACGCCTTTGCAAAGGCCAATGTTTGGGGGAAGCCAACAAGTCTGTGCTTTGTTTTGTTTTGTTTTGTTTTACAACAGAAAGGAGGACAAAGGCTCTCATCTAAAAGGTTTCCCTTTATAGATATATTTATTTTGAAGTTCTATTTTATATAGTATTTATTTAGATGCCAACTTTCTGTTTGTGAAGAAAGCTTATGTTGAAATGGAATGTACATTGACAATGGAAATATATATTGTTAAATACACCAAGCTGCTGTTTCGTCTCTTTTGTTGACTGTTGTTCAGAACATAACGCAAACATACATGATAGAGACACAGTTGTTAGAAAACTAGCTTTAGAAATAGCTAAGGAGCCAGCTCTCAAAGAAAGATGGAACTAGCGATCTTAGAAAACTACTGAGCTCGATGAGAAGAAGAAGAAGGTAGAAATAGTTTGACCTTAAAAACAAACTAACATTGTGCTAATAGGATAGATGCCATGGACTTCCGACTTCCGTAAGTCACACACCAACGCCGTTTCCGGCCACTGCTGCGACACACAGGCCGCGTCCCAACACTCGCACCTCCACCCCTGCGCCCCCCAAACCGCACGCTTCCGCCGATGGTCGCGAACGAACAGGGCGTCTCAGCTTTCCGAAATGCTTCGGAGAACTGAGACAGGCACACTACACACTCGCACCCATCAATGGGAACGCGCAACCGAGGGGCACAAGGGTCGCGGCCCACACGTCGCAAACAGCAACCGGAGACAGCGCCCATGGGTGAAACCCGGAAGTTGGAAGTCCCGCCTCCTCCGTGGCATATAAGCTACCCATAGGTGGATTGTCTAACTAGCTTGCTTAGAAAACTAGCTTGAGCATACTAATGGAGATAAGTTGCTACCTAATATAGACAGGCTAACTAGCTACCAAAGAAAACAGCTTTTAAAGCTAAGTAACCACCATAGTTAGATTTTATAACAGATATCTAGCAAATAAAACAGAACTTGCAAACAGAAATAAGCAAAGTAGGTGACAACAATAGGCTAATTAGCAAACAAAGGAAACTAGCTTTGCAAGCTAAGTAGCTACCTCAGATAGATAGATAGATAGATAGATAGATAGATAGATAGATAGATAGATAGATAGATAGATAGATAGATAGATAGATAGATAGATAGATAGATAGATAGATAGATAGATAGATAGATAGATAGATAGATAGATAGATAGATAGATAGATAGATAGATAGATAGATAGATAGATAGATAGATAGATAGATAGGCTTTGAATAATTAAGTATTAAGACATATGTACTGTAACTATTAGCAATAAGAATGTGATTTACAAACATTTACATTGTACTATTAAAAAATACAGGCTAACTAGCTAACTTGGAAAACTTGCTTGCTAAAAGAAATAAGCTAATTTGCTAACGATAATAGATACCACCTAGCTAAGAAAAGCAACATAGACTTTTAAACATTGTCATGAAAAGACACTCTATGCGTTGTGACTTGACTTTGTATCTTTTAAAAGGGACTTTTGTGACTCGCAGGCGATCATTCGAACTGCTGTTCTTTGTTTTTACTTTTATGGCACAGCATTTACAGTTTTACATCACCGAGCGGACTTCCTGAGTCGCACACTTCCTGTGTGTGAATGGATCGCACTTTATAAAACATTGGCGGACCCACCAAGGCCAAATAAAGCGTCGACTGAATGGGGCGCGTTACATAAGCCTCCGAAAATCCTTGTCAGACTTCCTGTGGACGATGTCATGCAATGTGTGAGCATGTGTGGTTTAAGTGTGTTGGTTGGTGACAATCTGGATGTGTGACATTCCTTTGCCCATGCACAAGGCCTGCTCAATATAAGCTGAGAGTTCACGCCAACTCTTCCATGGTCTGGCCCACCTGTGCCGCCTGTAACCCGCCCGAGGTCTTGTGGCTTCCCCTGGTGTGTCCATCACCCCACTCCCACCCACTTGCACACTTGCTTCCTGGGAGTTTATCAGAGCGCACCTGGGATAGACTAAGGAAGGGGGGTGCGGGGGGGGGGGGGGGGGGGTTGTGTGAGACAGCAAGAAATGGAGAAAAAGGAAGTCTGGCCTCACACACACACACAAAAGGGGCCCTGCAGCCACAACTGTGACTGCTGCAGCAACAGGTGAGCAACCTGCCTGTTTACCTGTCGACTCTGTCAACACACACTCACACTTGCATTTTGACTTCCTTCACACCTCCGTTGTCAACTCCACCCGCCCGCATTCTTATCAAGACAGGAAGCTGCCACAGTTGATTATCAAGCACAAGATGAGGCCTTCCTGCACAACACATGTCAAATGTCAATCAACAGGATTAAGTGGCACTTTATCATGCAAGGGAGCATATTTGGTCAGAATGAGGAAAAGAAACACACGTGCTATTCAGCATTACCCTGCAGTATTATCCTCCACAGTCTTCACTTGGCTGCAGCGGCCTGTTTTCTTGCTGCCCTTAGTCTCCTCTTGGATTAAAGTGATCGGAATTACAAAACCATGCAGCCATTAACATTAGTTTATCCTGTTTATGTTATACGCTTTGTTATACTCCATAGTCTCCACTAAGATAAACAGCTAGAGTACCAGAAATGCACACAAATAAACATCCAAACAAAATTGTACCATATTGCTGCAGTATTTTACTCCACAGTTTCCACTTTGCTCACTGGTCCATGTTTTGCTGCCCATAGTCTCCTCTGGGATAATCAGCAAACTAAACTTGTCTTGTTGCTTGCTCTGATATTATCCTCCAAAGAATCCTGCCCCTCGTCTCCATTTGAAATGACCAAATTAAATACACATGCTAAAAATTTGCTTACTCTGCTCCTGCAATATTTTACTCCACAGTGTCTAATTTGCTGCTGTGTCCCATTTTCTTGCTTCATTCAGTCTCCTCTAGGATAATCTACTCCTATAAATGACAAAAATAAACACATACTGTTCTCTTACAGTATTTTACTCCACAGTCTCCACTTTACTGTAGCAGCCCACTTTCTTGACGCCCTCAATCTCCTGTAGGATATAAATGATCTAATGAAAACAATTACTCGTGTTTACCTACAAGGTTCTTAAAGTATTTTCCTCCACAGTTTCTGTAGGGTTTTTGTTTTGTTTTATGGTTTACTCCTCTGTCTCCTTTAGCAAAGGCCGCTCGGTTAGTTTACATGTTATGCGCTATTATTATATTCCACATTCAGATACAATTATTGGATTAAAATACAGTATAAGCAAATATATTCTTCTGTTTTAAATCATCAAGTGCCAACCATTTTCAGACCCTCCTGACTTTTACCCTACCACATAATATATATATATATATATGTGTGTGTGTATATATATATATATATATATATATATATATATATATATATATATATATATATATATATATATATATCCATCCATCCATCCACATCCATTTTCTTAACCGCTAGTCCTCACAAGGGTCGCAGGGGGTGCTGGAGCCTATCCCAGCAGTCTTCGGGCAGTAGGCGGGGTACATATATATATAAAAGTACCATTGGCATTGAATGTCTGCATTCTTCAAAGACATGAAAAAATCTCATTGGCGTTGGAAGACTTTTAAATCGAATGCGTGAAGAGTGAAGACACTTAATATGGAGTTACATTTTCCTTGTTCACGGGTCAAGTGTCACTTTGAGGCTACGGAGGTGAACACGCAAGAAGAAAGTCCAAGAAAAGAGAGATTAGCTTTGTTCTAACCCCCCCCTCTTGCTTGCTTGCCTTCTTCCATGCGAGTCATGCAGGCGGTCAGCATGTCCACCATGGAGTCAGTCACCCAGGCAGCAAACAAGCCAAGCGCTCGGCTTCTTTTCAGCGGGGCCGCTGGCACGGGACCAAGTCATGCCACCAAACAAAGAGCTAGTGTCTTGCATCACTTCCCCTCCGAGAGGCCATCCAGGCCACAGGCGCTTATCGCCAGGCACTGCCAGTCTGCAGCCAAGCAGGCCTCCTGCAGCACACTGGCCTCTTTGCCAATATATATATATATATATATAGAGAGAGAGAGTTGCCAATAGAGCTTTGAAAATAAATATATTTACCGTAGTTTATTTATAAGCTAAATACTAAGATTTATTGTAAAGGTGTATTTGTGGGTTTGTTTTGTTGTTTTTTGTGCGCGTTGTATGGGGATGCTAACGATTGATCCAGTGCTACGTCTCCTCACATCAGAGAATCAAATGCTACCTAGAAGAAGCCGTTTTACCCAAACCCCCCCCCCCCCCTCGTTAGCTCATCCGGCACAAATGCAATTCTGCTTGTGTTTACGGGGCTGTTAGAACTTGAAGTAGTGTGCTATCGTTAGCTCGCTAGCATTAGCATGGTAACGTGTTAGCGGGCCTCTATGGCAATTTTATGTTATTTTTGATTTGTGTACATACTTAAGTTATGTTCTTGATGAGAATTGTGTTATTTCATGTGTTTTCTGTATTTGCGCCTGTTGTAAAAAAAAAGAACATCTTGGTGTTTTAGTTTAGTATTTTTAACTTATAAGCTGAAAAACAATCCAGATTTTTGTCATTTAAATTTTTTTCCCTGAGATACTTGTACATACATAATTCTGTTGTTTTGTGTGTCAGTTACATGAAGGTCACAGAATCTAACACTGTGAAGCTTTGCAGAGGGCGTAATCAAATCTTGGTGTGGATTCATTTTCAATTATGCTGACATTGGTAGATGCTTAATTTGCTAGCAAATAAAACGTGAAACTTGGCAACAACATTTTGGGTTCCTGGAAAGTGGAGAAGAGATGTTTCAGTTGACGTTTGGTTATCGAAAAAGATAAATGATAATAGTAAAATAATCTTTTTACTAGCCAACAACATACCTGTCATTTTTTAGTCCGTTTTTGGTGTTCTTTTTTAGATACTTGCACATGCTTATCATTGGACAGCGGTTCTGTTGATCAGGGTTGGTTTGTCAGTTACACAAAAGTTGTTGAACCAATTACTTTGCATCGGCATATTTTTAAAATAAAAAAATCTTCTTTTTTTTTGTCAACATTTGCTTTCAGAGTTCCTGTACTGTCACCAAATGTATTGTCAAGAAGAGACATTTCAGTTTCGTCATTTCCAGAAAACCACTAACCTTTATCCAAGTGTGCTGCATTGGCCAAAGAAGAACACGTAAAAATGTTGGCAAAGAATCGGTTGAAGTGTGGATTGAGGATTTGTTTTTGACTTTGTAGAATGTTAGTCTGCTTGCAATGGGACAATGATCCAGTCGCAGTTTTTCGGGGCACTGGCAAATACTTTAGATCTTTTGGCCTTGCTTAGTTGGTCAGTGTCATTACATCAAAAGTTGCCAGTTTAAGACGAGAGTAAGTTTGACACCAAAGGACTCGTAAAAACTGTATTTTACTTGCGATTTGGCACTTTTGAGCAAAAATATATTTTATTTTGCAATAAGAACAAACAACATGTGAGGGTCGTTCCACCTTGGCGAAGGTCTGCTCTGTTTTCTTCCTCATTTCCGCAACTTTGGAGTTGCAAAAGTTGTGTAAACATGTTGCATAAACTCTTGTTGTGTGACTCCATTCTACTGCCATGCGGTTATTTTTCCTATTGCAGCCGTTAGGCAGGGAAAGTCTGGAATCTTAATGGGCAGCTTTTGCTCCTCAAGTCTTGATAAGTATTCCGCCGGTGTACTTTGATACTTCCTTCCATGCCACAACCTCGCTCTGTGTGTGCGTGTGCGTGTGTGTGTTTCATGGTTGCGTGTCTGTTTTCAACAGGCCCCTTGGCTGCCTAAGGGGGGTGGACATGTGCAAGGAAACAGTCGCATTCCTTTCAAATCGTCCTCTCCAAGGAAAAACACATGCGTGCACGCAAGAAATTTAATAAAAAAAATACTTACACGCACACACACAGACACACACACGCATAAACTTTTGTGTCATTGACATCTATTGACAGAAGGGTTCACAAGAACTCCCAAACGTCTCTTTCTCCATCCCTCCCTTTCCGAACAACAACAGTGTAGGACGGTCCGTGCCCCGTCCCGCATCAAAAAAAAAAGCTGAAGTAACCAAACTTGGCTTCCGACCCCCGGAGCAGTGCCACGCCCACTTTGGCGGCGGCGGAGGCCCGCGGTGCATTCCTGCTGAGCGCATTGTCAAAGCCGAGCACTTCCTGTGGACGCGGGCCAGCGCCGACACAATAACATCGCAAACGTTCATCCCCTGACTTGCTGAATGACACGATGCACTAGAAAAGCGCACACGCACGCTTACACGCGCGCGCGCCCCACACACACACACACACACACACACACGTGTGCACTTGGGGAACATACACAGGAAGAACTCTGCACAAACATGAATAATAGAACTCTTATTGCAAAACACTGTTTGGATTCCCTTCCGTGCATCTGACTCACACTTGCTACAGCTGTGCAAAAATAACAAGGTCCGGAAGCTTCCACATATGACAAATGGGAGAATCTGCAAATCTGCATTTCGGATGCGCCGAAATGTGTTCACTTTCTCATGCTAAGCAAGTTAGCTTTGCTTTGTTTTGTTTAGAATAATGAGCTTTATATTTTGTTTTATTGAAAAAAAATAATCTGTTATTCGGATTATTTCTGGAAACTGATTGAGGGGGGGGGGGTGATCTGAAAAACAGAAAATAATTATTCTGAAAAAGGAAAAATAAGCCCCCACCCCCACCCAATAAATAAATAAATAAAAATATTTGGGGTGGACAAAGTGAATGCAATCCACTTCTGAACCGTAGGTGGGTGTCTATATTATCATTATCATTATTATTATTACTTGACTTTTCATTTTAACTACATGTCAATTACAGGTTATAACTGCAAATAATATTTCTTGTAATTGCGTAAAATGACAATATATTTTCGCCATAAATTGATTATGATTCAGTTTCGGGTTTGACCCATAAGATGTTGATCATTCTTTTTGTAATTAACAACAGATGTCGTAGTTTGATTACAGACAAAAAATATATAATGTGTCTGCTTTCATGAAGGAATCCAAAAATTAGAGAATCTTTCCGGTTGAGAGGCTAAAATCGGAGTATTTTGACTCATAAGTTAAACAGTGGTGATAACAAAATAACTGTCAATTAATTTGGCGATTACTTAATTTACTTAATTAATTAATAAATTTTGCCTCTAGGCATGAGCCATGGATAAGGCGAGTTTGAAGAGATATGCGCCATCGAAAGGGGGGGGGGGTGCGCATATGTGCTCTTGTAAATTTTCACATGGTCACATCTTGTTGGCCGGCATTGAAATGCCCCGCCACAGCCCCCTCCTGTTAACATACATCTGTTTAGTCAATATCATGATGAGCAACAAGGAACATCGCCATGGCGACCCGTCGCACGTACACAAAACAACGTCGGCGTGTCCGACACTAGCAAGCTTATAGGCGAAGAGGGAGAAGAGGTCAAGTCGCGTTTCCTCACCTACGTGAGAGTGTGTGCGTGTGCGTTTAGGGCAAGTGCCACCGTGGTTCAATGTTTTTCTTTTAGCGCCGATGCCACTCTCGGCTTCCCGCGGGTTGACCTCTCAACTTCCTGTCATGTGATCTGAGTTCCCGAAGGTCACGCGTCGTTGTTAAGACTTCTCGCGAAAAAGCAAACATTATCTCGGAATTCAATTCAATCTGATTCATGACTTGCCATACGAGTCTTTCACAAAACACACTAAATACATTTAGCTTATTCTAGGAAAAATGGAAATAGTGATTTACACCAGTTTTTGTTTTTAAACATAAAAAGTAGCACAAACATGAGGATGTAAAGAAAGAAAATGTAAATGGTTTTAGAAAGTGTTATTACATTGAGTCAGAAGACAACATGTACCTTATGCTATCTGCGCTAATTGAAGCTGTCTACTCCAGTGCTGCGGGCTATGAGGGAACTTCCCATTATCGCCAACAGTAGCTAGTAGGTCCAATAGCATTTGATAGCTAAGGCATCGTCACTGCCAAGTCGTCCTCGTCACTACCAAGTCATCTTCATCACAGCTAAGTAGTCATCGTCACCGCCAAGTAGCCAACGTCACCGCCAAGTAGCCATCGGCACCGCAAGTAGCCTTCGCCACAGCCAAGTCGTCCTCGTCACAGTTAGGCAAGTTGTCCATGTCACTGCCAGGTCATCCTCGTCACTGCCAAGTCGTCTTCGTCACTACCAAGTCATCTTCATCACAGCTAAGTAGTCATCGTCACCGCCAAGTAGCCATCGTCACCGCAAGTAGCCTTTGCTACAGCCAAGTCGTCCTCGTCACAGTTAGACAAGTCATCCTTGTCTTTGCCAAGTCGTCCTCGTCATTGCCAAGTTGTCCTCGTCACTGCCAAGTCGTCCTGGTCATTTCCAAGTCATCTTCCTCACAGCGAAGTAGCCATCGTCACCGCCAAGTAGCCATCGTCACCGCCAAGCAGCCTTCACCACAGCCAAGTCGTCCTCATCGCTGCCAAGTCGTCTTTGTCACAGCCAACCATAGCCACTCCACAGCAAGTCAAGTCAAATCAGGTCCAGTCACGTCCTGTGCAGTCATGGCGACCAGTCTCCTCACATCCTGTCCAGCCATGGCGACCAGGCCAGTCACGTTCCGTTCAGTCATGGCGACCAGTCCAGTCACGTCTCATCAAGTAAAGGTTGTCTACTCACCGTTTTCCCTAGGGTTCATTAAAGCACCACACATTGCACCTGATTCCTTTTCCGCCGTCTTATTCTCTTGCATTTGGGTCCGCCATCCCCTATCCACTCACGTCCCACATGACATTCTCTTTTTTTAACTTGTCTTGCGGGGCCAGCAGCTCATGAAGTTTCAAACATTCAAGAAAAATAGATCTAGGCCACGTCATTTAGCCTGCGATTCGAGTAAGCCCCAGAGCAAAGATGCTATTGTTAGCATAGCTTTGGTTGCTATTTCTAAGCATGTGATGTCATCACACGCTTATTACAGGACGAGCACACGGGGCTAGGGGGATTCCAACAGCGCTTATTTTAGACAAAGCATCTCAATATCAAGACATGGGAAGTCATCATGTTGATCTTATTTAAAGCTACATCTCATCACAACGTTAAAATAGCGACTTCCAAAAAGGTGAATGTTATTCCTATGACGGTACATGGTTTGTGAGAGCAGATTTAGCCTAAAATGTCGGGAAACATAATCCAGTCGTTTTGTCAAAAAGAGTTTCAAATCTTTTCAATTGCGACAAGAGATCCTAACAATATGTCAGACCTAACCCTGACATATTTGGCATATTGACCTAAAGCAATCATTTGAAATAAAGAAAGAAAAACGTTTATTAAAGTGACATTTCCGTCTTTCATTGTTCTGCATGTGTACATACTCGAAGCGTAATTTTCCAAAGATGAACATGAACGCGCGCGTGTGAGTGTGTGTGTGTGTGTGTGTGTGTGCGTGCGTGCGTGGAGAGCGAGAGAAAGTGAGGCACCTGCTCAGTGACCTCGCTCCAAACAAAGACCCCTCTGTCCCCCCAAGTACAATGACATGCCCGACTTCCTGTCTCTATTGGGACCAACGGAACACATGAGAGGCCCCGTTCTATTCTCCTCAAACACACATTCAGTTTCCGTCTTCAGGATTCCAATCCAAAACAAGTCGCTGACATCTTTTAGTGGGGATGAGAGCAGATGAATTTAAAAAAAAGAAAAAGAAAGAAAGAAATGAGACACTCACGGCCATTTCTTTTCCAGGCCTGATAAACATGAAACTTGCATCACCTTAACTTACCAAAACTGTAGCTATCAGGAGGAGGTCGCATCAAAAAATAAATAAAAAAAAATAAACATGGAAGAAAAGCTGATCAAATGCTTCTATTTGGTAGGCCATTGGTCGGCCTACTATGATTATCAGATTTATTGATATCATCAAAAAAACATTCTGGCAAATATTCAAGGGTAGTTTTAGTCATTTCCAAAGGATCCTTTCAAAGACACGTTCTAAAAAATGTGAGCCGATTGCCACCAAATTAGAAGCACGTTTACTCAACAGATTCAATTGTGACGTTTGTCGACCTCAAAATCATTTTTGCAGAAGAAGAAAAAAAATGTCCCTGGACAGCAGTTTCACCAATAGACAGTCAGTCAAGACGTGTGCTCAAAATTGAACATGAAGTCAGCCATTTTGATTAGAAGCAGCCATTTTGGGCATGGAGCAACTTTTTGATTGAAATCTTAAACCTTTCCATGTTTATGTGACGATCCAACACCTCCGAGCTCGGACTTCTGACACGTCTTAACATTTTGACTCCGCCAATTCTTCCATCCCAATTTTTTATTTTTTTTAAAATGCTAGCCTTGTGTTTTGGAGGACCTCATGGATGAAACCACATATCAGATCTGTGTCAGGCGGTCGAAGAAGATGGCTTTGGAAACGAGCGGCGTTGGAGCCAAATTGCCATCCGCAAACCAAAGCGGATGTGGCCAAACCGTCAACCGGCTGCAGCCAAACCGCAGCGGGGCTACGAGAAGCAGAGTAATTAGGGGAAGGATGCTATTTGGGAAAATAATTGTTGTCAAAATGATGTTTACAGTCTGCAGTGGGCCGTTGGTTATATTTGAAAGCTTTGGGTGGTTAAGTAGTTGGAAATGATTTATTTTATATATTAGTGATAAACACTCACAAAAAAATGCATGACTCCAATATTGAGTCTTAATGGAGACATATTGTGAAAAATTTACTTTTTTTCACAATATTTTGTATACAACCAGTTGATGAATTCAAACAACCCGCTAAGGCTCCCAGCTGTCAAACTTAAAGATCGGGAACCACATCTGGCCCGTCACATCATTTCATGTGGCCCGCAAAAGCAATCAAGATCAGAATGAATCATCGGTTTCAGACACTGCAAACATTTTATTTTTGTTACCAAGCCCCTTTTTACGGTGACTTCAAAAATTATTATCCTTGATTTCTGATTTCAAAATGATTTCTTGTGGCAATTAAACGTTTACGAGCGGCTTCACAAACCGTACCTTGAAAAATGAGTTTGACACCCCTGATTGCCAATTATTATGAAATCGATGACATTCCACTCATTTCATTCAGTAACTGCCAACAGGAACATTCACTACTATATTACGTACTTAACTCATTCACTGCCATTGATGGCTATAGACGTCAAAAATTCATTTGAACTATTTCTATTTCACATTTTTTTCCACTTTTGTTAACAAGAGTATGAAAATCTAGAAAAAAAGTGTATTGCCCATTTAGAACAGATATAAAATTTGTGATTAATCTTGAGTTTAAATAATTAAGTAATTAAACAAAAAAGAAAATATAAAAAAATTAGAGGCGTCACACGATAATTTTTTTTCATTGTAATTAATCGCATGACTTCAACAGGTAACTCATGACTAATCACATTTTATATCTGTTCTAAATGTACAATAAAAAAAATTCTAGGTTTTCATGCTCTTGTTAACAAAAGTGGAAAAAAAATGTGAAGCTAATAGAAATAGTTCAAATGAATTTTTGACGTCTATAGTCGTCAATGGTTAAAGAGATTCACTAATATGCAGTTGTTGTTGTTTTGCAACGGATAAAGAAGATACACCGTGCGTATTATCTTGTTGGCATAATCCAATTAAGCATTAGCATTAAGCATGTCGATTTCAACTGTGCCAAACTGTTTGTTGTTGTGAAACCGGGGTCGCTCGTATCTCAAGGCACTGCACATGTTGCAATCGCACCTTTCATTATCAAGCCATTCTACTTTGAGGGTTCCACACGAGAAATGTGTCCAATTGGCTCCACCGAGACTCCATGTCCAGCAGTCATCTCGTCAGCAGAGACGGCGAGAACTCACACACACGCTCCAGCTCGGTCCATAACAAACAGCAAGAGCCGGAGGCCCCCTAAGGCTTCCTGCATCCGACACACGGCCAGCAAATAAACACGTTCATTTATCCGTGCACACACATTGGCGCAAGCACACGATGCATTCATTAGTGCACGAGCGTGCTGTAACGACATCCGCACACACCAACGGGATTTCTTCCATCGTTTCCGAGACATATTACGAGGTGGCGTGGTGAGCCCGCTTGGCCTCGGAGGGAAGAATGTCTCCTTCTACAGGAAGTAGGAAGGGAGAAATCGGAAGGAATTGGACAACAAGCTAATGGTTTTTGTGGTTGAAAAATCGGAGTAAGGGGGTTGACAAATGAAGTCTGTTTTCTTTGGCGCTGTCACGTCATCAAACTGCTCCGTTCCTGTGGTTGCTCACGAGATTTTCATGATGAATTCATTTCGATAGCTTACAAAAGAGGCCTTGACTTACAAATTGTATCTATTCCGTGATCATGCTCGTAACTCAAAACTAACTAAATAAGTGAGCATTCTCCTCACTTATTTGATGTGCTTCTCGTTCCACATTTCTCAACCGATTCTCACCGTTCCGACTTTAACATATTCCACAAAAATGTGTCATTGGGGCTATTATTTTCACACTCCACATTTTCACCCCTAAATTCTCCCTTCATTCCACATTTAGCAACATCATTCTGGTGCTGTCGCTATCGGAAATTTTTAGAATCGATTAATCTATCGATTATTCACTCAATTAACTCATTCACTGCCATTGACAGCTATAGACGTCAAAATTTCATTTGAACTATTTCTTTTAGTTTAACATATTTTTTTCCACTTTTGTTAACAAGAGTGTGAAAACCTAGATTTTATATTGTAAATTTAGAACAGATGTAAAATGTGTGATTAATTGTGAGTTACCTAGTGAAGTCATGCGATTAATTATAATTTTAAAAATGTAATCGCCTGGCGGCCCTGATTTTTGATGATCTTTTCTTCTTCTTTTTTAAATTGCGTCAGGTGATTACATTTTTTAAATTGTAATTAATCACATGAATAATTAACTCACGATTAATCAAATTTGATATCTGTTCTAAATGTTAAATACATTTTTTTTAGGTTTTCATACTCTCATTAACAAAAGTGGAAAAAGTGGAAAACTAATAGAAATAGTTCAAATTAATTTTTGACGTCTATAGCCGTCAATGGCAGTGAATGAGTTCATCAGATTCATTTTAATTTTGCATTAAAGTGTATTAAAAGAAAAAAAACTTCCCCTAATTACTGTTTATTAACCAGTGGTTGCCGTTTATTTCGTACAATGACTTTTTTTTTTAAGGGGGGGCGGGGAGATTGATGTATTATGTTACCTGTTCGACCATTGTTTTTTGAAGTGAAAACAGATGCTTGCAAATGTCTTATTTTTATGAAGAACTACAGAAATCAGAGAACAATTACTGTTGATATGCTGAAATCATATGATTTGAAATTTAAAAAAAAAATGGCTCCAAACAATTAGTTGTCAATTAATTTGATAATCGATTACTTGACGATTAATCGAGCTCTAAATCATTCCCTTTCAAAAAGTTCCGTTCATTCAATCCACTTTGAGAATGATTTTCAACATTCTCACACTTCCACATTATTCACAAACACGTTGCATATGTTTTGTCATTTTCCACATCATTTCATGATTCAATATCACTCCACACCATTCTATATCTTTCAACATCATTCCAAATGTTTTCACCTGAATCATTCGACTTCATTCCTTATTTTAAAATATCATGTCATACCATTCCGCATGATTCCATTTTATACCGTATCGTTGTGATGTTTCACTTTTAAGCAAAAGTGGTGCTAACTAAGTGTGCTGTGATGTCAGGGCATGTAACCCAGTAAGGGTTTGGGGGAGATGAGGCAGTTGTTTGAGTAATTTACAGCAGGAAGTAATTATGTAAATTCTAAAGCTGGCTCTTCCAGTTTACAGGCGGCCCATAAACCAACTGTCATGTCTGGCCGGCAATAAACGTTATTTATTTCTTTGTTTAATAACGCTCCCACCGCTACTCCTCCCCCCAGCTTGACTTTTGAAAGCGCAACAGGAAAAGTGATGCGCCAGCTGAGCCCACGTGACCAACGCAGGACTCCCAAATTCAGAGTAAGTACATACAAACGGGGGTTCTGTGTTAGTTATTTTTATGAAAGTAACACAAGCGCTTCATGTGGTTTTGTTACATGCGTGTTTTTTTTTATGCGTTTAGGAATGGAAGTGCTGGCTTTTCAAAAGTGGCTATCGAGCACAGTTCAAAGGCCACAAGACCAAGAAAGTGAAGTCGCGTGGAAGATGCTGCAACTCAACTCATCTGCTTTGTTAGAAATTGATGTTTCACAACACTTTTTTAATTTTGATTATCCTTTCATTTAATTTCCGTTTATTTATGACTGACTGCCCTTGGCTTCGTGTCTTGTTTGTTTGGGTTGTTTTTAACTTTGTTGTTGTTTAGCTTTCATGCAATTGTCTATATTTCATCTTCTATTTTTTTATTTATGTGCAGCACTTTGTTGCAGATTCAGTGTTTGTCTTGGAGTTTTGGAGTAGAAATTAAGTCCAGCAAGGATGTAACAGTTTCCAAGTTCTGTTTGCGTTTCAATATGTTTGACTGCAAGTTAACTCATTCACTGCCATAAATTCATTAAAAATATATATAAAAAAATAGGGGCGACAGGCAATTCGTATGACTTCACTAGTTAACTCACGATTAATCACAAATTTTATATCTGTTCTAAATGTACAATGAAAACAAAAAATCTTTTCATACTCTTGTTAACAAAAGTGGAAAAAATGTTAAACTAATAGAAATAGTTCAAATGAAATTTTGACGTTTATAGCCGTCAATGGCAGTGAATGATTTTTTTTTTAAGAAGAAAAGAAAAAAAATTGTTGGCGTCAGGTGATTAAAATTTTAATCCTAATTAATCACATGACTTTACTAGTTAATTCATGACCAATCACAAATTTTATATCTGTTCTAAATGTACAATAAAAAAGATTACAGCTTTTCATACTCTTTTTAACAAAAGTAAAAACTAATAACTAATAGTTAAACTAATAGAAATAGTTCTAATGAATTTTTGACATTTTTAGCCGTCAGGGGCAGTGAATGAGTTGATAATAATAATAATAATAATAATAATAATAATAATAATAATAGTTCTGTTTCCGTTTCAATATGTTTGACTGCAAGTTAACAAAATTGCACACACACACAAAATAATAATAATAAAAAAGAAAAAATCCAAATGCATTTTGGATGTCTTCAATTTGGTTACGAAAACAGATTCTTTCATTGGTAAGCCAGTGGAATTATCGCCACCTACAGAACTGGAGTGGAATTTCGGACTGTTTGACGAGTTTACAAGTGTGCTGTGTTTGAGCGACCAAATGCGGTCCCTTGTCGTTGCCAAGGCAACAAATGAAAAGCATTAAAATTGATGCTGACGTCATCCATCCTCAAAGGACTCCAGAAATAAATACAAATAAATCCAGATTGGATGGTGCAGGGAGACAACTTTTATCAAACAATGACTTCATTTGGAGCCATAAAATGGAGAGCTGCACTTCCTTCAACAATATTTACAACTGTGTTATTGCTTTTTTCCCTCAAAGCATCCAGAGACACAAACGGCAAAATCCCGCATCACGACATCACGTCATGTCACGTCTTTTAGAAGATAAAACTCGGGGTCCTATTTGGCATTCGTGTGGCAAAAGCCCGAAGAGTCACATCAGATCCGAACTGTCTTAGTTTTAGGGGGGGTTTCCTAAATGGAGTGTTTGTTGAATGCATGATTAAAAAAAAAAAAAAAAAAGTAAAAAAACAATGGATATTTTCACTATTAAAGTTAGTTTTAGAAATATAAAACGTCTTTTTAATTTGCACAAAAAAAAAATATATTATTTTGTAAATGAATGTTGTTGTTTTTTGTTGTTGTTTAAGGTATTTTGCTGGTTTTCGTTAACTATAGTAACCTTGGTGAGTATATGTGCTTGATATACGATCTGTCCTACGCCAAGGGGGAAAAAAGCCTTCGGTCAACTTTTGTTTTTTTGGCAAAGAAAGCCAGACATCATATAGAGAGCAAATGGTAAGCATGGGTATTTAGGCATGAGTGTGGGTGGTCTTGTTTTTGTGACATAGTGGGGCCAACATTTCGGGATTTCACACAGTTGTGGGGCCCACCCGTCCATGTGGGGCCATTTTGCTGGGTCCCACAAGTTTAGACCTCTTTTTGAGGGTCAAGACTTGGTTTTTAGACTTTAGGTTTGAATTGGGTTATGGTTGAGGTTAGGGTAAAGGAATAGGGGTAGGCGATCATTTTTGATGGTTGGGGGCGGGGCTAGGAAATGCATTATGTCTATGAATGTCCTCACAATTATATAAGTACAAGTGTGTGTGTGTGGGGGGGGGGGTGTGTGTGTGTGTGCTCGGTGCTTGGAGCCGGCAGCTCGTTAACGTGCCTTCCTTCCTGCTGTCACCCCAAACTAAATAAACACACGGGCTATCTGCATTGCCTGTACTGTACATGCACGCGTGCGCACACACACACACACACACACAGATAATGCACTCACCTGCGCGAGGAAAGAGAAACCCTGAGAAAATACACAGCCTTGCGCTATTTGTAGGGCAAACAATGGCGGGATGACCACGAGCTGGCAGGAAGTGCACTTTACTGCCCAAGCGAGCTGCACCAAAACACACAAAACACATGTGCAGCAAGGAAAAGGCCAAATGGACGGCAAGTTCCACCCTTTAAATCGACATCGTCCAATCGCCGATTGACTCGTATCCCCACTGAGTTGAATTGAAAATAATCGGACCTGTTGCGTTCGATTGGCTTTGACAAAGTGCGCGCGACCGTGGCTGCCAGCGGAAGCGTCAGCATTTTGGTGAATACTTGTGCTGCTCTGTGGCAGTGATGGTCAACGGAGCAGAAAAGGAATAAGACATTAACACAGTTTCACCTTTGACCGAGCGCACATGTGTCAAGATCCGGTCCTCGAGGGCCTGAGTCCTGCGCCTGCACGTTTTAGAGGTTTCTCTACTCCAACACGCCTGATTCAATGATCAGGATAATTATCAGGCTCCCGCAGAGCTTGCTGATGATCTTAAATATGAAGCAGCTGTGTTGAACGTGGGAAACCTCTAAAACATGCAGGACTCAGGGCCTCGAGGACCAGACTTTGACACCCTTGACCTAGCGCATCCCCCCGCTGCTTAGCTCCATTGAAAGCTAAGTGAAAATGGAGGAAGTTGACTTTAGTGATTCTCGACTTGTGACCCCCAGAGTCCACAAAATCATTAGCAAATTGCAGGACTACGTCAGGGGTTCAATCCTGCTGCAAATAGAGAGAAACAAACAAAATGGCTTACATTTCCTACAGATGGCGGCAAAGCACTACTTTAACCCAAATGAAACTACTCAACTGACTTCAACATGCTGTGGTTCCTCAGTGCCGAGATTCCGCGAGATGGCGGCAAAGCACTACTTTTGTCAAAACAAAGCATCTCAACAGAACTCCTTGGCACAAAGTGGACACAAGATGGCAAATTGTGAGAAATACGTCAAAGTTGAAGACGTGAATGACAAACGGAGAACGAGTGGCAGTGAAAGCCTCGACTCCACTTGACAAAGTGGATGACGAGCGCCGCAAGCCTGGTCATGCGTCGCCATTAATAAATTGAAGACTTCCTGTTATTTGGCGGTGAGGCACAGAGGAAATTATTTGGCGGCACGTGGCTCATTTTGGTCAGAACGCCGGCACTCCGCAGCCCGCTTCCTTCCTCTGCGCTCGTCCAAATGAAAAACACAACGTGCGTGGACACGCGACAAACAGCTGTAAGTGCTGAATGTTTGCCAGGACATTGCTATGGGATGGAAATGACATACAAAGCATGCAGCAATCAGTGATGTCACTTTAACACCATCTCACCAGTTTGTGACAGTAAATTGTAAGCAGACTACTCATGAATGATTTGGATATATTAATACAAAACATAATCATGCTTCAATGGTAAAAAATAATAATAATGTCATTCAATAAGTTGCCTTAACAATTTATCAGGAAATTGTTCCATCAGCACATAAAATTTAAGACGGAATATTCTAGAATTTATTAGTTAGCGTTTCCGCTAATGTTAACTTATTCACTGCCATTGACGGTTATAGACGTCAAATATAAATTTTAACAATTTCTATTAGTTTCGCATTTTTTTCCACTTTTGTTAACGAGAGTATGAAAACCTAGAATTTTTGTACATTTAGCACAGATATAAAATGTGTGATTAATCGTGAGTTAACTCGTGAAGTCTTGCAATTAATTACGGTTAAAAAACGTAATCGCCTGACGCTCCTAATTGTTTATAATCTTTCCTTTTTTATCCCGTCATGCGATTAATTTTTTTTATTGTAATTAATCGCATGATTTCAATAGTTAACCCACGATTAATCATACATTTTATATCTGTTCTAAATGTACAATATTTTTTCTAGGTTTTCATGCTCTTGTTAAGAAAAAAGGAAAAACATTTAATCTAATAGAAATAGTTCAAATTAATTTTTTACGTCAATAGCCGTCAATGGCAGTGAATGAGTTCAATGCAATCATCTTTCCCCATTGAAATAAATGGAAAAGCCCCAGAAAAATCACCAATAAACATTTTTGCAACATATTTGTAGCCTGCTGTGAGTATTGTTACTAGGGGTGGGACGATACGGGTAACTCACGATTCGATACTGTGATGATAATGGTGCATGATAATGATAATATCACGATATCTACGATATTCGATATATTGTCAAATATTTTGTCAACGATATATTACAATATTCAGTATTTGAGTGACAGTGAAAACTTGACGACTGTTCTTCGCCAATAGTGTCTAGACACCAGTTCTTCGCCACTGCTTCTGCCTACTTTACCACCATTTAGGGATTAGCGCCCCCACAAACAGGACAGGAGAGATTAAGTTCTGACGGTGACAGCAAAGGATCACAAAAGTCACGGTTCGGATTGGATCACATATTTGAGTCACAGATCGAATCGTTTTTTGGATCAGAAAACAAAATAAGAATTTATTTTTTATTTTTAGAGCTGTCAAACGATTAAAATTGTTAATCATATTATATTTGTGATTAATTAGTTAACGCTTTAACTTTGACAGCACTATTTATTTTATAAAACACTTTTACCCATTAAATAACAATAATAATAAAAAATCTAATTTGGTAGTTTAGGATTTAGGAACACAACTTCAAGTGCAATAAGAGGGAGAGATTCTTATTTTAAAGCTGGTCCATGTATAAAATAACAAGGTATTAATGGCATAAAGTTGTTTTCCTAAAATCTCAATATTTGACATTTTGGGTTGAATGTTTTTATTTATTGGAAAAGGTGTTTTATAAAATAAATGAAGACAACGTTCTATTTTCTTTTTCTTTTTTTTAATAATAATAATAATAATTCCTTTAAACATGGAGAGTGAATTACAAAGTAGCCTAGGCCCAGGATATTGAAAAAGTCAAGAAAGTATGCCAGGTAGGTTTTACTGTTGCTCTTTTTTGCACTTCAGGGCCACCGTACCAGCCAGGCACTAATGCTAACACTAGCTGCTAGCCAATAACGTCAGAGACTTGCGGCGTATCATACAATGACGACGTAAATAACTAGCGGTTTCTTAGCGTCCTAAATTAGCAATTAAATATACTTTTGGGATGGCATTGTGATAATGTTGGTAGAAAATATGTAATTTCAATTAAAAAGTTGCTACGTAAGCCAACACGTCGAAAAAGGAAACCAAGCTAGCGGTCACGTCGTCGCGCAGGCCGACTTCAAAGTAAAAGCCACCAAGGCAATTCCATTGGCATCAATGTATTGTTTGGTAAAGCTTTATTTTTGAAGTTAGCCTTAGTGTAGGCGACGTGTTACGTTGTGTGTATTTCCAGCTTATTTGACATGTCTGAATAACGGGGTAAATCTATTATGTAACCGGGAAGGAGTTTAACTCTTCCTCATGCGTCTACAGCAACATCAAAACTTTGTGACTGTTCAAAATGCGTAATCTTTGGTCTCAATCAAGGCCGGTTTGTCCTGGGATTTCATCGCCCGCGGCAACACCGGAACTCTGTGTTTACCCATCCCATAATGTGGCCCATTCTAGCCGGGGACATCTTGATTAGGTCTGCTGAACGTCTGCTTCTCATTTGGCGAGGAGGAAGAGGAACCAGAGTGCATGAAGGTGGAAAAATGCAAGCCAGTCGTTGCAAGTGCAGGCTGGGTCAAAGGATGAACTTTGGACAGTCAGGAAGCAACAGATGAACTTGTCTGCTTTCCCTGGGTTGGCCTCCAGTGGGGCACACTGATAAGCGAGCAATTGGACGGAATATTTTCGCAAACAAGCAAGCCGGGCAACGTTCATTATCACTGATCACCAAGAAAAAAAAAACACAAAAAAAAACATTGACATTTTACAGCAATGTGAGCAGATAAATGACGAAGGAGGATTAAGACCACCATGTAAGAGCATTTTTTAACTCCTAATATTACAACTTCATTCTCATCACATGACAAAATGTTTCCCGGAATGTTCAAACTTCAATTTTCACACAATTTTACAAGTGTATTTGTGTCAAATTATTTATTTTTAATGAATAACGACTACTACATATTATTACATGTATATTATTTTGGGCAAATCAGGTTTGTTTTTTTGGGGAAAATAATTAAAAAAAAATCCTTCATATGTAAAAAAAAAATTAAAAAAAAGAATGTGTCTCACACATTTTTCCATCTTTATTTTTGTAAAATTGCCTTTTTTTTTGTGAATTGATTACTTTATTCTTGAAAAATTTCATGTGGTCAAATTACATTTCTCTTACGATTTGACATGACTTACATAAAGACGACAACTTTTCCACAATATTCCAATTTAGTTTTGTAAAATTTGAATTTATCATCATTTCATTCAGTCTTTAATTTCATAGAATACAATTTGCACTTTTTTCTCCAGAATAATATCAATAATCCTTTATTTTTGTCAAATTACGTTTATCTCATAATCTTATCATTCTTTTCCATCAAAATGACTTTTCTCATAATATTACACCTTTAGAAAGTTTTAAAAGTTCCAATTTAGTGTAGTTAACTCATTCACTGCCATTGACGGCTATAAATGTCAAAAATTCATTTGAAATATTTATATTTAACATTTTGTTTCCATTTTTGTTAACAAGAGTATGAAAACCTAGAATTTTTTGGGGGACATTAAGAACAGATGTAAAATTTGTGATTAATCGTGAGTTAACTAGTGAAGTCATGCGATTATTTACATTTACAAACTTTAATCGCCTGATGCCCCTAATTTTAATAATCTTTAATTTAAAAAAATAAAAATTAATAAACTTTTTATTTTTTATTTTTTAAAGATTATTAAAAATTAGGGGCGTCAGGCGGTAACATTTTTTAATCGTAATTAATCGCATGACTTCACTAGTTAACTCACGATTAATCCCAATTTTTATATCTGTTTTAATACAATAAAAAAAATTATAGCTTTTCAAACTCTTTAAATGAATTTTTGACGTCTATAGCCGTCAATGGTAGTGAATGAGTTAAATAAGTCATCCTTGTAATATTACAACTAAAATGACTCTTTTTTTTTTTCTTGTCATATTAAAACTATTTCGACTATATCCTAAAATGAAAACTTTGTTATACTTGTAGTAACAATATGAATTTGTGGCGCTAATAAGCTTTTGTACATTTCCTGTGATTGCATAATAGTTGCGGGTGGCGCACACAAAACAATAAAGGGAGGGGGGGGGCAGAACGGGTGACCCAAAAGTGGCGCGGTTGTTTATCGTTCCCAGCAGATGCTCAGCCTCGGCAGCGCTCACAGACACACCCACTTGCAAATATATCCAGTTACATTTGAAAAAATATACACATGAGAGAGCACACACTCCCACGGTATTTATGTGTGGAAAAACTTTGGAGCAAACTATGCAGCACACACACACATAGGCAGCTGATCGGAGTAGAGTTCGATAAGAGACGCAAGAGTCAACAGCCCCGCAGATAACCTGCTGATAGCGTGTTCCCTTGCTTCCGCTGACCTTTTGTTGACCTCACCGTCCTGTGGATGTGCACGCGAGCGCTGCACACTCGCGCTCGTTATGCGCATAAGGGAGGCTTCAAATGACTGAATAAGCAAGCGAAATTCAAACCAGGATGGGGCTGAAGATGGATCCCTGAGGGACCCCATGACCTCTCACGCTAGTCGCACATTCACAAACGAGCCAAACAAAAATGCAAAACAAGCTAAATGTAAGGGGGGGGGGGGGGGGGCTCATTCACATTGTCAAACACTGTGCCGCATTCAACAGTCCAAGTCAGCTGCTGATGGAGCTACAAATTGATCAGCCAGCAAAAACGCCAAGCAAGAACTTGAAACATATTTAATGAAATGTTTTCATGGGACAACCCTGAAGAATTGACACAATGAAAAAGAGTACAGCTTATGGAGCAGTGTCAATAGATTGTTTTCTTGAAAGAATGCATTAATAGCAACAAAAGTGAGTACACCCCTAAGTGAAAAGACCCAGAGTGTCAATATTTTGTGTGACCAGCAATACGTTAACTCTCTTGCACGCCACAGCGTCAATGTGGCACTTTAGTGACATCCTGTACATGCAGAACCCGTCAGACGATTAAAATTTTTAATCATAATTAATCGCATGACTTCAATAGTTAATTTACAATTAATCGCAATTTTTAGATGTTATAAATGTACAATAACATGTACAATAAAATGTACAATAATTTATAATAATAAAGTTTTGATACTCTTGTTAATATAAAAGTGGAAGAAAAAAATATAGAAATATGGCTGCATCTTTTAGTTATTGATAGAGTAATTTCATAATCATTCATAAAACTGTTAAAATTAAAAGGATGTACTGTACTGGCAAAAACGAGTGTGATATCGATTTGTGTTGGTCATTTTTCTGCCACTAGATGGCATAATTGCATTTGTAAGACATTGGTGACAGCGCAGTACATTTTCTTTTCATATTAACTCATTCACTGCCATAAATTCATTAAAAATATATATTATAAAAAATTTGGGGCAAGAGGGGATTAAAATGTTTTAATTGTAATTAATCGCATGACTTCACTAGTTAACTCACGATTAATCACAAATTTTATATCTGTTCTAAATGGACAATAAAAAAAATTCTAGATTTTTATACTCTTGTAAACAAAAGTGGAAAGAAATGTTAAACTAATAGAAATTGTTAAAATGAAATTTTGACGTTTATAGCCGTGAATGAATTAAAAAAAAGAAAGAAAATATTATTAAAAATTCGGGGCGTCAGGCGATTAAAGTTTTTAATCGTAATTAATCGCATGACTCGCAATAATGGTTCTAGATAGTTAATGAATTTTTGACGTTTATAGCCGTCAATGGCAGTGAATGAGTTAAGAGCTATCTAATCTTTAACATGAAGTAAAATCATGTAAAATTGTGCACATTTTTTAAATTGTAAAATACAACTTGACCTCAGTCTCCACAAATATATGCGTTATTAATAAATGTATTGCTGCTAAATTTTGACGTTGGCGTGTCTGCTGGAATCCCCCCAGTACAGGCTTTCCAAGTAAGAGGCGGTCATTAATCAACCGTTAAAACATTTTGTGTGATTAAAGGAACTTTAAATTAACTCAAAATGAACGCACACATTTTGACACCCCTAATACAAACAGAGCCGACGATACATCCGAGCAGCCTGTACAGGACAAGAGCAAAAGGTCATGAGGTCACGACCAAGGAAGCCCTCAGAGCAACATGGCTGAGTGGAGCGCTTCAAAGCAGGAGGAGGAGGGGTGGGGGGAGTGGGGGGATCTTGCATGTTCAAGGGGAAGTGGGGAGCTTACAGGGTGACATTAGGCAGGTCCGGAGGAGGGGGAAGCATTTGTGTGGACAAATCTGATTATGTTGGATTTGTTTTGATGACGTGTCGCTTTACAAAAAGTCCAAAGCCAAACATTTGAAAATCTGCTGTTGACAGATGTCGAACACGATGGCCTCAGTTGCCTCGGATAAAAATGATGACGTTGCAAGTCGTCTACTGTCCCCTTTTTCTTTTTCTTCTTCTTCTTCTCTTTTTACTGTCCCCTGATGTGATATCAATTTTGCAATGTAAGACATTATTTTGTCCTTCCTGATCCATTTGGATTTCCCTTACGATGATTTCACACCACTCGCCTCCTCCTCCTCTTGCCGACACCTGTGCCCCTGCGGAGGAGGAGGAGGAGTTCCGGAGAGGAGGAAGCCCCCGGGGTCCGCGAGGCAACTCACAGATGGTTAGCAAACGACAGCTTCATTACCTGCGCTTGACGACGACTCGCTCTTCCTGTCACAAGTCAAACGTCTTTGTTTGTTGCTCGCCATTTGATCTGCGCACGACAAATAAGTAGAAAGATTTAGTTGAACGTTAAAATTACACACTTGACGGATGAGCAGGCACTGCAGTGATACCATTAACTCATTTACTGCCATTGACGGCTATAGACGTCAAAAATGTATTTGAACTATTTCTATTAGTTTCACTTTTTTTTCCACTTTTGTTAACAAGAGTATGAAAACCTAGAAATAATTTATTGTACATATAGAACGGATATAAAATTTGTGATTAATCTTGAGTTTAAATCATTAAGTAATCAAACAAAAAAAAGATTATTAAAACGATAAAAAAAATGTAATTGTAATTAAATCGCATGACTTCAATAGTTAACTCAAGATTAATCACAAATTTTATAACTGTTCTAAACGTACAATACATTTTTTTCTAAGTTTTCATACTCTTGTTAACAAAAGTGGGAAAAATGTGAAACTAATAGAAATAGTTCACTGCCATAAATTCATTTTTAAAAAGATTATTAAAAATTAGGGGCAAGAGGGGATTAAAAATGTTTTATTGTAATTAATCGCATGACTTCACTAGTTAACTCACGATTAATCACAAATTTTATATCTGTTCTAAATGTACAATAAAAAAATTATAGATTTTTATACTCTTGTAAACAAAAGTGGAAAAAAAAAAGTTAAACTAATAGAAATAGTTCAAATGAATTTTTGACGTCTATAGCCGCAATGGCAGTGAATGAGTTAGGGATGGGATAGTACTTATATCGGGCTGATATCTGAAAAAATGCTGTACTGGGATACATAAAACAGTTTTTTCTTGAAAATGATCTGTCATTGTTTTCTAGAGTTGAGTACTCGTGTAGTGGTATCGGTCAGGGAAAAAAAGTGGTATCAAACATCCCTAATTCATATAACAAGCTACAAAAAGTCTAACTTTCCACTATAGAGCGCATCCCGTTTAAAAGATAACACTCCTGTTTTGTTGCAGGTATAAAAAAAACACACACACACACAACTTTGGTCCAACTTTGCTTGCATTCATTTTTTTTTATATATTAAAAACATTTCACTGCGTTATGTGATATTTTTTGATGAGGAAATATGAAATGGGGTCACATCGACCCATTAAGAAACAAAAGTGGTCGTGTTTGTGTTGTCCGTACATAAAGATGAAGCTAATAAGCGCCACTAACGGCCACTGAGCGTTGATATTCTTTTATTTATTATTTATTTTGTTCAACACAATGACAACAAATTGTAAATGAAGACCTTTCTTTCTTAACAGATGATGACTTGCCAACGTGTCAAATTTCCGCAGTGTAGTGCCGACAACTGCTGAGGAGTTATTCAATGTCAGATTCCCCCCCCCCCCAATAAGTATTGGTGACTGGTATCGGCAGCCTCCATGAGTATCCAATACTTAAAAATAAGGCTGGTATCATCCTAATACGATACATGGTTTTTGGTACTTGCCTATCCCTAGCAATCCTAAACCTTCTGATGACCCACCATTCATCCATTTTGAGAAATTCTGAAGCCGAGCCGCGATTGGTCGTTTACCTGAGCCAGCCTGTTATTTTCAGTCCGCAGCAACTGGCAAAATGGCCACCCCCTGAAAATGATCAAAATGAGTGGATTTTGCTGCTTCATTCATATTTCACACATGCAATATTAAAAAACAAACAAAAAAACAGCTTCTTCTCTCACACACTCTTTATTATTAATGACAAAACAGCAATAATGGGCATGCTATTGCTAGTGGACTGTTCAGCACATTGAAGAGTTGATTTAAGAGTGCTCTTGTTAGCTCAGCACAGTGGCAGGAAAAGGCTTTAAACACGCTGAGCAAACTTAAAAGACGAGAATTTACCAGTACCACAGTCGACAAACAGGCTAGTTTGCTAGCTAAGCAGGAAGCAGGAAGTAGCGGTCACATGACCACAGACCACAGGATCAGAAAGTTAGAGTCGCAGGTGTGCTGTGGGGCAGCTGCGTTCAGGGAACTATTTATTTTCATATGGGAAACAAGCACCACAGTCGCCACCAGGGGGCAGTACAAAACATTGAACGTTCAACAACCTTATATTATTTGTCCACATGTTTGCTTGACTGTTGAAATATCTGTTCTAAAAGCACAACTATTGTTGCTAGCTGTTAGCATGTCAATGGGGTTTGCTGTTTGTATTAAACGAGCAATGGCAATGAAGTTTGGTTGTTTTAACTAGCACATGTGTAATTCTCTTATGTTTAGTCAACTTCAACAGGGAAGAGTTTGACGCTCTTTTTTGATGAAATAGTGATCACGCCGTCAAAGAAAACATATTGCCATGAATGAGGAAACGGACAACCCACAAAGTCAGCCATGTACACAACACGAAACAACCATTTTGGTTATGAAAAGGAACATTTGTTGTTGAAATTTACAAGCACGTACCATGCCAACGGCTAGGAAAACCAAAAAATATGGCGGACGCACGACGTGATGTTTTTAAGATACTGTTGGCAACAATTCGTTCATTGATAACAGAGACCTTCCACACTTTGCTTTCTAACCACACCGGTACGTAGCAACAAGTATGATTCTATCACATCATCTAATATGTATGTCCACAAATTGAGGACGTACTTAACTATATGATGTCTTGGAGTAGCCAACCTATGCCAGGTATACCTAATGAAATGTCTAAGGGGGAGGGCGAGATGAAGAAGAGCAGCATGATGGCCTCAAGTGGTGCGTTGCAGCAACGTCACCGACAATCAAGAAAGAAGAGCGAGAATGAGTCATACGCAAGCCCCGCCTACAAGAACCCCACACCCCCCCTCCCCCATGTAGCCACCTTACGTCAGTCCTGACTCATTCATTCGCAGCGCAGTCACGCCTACTTTTTCACACGGGCGATCATTCACAAAAAAACACACACAAAATGTTGCTCATTCATAAAAAAGAAACCTGCCGACTTCTTTCTGGTGTGGTGGCGGGCGAGGCGGTCAGTGCCTGCCAGGGCCACCCACACTGGAAGTGTGTGTGTGTGTGTGTTTTTTATTCCCACTTCCTCCTCGAGCTGCTGCATCTTCATCCCATGTCTTCCTCTCTCTGGTTAGCTCATCTCAAGCCCGTCTGCTTCCCAGGCAGCTAATTATAGGCCACGCTTGCTTGGAGGGGGGCCGGATGGGACGGCTAGTGTGTGTGTGTGTGTGTGTGTGTGTGTGTGTGTGTGTGTGTGTGTGTGTGTGTGTGTGTGTGTGTGTGTGTGTGTGTGTGTGTGCGCGCGCGCGCGTGCGTGTGTGTGTGTTCAAGTCATAATATGACACAAATGGCCTTCCTATTATTTTCCTTGATTTCACATTTACATGCCCACTAAGCTTTTATTTATTTATTTATTCATTTATGATTTAGTCAAAGTGTTTGGTCACTGTCAAAGTGTGTGTTTGCGTGTGTGCCACCAAGTGGGATACTCAACCTCGGGCCCCTCCCTCACGGTACTGCAGCTCTGACTCATACAAGATGGAGGCAGACACAAGCGGGGTTTGACGATCGCCAACCAGCGTGAACACGCATTCACGTATGCAACATACATCCGTATCTGATATGTCGCCGATATTGACGGACAAGTGGAATTGTTTTTTCCACCGAGAAAAAAATGGAAAAAGAAACCATTCGCCATACAAGTGTCGTGAGTGTAAAAAGTATGGTGGAAGTTGTAATAGGGCAAAGTGTGGAAAAATATTCAACAGCCTTCGCTCATGCGCTTTCAACTGTTGAACACAAATACAAAATGCAACCACTTGCAAGAATATGCTGAAGACAAAAAGAGCCGATTGGAGTCCCTGATGTCACTCACTAGGCCACGCCCCTTCCAAATATTCGTCAAGATCAATACTCACTCCAGCGTGTATGTGACTTGAAGCTGAAATAACTTAATTCATTATCAAAATACAATTAATTAATTCATAGAGCTATTAGAGCTATGATTCAAATGTGTTTATTTGTTTATTAAGAAAGTTAAACAGTTTTTGAGAGTAATAGTTTCATTTACTTTATCACACAATACTTAGTGACCTTTTTTTTTCTTTTATCTTGCACTCCACAAATTCTCCATTTTCAAGAAAACAACAACCTCAAACTAATACCAAAACTAATAAAAACTCAACTAAAACGAAGCATTTTAGGGAAAAATCAAAACTACACAGTAAATTTCGTAGAGTAAATTTTACTCTAAAAAGATTACATTAGAGTACTTTTACACCTGGAAGAGAGCAAAATACTAAAAACTAAACAAACAACAATAAAAACGCTCAAGGTTTGAGGAACAATCCCACAACCTTAAGCATGGAAGGTAGCCACTCTACCACTTGAGCTATGCTATAGATTTCATGTATGGCATTCCTGAATTACGTGATGACGTAATTGTATGACGTGCGCAGGAAGAGAAAGAAAATGAAAAAGGCGGCAATGAGCGCGATGCAAGTCTGGTCTGCTCAGTGGTGTTAATATAAGACAAAAAAACACTACACAAGACTTACATTGTTAGCTAACATTTTTGTGTGTGAATATTTTTACTCTCCTCCGAGTATAAAGTTGATGCTATTTAGACTGGGACCGAGTAAAATTTACTATACAAAATGTATTGTGTCATTTTAGAAAATCTGAAAATCTGCTAAAAACTAACTGAATTATAAAAGCAAAAGTCAAAACTAAATTAATATCATTAAGCCTGGCATTGAGGGGATAAAGGTTTGAATCTCTGTGTGACCCCGATGGCAGCTTGGTTAAGCTTGAGCGCAAAATGGACGGGAGGAAGTTGACTTCCTGTGATGAACAGCTCACCTGCATGACATCACTGACGAGGACAGGCAAGAAAATAAAAAAAAGAAAAGAAAGAAAAGAAAATTCTTCCTCTTCCCTCCATCACGCTGGCTCGCTCCCCTCCCCATCCAGACAGGATGAGTCACAGACGGGCCAGTTCCCTTGATGCACTGCAGAAGCGTCATGTGACGTCGCCGCTGCCGCCGCCTCCTCCCGCACGCGCGCGTTCATTCATCCTTTCACACAACTCTCATTCATAAAAATAAAGAAGGCCAATGTTACAGAAAATCTCATGTATGCAAGAGTTGAGGGTTTTTCATTGATAAATGTGTGTCATGGCTTTGCTTTCAGCGCGGATGCCGTTTCAGGTTTTAGAGTTGCCATGGTTACAGCATGCCAGGAGACAAAAACACACACACACACACGCACACACCCCCACACACACACCGGCAAGACTCACAATGGTGCAGTTGGTTACATAACACGCTCAGCGGACATTTCATTAGGTACACAACCAAGACGGGGGGTGGGCAAGCTGCGGTCCGTGGCTCAAAAAGGGCTCGGCACAAGAACTGCCAGCACATGTGATATTAATCAATCAAAACTGACCAATCGTGATCAATATGTCCAATGCAAACATGCCATAAGGGAGAAGTTGAAATGCCCTTGATGGGAAGATGTGACATCATCATTCGGGGACACATGATGACTGATAGTTTGGGTTGCCACGGCAACAGAGCCAGTGTCGCGCCGATTGAAAACGAGCAAGTGAACTCGTATGAGTCACAAGCTTCCGATCACGTGCAATATGAAATCAATGCTCATCTTTTACCGAGTCAAACAAAAAATTCTAATCAAAGTCTGATGACATCATTTTTCCAAAACATCCAGGAAGAAAAAGAATGCTCATTTGTTCATCCATTTTCATTTTAATAATCGAATAGCGAAATAAATTCCATCAAAAAAAAATAATTCTTATGACATAGACAAAAGGCTTATTATTAAAAAAAAAAAAAAAGTTTTACTGTGCATTGTAAGTATATTATGAATGGGTGAGTACTGATTTCAAGGTCAATACCTTGAAAGAATAACAACAGGCAGAGTAGAATATTTGAACTTTATTCGGAACTATAATATAAAATATAATAAAAAGCTAGCATTTCAACAGGGGTGTGTAGACTTTTTAAATAGATTGCACATAGAAAATAGGACAATGGTCAGTTTTCAGTGACACTATTCAGAAAGCAATTATTATTAGTGTACGATTGCAGTGTTTGTAATATTTTGAAGTGTCAGGAAGATTTCTTGTCATGTGATGCATCATGAACACGTTTTAGTGAATGAACGCTGCGACATTCAAGTTCACCCTGAGAACAAGACGAGAGAAAAACGTACAGTATGAATCACCACAACAAAGTCGGGGCGGGGGGCGGTGGGGGGGGTTGATGATGTCATTGATGATGGTGGGGGAGTCGGTCGTGAGTCAGAAGGAGGAGGTGGTGGGTAGAAACAAAAATGGGAGCACATGGGAAGGTGCATGGCGCACCTGCTAACATGCTGGATGACTCACCACTGCTTTACACACGCACACGCACGTGCACGCTGCTTTTAAACATACACACGCATGAAGGGCCGGGGACGGGGGGCAGGATGACTCACACGTCAATGATATCATCATCATCATCATCATCTTCATCATCACACATGTCTTTCCCAATTGGAGCAAACTCCACTTGATCATACATTGGGAATGGGCAACATTTCTGACAAATATTTTATTGGCAAAGGAGAAGTGCTGACACGTTTTGTAGCATTTGACAGAAACGGACCTTTTTGAGTATATAGACTTTTTTATTTTGCATTCATTGAAACTTCCATGATTGAAATTAGTCAGGAAATATTGCATTATTGCAAGGGTAGCTATAGCACCCCCTAGTGCCGCCTCGTTGGTGTCACTTATTATGTTGTGGAGGGCAGCGATTCTTTGGCTCCCTCTAGGTACCTGAAATAATCACTGCCCAAGCATGCTCGTTGGATTTGTTGTTTTTCGTAGAATTTTCCGAGAATGACACGCTATTAATGTGTTGTTTTTTTTAACAATACCTGTATGTGTATTTGTGTACGGTGGGTATAAAAAGTCTAAACACCCTTGCTGAAATTCCATGTTTTTGTGATTGACAACCTGCACAAATGTTTGTGCAGTGTTGAGCCATGTTTTTGAAGAATTTAGCTTTTTGTTGTTTTTTTAAGCTTTGAGGCATAGTTTCACAGTTTTAAGGCTTTTTTGGTGCCATTATTACGTTTCAGCTGTTTAGAAGTATGCTTTTGCAGTGTTGGCATGTTCAAGTTTTTTTGTGGATGCATTTTGTAGTTTAGAGATTTTAGGCATTTTTTAGTTTTGAGGCATCAGTTCACATTTTGTAATGATTTATCCAGGTCTTTTTTTTTCTTCTTTCAGTTTTGAGGCAGTCATTTGCTGTTGTGAGAGACCTTTGTTGTTTTGAAACAATTTCTGCTGTTGTTAAAGAAATCATGATGCAATCCGACCAGCCAATTATAATGTGTGAAAGTGACATTGACTAATACAAAACATGCAGTATGCATTACCGTAATCCTATTTTGGGTTTTATGTAATTCTAGCATAGTATTACTTGTGCTATCTCTGGTCTCTGCGATTTCTGTGACGACTTATCCATTTTATAATTAGATGCCATTATGCACATTTGTGAGGGGTGTGGCTTTAGTCAGAGAGAAGTCTGGGGAGAAGATTAGCAAAGAGGCTACATTCAAATCTTGCTGGCAGTTTTAATAACAATTCTTTTCCCCCAGGTATGAGACAATTTGCACAGTAGCAAGCCATGTTTTGCCGTGTTGAGCCTTTTTGTGCAGTTTGAGCGTTAAATTCGGTTTCAAAGGCTTTTTAGGAATTTTTGATGCAAGTTCTTGAAGTTTTGACGCATGTCCTTTCAGTTTTTGCTGAAGATTTGCATTGGACAACAATAACAAACAATGACTTTCCCAAAGCAGGGACTCTTTTATGGCTTAAAAACATTGTTGAACTTCCACACAAATACAACAAGTGCTCATTAATGACATGTGTACATTTCATGGATGCTTAAATCCATTGTTTTGCTTGTTTTCATTAACATTTATAAAACACGATAGACATGGATACCGGCGTTTGGCCCATTTAGTCACAAGAACCAGCTCAATATCATTATTACCCCTTATACGACCTGCATAATCAAACAACATATTGACTTGAAGAAGAAAAAAATCAAAGCAATTGAAATCCATGGCTTATGAGCTTACCTGTGAGCCCAACATCAGCCACAAGCAACCATCAACATCCATCATCCATCAACTTGTGAGCTGGCCTGAAATCATACAGGCAAGTCTACTGCCCCCTGGTGGATACTAAACAGTGCAATATCAGCCACCAGGGGGCGCACAGCAGAAAATAAGGCAGACAGTACATTTCACTTGCCAATCGCAATCAGCACTTTGACAACACTAAAAACGAGTCAAGGTCAATTATTTTGATACCATTTGCTATTTTAAACCAAGAGGACAAAGTGGTTGTTTTTTTTGGTCCTTTTTTATATTAAGCTGAGGAATGACAGTAAATATTAAATGGTTGTTTTGTTTTGAAAATGGAAAGGTGTTAGCTCAGTAGATGAAGAGGACTCGGGTGCGGGGCAATGTTGAGAAGGTGTCGGCCATCTTGCGGATTCGGGTGTAGTTGATGAAGCCTCGGAGGAAGAGCAAGAAGCCTGCAGGGGAACGCAGCCAAGTGTTAGCGTCAAAACGCAGGACTTTTGTCAATTTGTCTCGACCAAGGGTGGGAAGTAATAAAGTCCAAACAGTTTGTAACTGCACTTGAGTCGTTGCACTTTTGCGGCTTCCGCTTTGTTACAGTACGCAATGTGTAAAATGAAGACAAACTCACCCAGCACCAGGAAGACCCACCACAGCCAATATTGGCCATCAAAGTAACCAGGAAAGTACGTGGAGAACTGCAAACACAAACGTACGCACTTACAACAAATACGATTTGGCACAGCTCGTTCGGAAGCGTGCATACCCTGACGATGAGGACCCATTTGATAAGGGACAGACCGAAGCCGGAGATGGCACCGTAGCGGCCGGCCGCCGACGTGGTCAGACAGAAGGACAGGAAGAAACCGATCCAGTTGAACAGGAAGGCCACTGCACCAAACAAAAAGGGACGGTCACGGAGTTCAGGTGTTTAAAAACAATTAATACTGATCTGGGAGGTTTAAGTATCACTTCAGATGGTGTTGCAAAAAATAAAAATAAATTATCAGTTGCAAGCTCATTTTAAAGACAAAAGTCGCAATTGGCTTATTTTAGGAGAAAAAAGGTCATCATTTGGCAAGTCCTGGTTTGAAGAGAATTTTAGCAGAAATTAGGAGAATAAAGTCTCAATGAGGGAAAGTCATTTCAATTTAAGGGAATTATCTCATTACGTGAGAAATCTGCAATGAGGGGGAAAAAAATAATAATTCTGCGAGACCAAAATGGGGATAAAGTGGCAAATTTGAACAGAAATGTTTGTGTTCCTTACTGAAGAAGGTGAGCATGAAGATGCCATCGTTTCCTATCCTCAGCTGGTCAGCATCCTCAAAATCATCTCTGGTTACAAAATCTTCATCCTGCATGACGAGAGGGCAACAATTGGAAACTTCCTTCAGTTCAGGAAAAGAAAAGCGCCGGGCTGCGTACAGCTTGTGATGTGAAAAACATGCGAGTTAAGCCAATGCACGGCTAAAGTACAACACACACACATCACGCACGCCAGCCACAAAACAACACAGTCAGCACAATATCCAAAAGTCTTGCACTGAAAGAACAAAAAGGCACAAGAAGGGGGCGCTGTGGTGCACAATCACGGTCACCACCTCACAGTCTCGCTCGCATGCACGCGCGTTACCTCCAGTGAGCTGCGTATGACATCATCCAAAGTCTCCAGACGCTCTCTGTTGTGAGGCTGCGGCCGAAACGGCGGGAAACACAACAGCGAGCGGCCGGTCAAACATGGCGACCACCCGCACTCAACGCAAACCACCGCTACGTGACTAGCAAGGATTCCCTCCTTCACTTTTCATGTGTTGGATGGAATCCATTTGAGCAATAAGGCGCTTTACATTTGCTGCATTGAAAATGGGACGCGGTCTGACGAGGCGTGACGGGAAGGGAAAAGCGTGCGAGACTCACTCGTACGGTCACCAAGGGGGCGCTAGTCTCCATTTTGGTCCTCTCCGCCTCATCATAGGAAGGTAGCGTGGTCGCCACGTTGTAGGACGGCGGCTTGGGGAAACTGCCGTCCTCCTTGCACTCCAAATACACTGAAACATTGACAACACAAACACACTCAGTCAAGAAAAAAAATTACACAATTGAACATTCGAAGAAGGCATTTGTATTACGTGGCATTCCCAAAGGCGCAGCATTTGAAAAATCTTACAGCGCACCACCAAACAATGGTAGCTAAGCACTACTTTTGTCAAAAAAGCTCTTCAAAAGTGTGTCAGAAAAGTTCCAGGACTAAATATATCAAGCTCCATAGCAAATATTCTTGTACCAGACTGTATTTTTCTCGCTAATTTTTATCCTTATTGTCTTGTGTCAATATAGTTTTATTTAGCCTTTCATGGCGGCGGGTGGGTGAAATTAATATAGGCGCGTCTTGCTGCGTGGCGCGATGATGTAATGTATGTGTCCACATTAGTTGTTATTAATATGATTCGTTGCATGAGACTTTTTCAAGATAGGTGATCAATGAGACAAGAGGGGCGTTTAGAATGTTTAAGTTAATTCGCTGCGTGCTTGTGGCACCTTTGGCGCAGAAATGTTCGTACATAGAGGTTTGGCTTCATTTTGATTGTACGCAAGCTTTATAAATGAGGCCCCTGGGGTCAAACATGTCCCAGAGCTATTATTCTTATATATATATATTTGTTTTTAACAGGTGTAGCAAGTGATTAATTCTACCTTCTGCCATCTTGTGGAAGTTCACAATTGCCCTGCCTGTCACTGGCACAGATCGATCAGCAAAGATGCATAATTTGTGGGAAATAATTGCAGACGTGACATGAAGTGAAATCGGATCGCACGCCTGACCATCAATCGCTGTTGAAGTCACAACGTCCACTAGGCGCCCTGTCGTGCATCATTCACAGGCTCGCCTCTCTGTTTCTTACCGGCATTGTCCTCTGTGACGCGGCTGTAAGGAGGCGGCGCGTCCGTGGCGATCTGCTGCTGCTCCCTCAGTTCCAGCTCGTCCGCGTTGGCCAGCTGCACCCAACAAACAAAATACACAGGCAGACGTGATTAATCGCACACGGAAAACGGAAAATGAACTTTCTGGTTTAGCCGTATGCTAGCGACAACAGCAATGAGCGAACTCAGTCGCTACGTTTTAAATAGGTTCGCGTTCAGTTATTGAGCGTCACGTACAATAAAAGGTTATACGGAGGTAAATGAGTTAACTCGCATCGAACGAACTGAACTGCAGCGGCTAATATATGTGTTCCATCCATGTTAAGAAGCACTTAGCATGGAGGCTAGCCGTGATGTGTACGGGGAAGCGATGCATGATACCTGCTGATATCTGGCGCTCGGCTCGGCCATTCCGATTTGAACAGCGAACAGAAATCCCAAAAGAAAAGACCCAAATCCTCAAGAAAACGATTAAACAAACTGTCAACACGCCGTAGAGGTGGGGAAAATTGGGTGGTTTCAGAATGTGCGATACACGGATTGTCAAGTTAGCAAATTGTACGACCACTTCCGGCTGAGTGCCGTTGAATTAAAACAAACGTTTATGGTTAAAAGCGGCGTCAATGCAATTATGGTGACATGAAGTCAGCTATGGAATACAAGTATATTGTGAATGTTTTCACAATACGCATATTGGGTTGTTTGTGCCGTGGTATACATTGTTGTGATTCTCAACCGCGCCCCTTAGCTTTTACTTTCAAATTAGACTAGGAAATCGTTGTTTACCTATTAACTAACTTAATACTGTGCTTCCCGTGCCAAGCAATTGACGTCATTGGGCACTACAAACCTCCCACGCCCCAACCCCCGCCCTGTGGAAAAATGTGATTCGGCAGACCAGTGGCTATTAAAATCAAATACAAACATTGATGATCACAATAAAATAAAAATACAAAGAATAATGATCAAGTATAATGAAAATGTATTCACTCAAATGAAGAGCAAACTATTAAGATGATGCTTTCAGTGACAGAACTGCCATTTTGATTTGAAAAATAAAGATGCAATGTTCTGGACTGCTCATCCTCATTTGACTGAAATGCACACAAAAATAAAAACGTGTTTAATGAAATGAGTTAAGAGGATGCTTTCGAGTGGGTGGGTAACAATAAATACTAAAAGCAAAAAATATATGTGTGTCGAGTCATTTTTTATGTAATAAGAATATGGAGTGGGTGACAAAATTGTCATTTGGAGATCATGAAACAAATGCGATAAATACAAATTTAATAAGTATTTCAAACAATTATAACATCAAATATGCAGGGACATAAACAACAACCAGAACAAGGTATTGTAAGGTTTTATTGTATCTTCAATTAAAATGAAAAAGACAACAGCACTACCTGTACATTTTTGGCAAGTCAGCTCAAGCCGTTTATGTAAATTAAGTGTTATTGTGGTACTTAAGGAGCACGGGGTAAGTGGTGCCGATGTGCTTCTGGTTGTAGTGGTGGCACACGATCTCCACGTCGTAGAAACTGAACTGAACTTTGACCCGCTCGTTGGGCGAGCTGAGGAAACACAAGGTGTAGAGGGCAAACTCAAACTCTGGACTGACGCCGATGAAGATGCTGCCTTTGGGCTTGATGCCGTTCTTCCAACTGAACTGCAGTGCCAAGATGTGCTTGTTCTCGTCCGGCTGCAAGGAACACACGCACACAAATCTCTACATGTCACACAGGACCAGGGTGATATATTTTATTTAGATTTAGATTACAATTTTTATTTTTATTTTAGTTATTTCATTTACTACTAGTACTAATAATAATAATAATAAAAGCTTGGGTAGGATGAGAATCAGAATATTGCCATCTAACGGTCACTTCTTGCGTCCTTTTAAGTTAAAAACAATTGTGGGTGTCCCGCAACTATTTGATATCACACTAGACCACGGGTGGGCAAACTGCAGGCCGCTCCATTCTTTAATTTTTTGTTGAAGAATGTTGTGTACCTGTGGCGAGTTGGCGTTGACGCTGTAGCCTTTGTAATCGATGTGTCCCAGCTTCTCCTGCAGGTACAGCTGGATCCAATTGTGGAAGCCGATGACTGTCCGCCCGCCTCTGGTTTCTCCAACAAACACGTGTTCGAAGCCCGACGAATCTGGCCTGGTGGCAACCAGACTGGGATCACAAACGCCGTCTTACAAATATTATTAACTCATTCACTGCCATTGACGGCTATAAACGTCAAAAATTCATTTGAACTATTTCTATTAGTTTAATTTTTTTTCTACTTTTGTTAGCAAGAGCATTTTTTTTTAGAAATACAGATATAAAATGTGTGATTAATCGTGAGTTAACTATTGAAGTCATGCGATTAATTACAATAATAACATTTAATTGCCTGACGCGACTTAAAGATTGTTAAAAAATTTGGGGCGTCAGGCGATTAAAATTTTTAACAGTAATTAATCGCATGACTTCACTAGTTAACTCACAATTAATCACAAATTTTACATCTGTTCTAAATGTACAATACAAATATATAGGTTTTCATACTCTTGTTAACAAAGGTGTAAAAAAAAATATGTTAAACTAATAGAAATAGTTCAAATTAATTTTTGACGTCTATAGCCGTCAATGGCAGTGAATGAGTTAAACAAGGTTACCGGTATATTGCTATTTACGTATGTCATGTGAAACGTGCATTTAAAACTGAAGAATAATTTGATCACACAGCACAAGATCCTATTGACACATTTGATGACACCTGCTGGACCCTCTCCTTGCGTAGAGTTCAAACCAGATTCTGTACAGCTGCTCCTTGAACTGCGTCTCGTCTTGCGGGGAAAGATTCTTCTCCACCAGGTATCTATGAGCTATCTGAAAGAAAACAAGACAAATCAACATGCCGTCTATAAGGCGGTAAAGAAAAAAAAGAGAGCATGTATGTGGCAGTACAATGGCGCTTCCCCACCATGTAAGCTTACCTTCATAGTGGGAGTCTTCACAATGGAGTCCAGGAACTTGTGGTTCTCGGCCACCTCCTCAGGGGTAACAATTTCTGGCTCCCCGGTGTCACTCACATAATTATCCAACAGGGAGATGAAGGCTGTCCATGCAAACACAAACACATTCTGTCAAATTCAACCTTGTGTGGACACGAGAGAGAAAAGCTTTTTTACATCCATCCATCCGTTTTCTACAGCACTTGTCCTCATTAGGGTCACAGCTGACTTATGGAGAGAACCGGGATACACCCGGACTGGTCGCCAGCCACTGGCAGAGCAAGTCTTCTTTCCCATAGGACTGACTGAATGCATGCATGCATGAAGCGACCAAGTCAGAGATGACAAATTTGTCATTCTTCTTCACTTATTCCAACAAACTGGACGACGTCATCATATCATGCAAAATTCACATTCCGGGCAAAAATATGACAACCGCGAGACGTCAGATTTGAGGCTTTCAATTCTGCCAGACTTGAGCTCAGGAAGCATCAAGAGTCATTAGTGTGTTCTCTCTTCTTGTTGTTTCTTTCGGTTTGTGACAAATACTCAAAAAAGAAGGACAAACTATAGGGAAGAAGAGTCCGAGACGAAAAATAAGATCGGTTTTGCACTCAAACATTCCAAAAATATGCAAGAATGAAGTTTATTGAAGTCGCGCTAAACTGTCCATAGGTGGGAATAGAGAGAAGTGATGGAAGGAAGCATATATATATATATATATATATATATATATATATATATATATATATATAAATCAACCTATATAAATATACATATATATATATATTAAAAAAAGATTGGGCGAAAGACGGAGCCATGGGGCATCCCACAAGTGAGAAGTGGGACACTGATCACCCCATCACAATAAAGTGGCCTAAACACAACCACATAAACAAAGCGTACGTCTTGCTTGGCAATTTCTGCCCATTTGTTGCCAGGCATAGTGAACTCTGTTTGCTCTGCAGTTATGCAACATGCTTGTCTCTTCGTCATAAGGAGATTATGCCAGTGGATTGGGGGTGGGGGGGGGGGGGGGCTTTGCTGTGAGTAAATGAGATTGGGCGGGTCAAAGGGTCATCACCGGAACAACTTGAACTGACTTCAAGATGTTCACTCACCTAAAAAGGTTTCCTTCTGGAAAATGTTCTCGTCGACAAATTTGAACAGAGGATATCCCGCCCCGTCGTTGTCGTCGTCGTTGACGGCCATGTTGTCTCCAGCTTTGCCCTGAAACGAAACCCACAAACACATTTGCAAATTATGTCTCATTTGCATGGCATGAAAAGTGTTTCGGAGCAAGCCAGCGTGTGCGCATGCGTGCGCGGGGCGTCGCACCTGCAAGGATATCCTGTAGTCCTTTCCGGGTCGCAGCCTGTTGACGTCGTTGTCCCACAGTTCCTGCACTATGGCCGACAGCTCTCGCTCACTCTCGATCATCGTATGGCTGATGGTCTCACTTCTTCACGTGGCGGCCACGGGGCTTGCTGCAGATGATCTTTGCCGATATTTGGCCTGAGGATTTTTTCCACATTTGAAATGAGAAGGAGCCGTTTACATGTGTGAAAGTCACAGAGATGCTCATGAACGTTGGAAAAAAGTTAAAAGCTATTTGGGTGTTCGCATTGTTAAATGGGAAGACATCACAGTTGCTTGTGTAGCGACGAATCACAACTCCGCTGTTTTCTGAAGTTGAGCCTGTGATTGGTCGCTACCTGAGGAACTGTGATGTCATTTTCAGTCAACAGAAAGGGGCAAAATGGCCGCCACCGGAGATGGATCAAAACTGCTGGATTTGGCTGCTTAATTCATATTCCAGATAAAAGGACATTTTATCAAATGTAATATACATGTGTATTATTTTCCTATATTTATATAGAAATGAAATATTCATCAACATAGAAACTCCAATAAATAGACTTACCTGAAGTTGAATACAGTATAATATGAAAATGTGTTTATCATTTAAAGGCATAATGTTTTTGCGTTTCTATTTAAATTATTGACAACACATTTGATCATAATTTAAAAACTTTTGTGACATTTTCAAAATGAAACAGGTCTTGAAAAACCACACGTAAATCAAATGATAAGCGACTTTGATTTTAAATCCAAAAGAATTACGTTCAACATTCTTTGGTTGATCCATTCATTGATTATCGGCCTGCTGCTTTTAAGCACATGTTGCACATCCATTTGGGAACTTCCTGTTGAACCTTTGAGCTCCGAACCTTGCCCCATGATCACACACACTGACCTTTTTTTTTGAGAGAGGCGATCCCGCTTGTTTGCCAACGTTCGTCCGTGGCCTTCAGGTGCTGCTGCTGTTGCTTTCCTGTGTTTGTGAGAGAAGAGATGTCTTTAGGGGCATAGGGGCAATCAGTCAGCCAGTGTGCGTTTGTGCGTGTGGATGGGAGGGGGGCACGGCAGGAGAGAGGGGGGGCCATTTTAAAGGGTTATCCGCTGTCAGCAACTCTGGCCAAAGGGGTGACACAATGTTGTCGTCTCTTTTCAGTCTCAGGCTCCAACGTGTGCTCTTTTGTTTCTTTAGTATTTCATTGTTGCTCTCTCGCGGGTCACACGGCAGCGCCACCTGGATGACAAATCCAAATATGGCTCACGTCACGCCGCAGGTGACAAGACGACCTGTGGGTTGACGGACACGTACACGCGCAATGGTTACTTTGAAACCAGTGCAGTGGGACCCAAATGTGCTCAAATACAAAACACTCATTAGGATGGTCGGAAGTCGGATTTCTCCCAGTTGACTTCCCCCAGTTCCGACCTGAAAGCATTAGAGGCGAAAGTAAACAACCAAAATGGCTGATAGTGATAAATTGATTTTATTTAGGTCCTCAAAAAACATTTTGACCTCCAGCAAACTTGCCTTCTCGCACGTTTGCTTCATTTATTGTTTTTATCTTATTTCATCAGCATTCCATACAGTTCAGTAGTTCACCGTAAATTTTCATGCAGGGAGATAGCGGCATAATGTCACGTACGTTGTGTTACGTGAAGTTATGTCGAATATTTATGAATGAAGAAAGATACCTAGTTTTATACTCGAGTAAATAATATTTTACCATTCACGGGCTGTTTCCCAAGTGACCGCCATTGTAGTGACGTCACATTGTAGTCCATCGGTGAAGTCAGGGTACTTTTTTTTCCAGGGCTCCGGGTGGTGAAGTGGTTACCGTCACTTGCCTACGGTGCAGGTTGGCGACCATCCTCGAATGCAGCATTACTGGCACATCAAATTCCGATAAAGCACGACATGAATGTGCCAGCAGTTGTTTTAAGTGCATCGCACATCCGTTACATTTTAATCCACTCTCTACTGTCTGTTGTAAATATATAATCCCATCGGAAATAAAGAAAATGAACTAGTTGCCTTGTATTTAAAAGCTTTACCAATTGGACAGGCATGTGCAATCGGAAGCTTGAAGTTAATGAGTGTCAAATGAAACGGCAATCAAGTACTCATCCTTTGAAGACGTTGAAAAGAGAAGGGGCAAAATGGCAGATACAGTCTTCAATTATGTTGCATTTCATGTGAATGGAAATAACGGTCGGCTAGCAGATGCACGATTGAAAAGCTAGATGGGGGAGTGGGACATTTATTTGGAAGCTGAAGAAAGATGATTTGAAGAATGAAGAACAGCTTTTTGTTTCTTTTCTTTTTTTGCTTGAACATTATTTGAAACAAAAATAATTTCCACTCTGTTGGCTATTCAAAAATGATTCATTGTTTGGATAGTAGCCTTTGGCAACATGCTACAAACGACCCCTCATCACATTTGATCAAGTAGGAACAATGTTTAACATGTAAGATGAGTGAGACTGATATAAAACTTGAGGTTTTTGAAAGCAATATCATCTACAACTCAGCTGATGAGCACACATTGAACAAACACTCCAACTGTGCTAATTGGATTCTGAAAAGACCTCCAGACGAAGACCCTCCAAAAATGGACTCCCCCTTTAACTGAGTCAACTCATTGATGTTTTGTTTTGAGACAACCATCTTTTGTGGCAGTAAAACTCAACATTGTCTTTCGTTTGAACTCCTCCCACTCGTATTTATGTCAACAAATGACATTGAAAGGAAATATATGAGCGGGACATTTTTTTGTAGCACTCAGCCACTTCACTGGACACACCACTGTGACATCCCGATATTTGAAAAGCGATCCTGAAAGCGTGATCATTAATGGTCGGTTAGCGCCGTCTATATTGACGTTTGCAATCTAGCACATTTGATTCCACTCGGCAAATCTCATGGGAAAGTCTGACAAAAAGCAGATAAAGCCAAATATTCTCATCATGTGCAATAATACATTTAATTGTATTTTGGGGGACCAATTTAGGAATGTGCTTTATAAAAGGCAGCATAAAAAGGCTACCACAATAAAGGCTAAGTGCTTTCTAAACAACCGATTGGACGTCATTATGCGGTGTACCTAATGAAGTGTCTGATGACGCAAGAATCAAAAGATGAAAAACGACTGAGGTGTAGGATTAAAGTGCATTCAGGCGGGCGGGGAGCACTACAAACAACAGCCGTCAGTCTTCTTCGTCACTCCACAAGGCCTCGTCTTCATCCAGATCCACACCCTGGAAGAGTCTGCAAACAAACAAACATTGGGGAGTGTGTCGTTAGCACAAAATGTTGGCAGGCAGGCGTGTTGGCGTGAGGAGGAGGACGTGACTCACTGATTGTAGCAGGGCGAGTGTGGGTTGTTGAAGTGACTGTACGGGTTGGCTTTGTTGAGCAGGCCCAGACACAGCCAGCAGAAGTAATGGCGGCATGAGGTGCACGTCATTTTGTTGCAACCGTCCACTTTCTACACACAAAAAGGATGTCGCAGAATCTGGAGCAAGTGTGGTGTAGTAGCAGCCCGCGACCAACAGGGGAAGCACCACCCCTCACCTGGATGTTGGTGCCACAGTAAGGGCAGCATTTGGCATTGTCGTTGAGCCAATCTCTGCTAAAAGACTCTTCCACCGCTTTTTGTATCACCCGCTTGCCAAAGCGCTGCTCCAGAAACTTTTTGGCCTCAGCCGTGGCAGACAGATACTCGTCTCGAAGGCTGCGCAATTCTTCTGTGCCACACCACCACCACCCCCCAAAAAAAGAAGAGACATGAAGTGGAAGCATTCGGAGATCAACACCAAATTTCAAAAAAATAAAAAATCGAACCAAGTGGAGGAAATCTTGTGAGTCTTAAGCTTAGTGAGCACGAGTGATAATAAACATCAACAACACTTGTTTGACCAAGCAGATGCTCATTCAGCATGGCCTATTAAACTCAAACAAATCTAGCAGTAAAACTTTGTAAATACGCCATCTAATGGTGAACTAATTTATTCATTTTAACAACCCACTACTGATCTCCCAAAAATATGTTTTATCACACCAACACACGTTTGTTTTATATAATGGTAGGTGCAGTAATGGCTAATTATATCACAGAGGTGGCGCTGTGTCCGACGGGAGGCTGACATGTTTGGCAGACCATATGTTTGCTACGGATACCCGAAGTTGAAAGAAGTTGGCGAACGTAGTTAGCCCCAGTGGTACTTGCAGCTGCTGTCGGAGCCAATGGGTCGACCGCCCGCCGCTTACCTTCCACAGCTGGTGGTCGTCAGCCGAGTCCCGTCATTCGGTCTCGGGCCGCTTGTCTCCCTCTGCTTTGCTCTCGCTAGCTTTTACTAGCATCTTGTTAGCCGCTCTGGCTAACTCCTCCTGCTCGCTCGCGCCAAATAATAACTGGTAGTAATTGGTGGTTGGCATGCAAATGTGCATCGTAGTGCGCAAGCGTAAAAATCCTTGTAATTTATTAGTTCACCACTAAATAATTCACACTTTTATGAATTTGTATAAAATAGTGACTTTTAAACTAAACTACAGTCGGGATGGAAGTTTGGAGAGCTTGAGGGTAGATGAGGATTGCAAGACGGATGTGAGTAAATGTTACCTGCGGGGATCTTGCAGTGCGAGACCCCGTGGTAGCCCATCTTGCAGAGCGTGCAAAAGGCGTACTGGCAGACGGAGCAGATGCCCATGGTGCTGTCGGGCTCCACCATGACGGCCGTGCCGCACGCGTGGCGGGGGCAGTACACCACGTCGGCCATCAGGTCCAGACTGGACTGGAGCAGCAGGCGGTCGTAGCGGGCAAACAGCTCTTCGTCCACCAGCTGCTTGACCTAGCGAGGCGAGGGCGGGTCAAACGTTAACAACCGACCGCATGCTCGGCGAGTAGACGGCGGCGTGCTACCTGCATGGGCGCGGCCACAGACGAGCACTTGGGCTCGGGGCAATTGAGGCACTGCACGTTGCCGTCTCGTATTTGGATCTGGAAGTATTCTGTCATGCAGGATTTGCAGTAGACGTGCTGGCACTCCTTAAAGCAGAGGCAGGTGGCGCCGCGCTTCTCCGTCAAGCAAATAGCGCAGCAGAAGGGCGTGGCGTCAAACACTCTCTGCCGTTGCGCCTGGTCAAAGTCCAGCAGATGAGGTAGGAGGTCGGCGCGCGTGTCCAGCGACAGCACGGCCCGTGGGTCCGGCGGGGCCTCACACTTTTTCTTCTTCGTCTTAGTCTTCTTCTTCTCCCAGCTATCGCAAGGACTTCCCACTTCGCCTGAACAAAATTGCAAAGAAAGAAAAAAGTTTGGCAGTTGTAAGAAGCACTAGAGCTGAATGATTTTTTTTTATTGCATTTGTTCCCCCTCAATATTGTGTTTACACTTTAGGGGAGTCAGGCAATTACAATTTGTAACCGTAATTAATCGCATGACTTAAATAGTCACGATTAATCGCAAATGTTATATCTGTTTTAAATGTACAATAAAAAAAACTGAGTTTTCATACTCTTGTTAACATAAAAGTGGGGGGGAAATGTTAAACTAGTAGAAATATATGGCTGCATAGTTTAGTCATTGCTACAGTCATTTCATAATTCATAAAATTTAGTTAAAATTAAAAAGATTTACTATAAAAAGTGTGATATTAATTTGTGTTAAGGTAATTTTTTTGCCACTAGATGGCATAATTGCATTTGTAAGACCTTGACAGCTCAGTGCATTTTTATTTTCATATTAAGAGTTATCTAAACTTTAACATGAAGTAACATGTCAATCTCCACAAATATGTGCATTATTATTACATGTATTACAGCAAAATTTTGACATGAACGTGTCTGCTGCATTGACTGGAATTCCCCCAGTACAGTCTTTCCAAGGGGCAGTCATTAATCGCTCGTAAAAAAAAATTGTGGTGTTAAAGGAATTCCAAGCGCAGGTAAGGCCAGCATCCGAGATTTGAACCCCTTAAAAGTTTTGGAAGTTTGACCTCTCCACAGATGACATCAGCCTCAACTTTGAATATCACATTAAGCTTACAATTCATCTTCTGAGGCATCAGCCAAAGTTTGGTTATTTTATTGTTGAACCTTATGGTATGTTCTTGCTTAAATGCGGTCCACACTTCGGATTGTTTTTAAACAAGCTAGTTAACAGCTATAGCTAAAAACATTTCCTAGTTACGATGCACAGTTTGCACACTGTCTAATAATTGCTTATTTTCATACACTTATATTACAATTTTGACTTTTGTGCTGTTGGGAAATGAAACTAGAGACCTCAAGGAGGTTATTTGTCAAGAAATCTCAAAATCGACAAATAATGTCCAACTGTCTAATATTGTCCAATATCTCCACATTAATCCACCTGACATGGGGACCATTTTGCCAGAGCAGATTAAAAAAAAGTATTAATTAAAATATATATATTTAAATTAATTACACCTATTTTTTTTTTAATTGCATTCAAGTTTAAATTTGAACAGTTCTGCAAAAAAAAAAAAAAAAAAATTTTTTTTTAGGAATTTTCATACGTGCAGCCTACCATTCACACCTGCGGCGGCGTAGTCGGCTTTCCTGCTGCTCGCCTTGCTTTCATGCCTGCTGACCAAGAGTGGCGACTGAATGCTGAGGAAGTCCAGCACATCCTCGCTGAGAAACTGAATCCACGTGAAGAGAACCACGCAGCCTCGGTTCTCCTCCCATAATTCATCCAGACGTCGGCACAGAGCGCTCATCTGACGACAACGAATAATGATAAATAAAATGGTCTGCCGCCATATTCTTATTATGCATCACACCTGTCCTCTGGTCATCCATTTTGAGCTGACGGTGAATATTGGCGAATTTGTAGATGGATAGTCTTCAGGAAGCTCAAAGTTGAGAACCAAAGGCGGCAAGAAGCTGATTTTATATTCGATTTGCTTCTCCCCTGCAAAAGATTGGAGAGAAGCGGAAGTATAATAACATTTGAATGTGATAAGTCCATTCTTGTCATCATTCATTTTCCCTCAACTTTCATAAATTAAAATATCAATATAGATTTAGACAGACAGGTGTTTGGACTTGGAGTCTTAATATTGCACAACATAAACATTTGCTAAAAAACGACTAAATTGGAGTTATCCCACTGTAGTTGTCAGTGGCTCAATTGAGTCAATAGTTTTGCTCTCACTGTACCTTTGATGACAACTTTGAAATCGGGGGGAAGCGTCACGCAGAGTTGGATCTCCCCCCCCTGGGCAGAGTCCGCTCGATGGAACTCCTCCTCATAGATACTTGCTAAGGCAAGGAGCTCATCCTCCTGGTCTGCCTTGTCCTGAGACATTTACATTCCTGATAAAACAACAGTAGTAATTAGGACTGGCTGGTTAATCTTTTTTTTTTTTCAAAAATGAAATATTTATTTTTCTCCCTCCTGACGTGCACGGCTTAAACTAAGTACATGGATGCAAACAAAGAGGAGCTTGCATACAAACTTAGCAATTTGCTCGCTTATTTGGGGACTTTTTGACTCCTCTAATGCCTGTTTAAAAAAATGTGAATACCAAGTTCAATTACTACAAAGGGTCAGGATAATGTTATAGCTTATGTACATATATGTTGGAGACTTTAGGTTAATTATTCCTTTCCACCTTGTCCTCACTATACAGATCTGGATGGGCCACACATCCATCACCTCTTTATCCCCAAAGACAATATATATTGACAATTATTTGGTGAACAAATTTTAGCCGCAAGTCGTTTTTATTAACAGCTGGAATAACAAAAAACACACAGTATTGTTGCGCATGGAAAGTAAACACGGGAAGACAAACCGACAGAGGAGCAATGACGTACACGAGTGCACATTTGTCAACTCCATGGCAGCCGACGTCATTTTCACGTGACGTAATGTCACTAATTTACTTTATTTTAACAAAAAAAAAAACCTGAAGCTTACTTACCTTACCCAAGTGGTTTAACTCTCACCTAAAGTATAAACAGCGGGTGCGTGGTATTATTGGAGAGGGGGGGAAAAAACGATTTGCCAGCAGCTAACGCTAGCCTTCCTCGTCTGGGACTGACGTAAACAGTTGCTCATGCCCGACCTCGGCCAGCGCTTCTCTAACTTGTTGTCATAGCGTCGACATTTTCCCTTCCCACGTGTGTGCGAGACATCAAAAAGTCTACTTGATGCCACGCTGAAAAAGAAGTGAGAAGTGGGTAAAACACGTTTCTTACCTTAAAAGTGCCAAACGCTGTACAGTAGACTTGTGCTCCGTTCCGATAGCGTTACTCTACCTGATTGTTGCAGGCAGCGACCCCGCCAGGCTTGGAGGTACCGTCGCAGGTAAATAAAATAAAAAAAATACACAAACTGAACTGTACAGGTGAATTTACTCGTCGAATTTTTAACAACAGATTTTAATGTCTTTTAAAATTGAAAGATTGATTTTGATGCTAAAACAACTCTATGATACAAATTGCAATTCCAACCCAGACGGGACAGACATTGGTCATAAATGGCTGTTTTCCAGCCTCATAAAAATACTCATTAAATAGTGCTTGTAAAATGAGGTCTTCATTTTAACATGAAAACAAAATACTGCATGGGATTTTTTTCTCTCCAGTTGCAATAGTTTGTTTTGGGAAAGGCAAATTGCATGAATGAAAATGAAAATAATAATGAAATTAATGAAAATAAATAAAAATGCATCTTCTTTTTGGTTACAATTAGTCTCCCTAAAAATAGTATGTCAGTAGGGCAAAAAGTGTTGTTTTTTAAATCAAATTTATTTATTTAATTGTAGGAGCATATTACTTTTATGTCTTACTTTTTCTTCCACCCTGTTAGACCATATTAGGATAAAAGTAAACTTATATATTTTTTAAAGCTCACAAACATATTTAATTATTTTATTATTTATGTGCAATTCAAAAAGTGAAACTCATAGAATCATTATATACATAGGCTAGTTTTAGCCTAGTATTCTTACGTTATAAATCACGTGTGTACATTTTATTTTATTGTTTTTTCCTTGATATTCTAATGAATTTGTAATTCTGCTTATGTGGATCTCCATGGGTACTTCTCTCACAATCGTTTACATTAGTGGCAGTGTCACCCACTCAGTACAATTTCAGCCTGACAAAAATGGATTCAATTTCGATTAAAAGAACACACCACTAAGAACTAATTTTCCAGCATTGTGTATAAAGAATAAAAGTGCAAATATCTCTGGCATCTTATTCTCAGAATTTTCTTTTAAACCGATGAAGTATCAACAAAAAAAACATAACGTGTGCAACACCATTATTGTGGTCACGTGACCGTGATGACGTTTCCCGTGCGTAGACGACAGCTGCCGTCATTCACTTGAATGGGAGTTTGCTGACGTAATGGGCAAGAAAAGGGCCGTCTTCTATCCCAATTACTGCGCCAATTCTGATTAGAGTAAAATCTTCAGCACATCAGGTTTCATGTCATTCCGTGTGGGGGTGTGGGGGTGGGGCGGTGGGGGCTAAAATGGTGCTTAGCACACAACATGTAGCATGGCCTGTAGAGTAAAAGTCACCCGGATGTTTACCATCCAGTTAGGAACCGTCCGCAACTTATATTTCCAGAGTGAACAATGTAAATAGTGACTTGACTGGTAATTTGAGCCTCTGCTACATGCAACTTGTAGACGGTCCCTAACTCCGATTTGCTATGAGCCGGCGGGCTGAATGAGTTGTTATCAGCCACTTTCATCCCTGCTTTTGGCTGTGGACAAACATCTTTGGAGAGTCCTCTGTAGCTGCACTGCTTTTGAAGATGTGCTTCTTTGCTGTAGGGCGTAATTACTCCTTTAATATCTACCGTGGGACGCAATCATTCCTCGTGAGTGTCTTTGGTATTAGCGGCCATGTCATATATGCGTGCTTTACGACAGCAACGCGTCACGGTGATCACGTGAATGTCCAAAACGGCCGATACTGTGCTTAATGCAAAAATATTCATAAAAAGTGATATAAGATCATAATCGCTCAACATAAATTGGGAAGAGTTAAAATTAACCATTTCCACAGAATAGCCAGATCATTTTTCAAAAGTATTCCTTTAAAGGTCATTCAGATGTTACGACTCCTTGGAATTGTCTGAAATTTTAAATAGAAAACACATTTTAAAGTTACATTTGTCACACGGTGGTGATTGGAATGTATGTAGCATTAATAAGTTCTAATTTCAGATAAATGAAAACTATGACCATTGTCCTTGAGGTTTATTTTTGATGACAACACCTGGGCGAGCATTATGTAGAAAGAATGCAACCAACCAGTGAAGAAGCATACATCAAAATTCATGAGAAAAGTCATACAACAAATGAAATCCGGCGGGATGATAAGCTGTAGGCATTTGAAGTCGGTAAAAACAAGTCTGTCCTTCGAAATCTAAATACCCCCCAACCAAAAAAAAAAATCACCTTAAAGTGGATTAAAACGCACGATACATTCCAGATTCTTCAATTTGACAAGATATACTGCAAACTTATTCACGTATCCCAGTGTGACACATACAGATTTTAAACTAGTTTGTAGTCATGAAGAAACAGAACAAGTCAATGAGCAGTACTGATTATGGAAATGCTGCCGAATCCTCACAAGTGTGACAAACTCGGGGCAAAAACAGCGCAAAAAGTTAGTCAATGTCCATTTCAGGGATTTTGTTTTCTGACGTTTTCTGCTCCAAGTCTGCAGGTGTGTTTTTGTCCGAGTCGGGGGGCTGGCCCTCTGTCGTTCCGTCCTGCCCGTTGGTGGGCCCGTTGTTGGTCTTCTCCTTTGGCGGGTCCACCTTGGGCTTGGGCTTGGGCTTGAACAGCACAGGGTTGCACGCCGAGTAAAGCTCCTGTGGAGAAAGAACGATGCTGGGCTTCAATTCAATATATATATTTTTTATAGTAATCTTTCATTCTTTAACACAAAAAGAAATGAAAAGGGACAGAAAGAAGAATAACTTGTGATATATGCCTCAAATCAACACACACACACAAAAGGTCAACACAAAATAAATGACAGCAAACAGTCAAGACGCTTTCAGAGTAACAATTAAACAAAATAATTCAATAGAATGACCTTGTGCTAAATATATTTTTCCAATAATTGTGCTTTTATACATTTTTTAAAAACACAAATGTACTGAAATAATTTAGTTTTATAATCCAGATTGTTCCACAAACAAACACCTTGAGTTGAAATACATCGTTCTGTATTTAGGTTTGGAAAAAATATCTGATCCTCTTAATTTGTATTCACGTTCTCTTTAAAAAAATTTTTTTGGGATTAGCGTGTTAATTGTTAAAATTTCATGATGGGCTTTGTACATTATTTTAATATTGAATATCGGATTAGTGTGGTCTCCGTATCCACAACCGAAAATGACATAAATAGCATGTTTCTGTAAAAGAAAAATGGGTTCAGTGTAGGTTTTTGGCTGTGCACCCCCACACTTCAATGCAATAGGTCAGTTATGGAACAATTAATGAATTATATAACAATCACAAAGCATTCTTGTTCAATGATTCTTTAACCTTGTGTAAAAAGGCTACAGTTTGGGATACCTTAGATTTTACATGTTTTATATGCGCTTTACATGTTAAATGTTCATCAATAATAATACCTAGAAACTTACATCGAAAAAAACCAACAACTTCTCAATTATTTGTTGTTACGCCAGCACCCAAAAGGGAAGAAATTATTTTGTGACCTCCCCACCAACTCTCCTTCATGTCTATAAATGATATCATTTGCTTATAAAATTGTTGTAAGTAAAGTATACCTCTTGCACATTCTCTGACAATGAGAGCGCCGCTGCCCCCCTCTGTACTGGATGTGCAATTACACCAAAATAAAAAGAGGGGGGGCTTTATTTGAGACGGACTGGATTAAAGGATAGACGGTCCCCCTAGTGGAACACATTTTATTCCACATTGGAGGTTGAAATGTGAAATGGCTCGCGTACCTTGCACTTGGCCTGGATCTCGCTGACTTTGACCACCGGGTCCAGTGTCGGGTGCCGATTGTTTTGCAGGTTCATCTTGTTGTTCATCCAGGCCATGGCGTCGTTCACCTGCTTCTCCACGCGGGTCACTTCCAGCTCGTCTAAGTGCGCATACTGCTCGTCCTGTGTGCGAGACGACGAGAGCCTTTAATGGCAACGTGACTGCACACTGAAAAAGTGACGAGCATTTCCAATTGGTAGAAAAGTCTAATAAAATGATTATAAACTAGCTGAGCGGTTTGCAGGCATGTAAGCAGTGAACAACAGATGCAAAAGATGAATGGACCCCGACTTGTGAAGTGGAATGAAGTGACTTTAGTAGAGTGTTACCTTTGCCTTGTAGGCGTTGATGATCTTTATGTCCATTTGGACTTGCCTGCCCAGCTCCTCAAACGCTCTCGGCCGCTCCTCAGCTTCCATGGCTCTCTCAACAATTGGCTGGCCCATTATCTGTGGCCAAGATGACACAGTTTCATTCTTTGATCGAGTAAGCTCGACGGTTATCAAGCACCAACCCCCCAAGCGACATCACTACTGACAAAATATTTTCAATACCTTCAGCTCTGCCAGTTTGTCAATGTAAACTTGCTTCTTTTCATCCTCTCCGTCCTCATACAACCAAGTCTCGGTCTCCTCCAATTTTAATGAGAATGAATTACGATCCTGCAAAACAGGAAATGTCACGGCTGGGAAAATGGAATGCAACAAAAGCAGTTGTGAGATTTATTCTTTTTTTTTTTTACTAATATTTTCTTACCGCTTCAGTGACAAACTTCTCCAAGGGGCCGAACAACTTGTCTCTCATTTCGTACACGTACTCCTCCACGTTGTTCTTGGAGTCGTTCCTCTCCTTCTCCAGCTTGTCTTGCATGATCATCTTGCCCTGCAGCCGTGACCACAATCAGTGTGTGATGAAAATGGCCACAAAGTCAGCGCACATCCAGTTTCCTTTACTCCAATTTTGTCGGTTCGGCACCAATGACAATAAAGCCGTTCTACTCGGTTGTATTCAAAGTGGTACAATTTTACAGAAAAAAAAAAACACTGCATGGTTTCGGATGTCAAGTCTTGTTTTAAAATGAGAAAAAACATGAAAGTAAAGTTGGCTGTACTGCAAATTTAAACAAGTACAGCTAAGAGCGAGCATGACGACGTTTGAGTGCATGTTGGACATGCCGGGTGCTTTTTCAGAACCTTACCTCATTCTCCACAAACATATTTAGCACGTCAGCGGACAGCTGCCAGTACAAATTGGTCTCGATGGGCAGCTCCAGCGTCTTTGTTTTCACTTTGGGCTTCTTTGCCTGAGGCTCGTTCTTCTTCTCCTGCTTGCCGTCCTCCGCGGCCGTCTGAAAATCAGCCATGGGAAAGAACATCAGAGCGATCCCCACATGCTACGCCCTCTACAGGCTGTACATGGTATACGAGCAATCTGATTGGATCCTTTGTCCCAATTGTGTTTACTTTGGAGCGAGTCAAGTCAACAACTTTTACCTCCATCTCCTCTGTGTCACCTTTCTTGTCTACCCCAGGGACTGCTTTTGGATCGTCCTGGTCTACTTGCATTTTGCTCTGAGGTGACGACAAAAACATGATGTAAACATGGGCCACCTCTTCCACATATTGTGCTGTTGGCCAAAAGAGATGGTTTTAGCTGCACCCCCGATCGTGATGTCGCTCGTACAGTGTACACGCGAGGTGCAAATCATCTTGCAAAAACAGGTCTTAAATTTAGAGCCGTCAAAATTAATTGATTAATCAACACGTAATCTACTATTGGGCAATCATTTGGAGCCTTTTTTTTTTTTTTAAATTTGAAATTGTTCAAATCCTCTGATTTCCAGCATATCAACAGTAATTGTTCACTGATTTCTGTAGTCCTTCATGAAAGAAGACTGATTATCTTCTGTGTTTAATCAAAATAAGACATTTGCAAACATCTGTTTTTAGTTTTATCTTTTTAAATCACTATACAAATACAAAGTATGAAATAAACACCAATCAACAGTTAATAAACAGCAATTGGAAAAAAATGCTTTCGTAATACGTTTTAATACAAAATTAAAATTAATCCGATTAGTCGATTGAATAATTGATATATGAATCGATTCTAAAAATATTCGATTGTACGACTTAAATTATTGACGGCCGCAAGTTGAATGATTGTTTGGGCAATATACAATGTCAAGCTAATATTACTATGGAATAAGGCCACGGTGAATATTAGCAGGACTGAAAATATATTTTTTTTAAGCAATTGACTTTCAAGTAATAAAATAAATTTTGGAAGTAGCCCAACACAGGTTACATGGCGACGACCCAAGAAGCATTTTCAGAGAAACAAAGGAAACTCCCTTGTACCTGCCTGCTACATTCCATAATAATGACAAAAGTGAGTGTTAAGGTGGGTGTGACCAAAAAGAGCCGAGCCAGAGCGAGTGTCTGGTCCCTTTTACGCTGCCTGCAAAAGCCACCGTTTGTTTTGTCACTTTTTCCTCCCGTTGCCACTGTTCTGTATAAATTGGCACCAACATGGAAGAGGGGGGAGGGGTCAAAGTTGACAGAGTCATTTGCACACAAAAAGTTGCAGGAATTATAGTACAGGAATAATAACATTGGATAGTCCTTGTGTGAGACTCCGGCCGCGAGCTGTGGCTGAAAGCAGCTACTGAGTGTGTGTGCTTGTTGTGCTCATGCATTCAATAACCGTCTGAAAACGGCATCGATGACTCCCTTCCCACATACAAGCAAGGTATTACAAGAAGTATACAGTGAACCTCCACATATTCACAACCCAGCATTTGCTAAATTAGTGGATTTTTTAAATCTTTGGTTACTTGCTAGAAAGCAGACTTTTTTTTGCTTTGTGATGTCTATTATAAATGATTACTAAATTATAGTGTTAATTTTATCAGCCATTTTAAATGTAGTCTCAGTTTTAGTCCAGTTTCAATCACGCTTGTTAGTTTTTGTCATAGTTTGTCAACCTCATCAGTTTTTTATTAAGTAAATTTTTAGGTTGACTATAAATCTAGCATTTTAGACTTTATTTTAGTCCTAGAAAACAATTTTATTTGTCTAGATTCAGTCAACAAAAACTATCAACGTTTTAGTCAGGACAATCATTATTACCCCTGTATTTTTTGGGTGTGTCATCAGATTATGTTGAACATTTCAGATCTAAAACTATTTCACATCATTTATCTTTTTTTGGGGATGAAAGACAACTTGACACACAATTACAGTGGCTACTATGGCTCATGCTACGAGCTAGCAAGTCAGCTAGCATTAGCTAACGGTCGGTTTAACATTGTTGTTGGAATGTAAATAGCCGTTGGATTAATGTTACGTTACTATAACTATTTTTTAAACCTTTCACCGCGAATCCACCGACTGTCTGTCCCATGTATTTGTGCATGTTGCACCCGCTTGCTAGCTAAAATGCTAAAAGTGAAGTACATTTTCATCTCGTCTTTATTAGTTGACGAAAATACATACTGATTTAGTCCTTGTTATTAATGAAGGTTTTAGTCTAGTCTAGTCCGGTGAAAAATGTGTGTTGACGAAATTATTTTTGTTTAGTTTTTGTTGAGGAAATTAACACTACTAAGTTACTACTATTGCTTGGAGCAATGGGACTATGCTGAAACGAGAGGAGGAGCTTCATTTAGTATACTGTAGAGTACAAACAAAAGAATGTGACCGATGAACCGCGATATACAAAAAAGCGCAGCGTTCTGATGGGTCAATTTTGTGCGGCCTTTCGTCAAAATCAACATACCTCGTCATCCTTCACCGGGTGCTCGGTCTCCATCGGCTCCTCTCCGTCCGTCGCTTTCAGCACCTCAATGAGGGAAGCGCTAGACACGCTGAACACGCCGTGAATGTTGACTCGAACTTTGACCTTCACCTTGGCACTCTCTCCGGTCGTCTGAGGGACCACGTTTTGGATCAGGAACTGCCCTGTGGGTGGAGGGGGGTGGGGGGGCAGTGAGTTAGCCAGCATTTGATGAGAGTCCCAAACGCATGAAGTGTTGCCAATGTGGGAAGATAAACAAATAAAATTAACACTTTGGAAGTCATTCGGTTCCACTTTGGATGGCAAATACGACAACATTTGCAGACATATTGAATCGTATCCACATCAACGTTCTCATCATCGGTTCGTGTGATTGCTGAAGCAACCTGGCCGGCGAACGTCACCTATGGAGGTGTTGGGGTAGGACAGCTCCTTGGGGTTGTTGTAGTACGCTTCGAGAAGGAAGGCCTCCTTCCGGTAGAAGGTCAACACTTTGGAGAAGGGAGCGGCGTGATTCTTGGGGAAAACCTCACAATCGCTGTCAACGACAAAAGCGAGAGTAGGTCAAGGCAATGAAATGTAAAAAGAAAAGGCTGAGAATAAGTAATCAATATTGGATTGAAGTAAAGTCAATTGATAAGAATCGAAATCGAATCGATTGAGAAAATTAGATTTGATACCCAGCCTTATTTTTTGCATTTTCTTCATAGATTTGTTTTTCATGTATGTAACCTATATACAAGTGTGCATAATTTTTTTTTTTTAAAAAGCTGAAAAAAAATGGCAATAAAGGTTCCTCAGTCAAATTGTAAGCAACACATGTAGACTTATTATTGGACTTGTACTTATTAAACCATTTTTCTAAAGCTTTACTTTGTACTTTTCCATAATTTCTTTTGAATATTAACGAATGTCATAAAATGGTCAATAATGGAGATTACATTTTGGGCCCATGTCCTGAACGTCCAATTGATCCAACTTTGGTGAGCTCCACCCTGGAACTTGTTGCCAGTCAACAAACATTCATACTCAAACTGACACAATTTCATCTTCAATGAAAGTGAGATTCCAACGCACAACCTCAGAACTGTGAGGCTGAAACGCTAACCACTATTCGCAATATGATGTCCACGTGTGAACGTCATCAAATATTGGATGATCCTGAAAGCAGATCAACGTAATCAAAACATTTTTATCTTACCTCAGCCCTTCCTCCGCTGCCGAGTTCCATTTAATAGAGATGGAGTAAGGGACAACGTCGGTGATGGAGAACTCTCTGACTTTGAAGGCCGGAGACAAGATGGCACACTGTGGAAGAAGAAAAAAATGGCTTGTGATTCAATGGGCACGGCAGGACGTGAAATTTGTATTTGTGGAGTACCTGCAGCGCGCAGCCCCTGACCACGGCCTCGTCGGCATTCAGCGTGGTGCTCAGCTCTTTGCCGAAGAACTTGCTGATGCGTTCTTTGATGGCGGGAATTCTGGAGGCCCCGCCCACAATTTCCACCGCGTACACGTCTTCTTTCCTCAACTCTGGCCACAGGAAAAACAAGACCAACTTGCACCTCAATTCTTGACTGACACGAATGTACTGGGGTTGGGTATCGATTCTAATTTCTTCAATCGATTCGATTTAGATTCACAAGTAGGGGTGCACGATAATGCTATTTTCAACCGATACGATAAACCAATAATTTAGTGCAGATGTCAATAACCAAACCGATAATTGTTTGCAAAATTAACTAGAATACAAATCCGAATCCTACTATAAGTCTAACGTGCAAATACATAGAAACATTGTGTAAAGCACCATGAAGCTGAATTTGATTGATATTTCTGCTTCAAAACAGTCATGTTTTAAAAATGCAACAAAAAACTGCGAGTATAACATTTTGGGGAGTGTTGTGGAATTTTCAGTAGTTCGGTGTAACGAATATTGCCCGTCACCCTCAATTTTTTTCATTTTACGTGCCTTTTTAAACATTTCCCCCTGGGGAATGTCTGTGCGTGTCTTAACTCTGTGTTTTCAATTCAAAAGGACTTTGAGTTGACTTTGTTTTATAACCCCCAGGAAACGCATATCACAGTTCCGACAGACCTGAAATCCTGTCTGATAAGCAGTCCCCAGACTTTTATGGTCTGGCCTATCCACAGGAATTAGCCATGTGTTTTTTTTGGAAACAATGCCCCTTGGAAGTTGTATGGTACAACAGTCCTCTCCAGCGGTCACTATCGGTTATCCTCAAGAATCCTGCCGCCCCTAATTAATCTGAAGTCTACATAATTCTTTGAGCCCCAGACTTGAGTTACAACGCGCGTCCCTGCCGACCTCCACGCCGCGCGTGCATCACCGACCAGCAGCCAGAGACTCCCGGGCAGCATTCCAGCATTCAACCGAGGATCGACGCTCGAGTCTCTCTCTCTTTCCCGTGCGACTGAACCAGTCCGTGATTTGCGCCTGCATTGCAATCTGACCATATACTACTGGTGCAACGCTTTTATTCAAACATAAAATAATTGACAGGTCAAACGTTTCCATCTTTATCCCCCATCTACCTTTTTCACCTACCCCTTTTTTTCCTCTTAGTTAGTTAGGTTGCAAGTTTTCTTTTTATCTTTGATTCTCATTTTTATTCCGTTTCATTAATAGGTTAGGCTGTGACCGATAAATGTGTGTGTTTACTAAATAAATTTGTTGTCTCGAAATTCAATTTCTGCCGAATCATTTGTGTTTACTGAGTGGATTATTAATTCTCTTATGAAAGCAAAGAACTCCATGATTAACTAAAGTAGCAACTTCAGATTATGAATACTTGATAATAGGATTTTTATCGTTTATTTTGCTCCTACAAACAGGCAAAGTCAACGTGGTGCCCCAGAGGTTGCTGAGGAAATTACAACTTCCTCAGTACCATCTAAATTTCTCATTAAGCCATTACGGCAACCCATATAATCACTACATAGGTGAGATTAATAAAATAATTTGTCCTTTGGGTTTCGTTATATTTGAAGCTTCAAATATACACACGTCTTACAGAGCATTCGGTAAGAGAAAGGGAGGGTCAGCAAAGACAGGAAAGCAAGCAGTCTGTATCGAGCAGCCTTATCAGCCAAGGTCACTTCGATATTGCATCATGTGCAAGAAGTGAAAAGCACATTGTTAAAGAAAATTTGTTACGTTAATACGTGTTAAATGGTTATTTTCCATAACAGGACAGTAACGAAAGCCCACACTGGCGACTGCAATGTCGCCATGATGCACTTTCTGTGAACACGAGGTCGCGCGCATTATGATGTCATAAATATGCGACACTACCATAGGAGAGAGGACGGGTTGAGGAGTTAAGCACAACTTGAGCAACAACCACAACAGATGGACCAATGTGGCACGTTGATTATTTTCGGCTGATTTCTATATTATCTGGTTTATCTGAATCATTTAAAATTGCGGCCTTCAATATTATCGTGCATCTCTATTCGATTTAGATTGTTTCCAATTCGATTCACTTCAATTCAATTCGATATTGATTAATTATGGCGCATCAATTCTTCTTAAATGTCAAGTACATGTTACACAAACATTGACATCAGCAAGGATGAAATGAAAATATTTTATAATCTAATTCAATAATTGTAAATATCAATAAAAAAAATTCTCAATTGTCTTAAAGTACAATAAGTCAGGTCTTTCATAAATGTAAGAAAATTCATGTGAACAGTAAATTTCAACAAAACAGTAAGATCCAAAAAATTGGCCTTGAAATTATATTTTCTTAACAATTTTTTGGGGAAAAAAGATATATATAATAATCGATTCATGGCTTGAAAAGGAAAATCGAATCGATGTCGATTAATCTATTTTTTAAACCCAGCCCTAGAATGTACACACGCTGATGATGGACAATCCAGCCACGATCAAAGCGATATTCACTCACTTGCTTGTTCCATGACACTCCGCAGGGGGGCCTCCACTTTGGCCAGCAGCCCCGCACACTTCTCCTCAAACTGACCTCTGTGGACACCAAACACAAAGGTCGTTCATTATTAGGGATGACGGTAACGCACAGGTAGTTTCTTTGCATCTCACCTGTTGAGCTTACTGGACACGTCGATATCATTCATGAAGCACTCGATGTTTAGCGGCAGGTCGGACGAGTTGGCGCTCATCAGCTTCTTGAGCTTCTCGCACTCCTGGTAGAGGCGCACCAGCGCGCGAGGCTTGGACCTGACGTCCAGCTTGTACTTCTTGGCAAAGTCCTGGCAGAAGTGGCTGACCAGAATGCCGTCAAAGTCCTTCCCGCCCAGCTCCGAGTCGAACGCCGTGGCAAGGATCTGGAAGGACGAGAGCTTCACATTTGAGGGACCGGCGCATCTGCGTGACGGCGCACCTGCGATACTTGAATAGTCACCTTCAGCTTTCCCGTGTTGAAGGCACAAACGGACACTTGGTAACTGGAGTGGCCCACATCAACAAACACGATGATCCTGGGCTTTTCTTCTGGACCTGGCAGGTCCTGCTTGTAGATGCCATAAGCCAGAGTCACTGCAGGACACAGACAAATATCCCGCACAAATATCATCACCATCTTCCCTCATTTCTCACAAGGCAAAAAAAGTGGTGTGTATGGAAAAGCATAAATCAAGGTTTCTGCATGTCAGCGAAACTATGCGGTCAAACCAGAGTGGCATACATGACGTGGTGACTCATCTTCAACAGCAGCATTTAGCCTACACGCTCAAACATTTGCTCTCATTACAGGCAAACATCACATCATCCATTCAGGCCTTTGCAAACCATTTTCATCCACTTAAAATAATGAAAACTGAAATAATCCACAGTCAGAACATTTGGAACTCTTAACTGCTACTCGACTAATAAATATAGGATGTATCTTGGCTTTCACAATGAATTACAAAAGTGATCCCTGTTCATCACAGGGGTTGCAGATCAGACCCATTAAGTGAAAAGCCTGATATAAAGACACCATATCCAAATCGCAACACTTTATAAGTCCGACTTAAAATACCTTTACCACACGTTGGAATTTACATTACATTTTTTTCATGTTTTTTTTTAGAAATCTCTTGATACGGTGGGACCATGATCAGTGAAACCTAAACCCAAATCAACATCAATAACACAAACTTCAAAACACCAATCCTCCTCCTCTTCACACATTCTTCAATTTTCTAATTGGATTATACAATTATGCTACTATTATACTCATATTGGAATATATGACACATTTTTTCAATATATATATATTTGTTTTAAACCAAACTAAAGATACTGGTGAAGAGCGCACGCTGAACAACCTTAAACTCCAGATTATACAAGGGGGGATACCATGAGTGTTTCCAATGTAATAATAAAGATGTCCTAATATATGGTGCGTGGTGTGTGTCCATGTACCGGCTGTGGTCTCGTTCATGAGCCGCAGACAGTTGAGGCCGGCGATCTGGGCGGCATTCATGACCGACCTCCTCTCTGCGTCGGTGAAATAGCAGGGAACCTGTGGAGGGAAACGTAGCTGTTTATTTTTGTCACTTGTGGCGGTTTTTCCTACAGGAGAACGAGGGCTGCCAGAAAACAAGGCTGTTTGAAAAAGTGGCATTAGCCAAGCCAAGCTATGCAGTAGAAAAGGGGGGCAACCTAAAAAGTCTAACTTGGGCTTGGAGGGGCTTACAAAGGCTAATTGTGAAACTTACACAGATGACAGTCAAAGTCAAACAACAACACATCTCACTTGAAGGTATACAGTGTGAAGAGCTCCAAGCTAGAAGGACAGCTGGCAACGTATTTATTTACACACCCCGGAAACATCTTTTATCTCTCTCGCTCTCAATTTCTATGGTGGTAACGAACGAAGCGTAGTTGCTTACAGAGATGACGCAGTCGGCCACTGGTTTCTTCAGGTCGCTCTCGGCCGTCTCCTTCAGCTTGGTCAGCAGCATGCCGGCCATCTGCTCCACGCTGAACAACTTCTCTTCCTCCATGTACATCACCTGACATTCAGGAAAGCTTTCAATTAGCACTCAAGATGGGAAAAAAAACATCCTGCTGGATGAATGGAGGCGCGGGACTTCAGCGGCTTAAATATACTGTACAATCTTTAGTCCTCTTTGTTTCGGGTGTCAGATACAGAGAGTAAACTAACTCATTCACTGCCATTGACGGTTATAGACGTCAAAAATTCATTTGAACTATTTCTATTAGCTAAACATTTTTTTCCACTTTTGTTAACAAGAATGTGAAAACCAATTTTTTTTATTGTACATTTAGAACAGATATAAAATGTGTGATTAATCGTGAGTTTACTAGTGAAGTCATGCGATTAATTACAATTAAAATTTTAATCGCTTGACGCCCCAATTTTTTAAATAATCTTTTCTTCTTTTTTTTTTAAATCGCGTCAGGTGAATAAAATTTTTCACTGTAATTAATCACATGACTTCAATAATTAACTCACGATTAATCACAAATTTTCTATCTGTTCTAAATGTACAATATATATATATATATATATTTAGGTTTTCATACTCTTATTAACAAAAGTGGAAAACTAATAGAAATAGTTCAAATGAATTTTTGACGTCTATAGCCGTCAATGGCACTGAATGAGTTAACTGGGAGTTGTAGAATATTTTAGATGTTTGTCTTCCATAGATGCTTATCTGCCAACCCAAACATGAAAACTAAAAAAAAGACACTTTAACAAACATCACCTTAATACCAGTGGACCCAGAGGGCATCTGCGCAAGGTCGTACACCAGGTTGGACTTGGCCGACTGAATGTAGGGATCGGAGAAGGCCCGGCCATGGAATCGCTTGAAGCCCTGAACCGTGTTCTCACAGTTGGTCACCACCTGGACGCAGGGCAGGGAGCAAAGGATGAACATGACACGGATCACTGCGTGTGTAGTTTTGCCAGAGGGAATTCTCACCTGGCTTTTTGCAGCAGCTCCTATGGATCGATTTCGTGGTCCAAATGATACGACTGACCTGAGAATATATTCAAGTTCGTTTACAACAAAATATGTTAACCCGCTAAATCGTTTATTCAAAGCAGTTTTGATAACGTCTCAATTACTGGTTTCCACGTATTGCAGGTGGGTCTGTAACGTATGCCTCATGATAAGGTTGTTTCACTTTGTTTGTTTTTGTACAAGCATCACATCATAATACTTCTTTAACACAAACATTTCTCATCACAGGCCTGTCAACCCTCATCAAGTGGCATGCACGAGTCCACCGCCGTCAAAACACGCTTGTCATCGCGGAAAAACACGAATGTCAAACACAAGTGTGGCGAGTGTGATGTCAAAGAGCGGTCATGTCTCTCAGGAAACAAGCCCGACAGGTGCTGGTCCAATTTTCTAATAGTAGAGAAAAACGATGGATGGATGTTTCCTTTGTGTGCATGCGTTTGTTTACTCACATTTTTTTTTATTACATTTTCTCAGCCTGAAGTTACATATAAAATATTTGTTTTATTAAATCTCTGATGACTTTTATCCCTCAATTTACTCATTTATCAATAAATTGGATTTACATTTTTTTTGCATATACTTAACTGTTTTTTTGGGGTATATTTCTTCAATTTATATAAAAACTTACTACAGCAAGCAACAGTAATATAATAATTTACTTAACTATCAAGGAGTATTTTTTGTTTGTTTGTTCGTTTTTTTAGTAAACGGAATCTTTCAAATCTTACTTTTTGGAGAATTCCAACATTGTTCTCAATGATTAAAGCATACGTATGCCCAAATGTTACATTATTAAAGTATATTATTTTATTTTTCAATTAAAGCAATACCTAATTCTTCCAATTAATGGTCACTTTTACAGTGATAAAAACATCAACAAATATCACAGAGTGCCGTGTATGACGAATAACGCAGAATTACTGCCAAATCTAAAAGTTTCAAGCAAAACAAATTGAATATTGACATAAAGTTACAGTATTTCCGTAAGTATATTCTAGAATTTTCCAACAAGCATGGCCTACTGGTAGCGCGGCATGTTACAACAGAACACACCGACTGGGCGGTGCTTGAGCCACCAAGTGTTAGTCAACGGAAGCGCGCCGCCCGCCCGTGGTCACAGGGTGATTGAATTCAACCTCCCGACTGTACCGTTAATAAAAAAAAAAACTATGATCTTGGCTAACAAAGCTAGCGCGAGTGGGCAAACGTGGTTGCTATGTGAACACGATGCGAGCCACATTTCAGGCATGGACAATATTTGAAGTGATAAACGTTCATTTAAACTTTAAACCAGGATGGTTACTTAAAGCATTGAATGAGAAATCAAGTTTAGCTACTAGCAGCGAGTCGGAAGAAACGTTGCGTTCACGTGCGACATTACTACCAAGACACCGGTGATGCAAACTATGAATTAAAAAAAATATATATATATATATATATTCCCCTGATAATTGACATGAATCTTAACTCAGTGACAAGAACTTACGGTGTGCATCTGTCGCTGAACTCGTTGGCGGCGGTCTCGATCCCACCCGCTCGGGCTATGGCTACATAGCAGCTTTGAAAGCCCAAGTCAAATCCCACCACAGACATCTTCCAGACGAGTCTTCAAACTTCACTGATGACGTTACGTACACCTGTGCTTTATTCACAATATATCACGCGTGCGACTACGGTTAGACAATGATGTAAAAGTCCAGCCAAGTAGTTTCAAGGCTCTCTAAGTTGGGCTAAGGTAACCTGCAGTCATAATCCTCACCGTTGACCGGTGCCTCCGATCGGATCTTGTGCTGGCTGCCTGTCTGCCTGCAGTCTCAATGTGGTCTCCCTCAAGTCTCGCCGCCGCCAGGTATCGCGAGATCTGGCTCTTGCCACAAACAGCCTTCTGGATCTTTCTAAGGGTGTGCAAACTATTCTACATTTTTCTACATTCTACTACGTGTTTCTAGAACATCTTTACTACATTCTGCCATTATCATGCCTATGCATAAACATATAATTTGGGATACATATAATTTAATAATTACTTTTTAAGTTGAATAAGTTGTTGTATTGCAAATGTATGTGCAGTACAGTACTTTGTTTCAGCTATGGTTGTTTTTGCTCTATCAATTCAGTTTGGTTGAGTTGAGAATATAATATAATACAAATTATATAATACAAGTCATAGTATTTATTATTGTAATCACTTAACTAATTTAATAAAAAACTTTCTGTATCATAAGACACAGTATACAACGCAATATTATGTACATATTGTATACATACATTCCACCGATACAAATCCATACAATATTCCACCTAATCCGCAAACAGGTCACCCCAAATGAAGAATGGGAGTGGTTATTTTAAAAATAGTTGCAGTACACAATTTATGCCAAAGAGGGCGAGAGCAAACTTGGTCGCTAAAAATAAGAGAGCTGGCTTTATTTTACAACGAAGAAGAAAAGTAAAAGTAAACATGGCGACTCCCATGCACAGAATAATCGCCAGGCGTCAAGCGTGAGTATTATACCAACCGAACAAAATATGAAACCTTTTCACACCATATGACCCTTTTGATGTTTTTTGCGCACTCAATGATATTTTTTCGAGTTAAATGTCAACGCTACCGGGCTCAAATCATTTGAGCTCCATTTGAGTCAAATGGGGCTCAAACGCTGCGCTCTCTTTTGCGTCTTTTGCTCGGATACAACATTAAAAAAAACTAAAACAAAAGCAGCCCATTTTATTATCTGTTTATAATCATAATTAAAAAAACACACACACACACACACACACTTCTGCTTCCTGGTTTGAGTGCAGTGGAACATTTATTCAAACCCAGTACACGCTTGATTTGCCGTGGCACTAAAAGACATATGGAATGCTTTTTAAGTACTCGTGTAGCCGCCGTAACAAACACAACAAAAGATCTCAAGTAATATGTTGTTTATTCGAATACATTGTTCGAATAGCAGCAATCTATAAGAGGAAATGGACATAATTTAGAGGAGAGTAAGAGAAGAGCATGCATACATACTCCTGGCATTTTAATGAAATAATTTACAACTATCCATCCATCCATTCATTTTCCTTATTAGTCACCATTAGCTAGTGCTGCTCAATTATGAAGAAAATATTAATCACGATTATTTTAGTAATAATTGAAATCACTATTAGGACGATCTTTAATTTTTTGGTACAAAACAAGTAAATGTTTAAACGTAAGTAATATTAACACCAAAAAATTGAAACACTATAATTATGCGAGTTCCTTTTGGAAGAAAATATTTTTGTTATTTTAAAAAGGTGCAAATGTCTAAATTTAAACAACTCCAAATTAGTATTAATAATCATTTTTTTACAATAATGATGATTTTGTAATTGTGGAGTGTAATAATTGGAATTTCGAGTAATTACACAGCCTCTCTGTGCTGCTATTACAAATACATTCATGCAAATGGCCTATTATTAGGGGTTAGGGTTGGGTTAGCCTAACCATAACCCTGTCTTCTTTTATCATCACCTTTAGGGAAGCAAACAAACAACACGTGCGTTGCCAGAAGTGTTTGGAGATGGGACACTGGACGTACGAATGCACCGGAAAGCGAAAATATGTGCACAGACCCTCGAGAACGGTTGAGATGAAGAAAAAGCTCAAAGAAGTTGAGAATCAACCCAGGAGCATCACCGGGTAAGGGAACTCTTGTCACTTTACATCTTTGAACACAAATGCAGAATTGTCTCACACTGAGATCAACTTCTGATACCAGAATATGCGCAGACATGTGTGTCTATGAGCTAAAAGCTGTTTGCTTTCTCCCCGCAGACCAGGACAACAAAGCTCCAGTGAAAAGAAAACTAAAAAGTAAGATGAGGGTCTGAAGTGCACACATATTTCAAAATGTGCTCATATCTATTGTTTGATCTTATTTACAGCACTTTGTTAAAGTCTCCTATAATTAAAGTCGAGTATGAAAAGTTTCTTTGCTTGTTGCCATTTGAAATTCCAAATGTCAAAAGGTTCATTGAGTTACTACTTTTATATTTTCATATTGAAAATCAATCATAATTGAGTATCAAGTGATGTATTTTCTATTAGTAATTTTATGGCATTGCCGAATGACGATAATTGCGATGTCATATTTTCATACCGTTTCACCTCGATCCCGCTTCTACTATTCGTGGTGACCTGTTTCCTTTACATGGCCCCACCGTGCTCTCAGGGCTAAAGACTCGAGTGGGAGCAGCAGCGATTCGGGCAGCTCGTCCAGTGACTCGTCCTCAGACAGCAGCGATTCCTCCAGCTCGTCTTCGGACGACGACGGCAGCAGCGACAGCGACGACGACAGCTCGTCATCTTCTTCCACCTCTTCATCGTTGTCATCCTCGGACAGCTCAGGCTCGGAAAGTGGCAGCGATTCAGACCAGGGCCCCCCAAAGAAGAAGAAGAAAAAGAAATGATGAGATGGCTAGGATTGTGTGCGATGTTCTTGTTTTAGCAGTTTACATTCCCGCATCGAGTCAATGTTGATGACTTGGAAAACTGCTTGTACAGTTTTGTTAGAAATTTACAAAAAGCTGATGCTCTTGTTTGTTGGATCTGCTTAAGGCAGTGGCTCAAGCTACCCAAGGTGTACAATGTTCTCTTTTTTTTCTGTCTTGATTTAAAGTGTATTTTAGCAAATCTTCATCTGTAGGCTAGAGCTTGCAACCTTGCCACCATGTTATATAAATTGTGTTATGTAAGCAATTAGAAGATACTGAATAAACATTTATCATTTCTACTTAAAAATTTTTTTGGGTGAATTGTGGGTTTTGGTTAGTTGTAATTCTAGAATGTGATGAATGTCATATTTCACTGTCTAAATTTACGAGTTTTAATTAAACTATTGAAATACATTGAGTTTTCTACGCTAATACAATTTATTGAGATGCTCCTGTACAGTACAGCACTGAACAAAGAATCTCAATCAGTAGTAATTAATAAAGTAGTACAATCACACACATTCGCTGCTCAACATTATGTTTTATAACAATTATATATTTTCATATGCAATTAATTGACAAGGTTGTACATTTTTTAGTGTTCACTTGATTTTGACAGACTCGTGATTTAGGTTGTAGTTTTTATTGCTATCTCTAGAGGCGCTAAAATCCCATAAATGGACGCAAGATGAAACTACAAGTTGAAGAGGAAGTTGGGTGTTACCGTGTTACAGTGGCAATATGCCAAATGAATACTGTTCAGTTGAAGACGGGGGGAAAAACATTACATTTTCGTGATTATCGCGAGGAGTGATTCAAATAGGCCCGCCGGCGTACGTTTTTTAAATGTGGTTTCCAAATGGTGACGACTGACTTGAGTGGACGTCATTACTTACTTGACATATGGACGTCACCAAGATGTTGCATTTTCAATAGGAATTATCACTATCAATAAATAAATGGACGAGTTGCTCCTCGCTCGCATCTTTAGAATGGCTCTATTTAGTTGACTTCCTCGTCGTCCTTGGGAACAATCAAAAAATAAAATTATGTTTGTTTGTTTGTTTGTTTGACGTCCAAATCACCCGAACGCTTACGTAAATTGTATTTCGGGAAATACGTGCGAACTTTACAGCTGACAGCAACTTGCGCTTGTGTTGACATGGCTTTCCATGTGTCCGATGTCCATGAAGGCAACGCGAGTTTGCTGCCCTCCATGCATCCGTTCCTGTCTGTGTGCTACCTGCTGACTACTCCACTTAGCTAGCAGCAGCAGCAGCAGCTTACCTTAGGAGGCAGTCAGCCACTTCTTTCCTGGAATCATAACATGGACGAACGTCCGAAAAAAATGATTTCAACTGGCTTTACCCCGGCTATGTGAGCCCTATTCGAGGAAGAGATGGGGACCGTGTGTTGGGCTGTGCCGTCTTAGCTGTTCCGGTGTTTTGTTGGGTCCATTTTGCGTGGAATTGCAAGTGGAAAAGACAAAGAAAAGAGCTTTCCAATAGCTAGAATGGTTTGGGCCTAAAAAGAAGACAAGAGGTAAGGATGGCGGATGTTAGCAAAGTCTGTATTTTATTGTGTGGATATTCGCAGTGGTTGTGCGACGTTTGCCGCGAGTGTTAATGCAAGTGGCCGCGGAAATGGGAAATGTTTTGCGAGCTTGTTAGCCGTTAGCTTCGCTCCCCTCCCAACTAGCAGCCAATGGGGCTAGCGAGCATTATGCTCACGCAGGTATAGTGCATTAGCATCCGCTAAATGTTGCTCGATGCTGTCAAGAAATCTTGCCACGTGAATGCAATTGGACCTTACTGGCGTTTTTTTTTCCAATTTGTAATTTTTTTTTTGCAAAAAAGTGAAATGGACATTGTTTTTGTCCCTTTGCCAACATTAACTGATAACATTTCATTTTAATGTTCAATTTCCTCCTAGAGCAAATCAGGAAGTGTGTATGTATGTATTTGTGTATATATATATACACATATACACACTAAATAAATGCTTTCGACCCCTGGTGGGACAAGCCTAAAGTCGCAACAACTTCCCCCCTATTTACCTTACTCACCTGTCTGTGTTGTTTTTTCTCAGCCAGTGGTTTTGAAACTTTATTTTTTATTTTTTATACTTAACACCACCTCTAAAATTAAGGACCAATATTTTAAATGGACTAACGTACTATAGGACAAAGTGTTCGTTTAAAAACGAAGCAGAGGTTTCATTCTTAAGGCAGGATATTTTGCCGTGACCTGCAACCTTCCTGCTAGCGCTGTTTTGCCGTGAACGGCTCTAATTGGCCAATCGCCGGACTGGGCGTGGTTCCTGCCTCGCAATGCGTCGCCTCAATATGTCTTTTCATGAAGTTTTCGTTTTGTTTTTCCACTGAAGATAGGCAGTTATCAGCATTACCGGCCTAACTTTCAGAGGAGGGTTAATACTTAACAGACAGTAGGACACACTTTGCTTCAAGGAATTGTAGTTAAAAAAAAAAATGTCCAGAGCGGGATTCGAACTCAGATACACATTAACTGGCACAGAATTGGTACTTGTAGTTCTTGCACAATTCACTACAAAAATAGTGCTAGGTGGCGAGTTGCCGGCCACGGCAAAGTATCCACTTAGTATTCCTAAAGTGTAATGTCTAACATGTAACATCTGCTCAGTGACTGTACAAAGATCTGTTAGCAATTATAGCTTCAGAGCTCAAAAGGTGATGTCGTGTGTGTGCGGCGTTTTTAGGACTGAACTTGGGGGGGGGAACTAAGGCTGCAGCTATTGTTAAAATCAATTATTCCGTCAAATAATTGGATTAAAAACACACTTTGCATGAAAGTTTATTTCCTGACTACTTTTCCTTAACTCTTATTTGGTATTGTTTAATTATTAAAGTTAAAGAAACCCAAATAAGCAACAATTCAGCAAAAACACAACACTGAGTGATGTGTTTTTTTTTTGTTACATGTGTTTTAGTTACTGGTTTTAATCCATGAGCATGTCAGAAAATTGGGGAAAATGTTAATCGTCGTTTTCCACAGTAAAAGCACACAAGGGACGGAGTTATACAGTCAAGTTACTGTATGCATGTTTCCAAGTTCCAAGGGGCGTAGTTTGCTCGCTGCTTGATAAGAAAATTCAGAATTTTGTTGTAGAGATGTGGGCTATGCTATGTAGTGTTAGCATTACGCTAGGACTGAAAGGCTCACCTATGTTTCGGTTTTAATTTATTGTTTGCGTTTATTGAAAAAAATACCCGAGGAGAGGACCTTGAAAAAATAGTTACATATTCCATTGCAATCGTGATGCTGAAGGGAAAAAGTCAACCCTAATAGTCACACATGACAAATAAAGACAAGGGCGGCCAACTTGTTTATCTCGGTTGACACATCCTGGTCGGGTGTGTGTTTGTGTGTATGTGTTTGAGGTGGACCGGGGGTTGTGTGTCTTTTTGTCCATTAACTCTTTTAATGATGGTGTCAGTTTTGACTGGTGTTAAACGGCACTGTTTTGAGCAACTAATAGCATTATTAACTGTCATACAAGGGTGGAAAGAAGGTAACCTCACTTTATGTAGGAGTTCCATTCCTACAGCAGCGACGTTACTCTTAATTTGTACAAGAGGAGGAACATGCCCCGAGTCTGTCACTAATCAATAGAAAAGTCATAATTACAGGCCCAGCACATATTTGTATGAAAAACACTTATGTGCCATTCGGATAAATAGGAAAAAAAAATCTGTGTTAAGTCACCTGTAAAATACAAACCAAAAAAGCCAAGAGGATTTACTGAACTGTCTCACATGATGTCACTAACAACAACAGATTGGCCTACACATTTTTGGGGGGGGGGGGGGGGGGTCACGTTCCAATTTATACAACTTGTGATACTGATATGACACAGTACAGTGTTAAATAAGTTGCATTATCTAGTTCATGTTATTTCATCTGAGTTTCTATAGCTAGTAAATTGAAAGCTTCAAGCCATCACTATGTCTCCCTCAAGTGAATATTCAATGACATTTGCCTTTGTTATGCTTACAGAAGTAAAGCTGCGGGTAGAAGTCGTTTCTTGTTTCAGCAGCAACCATGCTTAGCCCAAACTTTGTGGATGTTGTGACTTCTCAAGATTGCAGTCAAAAGTTCTCAGCGCCTAAAAGTAAAAAAAAAAAAAAAAAGTAACTGTCCTCAACCATTCTTCTGCCTCTTCATGAAATTTGACTTATTTTTAAACTAAGACACTTGTCTAAAGTTGCAAGTTTGATGGAAGCTTTCACTGTTCGGGACATATTTATATTCATGAGTTTGTGATTCAAATATTTACTCAAATTAAGACTTTTTTTTGTCGTAGGTTAGTTGTAGATTTTGACTTGTGAACAAATTATTGTATGGACAGATAGCCAACAATGTGTTTTTCTTAAGAGAAGATCGCTGACATGGACAAACTTTGTTGTTGGGCATTTTGAGTAATTGTTGTTATTATTATTATTATTATTATTATTATTATTATTTTTAATGTAATAAGAGAAGATCAGTCACAGTTTGACTGAAGTTCACATTTTGTATGCTTCCAACGGTGCTCGCCTGCTGTCTCAAATGTGTGACTTTTATGGCGTCTTTTGTCAAACAGTTGATGAATGTTTTTACCAACTTCCCACCCCAATGACGGCAGCTACTCTCTAATTGTGCTCAGCTTGTGTGGGCTACTGGAATTTACGAGACAATTAAAATATGAACTGCCTGGTAGGATAAATTGTGGTCATTAATGATGCATGCATTTCAAAGTCATAAAAAAAAAATCATCCAAAGTCAATTGACATGAGAGCCGCTAACTAAAGCTAAACCAATCTCGATGTCTGACGAGTCGGCGCAGATCAATGTTTCCACAACAGCTTGTCTCGATTGGTTATTTACCGTCTCGTGTCGGAGTGCTTGTTGTGGGGCATCTCCCGGCGTATTTATAGCTTCACTAGTAAGGCATATGTTTGTGTATTTCTATTTGTAGCCAGGTTGACATCCCCTCTGACTAACAACGCCGGGGCAAATGCACATATAGGAAACCAGCTCGCAGTTCTGACACTAGCTTCGCTATTTGTGTGCTTTTGACATAGTTAGATAAGGTCATGCCCCCCCCCCCTCCTTCCCCTAACAAACGCATAAAATGGAGAAGCTTGAGTGACGCAGGTTCTTTGGAAAGGTTGGCAAGATAATTGAGGCTTGTGTGTCATGTTCCGCTAACACTCATGTCACAATGTGCTGGCGGAATAAAAAAAACAAAAAAAAACAATGTCGTTTGTGTCCTAGCGGGGAAAGAGGCCTCTTCCAAGTGGAGTGCAGCTGACATGATTTTTACGAGTGGCAGCTTGTGTCCACATTGTTACCTTTTTGAATGCTGCCGTTTTCATACAGCAACCGTGACAACAAAACTATGGACTTCAATGTAGGCTGTGTGACGTTGTGCATTAAAGATACACTTTAGCCTCTTTGACCCACAAATCACTCCATTGCAGCACTTGAGGAGTAACAGGCGCCGTGGCTTTTTACAGTTGACCCAGGAAAGTGGTGCAACTGTTGAACTTGAACAAAGCATTCCTCAATCAAATACCTACATCAGGTCTGGAGTCATGCAAAAGCAGACAAGGTGGCTCTCATGTCAATGCTGTACTAGTTAGTTAGTTGGTTAGTTGGGTGTATAACTCACACATCTTCATTATTAACCTGCACGGAGGTGTCATCCTGACTCCGTTACAGCTCTGATACTACATCCATGGGAAATTGTCAGGTCAACAAAAAAAAGAAAAAAGAAGGTGGTTTGTGATCTTACTCTAATCCTCTTTTTGCACATAAAATGCTAACGTTCAGTTGTATTGGTAGTCTTGAAAGGGTTTAACAATGGAAGGAAAAAAAGTTGACCTCTGAACTGTACAGCTGTGGAGAAGCAGGGCAAAAGTAGCTCTTCCCTGTCAATTGATTGTTGTTGTGAAGGAATTGAGACAGTATCCAGCCAGCCTGAACTAGTTTGCAGTCTAAAAAGAACAGCAGCATGACGTTAGCCAAGGCCAACAACAGCTACGGGGACCCCCCCGGGCGACATCAATTTGCTCACTACCATATGCAAACAGCAGTTCCAACGAGATTATTCTACCCCATAAAAGCAATATTTAAAAGTGTAACTAATCGAGTAATTACACCACAAAATGAAGTCAAATGCCCATTCCTAATATAGTCATCAAACAGTCGTAAATGCTCAAAAATAGTGCTGTCACTATCGAATATTTTTTTAATCGATTAATCTATCGATTATTCAATCGCTTAATCGACTGATCGGATTCAATTTAAATTTGCATTAAAATGTATTGCAAAAATACAACCAAACCGCACAACCATGTTAGGGTGTGTGATAATGCAGAATCAGTATTTGTAGTGAAGTGGTTAAAAGAAAAAAAAGAAGAAAAAGAGAACAAAATATGTTTTTGTACGATGTAAAAGTACCAGGAAGCTTTGAGGCCAAGTTGTTTTTGCTCCATGTAATAACTACCAAGAACACATTGTGCAGTCTTTAATACCTTCATCCAAAAGGTTGTGACTGTTTTTGATGGCGTCGATAAAGACGGGCCCGCCTCCTGACGAGTGTTATGACCTTATCACGTCGTAAGCTTGCTGCATTTCCAAATAGTTGTTCTTGCGGTCTTGTCCCCACCGAACGGCTGTTCATATGAGGCAGGCCCGCACCTATTGAACGGACACTCCTGTGGAATGTGCGCGCTCAGCACGTTTGAGCAAACGGCGACACGGGTGCGAACAACCCCGCAGTACCTACTCGCACACACCTGACCGGATCATTTCTCAAAGTAGCTTTTGATGTTTGTCGTTTTGTTTTTTGACTGACTGATTGTATTCTATTGACACGTATGCCGGTCTTGATTTAACTCGGGTGTCCTTGGCTTATTTTTAGTCCACAATAACACAAATGTATCATTTAGTGCCGTCTAGATTACGCACTGTCTGCATTTAAACTGTTCTGCTAGTCTAATGTATGCTTCTTTCTATATGGCTGTAAGTGGCATATACTGTATAATTGATGTGCTGAAAATAACTGAGCGCTTAATCCAAGCATGACCTTTAAATAGAGAGAGAAAGAGAGCGAGAGAGAGGGTTGGGGGGTGGGGTAGCTAGCTGTCTTCTACCCTGTGGGGATGGCTGCAGCGCTTAAAAAAAAACATAAAAAAAAAAGCTGCTGCACTCTTAACTTAATTGTATCTTTTCTGATAGTGTGCAGGCAGGCATAAACATTTTCCAGTCATTTTTACGCAGAGGGCATTCCAGTCCTTTTAATCATCATCATCATCATGTAACCTTCTTTCCTTTTTGACCTTGCACGTTCTAGAGAGGAGACACAGTGCTACCTTGGACTTGGACCGCAGTCCTTTTCATGGGCTTGCAAAAATGTAACTGTGCAGGTAAATATCATGTGATGTAGCTAGTCATTTGACATCACGACACGTCATACACGTATGAACACAAGTTAACATTACAACAAGACGTTGTTCTAAGTTACACACTACCTTCTGACCACAAGTGACTAACGTATGTGAGATAAGTCAGCGGCAAGCACAGGAAGCTCGAGTAGCAGGCTCCAACTTCACTCGGTGCTCCTTCTTGTCAAACAGCACAAACAGATGGCCTCAAAAACACGACACCCGCCACAGGGTTTCCAAATCCAAATCAAATCCTTTGGTTAAAAACTGCTGGTCAGGGCCAGATGTGCAAATAATCCAACCAAAAGAAAGCCAAATTGTCCACAATTTGAATGACATTTGGCATATTATACCCAAAAAATGTCGTTCATAGAGTACAAGAGCAAGACATGAGAACATACACAAGGAGCTGTTTGACGCTCACACAAGCTGGACACAACCACACACGAATACTACGTGACAGTCATTGCACTTTATAAAAGTAGTTTATTCTTGTAACATGTTTAATGCAATACAGTGCTTTTTTTGCATTTACTAGAAGTATGTTACATTTTATTTTTATGGGCTGGAATAGATTAACAGAATTGCAGTTCATTTCAATGTGGAAAGTCAATTTGAAATATGAGTAATTGAGTTACAAACTTGGTCATAGAATAAATGAAATTCTTAAGTCAAGGTAACACTGTGTGTGTGTGGGGGGGGGGGTGTCACTTATGTGACACAATCAGGCTACCCAGCAGAAGGTTGTAGTGTGTGTTTAAAACAACAACAACAGCTAATCGGCACTTCAACCCTAAACGCTAAACTACGGAACTGAAGAGTCCCTGGAGCAAAATGTAAAATGTTTTGATTAGCTGGGCTGATCTTCTGTGTATAAGCTCTCACAACATTACATTTATTTACCAGAAAAATACCACACGTGCTTTGGGAGCAGAAAAAACCCATTGTGACGTGCGGTGATAACACATTTGTCACTTGGTGTCATCACCCGAGTGTTGCTGATGAAAACGTTGTGTGTTTGTTAGCAGCAGAAACGGCGCACTGTGCCTTTAAGAGGCTTCACGTGTGCTGAGGTGCAGTTGGGGGGAGGGACGGAGCTTGTTGACGGAAAGACGGGCCCTGGTTGGCTTGCCTGGCTGCGAGGAGTGACATCACATCTTGTGGTGTAAAATAACATGTCCTTCTATGGCACTAGGCGGAATGTTCCATTTTCTGGGTGGGAGGTGAGCTCGCTCACTCTGCTCCCTTCCTCCCTTAAGGGTTTAGATTCTCACATCACAACTTGTCAAATCTTACATATGTTTGGGAGTCAGGAGTTATATTTAGAGTTGACAGATTAGCATTTTGATTTCTCAATCTTACAAGTCAGGAATTAAGCACAGAATATTGCTTGAAGGAATTCCCTGTGTTGCTCTGTTATTAGCCTGACATCGCATTCCAAAAATTTGCTAGCATTTACTCAGTATGTGCTGCTGTCGTTTTGCTCCTTTAGTTGGCCAACACATGTATCCCATATAATTCTCTGATCAACCTGATAAGGATCCAAAATGTTGGCTATGATAAAATGAGCAGAGCACTCTGACATAATTAACTTTTCTCAAATCTCATTTATTGTCATATTATTCAACTGTTAAGCTGTACTCGCCTCACATTTTCTCTGGTTTTACTCTCTGGTTGGCAAATAGTACGGAAGTGTGGAACTGCCAATGTGGAGTAAACATTTTTGACTGGCAAGCACGTTCGAAAGTACTCACAAATACATTTGAACGTACTTGTAGGTTAGCAAAATATTATTATAATTTATAAGAGTTACGTATAAACAATGTTTTTTCTGTTTTCGAACGTATTGGTATATTGTGGGCCAAATGCTTAAAAATGTGTGTGTGTGTGTGTGGGGGGGGGGGTGTTACACTCGTGCATATGCACGTAATACCCCTGTGGCATTATGGGAAAATATGCTATGTTTGTAGCATTTAGCCTACAAGTACGTTTGAATGTACTTGTGAGTATGTTTGAACGTATTTGCAAGTATGTTTCAACGTACTCGTCATTTACATCGGTTCGGGCATACTGGCCAGTCTAAAATGTTTACTTCCACATTGGCAGTTCCACACTTCCGTAAAATCGTGGCCTATTTCTTAGTTCAAATGACTTGTGCAAAATAATACAATATGCTTAGCAGTGGGAATAGCTTCAAAATTGACAATATTATGATGGTATTTAGTCAACAATTACATAATATGACAGCAATAGAAAGTCGGTCAAATTTCAGATGACTTTTTTTCCACCCTGCTGTCTGTCTTAAGGTGCAGGGCGGAAGATGAAGCCACCGTGCATCAAAATGCATCAGCTGTGTGAACGCCGCAATGTCTCGTTTGGGTCAATTATGTCCGAAAGGGCCGGACAAATAATTGCAGACTGTCCTGACTCCCCGCTGAGCCTCTCGTGCCAGTTTATCAAGATGCCTGTGTGAAAAGCAGCCAAAGTAACTATCAGTTCCATTTAAAAAAAAAAAAAAGAAGAAAAAAAAGGAGTGGCCCGACACAATCAAACCTGTTTTCATTGGTTTTGTTTTGATCTGTGGTGTTGACAGTAAATAGACAACACCTGAGATTGCCAGCAAGCTTGGACAAACAACAACAGTGCAAAATAACCATACATTGTGTCGCTGTACACAGTATAAAACGTATACAGTATAAAGTGTAATAGAAAATGAATGTAATCACCTCGTGCGAAATGTGAACCTGTTTAGTTCACCACAAAGCCTGTTGTTATATATTTGGCAACAGGTTAATTGTACCTTCTGTCATCTAGAGGACGAGCATTTAATATTGTCTTTTACACGATATGTCGCTGGCATAGAGAGATGAACAAAGATTCATTATTGATAGTAAATAAATCATTGAAGAATCTGGATCATTTCCTATAATTGTATTTTAAACTCGACATTAAATATTTTACTGACTATCATTTTCAAGCGTCATCTTCAAAAACGCGGACTCGTTTTCAAACGTTTACATTTCAAACCCAAAAAACCACGCGTCATGAAAATGAACCTTAATAGCAGCTGTTTCATTTCTGACAAATGTAATGTTAAAAACGGGTCGAGACTTTCTTTCATCCATTAAATTCTCTGCTTCTGCCACTTAGACTCACCCTGCTGTTTGTCCAGCACTATCCTAACCCCCCTCTCTTGCTATCTTGTTCTCCACACAAGCGTAACCACAAAAACAGACAGACGGAAACAAAAAACTGCGCTGGCTCGTGAGGCTTGACGTCCTATGCGAACACCCCCGCTGTTTGCTTTTGTGGTACGTTCCGAGACGAGCAGTCACCTCCTCTATCCCAAGTCAGATTTGTATCCACTCTGAGGAAATACACCATGCCTCTGTAAAAGTGTCGTGTAAAAAGTTGTTTCTGGGCGGTGGATAGTGATGAAGAGGTAAAGGGGGAGTGCTCAGTGACGAAGGAGGGTGACACACTCTTGTTTTTTTTATTTAGTTTTTGGCTGACAAGCCATGACAGGACTACTTGTGAATCGCCGGTGAACCCTCCTCCTTCCAATGTCTCAGTGCTTTGGGCCATGGCCTTTCACGCAGGGTAAGACACTTGTGCTTGAAATTCAAATTTTCACTTCCTCCCGTCGACTAGGAAGGTAAAAGTGAATTTATTTAAAGGGAATGCTTTTGGAGTGGCAGAAGCTCAAAGGCTGTATTCACAGCGCTGATTTAGAGCCATCCGTTTGCGCACCCTTTTTTCTTTGGAAACAAAAAGGTTTGTTCTTGTACAAGATGTGACCTTATTTTGCGAGTTGGCCTGCGACAGATGAGCTGATTAATTTAGGAACAGAGTGAACTGGCTTTTCAAGCTTGCCAGACTTTGACCTTTTCATCGCACTGCACAGCGATCACAATCAAATGGAACTGCCCACTTATGTAATAAATTCAACCCACCAAATTGTGCTCTTTGCCCATTTCTCCTGCGATTTGCTATTAAAATGACAGGAAATATGTCCCAGTGCAAAATATTTCTCTGGGATGTCCCCTGTCAACTTGCTGCTGTAAACGTCATGTCTCGTAAACACGTCTTCGTCACTGACAAATATTTTTCACGTGCTTACACACACACAGCGCTTCCCTTCCACATAATTGCAGAAAGTACTCCTGAATGAGTTCACATATTGTATGATTTTAAAAAAATCTAACGTTTAAGCATTATGTACACTAAGACTACATATTTGGGTTATGGTCAAAATTTCAGGTTCTGAAACTATCAGGGTAACTTGTGTTCATGCGTGAGCGGACTGAGTTGTATATCTACTACAATATCTACTAAAATAGATAATAAAACATTTACTGTTGGGATTTTTATAGATCTAAAAAAAACATTTGATACCATAGATCATTCTATATTAATGAACAAATTAGAGAGATGTGGCATAAGAGGTTTAGCATATAAATGGATGAAAAGTTATTTGGACAATTGATATCAGTACTTGCAGTTAAACAATATACAATCAAAACACTTTAAGATCACTCATGGAATTACCCAAGGGTCTGTGCTAGGCCCGAAACTATTTATATTGTATAAAAATTATCTCTGTTGTGTCTCAAAAATATTAAAAAGTGTCTTATTTGCTGATGACACGACTCTCTACTGTTCAGTAGAGAACCTGAAGCAGCTTCTGACTACTGTGGAGAATGAATTGAACACATAAAACAACTGGTTTGACTTAAATAAATTATCATTAAACTTAAACAATACCAAGTTCATAGTTTTTGGCACGAGACAAATCACTCAAGTCAAAATTATGGTAAACTCAGTTAAAATAGAAAAAGTGTATAAAAATAAATTTCTTGGAGTTGTTATTGACGATAAATTATGTTGGAAGTCACACATAGAAAATGTAAAAAATCACTCCGGCATGGAATATTCCGATCTAAACAATGTCATTATACAAACGCCATTTCCGCTTTTGCTACCACCAAACTTGTGATCCATCGCCATGTTTCACCATTTTTGTTTACCTCTGCTTGCGTATTTCCGTTGGGTTGCGCACCAGATGTACAGACTTATATACATGCACATACCTGTATGTGTAAATATTTACCCACGGTGGCATTTTTGCAGAAAATGACTTGAAATGGTTGCAGAGAAATCAATGTGTTCATGTTGGACTCTTTTAGTACGTGGCAATGTAAGATGGCCGCCACGCATACAAGTAGTTCAGACGAAGATTCCTTGCGACTGTAGCATACAAAGAACACAGACCAAAGGTGCATTCAAATGTGGTACCCCAAGATGCTTTTGTATGAGCAAATATTTGTGTTAGAAATGGGGTAACCCAGGGGTCTTGTTCAGGTTTTTAAAAACCCGTGGCTTTTCAAAATCCGAATTGTTTGTAACTGTTGTTGACTGCATGTAAATGTTGTCAAAAGTTTGTAGCTTCTTGCTACTGATGTTATCGTGAATGTTGCTTTAATGATGTGCAGTTTTGCATGATCGAAATAGTCATGAAATGAAAGCAACCAAACACGTCTACAGTTATATCTATGGCACGGATGGCAAAGCAGGAGAAAGTGGTGAAAGTCTTCATTCGGCAATAATAATATTCAGTCACGTGCCAAACGGAACTCAGTAACAAGACATGTGTCCACGTCCCAAGCGTGAAAATGAAAATCGGTTACACCGCCCCTGGGCAACGATCCCTACAAATGAGTCTGAGGAATACATAATACTTTGCGACTCCAGAAGCATGACTAGACTACGCTACAGAAAAGATAACCAAATCTGCACAACATGCTCAGAAAAGCCTCGCCGAGTCATTTATCAAACATCCTTGTTTATGAAATCCATACACGCAGTCTGTTCATAGATTACCCAAAGCCTTTAATTATCTGCTTGAATACAAACACTGTGCAACCATGGACAAGTGGCTGATTTAATTTAGTGGTCTATGTCACCCCTGTTTAAATGAATACAAACCTATAGGGTGGCTCAGTCAAGAGAGACGAATGGACGTGAGCGGTGTTTACAAAGGATCGTTGCGTTTGATCATTTAGCGTTTTGCTAACAATAGCCCGTTCACACATTGAGCTTAAAAGTGCCTTTTTAAATTTACGTGACGTACCGGCGGTGCAGTCCAAAGCGACGCTAGCAGCATTGGACCTTTTTCTTTCTTTTGTCTTTTATCGGGTGTTGTATCAGTAGCAGCACATTTATTTCATCTAGTGATGCACCGAATAATCGGCCACCGAAAATTTTCGGCCGAAAATGAGAAAAATAGGCATGTTCGGCATTCGGCCGAAATAAAATTGGAGCCGAAAAAATATGGCCGAAATAGGATGTTGTGGTAACGCAAGCAAAAAAATAAATAATAATGCTGCAAGCGTATGTATGAATTAAACGCCCGAGGTGAGCGTTCCGCTTCAATGGCAGTAGCCGAAAGCTAGCGTCTTGAGGCTAACCCGGTCGATGCTATCTCTAATCAGCGGTGACGAATAATGGCAACGGCACAAAGTGTTAGCGGAAAGCAGTATCGTGACCTCCGTATGGTGTGTGCGCCAGCGAGAGAAGAGGACGCGGAAGACAATACAAGGCAAGTGTGTGCGTGTAGCAGCTACGCGCGAGCTTACAGCGATCGAACTTCTTGTTCTGCAACTGAAGTGTCGTAGCAAGTTTTGCTGCTGGAATGCAAATAAAGCCCCGTTGAATACGCAACACGGCGCCCGGTTCCTTTACATGATACATTAATTTATTTCACATGACCGAGACGAGAGCTGCGTTATCAGCTGCGACCCAAATCAATTGAGGTTGACGAGTGACGACACTCGAAAAAGTTCACAAAAGCAAAGCTTCATCTCCAAATTATTACGTCCAACAATGTGCAGAAAAGCACTGTGTCTGTGTGCTAACAACAACTTTATTTATCATAGAATAACAAATGCAATGACGTGACGCTGCACTGTGTGCTTAACTGTATGCTTGTGGTTATTCTCATTCATCCACCTCATTTATTTCTCAAATAATTACTACAGTAATATGTGTTGACAACGAGAGTGGGCTATAGCTAATAGTGAATCTGAGTGATATTAAACATTGTTTTTTTTATTTTTGATACATTTTATTTTTTAATTTAGTTTTTAGTTTAAAAAAATATTTTTAGGGTTTCGGTTTTCGACCAAGCGTTTCTCATTTACGGTTATCGGTTTGGGCCAAAAAAAATCATTTTGGTGCATCCCTAATTTCATCCTATATGTCCTTTCATCACTCTCATTGGTGGTCAATTTAAGTTTGGACTTTGGACTTCCTTGTCGTCCATTTTGTTTCGCCTCTTATCGCACAGCGTGCTGTTTACGCAGCTTGACCTGTCACAGCCTTCGATTTAATAAAGCAAAAATTGTGGAAGTGGCATAAACGGTACGACAGTTTTAGTTGAACATGGACGCATAGTCATGGTGCTGTGTTTTTGCTTGCTGTTGCTTACAGCCAGTCTGTAATGTCAAAATTATACATTAAATCACACAGAAATGTTCAGCTGAGATGACTCATTTGGGCTAATTATGTTGTGCCTCATTTTGCTGTCTTAAAGTAGTACCATGTGCTCGGCTCGCTCTCTCGCATGAAACAAGCAGTGCCAGTACATCAAATTTAGAAGAATGCTCTGGGCAGCGGATATTTTATTACTGCATCGAAGGAGTGTATCAGGTCTCATAAAGCTGCATTTCCAACTAAAACCTCACTTGTTGTACTTGCTTAAACTAGAAGATTACAGGCAGATATGCACTTTACGTTGGAGTTCCATTCCCACAGTAGCGACCTGTTCCAACCCTGTACTTTGGAGTACGCTATAGTAGAGTCATAGCTACAGTTAATATTTGTATGAAAGACTTGTAGGCCATAAATACCAAGCAATCAAATGAAAACCACAAACTTCAGCTGTAACCGAGCATGTGATTTCTCAAGCCTAGTAACGAGAAGCGGCAAAAGTAGAAGTGTTGCTCCTTGTGTAAAAAAGATTGATGAAAGTAGAAGTACTCAAGTAAAAGTGATATTGTACAAATTCTGAAGTGTGCCAAGGTAGAAATTTTTTTAAATTATTGTTCTCCAAATGCATTTGTTATTTGAAGTGTTTTGAAGGCAGACATAGTGCTGATTATATACATAACAGGGTAAGCCAAAATCACTCCCATTTACACCGATAAAGCGACAACTAATTGGGCGTATCAAACACGTCCCAGTGGTTATTATGGGCTTTGTTTGCATGAAGACTATTTGTAGACAGTAAATGTGTGTGCTGCCAAGTGCCAAGCCTAAATGACTCATTTAGTGTGCTGCCGATGACGCCAAATACCCCCTTAAAAGTATTCGGTTGTGAAATCAGGAGTCCTACGGATGAGCACACACGTAATAAGCCAATGTTTATCAAACTGGCCATTTTTCCGATTCATTTCAAAGCCAATTGAACTTCTTTTAGGACATGTTAACTGTTGGCTTGTAAGACTTTTGCTTTGACTCGAAACCCATCTGCTTCCTATCCTCTCGACAGCAACAATTCAAGTCATAATGGGGAGGCGGTCGCTCAAACGCTCTCTGTCAACAGACGTCAAATCTTTGTTGCTCTTGGCTGAGCTCAAGCCGTTGAGGATTAAAATGGAGGGAGAGGTGACACGCCTGGCTTGATGTTGTGCTTGTCTTTTGTTTCAAAGCTCACTGTTGGACAAGCTAGTGGCTGAATGCAACAGCTCCTTGACTTCTCTCTGCTGCAAATTGACATGTGTAAGCACTGCAAACACGCTTTAGAAAGCCCCCACTTCCCTTCTGTTTGAATTAGCCACACTTTGGTCAGAAGCTCGTGACATGTTTGTTCTCACTCAATGTACAGTTTCTTAGCAATGTTTTTTTTATTTTTTTAAATAAAGTTTGTGTTTGTCATAAGCAATTAGTTTGTGTACAGTATGCCAATGGTTTGGCAATAGGGTGCGGGCCAAAAACCAAACTACCACTTCTGGGGGCAGTGTGCTCAGTGGTAGAGTGGCCATCTCGCAACCCTGAGGGTTGTGGGTTCGGTCCCATTCCATTGTGAGCGCATCAAAGTTTCCTTGAGCAAGATACTGAATCCCTAGTTGCTCCTCATGCATCATCAGTAGGTGAATAAGTAGTCAAAATGTAAAGCCCTTTGAGGGCTTGTAAGATGGAAAAGCGTTATAGAAATCAAGTACCATTTATTTTACTAATATGGGTCTTGAACCGAAAAGGCTCAGAAATTGGTTCGCGACAGCACTTACCAAGGACGTGGTACTCATCACGGTTCAGTTTTATGTACTTTTTTTTTTTAATTTTATTTTTTACTTTCATCCTCAGGGAAATTGTCTTTTTGTACGATCGATTGGCTGTCTGATAAATCAGCATCAATTTCCTTAATTTTAGGGGATCGGTCAGGCTAATTTTGCCTTGCTCAAGGGCACATTAAAAATACTTCTTGTTGGTCCCAATGCACCTAACAATAGCTGACATTGATTTTTCCATTTAGCCTTCCAAAATGGCCTCTAGTAGCTTTTGATGGTCTACAAACTGGCGCTGAGCATCTATTCAAGGGGCCCATATGGAGTCAATGTAGGCTACCACAATGTCTAGACGAGCATAAGCCAATTAGAGACGACTTTCTCCACTGCCATTCTCACTGCTGATGCTCGTGTAGCATTAGCCGACTGCCCTTTATAGACTTTGCCGTAAATGTTGGCTTTGAGCAGGAAATGGATAATATAGGATTGCCCATTTACTGTCACACAGTCGTTCAAAAGTTATAAAACGTATGCACTTGAATTCACAGTCATGATGTGCGACTTTTGTTGTATGTGCTTCCAGCAACATGAACCGTGAGGACCGCAATGTGCTCCGAATGAAAGAAAGAGAAAGGAGAAATCAAGAAATCCAGCAGGGAGGAGGCGAGGCGTTCACAGCAAATTCCCCACTTTTCCCCGAACCGTACAAAGTGGTAAGCTCATTTTATTCGCTCTTGTTCATTCATTTCCTCTCAAAATGTTAGCCTAGACAAGGAACATGAATCGCACAACCCTGCTGCTTACAGCAAGAATAAATATGGTTCAAATATTCTTTGCTGTCCATGTCGCCTTTTGTGGCACACAAGTTTCACTGACATTACATGATTGGCACTCACTTGTAATTAAGAGACTCCAGAAATGTCGACAAGGAATCAGCTGCTATGTGGAACAAAAATTTGACACCCCCCTATGACTTTTTTTTCTCCTGTTGTGTGTTTCATGCAAGTATATGGGCTGACTGTAGTTATGATGTTATGATTGTTCAAGAAAAATGGGCAACATGAGTGCTGACAGAGCAGTGAGGTTTCACATTGCAGTCATTGCAATGCGTTGTCACTGGCCAGGTCAAACAGCCATTGCAACAATTTTGCAGTCAAATTTAAAAAGGGCGTCGTACATTGTCGGTTTCTCAATCTTCAAAAGTCAAGATAAAATGCAGGATCAATATTGAACACTGTTACTGGTGGTGTTTTTAGGCTTTGATTCAGCCGTGTTACACAAGCGCTCGTCTTCTCCAATAGGATTTTGCAGGCATTTTTCTTAATTGCATAATATAATTAAAGCCGTGATGCACAGAGCAGTCTTAAAGGCATCAAAGTGTGGTCTGTGATAAGAGGCGTAAGTCTCCACTCCAGGCAGAATCCTCCCTGAAGCCCGTAATCAACAAGTGGAGGCAATATGGCGCAACACTGACCTGGTCAACACGGGAAATGCTTGACTAGTACTGTAGCTGCTAGTTTGCTAGTTTCCGGATTTTCTGGCAGGTAATGCTGATGTCCTACTTGTGAAAACGATTTATTGTATGTGTGCCGATGGTGAGACCGTGGTCCTTTCTTACAGACGACAAAAACAAACCATGTCAAGTTGTTTTGTTAATAATTTCAAAATGTGGCTGAGGCATCCCACTTTTTTAAAGCTGCAACTCGAGCTGTAGACCGATGGAAGGGCTTTTGTAGTATTTCCAAAAGAATTCTATTGAAAACCTGCAGGGTGCCCAGAAGGGGGGTTACAAACAAGAGATGTGCTATGTTGCACTTTCTGCCAGATTGCAGCTTCCAAATCAAAACCTTCTTTGGACTTAACACCGTAGGTTAGTTAAATCGGTAGTGAAATACAACACGCATCCTCGGTCATCCCGTGACCTCCTGGTGTCAATGCGCACAAACGAGCCTAACTAGATGTAGGCCAGCCTGCTCCGGCCTGGGCACTACCACCGTAAAGAAGATTTGCGCTTCCCGCATTGATCTAATCTTTGCCGCTAACCGGATTTGCGCGGAGGTAAGTAGCCCCCCCCCCCCCCCCCCCCCAAGGGCTCAAGCGAGTCGTTGGGGCAACGGTGAGGAATGTGAAAGGCGCCCAGAGGTGAGTGACAACTGAGGGGTTTTGCCCTCGAGGAAGTGAAAGGAAAAAACATTGCGGGAGTTGACGTCTTGTGAGACAACAATGACATGCTAAACACAAATGCACATGTAATCATAAGCCAAGTGTTTTCTTCTCTGTATCTTTCGTCTCCTGCTTGTCCACGTCTTACGTAAGCTTTGCTGCATGACTTTATTTTCCCTCTTCATGCTCCACTAAGTGGAAGTGCGCCGTGGTGCATTTAAAGACGCACATGTACAACAGCAGACTTCTGTGATCCATTCCAACATGAAAGACAATGAAGAAATTGGCCCTTTATGAATCACGTCTGTTGCTTTTTTAATGTTCTGTCATATCAAATGTGTTACATAACCTCTGTGACGACAACCAACTAGGCAAGAAAATGTTTTTGTTATCATCTGGCTTTACAAAGTGGTCTGTTGACTATTCATACGGGAAAAATCTGACAAATTGCTGGCTTGAAAGAAAATTGAGTTTGAATTACACTGTTGATGCCGTAGAGAACGAACAACTACATTCTCCATTGTCTTGACGCTTTTCTGTCACTGAGCATACACAAAATGGACGATCAACCAGCTGAAATCATAAGGGGTGTTGTTGCGTTCATATACAGAATGTGTCTGTGAGTTTTTGTTTTCCGCACACAGTAAAGAGAAGAGCCTTCATTTGTTGTTAGCATTGTTTTTAGCTGTAGCATGCTGAGTCAACAGGCGCTTGAAACATCAACTTGTACGCATATTAACTCAAACAGTGGCCTTCCCTCCAATTAGTGTGTCTTGCATATCTGCCAAAAATATAATACGCACCTCGCTCTAGTCATGTGTTTATTATACACACTGACGTTAATATTTAACTGCTGAGTCTCAGATGTATTACTGTGGAGTCTTACTGACTGGTGTAAACAAGTTCTTCACTCCAATTGCATTTGAGCAAACCTACGCTGTTGTTTGGAAACTATGCAACAATTTGAAATGCGCTACCAAAATGGCACAAGTTGTCATTCTAAAAACATCACTCCTAAAATTGTGTTCCTAGCAAGCATTAATGATCGGGGCTATTTAACACAAGATCAGCCATGAAATCACTTGAAAACTGCCTTAGTGAAAATACTGAAAACAACGCCCTCATGTTTTATGGCGTATCATCCGCCCTACGTAAAAGCTGTTGAAAAGAATTCTTCAGGCTCTCAAGAAGTCCTAATTGCTCACCTCCCGAAGCAATCCTAGCAGGGGGTCGTCAAGTCAATGTTATGAGCTAGCAAGCGATTTCCTGCCTCAGATAGCAGCTTGTGTTTCCTCTGTGTAAATCTGTCGAAGAAAATTGTGGTCTGATGCTGGACGTGTAACTGGATCCTCCCACTAAACTGCGACATGCTAGCTGTTAGCGGCTTGGCGGTAACCTTTGGCCGCAACGGAAGCTTTCACATCTGGCTTTGATCGATACACTAGCATCTGTGTTCACGGATGAGTGAGGCCGGTCGCTCGGAGCAAGCCTACTCTGACTCCGGTACAGTTTCACAGCTGTAATTCAGTTTGTTTAATGGGTTATTTTGTCATGTTTGCATTTATGGTACATAGTCCGCACATCACAGCACTTTCCAATCTCCTCAAGTTGTGCTGTTGTTCTTTGTTGCTGATGCATTCCCCACAAAACACAAACCAAGGCCGGGAAAATTATTTTGTCATTGTGTAATTTCCTGTTCAGTTTTTGGTATGCACTTTTTTTTGATGGGTCTACATTCTTCATAGTGAGATTTCACACATTGATGACCCCATTGATTGTACAAGTTGTATGGTATTGAAAAAAAATTCTAATTATCAAACGTCTGGGTTGAGTAACATTTTCCTTGTTTACGCAACATCAAAAGCTGGAATGTAATTTTTTTTCCTTTTCAATATTTGTATTACAATCTCAAGAGTAAAGTTCCAATAATGACTGTATTCTCTCCATCGTCACACTGTCCTCTGCCCCACTTCTTCTCCTCCTATTTACTGTCTCCTACTGCAGTCCAGCAAAGAAGATAAACTGTCCAGCCGTATTCAGAGCATGCTGGGCAATTACGACGAGATGAAAGAACCAATTGGCGAGGCACTTCCCAAGCTTAGCGCCAAACCCTCCAACAGCTCGTCTTCCTCCGAGGAGAAATCTGGCGCACCGTTGTTCGCCGACAGCCAGCGAGGAGGTGGCAGCAGTCAGAGCAGTAAGTGGACTCCTGTCGGCCCTGCCTCTGCCGCCTCCTCGTCCCAGTCGCAGAAACGCTCCGGACTGCAAGGGGGGCACACTAGCCAGAGGGGCAGCGGCGGCAGTAGCGGCGGTGGCGGTAGCCAAAGACACAGCGAAAAGAAGTCAAGTAAACACGCCGGCGGCTCTGAGCACTCCAAGTCGCACACATCCAGTCCGGCCAAGGGTTCTCTGAGCTCCTCCGGCGGCAACAGTCACTCCCGGAGCTCCTTACCCGCCGAGCAGCATCACAGCAAGGAGCGCTACCGGTCCAAGTCCCCGCGAGACCGAGAGGCCAACTGGGACTCGCCCTCACGGGTTCACACCTCCTTCCCCAGCGGACAGCACTCAAGTCAGGCTTTCCCCCCTTCGCTCATGTCCAAACCGGGCTCCATGCTCCAGAAGCCCACGGCCTACGTGAGGCCCATGGACGGCCAGGAGACGGCGGAAGCTAAGAGCTCGCAAGTGGAAAGCTACAGCGGACAGTCACACAGCGGCGCCATAGGGGAGATGAAGTCTAACGGCAAGGCCTCGCTCACCAAACTCAAGATCCCCTCGCAGCCTGTAGAGGTAAGACTTGTCATGAGAATCATGTATTTCCCCCAAATAGACGCCGTGCCGCAATTAGGCAAATAAATGCCTCCCTCAAATAAATGCCCCCCTCCCCCAGTAAATATAACCGTAACTGTGATAACACTGACACCATTTTTTTCCGCCACACACAGACCCATTAAATAGTTAACTACTAACTTTGCTGCTAACAAAAACTGCAGCACCTACTGAAGCACGTAAACCATCTCAAATGAATTCAAGTGTCAAGACAATTTAAGATGTGCTTACATTCTGTGGATACGGCATTTTTAAGCATTAGCGTTCCAGTCGACTCTCCAATGTGCACAAGCACGTTTATGCTCAGTCCAGCAAATGAGTTTCCCGAGATGATAATTGCATTCTAATGTGATCGCTCTGCAATGTTGCGTGTGTTCAGGTTTGCTTCAAGGAGCATTATTATTTTATATTGTTTTGTAGAAATTGGAGTCCACCTTAATTGGTCCTCACTTCCTTTTGCAATTTGAGGAAAATGTTAACCCCCCCCAAAAAAACTTTCCTTTATATTATTTTTTCGTTTTCTCCTTTTGAGTATTTACGAAACTCCCCAGCTACACTTGGCGTGGAACTTTTCTGGGCCTTTTTTTGGACCTAAAAAAGAGTGACTGTTGTAAAAATGAAAGTGCACCTGTTTAACCATCTTGAACTTGTTGTATTAGTCATTTATGAAAAAACTTTAACATATGAGCTTGTTTACGAAGGTATTGTTTCTATTTTTAGGGATCTGGGGATTCTAACTGCGTTGATGAGATTCTAAAGGTATGTTCTGTACATGCAAGTTACTTTGTATTCAGTGGCGAAAGCTCCAGTCTTGTCAGTGGAATAGAAAAGTTTCGCAATGCACGCACCATATGGCTCATTTGCAAATTTTTCCCCCTCTGTATGTGTGTGTGTGTGTGTGTGTGTGTGTGTTTTCTTTCTGTCAGGAAATGACTCAGTCCTGGCCCCCTCCATTGACAGCAATCCACACCCCCTGCAAGACGGAGCCCTCCAAGTTTCCCTTCCCCACCAAGGTCGGCATTGCCCAGCAGCTGACTTTTATTCAATGTCTCCGTTAAACTTTGCGAAGGTTCAATCATTTTTATGCTTCGCGTCTGTCTTGTTTCAAAATCGCATGCGCAGAAAACCTTTGGTTGCTCTGGAATAAGCACGTTATAGTGATAACTTAGACTTACACATTTGCAACACTCGGCTATTCACTAAACGGTCACAGATTAGACAGAATCACGGCAAAGGATTAAGCATTGTCATAAAAATCAAACTGAATGCTTTGTATTTTTCCACCCGCAGGATTCTCATTCGTTTTCAAGTGGACAGAGTGAGTAATGACACAAAATTCATTCACTTCAACTTCAGTACACGGAGCCTCCAAAGTTGATACTGGTTGTTTTCCAAGAGTATAAACAATAAAATGGAATAAAAAAAAAGAGTAGATAGATTGATTAATTGTACAAACAATGCTGAAGGAATTTTAGACCATGACTTAAGAGTGACCCAACTTACAAGCTTTGAGACATATTCATGCTTTGACTTAACGAGCACCTATTTGAGATGAAGAAATGTCATTGTGCACACAATGACAAATAAAGTTAGATTCTATACAGGCGCTGTGCTACATGCTGGCTTTCAACTCAGCTCACTTCACTACATGCAGCAGTTTGCCACAAAATGAAATGTGTTTCCAAAAAGTGGCTTCAAGCTGTTTATTGCCACTCCCAGTTAGTTTTACAAATGTATTTAAAACATCATCATCACTTTGAATGTCCGCTAGCTTAATGCTAATTCTTGGTGCAAAATGCTGGAGAGAGGCTGACTTTTGAGTTTTTCCCCCCATCTTTGATTGAACTACTTAGTTGAGGGCCATTCAACATTGGAGGTTCCACTTAATGTATGTTTCTGCATCCTTAAATTACGTGTTCACAAGGCTACTTGTGATTTCCAGAGCGAGGCAGTTCTTCCAAAAGCTCAAGCAGCCACCAGTCCAAAACTTGTGATGACCAGCCAACGTATGTACTTCAACTTTGCTCTTCCACCTCCATTCTTATTTTGACCCGAACTTTTGAAAACAAGTGTCTCTTGTCCATTAGTATGCTGGAAGATGACCTCAAGCTCAGCAGCAGTGAGGACAGCGATGGAGAACAGGACTCTGCCAAGAATGCCTCAAGAAACACATCAGCAAGGTTGGAACTTCACTTTGACACAACATGAAATCTTGTGTTGCAAAAGCCACAGTAGAAGAAGAAGACTTATTCATATCTAATCAGCGCTTTTGTCATCCGCCAATGAAACATGATTTGGACCTTTCTTTTGACCTCTTAGCCATAACAGTGAAGGAGCCGAGCAGTCACGAGACGATTCGAGCTCAGAAAGCAGCTCGTGTTCAGACAGCGAGAGCGAGAGCAGCACCAGTGACAGCGAGACCAACGAGCCCCTGCGGCCCGCTTCTCCCGAGGTGACCGGAATTTGTACACAAGTTGGAAGTTAACAATAATGCACCAGTAAAAGACATAAATAGAGAAAATATATGTTAGCCAGAAATTAAAAACAAATATATATATATATATATATATATATATATATATATATATATATATATATATATATATATATATATATATATATATATATATATATATATATATAGCGGTAAGTGGCTCATGTTGACGATGCTCATTCTTGTCCTAGCCTGAACAACCAATGGCCAACAAGTGGCAGCTGGACAACTGGTTCAAGAAGGCCGCCCCACCGTCGCCGCTGGATAACAACAATGTCCAAACCAAGAGCAAAAAAGAGGGCCGAGATAACAGCTCAGGGCGTGGCTATAGCAGCCAGGGAGGGGGATCGAAAGATTCCTCTGCACCGGCCCCAAGCAGGGACCTCCGGGTGCCGCAAAAGGGAAGCGAGAGCGGCCGGGGTCGGCAGAAATCTCCAGCCCAGAGTGAGAGCAGCACGGGGAACCGCAGGCCCAAGAAGTCGGAAAAGCCGCCGGTGGTGGAGGAGCCCAAAGGAGGCCTGAGGGTGGAAAGCGAGCCTGCGCCCGAGATCCCCCCTCATCGGCCCAAAGCGGCCACCAAGGGTTCCCGCAAGCCCAGCATAAAAAAGGAACCCAAATCATCCCCGCGGCCCAGCGCTGCCGCCGTCACAGCGGACAAGCGCAAGCCCAAAAGCAGCTCCAAGTCGACTCGCGGCAAGTCTCGGGAGTTCGTCGACACGGACTCCTCGTCGTCGGACTCTGAGGGAAATGACAGCGTCCCATCGTCCTCGCAGACGCCCAAGTACACCGAAAGTATCAGGACGCCCGTCTGCGTCTTCTCACCCATGGAGGAGAAGGAGCTGCTTTCTCCGCTCAGCGACCCTGACGAGCGCTACACCCCCAGGCAACCTCCGCAGGTTTTGATTGTCAAAATAGGTCTGCTGAAAATCTTACACTCCTCACTTCCCATAATTACATTGTGTTTGTACGCAAATTCACACGTCCCTTTACCATCTACCGTAGATCTCAGCTTGCTATCGAGGATCCCCGGACGGCCGTACAAAGAGCCGGTGGAGATAAAAGTGGAGCGCGACGACTCCCAAGACAGAGACGGCAAAGACTTCAGCAAGCAAAGCTCAGAAAAGAGCTCCAGCAAGGCCAAGAGGAAGCACAAGGTTCGACACGTTAGCAACTATTCTCCCCTTGTGCTATCATTTGCGTCGTCTACTCTCGGGTCATCTTTGTATCCATTTTTTTTTTTAGAATGACGAGGAGGGCGCCAAGCCAGACAGCAAGCGATACAAGCTGGAGGAAAAGTCTCAATCGCATCATAAAAGCAGCAGTAAAGAGTAAGTGTTCTTAATCCAAGCACCTGTAAGCATTTCGGACGCCATTTCATTTTGAAAGAGCTTCTTGAAATTACTTTCAAGGTCAAGCCCATAAACTGAAACTCATCTTAAAATCACAGTATAAAAACACAGGAATTGGAGCCGCAAATTCACGTCTTTTCTTCTTGAGAAGTTTATAATATAAAGTACAGGCCAAAAGACACACCTTCTCATTCAATACATTTGCTTTATTTTCATGCCTACTGTATGTACATTGAGGATTCTCACTGAAGACATCAAAACTATGACGACAACTATGACAACAAACACACGTGGAGTTATGTACTTAAAGAAAATGAGAAAATAATTAAATAAGTACATAAATAGCCACCCTTTTCTCTGATTACTTTTTTGCACATTCTTGGCATTCTCTCGATCACCATCGAGTCACCTGAAAGGGTTTTCCAACAGTCTTTATGCCAAGAGTATGCAAAAAAGTAACCTGAGCAAAGGATAGCTTTTTTGAAGAACCTACAATATAAAACATGTTTTCAGTTATTTCATCTTTTTTTGTTAAGTGCATAAATAACTCCACATCAGTTCATACATAGTTTTGATGCCTTCAGTGAGAATCTACAATGTAAATAGGCATGAGAATAAAGCAAATGACACATTGACATTGGCCTGTACTGTAGTTTCTCTGTCACATGCATTTTTGTGTGTGGCGATTATAGGTCATCGATCAAGAGTTTTGTGCAATTCCAGCTCTTTGCAAATGGATCTCAATGGCTCAAAAATTGTTTCATTTTGCTGATATTTTCTGTAACAGTGATTCCTTTAAATGCCAAATTACAAAAGAGTAAAATGAAAACCTCAAAAGTGTCACTTAATCCTCAGTCCGCCATTTTTGTTATAAAAAGGCCACAGACATGAACAACATTGCCGTATATTCTTTGAATATTGATGCTATTTAAAAAAAATAAAATAAAAGTTTAATAGACGTATTCTGATTTAATGTGTGATATGTCTCAAATTGTATGGAAGTTTTAAGGTCAAGGATCTTAAATAATATGAAACACTTTTCATTTGAGCTAATCCACTTTCATTTTATGCTACATGTGCACGTATGACCATGTGATCGAAGCTTTTTCTTATCATGTGCCATTTCAGTTTTTATAAAAACTTTTAAGTGCTGTATTTGCGGGTTTAGAGTTCCTGAGGTCCTGTTTGTTTTTGGAATTGCATTGCGGGTCAGTTGAATTGCTCTCTGGGTTGTCCATCCCATCAGGTCCAAGAGGTCTTTGGAGAAGAAGGAGGATCCGGTGCCCTCTCCGTCCATAGCGGGCCTGCAGCGCACGCCGAAGGCCGAGCATCCCAGTCGCAAGAGGACGCTCAGCCAGTCGTCCACGTCGCTCTCCAGCGGGGCGGGCAGCGGCAAGGAAGGAGGCCACGGCACCAAAAGCACCTCCGCCTCCAAGCACCGCAAAGGCGACGACAAGGGACGCGGCAATCGAGACGGCAAGGTGGGGGTAGCGGGAGCTGATACATTCCCTGCCGGGGGATTTGAATAACAAAACCAAGACAAAAATATTTGCCTTGGTTCCATTTTATGCATGCCATTGAAGAAAGTTGATCCTCCCACAGGAGAAATCATCAAAGAGCTGCGATAACCAGCTGGCCGTGGCGCCGCTCTCCACCGACTCCAAATCGCAAAGATCCAAGCTACCGTTTGAGGACAGGTGAGACGCATTTTCTAAGGTGTGTTTGCGCAAGGTGGGAGGACGTCTTCACCAGCAAGCAAAAATGATTCTTGCATTCGCTCTCTTCTTGTTAGGCTACAGGAGACACTTTTGAAGATATTTGACGCGGGAAAGACTCTTGAACATATTGCCTTGTTGATATTTTTGTTTCAGGGCCCATTCAGCCGATCATTACTTACAGGAGGCCAAGAAACTTAAACATAATGCTGATGCACTGGTAACACATCATCACATTTTACATCAGAAAAAAAAAAAGTCGTGTTGCTTGGCTCGCTCTGTGTTAAGTGCATGCTAATTGTTTTGTAGCTGGACCGTTTTGAGAAGGCCATTTACTACCTGGACGCCGTGGTGTCTTTCATCGAGTGCGGCAATGCCCTGGAGAAGAGCGCCCAGGAAGCCAAGTCTCCTTTTCCCATGTATGCTGAAACTGTGGAACTCATCAAGTAAGTCGCCAAAGACAACATTTGCATGTTGATGAACCTGTTTGACCTAATAAAGGTTTTGACTGCCCACGCAGGTACACAATGAAGCTAAAAAGCTACATGGCCCCCGACGCCACTCCAGCAGACAAGCGGGTCGCCGTTCTTTGGTGAGGATTTGACCACAAGTTGCCCTTTTCACACTTTCCCCCCCGTTGCTGTCCACATTTTGGTCACTGGATCTTTGCCCAGCCTGTCAGGGGCGGAGCAACTGAGTTTATTTTGTAAATTAGTCCTACTGTTCTGTAAGAATGCCGCGATTTGACATGATCGTCTCAAAGACACGTTCACAAGTAGGCAGATAATCAAAGAGTTACTTCATTTCGTTTCACACCGCACATGCACAAGTGTTTGTTTACAAACAATGAGTGATTTGTGGTGTTTTTTGTTTTGTTTTGTTTTAAAACTGGCCTTTTTTTCTTCCCAGCCTACGATGTCAGTCTCTGCTCCACTTGCGGTTGTTCAAGCTGAGGAAAGACAGCGCTCTTAAATACTCCAAAACGCTCACAGAGCAATTAAAGGTACTTCAAGTTGAACTCTGTTTGCACATGAAAGCCACGGACAGTTACCGTGTATCCGCCCAACGTTGTTTCCTATTCATTTAATTGTTGTTCCTCATCCATTTGTCAGAACTCTCTGAGTAACACCCAGGCTCCCTCTCCTGGAATGGGGAAGTAAGTCATCCATCCCGCTTCTTTGAACTTGCCTTCATGTTAGAAAAAGACATCATCATCAGATACATTTGACCTCCTCCTTCTTCTCCATATGCAGCAAGGCGGCTGGCATGCCTTCGCCAGTGTCGCCGAAGCTGTCGCCGGGCACGGCGGGCGGCTACTCGTCAGTCAGCAGCGTCGGCAGTGGCGGCGCCGGCTCATCCGTCACCATTCCGCAACGCATCCACCAGATGGCCGCCAGCTACGTGCAGGTCACCTCCAATTTCCTCTATGCCACCGAGGTGTGGGACCAGGCCGAGCAGCTGGCCAAGGAGCAGAAAGGTAAGCTGGCAGGACCTTTTTTTTCTTTTCTTGGTGAGGGCTGGTTTTTCCTTTTCAAGTGGATGATGAGCCTTTCCTAAAACACTAATGTTTTGACACAGTATCTGAATGAAAATGCTACATTTGAATAAATGTTGATTATATTCACTGATCATTTGTGGGATCTGTGTGGTAGTACCAAGACTGACCTGTTAGAGGCAGTCCATGGTGCCATGGTGGCATCCACATGACTGTAGAATACAGTCTAGGACTAGGACTAGCATACATGTTTAGTACCTTGTGGTTGCAAACTGTCTCCTTGACATTTTTATTGTGCTGATAGAAAGATGTGGCAAAGCACTTTAAAAAAAAAATGAAGCTCCGAGTCCTCCCCTCACTTGAACAGAGGCGCTTGACACCAAGCTGCCACCAGGTAGCGCCAAAGCAATACTTTTCTTTTACACAGGCCTTTGGCCTGAGCAGAAAGTTGGCTGATAAAGGAGGTTAGCTTTAAAAAAAAAGAAAACAAGAAATGTAATTGTGGTTATTTATCTTGTGTCTTGTTCCCCCGACCAGGGACTCATGTATTGTTGTTGTTGTTGTTGCTCAGATTTCTTCCAGGAGTTGGACAAAGTGATGGGTCCTCTGATTTTCAACAGCAGCAGCATGACGGAGTTGGTGCGTTACACCCGCCAGGGCCTGCACTGGCTGCGACTGGATGCCAAGCCGCTTCTTTCCTAGCCGGGGCTCTCCCTTTTTAACGTGTCCCTGCACGCTGCAACACACACATACACACTCAGCGACACGCACGGGACGACAAGCATATCTCCGTGTGCACCCGCATCCTATTTTTATTTATTTTTTATCAGCATCAGCTTGCCAAAAAGTGAGCATCCCGGGGAGAAGCAACTCACCAAGCTCTTCACATATCTTAATCGTTGAAACATGATTTTATTTTTTATCCATTTGGCCCTGAAGCGCTCAGTGATTTATTTATTATTTATTCCCTGCACTTCAGTCCATTTTTTTTATTGTTTGAATTGTTTCCCCCCCACCAAAGTACCTCTTACGAAACACCAAAGGTGCTTTAAGATTTTTCAAATTCTTGTTTTTTGTGCCTTGGAATGCGAGCTAGAGGAAAAGCAAGCATCTGTCTCCTCTCTTCATGTGAATTTTTCTCACCTTTTCCAAATCTTTCTGAGCGGCAATGCTGCATTTTGTCTTTTAAAAGCTTCCTTGCATCCGCTTGATTCCAATGTTTTTGCCAGCACATGTTTTAGAGTGCAAGCAAGGGCTACTGTGCACACCCGGCCGTCAATAACCATTTTGTGATGAATTGAGCCACATGTTGCGGTTGTGAAAGCATGCAAATGGCCTCTTGGCTTCTTCAAAGTATCCCATTTAGCGTCACATTTCTTGCCATGGCGTTGCGCTGAGAAATCCTTGAGGAAAGAGTGTTGTTTGCCCACAGTGTATTTTTAGGAGTCACAGCAGGGAGTGTTTGAAGCGGCGTCCGCCAATTCAATGCAGTTTCTTTACATTAACGTTTATCAAAAGTGGCATCTGAGACGCAGTGTTGTGCATAAGAAAGAAAATATATTCAAATATATAGAGTTTATTTATATACATAGGCAGATGACTTCTTTTTAATACATGGATTTTTAAAACTATTTGATGACTTTTTACAATAGAGTGCAAAGTATGTGGATTTTCTTTCTTTCTTTTAAATTAAAAATAATTGTAGCTTGTTAAGACAGTTATTTACCGTTTTTCTTCAAATAGACGACATTTTAACAATTAGAAAAATCTTCCATGGCAACATAAATGTACTGAAGTCATGAAGACGTTTTTTGGTAGTGGAAACACATTTCATTATTCTGCTTGTCACTCAACGTCGCTGGCATAGCGAGATAAACAAAAATGCATTCTTTGTAGTCTATGAATTAGAATACTGTATTCCAAATGTGATCATTTGAAATCAACATTTGCATAGACTGTTTTTTATATTAAAAATGGAAATGGCTGATAGAAAGCGGCAAATTGCTTTGAACACAACATGACGGGAGAAGTGAGCGTGTTGTCCCGTCTGCTAAAGGCCGAATATTCAGTTTTCCATCCCGCATCGGTCGTCGGTAGCGTTTATGCAGCACAGCTACATGGAAACAAACAATGCTAAAAAAAATAAATTTTAAAAAGTCTGCGCCAATCGTAAAGGAATTTTATTTCTGTCTAGCTCATTTTTCAGCTTTTTTTTCCTCCCGTCCCGTCATTGTCATCCTTCAGACAGACTGTTTTCCTCCCTCTCAACACTTGAAAACGAAAAGAAAAAAAATCGGAATTATTTTTCAATCTATGCAGGATTTGTCTTTCTTTTTTTTTATTTTTATAAAAAGGATGTTAGGGGACTTTTTTAATGTATTCATATGCTTTTTTTTTTAACAATTCAAGTGTCCAATGCCTTTTTTTTTTTTTGCAATGTAGTGTACTGGTTTTAGTACGTTTATGTATATATTTTCTAACAAAACAATTAACACACAAAAAAAAGCAGATGGTTTGTGCCATTCTGTACCTAAAGCTGGAGGCCACTTTTTCTCATAGGAAAATCCTCTTTTTTTCCCCAATTGCCAGGCCAGCCAAAGTGTTGATACACTGGTACACTTTGTAAGTACAAATGTATACATCCACGCGTCCTTCTTCACCCTTGTTTTAATTTATTTTTCTCCCCCCCCCCCCCCTTTTTTGCTTCCATTTGATGCAACAGGCAGAAAGATGTAAATGTTGATGATGATGAGATTTCATTGTAAGTAGTAATGAATATTAATGAATCCAGGGTATGTTTTTTTTTGTCTCAATAGGAAGATGATAACATTTGCATGTTTCTATTTAAATGTATAAAGTGTACATAATGATTTTTTTTTCTTAAGGGTGAATTTCTACTACAGGAGGACATTTTTGATGAAATTGAATATCGCTGTAAATATATTTGTCAGATACTTTTATGCACATTTCCCCCTCTTTTCTCTCTTGCTTATGGGTCTTTGGAAGATGACAGCCAAGTCTCTTACGCTCCAGAGGTGGGGAACACTTTTTTTCACTCAATTTTGGGGAAAATTATAAGTGAAACAAATGTTTCTCTTTTTCCAATTTGCACGGCTGTCAGGTTCCCCACCTCTGTGCAAGTCTTTGACATGCTTATGTCTTCACCGCCATTTTGTTTCGTTATTGTTCATCCTACAGACCGTCACATGTACAGTCTTCCGTCAGTCAGAGTATTCCCCACCCTCTTTATCAACAATTGGTCATCTGAGTCTTTTAAGAAAGAAGTTTGTCAAAATCTGTAGCAGTTTATACAGTTTCCTGTATACCTTTCAAAGCCTCAATGAGCAGCCTACACTATGTACCATAGTGGAAATTGGCTTGGTTTTGAAGATGAAAGATGCTAAAGATACGAACAATGGATGCAATACGTTTGAAAGGTACTTGTGGACTTTGAGCTTCAAACTTTAGGTCATGTAATTTAATGAGCATTATTGTCAAGTGAGTATTAATTGTGTGACTAATGAGAGTCTGTCCTGAATATTCTTTGTATTTTTGTCGTATTGAGAATAAAATATATATGAATATGTACATGGCTGCGCTGTGGTACCTTGTTTAAACGGATAAAAGATTGGGGGGGGGGGGGTCATTACATTGTTAAACTAATTGGCTTAAACTATATGCGTCTTCATTTCAAATGCGCTTTTTTGATGAAAATGCAAAATTTTATAATATGCAGTAAAAATAGATATATACTGCAATTTTTCTGCCTCTTAAAACACACTAAATTAAAATGTAACCCCCCAAAAATTTATTGCAGTTTTTTTAGATGACACGTGACCGATTCAGTGTGGTGTGAGTACCTCTCGTGGGATGCAGGCTTGCTTTAGTGGTACGTGGAAGAATCACTGCCTTGGTAAAGTTAGTTTTATTTCACTTTCAAGTTCAACACATTTACATGTTTTAATCACTTATGTGCAATTTTTTTATTTAGTAGTCATTATCCCATGCACACACACACACACACACAACACCATCAATCTATTTAGTTACCGTGCTAATCTTTAACTGTATATAGTTGTAGTAATGTTAAATATACTTGTTAGAAATAATAGGAGGAACACCTCGCAAGCATCAGTCATGGATAATGCACACAAAATGTGAAAATCACGAAAATGTCTGTGCATTTGAAAAACACGTGAAAAGCATGGATATTTGTGGATCTAAAAAACGTGAAAATTACGAATTTATTTGTAGTAATTTTTAGACAAATCTCTTTTCATACATGTGAAGTCCTTTACATGGCTTTGCACGGCACATGCATGCAGAGCCTCTTAGGAATGATTAGCTGGCGCTTTTCAATCCACATTGCACTGCCCTGATAGAATTAACTCATTAGTGGACGACACAGTCCATGAAATAAAATCACAATCATGTGCCTGCAGGTATTTGAACACAATCATCTCCAGCCTATTTGAGCAGCTTTTTTTTCTGTGCAATTTATCTTATGAAATATGTATTTTTCTTTCATTTGTTACTAGAAAGAACAGCAAACGTGTTCCTTTTGGTCGAATGTGTTGTGCCACCAGTGCGTGCAGGCCCTGTTTGTTGTGGTTTCAATATGTTTGCGTCATCATGATGAACTTGTGTTCCAAACCTGCCCAGTCCAGCAGAGCAGAGCAGAGGAGAAAGTCCTCGTTTCACTGTGCCTCCCACTTTGACCAATCGGAGCGCGTCTTCCTCCTCGGACCCCGCCTCTTCCTGACTCCGATTGGCTCCGTTACTCTTCATCCGCTTGCACCCTCCTCCAGAGGACAAGGTAACTCCGAAGGGAAAGCGGAAAGCTTTTTTTTAACCCACCGTTTGGTACACAGGCACCTAATCGACATTAAAATTAGATTTTTGTTTTTTTTCTCCCCTCTCTTAATATTTCAAGAAAGGCCGTCGAAGGAAGACGACGCGAAAAGGGCCAAAAAGCGAGCGTGGAGCAGCAGGTACGTGAAGGGGCCGCAGGTGCGTTTGCTGTCCTCAGTTTCGGTTGTCAAGCTGTCAACCTGTTGCCTTTCTTTGTCTTCCCTCCCCGGGGCTGACGTGGAATATTTGAACTTTCTCACATCAATTTAGCAATTTTCTCAAGTGCAGTGGGCTTTTAGAAGTTGGTTTCGAGAGGTCGCCCAATAATCGTTCGAGTCAACTGACCTTAGATGACGACACTAGCTTAGCTAACTGGTCCCTGAACGCATCACTTTTACATTTGTAACATTATGTGGTTCTTTCCTTTATTTTGTCGTTTTGGTTTAATGTGCTTGCTAAAACACCATAATGCGTTTAAGGCAGAGGTTAATCTATCCATGAACAGTGGAAAAAATGTATATTACAATTACATTATTACTGTCGGTATTGTATCATTTTCTTCCAATTTAGGGGAATGCGTTCTAATTGACAACTTTTTAATTAATGGATGCGACTACATTGATTTGCTGTTATAGTACACCTGAATGATACATTGACACAGTCTAGTTTGGTACATTCATACTGATTGTTTATTTCATGCTTGAATTACTAAAACAAACTCTCATTTTTATAGATTTTTTTTCATTACAGAAAATGCAAATGATTTATTCAAAACAGTTTTACTTCTGCTTATACCAAACAAGCTTTGAAAAAAAAATCCCCCCAGCCATTGCTTGCATTAACTTCTAATTGAAATATGAACCTCCTGTTTTCTGTTTCTTAGCAGGAATTGAAGTTGCTCATGACTTTGTGAAATTGGCGATGGGAAATAAGTTGTCAACATTTTGTAACGTTCATTACAAAATGAGCTCTCTGTTGTTGCGTAACTCACCGGTGACACGCTTTGATTTATGTAAAGAAAAACAATTCGGCAAACATGACAGTTGAGTTCCACCAGACAGAAAGTGTAACTGACGTATGCACCTGCTTTCTGTAAACAAATGCAGTGCGGCTCAGCTTCTGGCTAGTCGGCCTGATGAGGACATATCAAAATTGTTAACTCGTTTGAACCGCATCCCTCCTTTTTGACAATAGATAATGGATCTTGTTGTTTGCGTGTATTGTGCAGTTCTTGAAAGTCACCTGCCCATTTTAAATGGATGCGTTGGCCTGAATTATGCACCGGGGAGGCCTTTCCACCCAATGCCGCTGGATGATGTTTTATTCAAAGCTAGAAGAAAAGGTACGACGGGCCATGAATGCCTGAGGAAAGCGGATACTGGTGTTTTGTCCCGTGCCTGAAACGTGAGCGCTCACGCGGTGGCGCCTGGTCCGGAACGATGGTGGAACGGGCACGAGCACGAGCACATTGGGCCTCACTGTTGTGCTAACTCGCAACGCTGACCTGACCTGACCTCTGCCCCGCATCCGTCTGCCTACAGAAAACAAAATGCAACCTGCTGTTGGGTAGAAATTCCAAATCGGTGTTTATTTTCCATGTTGTGACTGTTTTGTGCTGTCACTTGTGCTTGTTACTTGCGTTTAATAAAAAAAAAAAAAAAAAGATGAAGCAGCTCTAACTATCATCATCATGCCACGACACAAAGTTAGCTAGCTAGCTAATGCGTCTACCAGCACCTATTGCAATGCCCTCACAAGTGGTCAAGGAATAGACACTCCCACTGGTGCACTTTCAACCGTTCTATTGAGCAAACGGTAACAAAATAAAGAAATAATTAATAAGCCCAAGTCAGGCACTCATTGCGCAGACTAGCTAACCTGAGCTAACAACAGCCAATTGCACCCTGCACTCTTCTTCACCGGCACACGTGTCACTCGCCAGGCCAGCTCCCAATTTGTCCTTTAATGATGGAAAATCCATTTTCATCAGGAGGTTAGGTTAATCAATCAGTAGAATAATCGATTCTAAAAAAATAATAAAAAAAAACTTGATGAATGCATCCCATATTTACAGCATCGTAAACAATAAGCAGTTGTAGCTACTTTCTTTTTTTTAGGAGTCCCCCTGGAATGTTGTGAAAACAAATTGCCCCATGACACCAATTTCACCAATTGATATGAAATTGACGTGCCGATCATGACGGGATGCGTGAAGCCGTTCATTTTGGTTTGAAGCAGCCATTTTGGGGCGAATTCCAGGTCGAGTACTTTGCAAAACTCCCATGAAGGAATTTCACCTAATGAAAGCCGATCAAAAGCAAGTTAGCGGTACAGTGAGTTGATGCTAAATTACGATATCTTATGCCATCTTATGCAAGTTGAACGTGGCATGGGAAACGTTTTGATACAGCTCTTGTAGATACTCCATACACACGCGTACTCCTTGCTATTGTGATTCAGCAAACAAACACAGGCACGTTCATCTTTACGATCACTTGACAGCGTTTGTGAACGGGCAAGGAAGGTAGAAATACAAAGATGGCGCTGCAAATAGAAGGGCGGCAACTACGCGACACAAAAGCCATCAGTCACACACTTCCATTTGCCTTAGGCGTTGACACATGAGCTCTCTCTTTGTCATCCGAGAAGGACATGGAGAGAAAAAAAAGTTATTGATGATTTGCTGCAGAAACCAACTTGCAACTGCACACAGCAGATCTCGCAGAAGGTTGAAGTGCGCAACACAAGTGCTTGTTTGTCCTTCCCAACGTTAACATTCATGTTTTGTTTCTGGACATGAAGAATGGACAGACGGAAGCTAACATTTTCTTTCTGCAGAAGAGTAATGATGCCACAGGGGTCCGAAATATGCAAACGAGTGCATGTGCTCCTGTTGCAGTTGTGCTTGTTTTGACTCTTTGTGTTGACATTCGTATGGCGACCTTTAAATTACATGACGCAGCTTCCCTGTGAGGAGGAACAAAATGCTTTTGGCTCCAAGGGTTGATTTTCAGGTTCAGGCCGCTTCACATCCAAAGTTGCAGTCGTAATGATTTTTTAAAATTTTATCCCAGATAAACTATTAAAGATAAGTGAAAGTCACGTGGACTGCAGGCAATGACATTTTTCTTATCAGTGGAGTGAGCATGACATCACTTTTCAAGCTGCTGCCATTCGAAATCTTCAGCAAAGTCGAGCTGTGTCATTCCGGCGCTTTCCGTTTTCCATGTCAAGTTCGTACCCGATGACTCATTTGTTAATATTCACCTTTTGAGCTGGTCAAATGTGGCCTCGTATTTGCATAGCCTTCCATGACAAGTGATTGAGCCCGCCTCTAAAATATGTTTACATTCATAATTTCAACACCGCAAACTATACTCTTAATACTTCTTTACTTACATGTTGGTTCGCATGAATTCGAATTTGAGTTAATTCCAATGAAAGCAACTGAATCGGAAGGCAAGCACTCGAAGGCTGAATAAAGTCCGTCAAACTCGCATGTCGTAAGCATTTGACTCAAACGTATCGCAAAGGCTGTAAAATGCCTTCAGGTGCGCTTGTGTGTGGTTTTTTTTTTTTGATAGGTTATTTCCCATTAGAAGTTGTGTAAGCCTGATTGGCTATCAGGAAGTGTGAGCCAGATAAAAACACGGCAAGCTGCTAAACATTTTTCCTTCAGGGATTAATAAGTGATAAACGGTCACAGTTGAAGGAAAATGATTGACTGTAACCTTCACGGAAACAAACACACATTTTTCGGTCCTTTCAAACGGATCACGACATTTATATCACCCCCCACCCCCCCTCCCATGTTTTTCAGTCATTCCAATTCTTTTTCTGTTATTTCTGTTATGTTAACCGGCTTCATTGTCGTGAGAATGGCGGCGGGAGTGGCGGGGCGGGGGGGGGGGTGTTTAGTGGTGTCATCCAGGGCATTATCGTGTGTGCCGTCAGCTGCTTGCGACGTTCTTGATTGTATGAGAGGAAAAGGATGCTTGGCATGGTGTTTGTTACGCCGATTCACATCTTGGGAAGAGGCAGGGATTCAATGCTTTTGAATAATCTTCATCGTCATCATGGTCATATGAGTGTTGACCTCTGTCAAGGCTACATTTGAGTAGTCGCGGAGTTTCATTAACGCTGCTTTTATACTTATTGGACCAGTGTTTCCCACACCATGTTAATACTTGGGCGGGCCACCCAAGTAAACTGACACCCAAGAAGTTTTCAAGAAAATTATATATATATAATTAGTCTCACAAGCCAGATATACAGCATGTAACGTTAGTTCGCCGTCACTCACTCGTCATATTTTGAATGTGATAACGTCATTGTTTTTCATGTACAATGAACATCTTTAAAAAGAGATTTTGCTGTCCACTGAAAATTACATCACATGTGCTCAGAGCTCAGGTAACAACCAATCACGGCTCAGCCGTTTTCTGGGTTTGGTCATGTGACGTTCACAAGCTGATGGTCGTTACCTGAACTCTGAGCACCTGTGATGTCATTTTCAGTTGACCGCAAATGGCAAAATATATTTTAAAGTTTAAATCACAACAAAATATGATCTTCTTACTGCTGAAAATGGATCGATGAGTCAAGTATACCTTTAAAAGCATGTTTTATTAAGCAAACTTTAAATATATTAAAAAAAAAATACTGTATGTATTATAGTGTACATGCATGTGCCTTTAAGAGGCGGGGCCTCGTCCGAAACGGACGTCTAACGGCAGCATGTCCGTCCTCGGAGATTTGCAGCAGATTGAGACATTTGACGAACAATCTTGCTTGTTTTCTTCATTTTTCCATCACGATGAAGACTTTTGAGCAGGAAGTGTGTCTCTCGCTCCTGTTGTTTTGAGACATACAAACACGGCGGGTTTGTCTTCTGTTTGAAGGTTTTTGCGTTTGTTTGTTTTTAAGCCCATTTGCGCTTTCACATTTCGCTGACTTTTTTCATCTCAGGCAGACCTTGCTTAAGTTATTTCTATTGTTCCAAACCATTTGAACCACGGCAAACAGGTAAGTCTTGTCGTTGGGTGTGTCCTTTAATTGGCCCAATTAGTGGTTGGGTGTTGGCCGAATGTGGTTTTCCCCCATCAAATTTGGTGGCTTTGCCAACCGGTACTCGGGGTGGAGGGGGGTGCGGGGGTGGGTGGTTTCATTGCTAGATTTATTGGCCTGTGGATGATATAATTTGTGCGGTGCTACTGATTTTCATCTCAATTTTTCTTTATGAAATCTTGTAAGTGGGAATCAATTTAAAAAATGTTTGTTAGACTAAATGTGGCCTTCTGGTGAATATTGCGTTTGTGGAAGATGAATTCAAAAGCAAAATCCAGCCACTTTTATCCCATCTGAGGGGGCGGCCATTTTGACATTTGCTGTCGGCTGAAAATGAAACTACAGTTGCTTAGGGAATTTAACTCATTCAAACACAAAAACGTATAAATACATTTTTTAAATACTTTGTCCTGCACTCCCCAAAACCTATTTATACGTTTTTTTTAAATGTTTTTTTTATGCACAAGATTTGGATACAGCTTCTCACATGAAAAGGTCGCTTAAAGCAATGGTAGTTATTACAAAAATGGCCAGCAGGTGGTAACATAGCATAAGAGATCAGCCAGGGCCATGTTGCAACAAGTTATTTTTGTTTTGTGAATAATGATGAAACTTAGCTATATTGTAATGCTAATTGCTGCAAAACGGATACAAATATACTTTTTTTTTTTTTTCTGATGAAAGAAGAGATCTTTCTTTTGGTAGGTTCCATTTTTTTATAGCAATAGAACAGAATATTCGGTCAAAATTCAGTAAAACAGCCGGGAGCGAATGGGGGTTGCTTCAGTGACAATGGCTGCGAATGAGTGAATGCCAAAACCCGGATGAGCCCTTTAATGGTCCAAGTACATTCATGTTGATAATAGATTGGAGATGGGCGAGTACCAATACCGGGTGTCGGTATTGAGCCTTGTTTTTTTTAACAGGAACTAATTGCAGGAAATATGATATTATCACAATATGAACTTCACGATACAATAATTATAACGATATTGTGGTGGTGTTGGCAATATAAAAACAACAAAAAACAACCATATAATACTATATATTAACCTGAGTTTTTCTGCTGTATCCATGCCAGTATGGTCGCCGCCCGTCGCCATCTTAAAGTAGCACTAAGGAACTTTTCAACCTTAATAAAATATTTTCATAACTCTTCTGATGAAACGTCGACTTAAAACTAGTTGAATGGTACCTTTGCCATGCTCTAAGGGGGTCTGTATCATTTTTATTGGCACTAAACAACTTTGAGGTGGATGGTAGGGAACACTGCCACACAAAAAAACTACAAATGTGCCGACTGCTTTATGTCATACGTCACTTCCCCCTTTACCCATTCGTTACAAAGTGAGAAGTCAATTTGATTGGTGTGAGCTCAAAAGTGACGCAATATGCTTGTCCTCATGGGAAATGTGGTCTTCCTTCAGGCATAACATTATCACTTTTGTCCATATGGCGCCGCCATAATCAACATGTTACTATTGGCTCAGCAGCGTAAAGTATCATAGTCTATGTAGTCCATAATGCTGTGCTTGGCTGAAGCAGGTTAAAAGTAATGTTTTTTGATGGAGATGTGGTGTTTTAAATGTCGTAGCGTGACGACGACAGTATTGTGGCGATTTTTAATATCTCAATATTGCGGTTATTGTTACATCCCTATCAACGAGAGCGTTTGGTAATCAGTTAGTGCTTTCCAAAGTTTGGTGAGAAAGTGTCGTTCGTGTTGCGCTTGAGAAGCAGGCCACGCGACGGCAAACATTTGGCGTCATCCTCCTTTCTCCATTGCCAGTATGTCGTCAGTCCACATTTTCAGGCAGTGAGCCTGTGAAAATGACTTTCAAAAGGAGGCCAAGTATGACTGAGTCATGAAACAAAATGGAGGCCAATGACAATAACGCAGCGGCTGAATGTTGTCTTCACGACTGGCTTAATGTCAGGGCGTGTAAAAAAACAACAACTAACAATTAGACGTTTTTTTAGTTGGGGGTTGGGGCAGGCCTGCAGAGGTCAGCGTCCACTCGGCCGCCCCCTCCCCTTGCTTATTTCTCCTCCTCCCTGCTGCCTTGGCCGGCCTCCATGTGCCGGGCTCAGGACCTTGGGAATGAATGGCGCCCGCCCGCCCGCTCGGCCGGCCTGCCTGTGCTTCGTCTTTGAAGCCAGCCAGGAATGCGAGGCCTCTCTTCTTCTTCTTCTTTTTATTTTTTTCTTCTCTAGCTCTAAACGTGAAATATTCCCTCCGCTGCTCTCATTGTGCACGGCAGACGTCATCAGCCGGCCAATGGCTGGCTTGCGGAGGCAGGGAGGGAGGTCGGGGAGGGAGGGAGGTGCGGGAGGGTGCACTCTCTGGAAGTCTGCCTTCCCTCTACTGATGGTCGCTTGTTTGCTTGGCGCTGACGCCTACTGGAAGAAAGTTGTTGTGAAAGCAGAATGGACATTTTGGATTGTTGTCTTTTGGAGGCCACGTGGATGTTGTGGAGTTGAGCAGAGCCCCAGATGAAAAGTTGGGGTGAGTTTTCCTTTCTGGAGGCTCTTCGTCACTCTTGTGATCTGGTTTGCGTGTGGGGGTGTTTGCCCCGGTTCTGCCTCACCCCCACTTCACTCTCCCTCCCTGTACTTTGTCCCCTCCATCACTTCCACTTGAGCGCCTCACTCTCTCTCATTATTTCTCTGTGTGCGTCTGCACTCCGAAAGGTCCTCATAAGGTCACAAAATCCTTTCAAATCCTCCAAATCTTTCAAAATGTACGTTTTGGGATTTGGTTTGTTATGTGTATACAAAATCCACCACTAAAGATCATCTTTTGACTTTTCTTTTCTTGATTTTGCATGTTTTTTTTCCCATTTCTATTTCAATGTAGTTGCATGTGGAAATATGACAGTTACATATTTATTATGAGAGCAAGATATTTAAAGTTTATTGGTTGGGGGCTCACCACATATTAAAACAACATAGCAACGACAAATAAACAAATGAACCAATCAAACATGTCAAAATATAAATGTAGGATTTCTCTTAACAGAACATTTGCCCCTTTTTTTTGTGTCATTTGTCGTTCCACTAGTAACCGAAGGGTCATCTGTTCAAATCCATGTCATGTGTCATTGTGCCCACGGGCAAGGCACATCACACGCATTGCCTCCATTGCCACTCACACTGGTGCGAATGTTTGTTGGTGGTCGGACGGGCCGTAGGCGCACCCTGGCAGAACAAACCTCTGTCAGCCTGCCCCAGTGCAGCTGTGGATCTTTACGGCCCCTGTAAGCGCTTTGTGTGTGAAAGCAAAAGAAAAAAAATATTATTATTATTCATTTCCATCTCCAAGCACTTTTTCCCCAAAAATTGACCAGGCTATGAATAATGAGATTTCTTTGAAACTGCGTATCGTTATGTCAATCCATTTAATATTTCTATAAGTTTGGGTTCGGAATCACAGAATTTATAAACTTGTATTGTGTGGACATTGCTGTAAAGAAGATCACTTGACCTTCAGTGCTTCTCAATTATCAACTCTCCACCGTGTCTGTAAAATGGTTAAGTACACCTGTGCAGAGGAGCTAACACTCTCTGACAAATGAAAGCACCACTGCCACCTACTATAGTGGATGTGCAATTACTCTTTTATTTGTATATATTATTTCTAATAAGGCAAAAACAAAAAAAGATCCCTGGGGAAGCATTCCCCACCGGCATCGTACCGAGCCCCTCCTGGGCGCGGAGACAGACATAACGCCAACACAATAATGTGGTCGATAAGTGATGTTCACGTTTTCTTCTTGTTAGCATGTAGCATAACATGACAAGTTGAAGCTAATGAAGCTTTTGGTTGTTTTATTGGCAATGTTGACTTGTGAGTTGGACGCCATCTTGTTGACAAGCACACTGGTCGTGACACACAACAGTTATGAATCCGGCATGAACCCGCTCGTTAACTTGTATGTTTCTTAAGCGCGGCTTTTCGGGTTTTAACACAGCAAAAGACATGTTTGTTGACCTGACCTGCTTTTTGTGGTTTTGTATTGCTGGATTCCAAGTGAAAATACAGGTGACAAGAATTTGAGGTCAACAATGCCTCCTAACGAGGTATTAGGCGTCACATGAAGGTTGTTCTCGTGCGCTGTTGTTCCTTGGAATTCCTTAAATGTTTTCACGTGTGTGCCGCAACGTGCTCAGCCGACCTGGAGGCCTAATTAGAGGCCCGCTTGATGCAGGGAGGTGATTAACACTTCTGACCTTCAAAAGCAACGTTGAATATGATGATTATGATGATGATGATTCATAATGCACTTGTTTTCTATGCAAGGTTTGCATGCCAATTAAATTTCAGTCTAACATCTGGTGTGTGTTTTTGTTTTCTCCTGCAGGTACTTGTGAACGAACAATTCCCAGAGGATTTGAATAAGGCAGGAAGTGTGAAAATAACCTAATTAGTGACCCGATGCTGGTGCAAATGTGTGGTCGGACGTTTCCACAGTCGCTAGGCGGACGCACGCATCGATGCACTTCCAAATAAAGCTGCCCTCGTTCATCCTCCACACCTGCAGGCTTATTCCATGGATTCCTACAACTTCCACTTTGAGAGAATGAGCAACGTGGACCTGCATCCTCTGAGCATGCCCGTCAGCCAGCTCTCGCCAGCCAAGTCCAACAGCAGCATCACGGAACAACTTGTCCACCACCAACACGGCAAAGGAGACTCAGCCTACAGCTCCTTCTCCGGGGGGTCCACTGCACCGGACTACCCGCCTTCACTTCCCTTCCCGGAGGACCTGCAGTCAAGCTCTTTCAGCCACTATGCTGACCTCAAGTATTTAAAGTCCTTTTGTCATCCAAGCCAGGTTCTACAGTCTAACGCAAAGACCATGGACCAGTTGTATTGTTCTATGGAGGTGATCTCGCAGAACTATCGCAATAGTACCCAAACCCAGAGTGGCAACGGCAGTTTCCATACCAATGCCAAAACAACCTCAAAGGTGCCTCTTCGGGCTCCATCCCAAGACGATTACCCTCCCGTTGCTCCTCCTCCAGTCCCAGCAAGACAGGATAGTTTCACGGCTACTAAAAACGTAGAAAACAGAAAGACCCAAACCGGTACTGACTCCCAGCAACCCAGACCCCACAATCATCACCATCCACGCCCACGTGGAGTCAACGTCCCCCAAATGGGGATGGCTAAGCCAGAGTCAAGCACCTCTGTCATTAGTCCCGAAGGAGTGTTCTCAGACCGTAGGGCAGTGCCAGCAAGCGAGATCCTGCAGCTGCCAAGCTACCGCTCTCCCGTTCACTCTTATGAACAAAGCAGGGCGTCCATCAACCCGCCCAATCTTTTCATCACAGACAGCAAAGCGCATAAGGCATTAAACTTCGTGAGACCCTCCAAAGGCACAAGCCAGTCTGAGCACCTGCAGCCCCGACAGCTACCGAGCGGGGGTGGATTCAATGGAGAGTATTATGCCAAGCCCGATGGCATCGGCGGTGAATTTGAGAATCCTCGAAAGAGGGCACATTCCGCTTATGATTGGATCGGTTCAGAGCCAGCCCATGTTTCCAGTCCTTGGAATGCGGGTCAGACAGGCTTTATCAACAGCAGCATCCAACATAAGGGTCACTTCTACTTTGTCACAGGAGTGTCGTCCAAGCACTCTGAAGCCAGAATGAGAACGCACTCGGCATCTGTGAGTGGGTCTGAAGCTGCCAGTGAATGCTCCACTGTGTTGGAAAGACCTCCAACCAAAGAGAGAGAAAGATGTCACAGCACAATGGAAAATTTATTTATACCCATAAAAGAGGTCCTGGATGAAAGAAGCACCCACAGCAAGGACCTCATCCCAAGAGGTTCCAATCAGGAGAATCACAAACCCGCCCCCTTTTCAAATCAGAGTTTGGATTCCTTGGAAGAAATTGATAGTCGAGAGATTGGACGCCACACCAACGCCAATCCTATATTTTACTGCGGCCCTGAGAAAAACTCCCCTCATTCAACTTTACAAACAAAGGAAGTGCCTTCACTGAGCAGCAATGAACCAAGCAACCAGTTGAAGCGAGAGGATCAGGCAAAGAGGGGCAAAAGGCAACCACTGACAGATGTAGCCAGTGATAGGATCAACAAAGAAACCACCCCACTTCTCTACCATCTCACTGAAGCTAACAGGACTAAAAAAGAAGCTGCTCATAACAAAGCATCTGTCAGAGATGCGTCCATAAAGAACGTGAGACCTCCACAAGGGGACGCCACCAAGAATGATTCTGTTGCCTGCAACACCCTGGATGACTCCTACAAAAAGTACTACAAAGAGAGGCTGAAGGACGCCCAGTCAAAAGTCCTGAAGGAAACGTCCTTTAAAAGAAGGGATCTGCAACTGGCATCAACGCATAACACCAGGCCAAAACCTGAGCTCACACCTCCAGCCATTCACTCCTACTCCTCGTCACAAGATTCTGAGACTTCCACAGACACCCTCACCCTGTCTGTGGCTTCCGAGGACACGGAAAGAGGGAGCGTAGTGGAAGAGGTGCGGCACAGTCCGAAGCAGATCAACATAGAGACAGAAATAGAAAATGGGAGGTCTTCAAACGTGGCACAGCCCCAGGTAGCGTCACGAATTGGGGGCCGAAAACGGCTCACTCCAGAGCAGAAAAAGTTGTGCTACTCTGAACCGGAGAAGCTCAACCAGCTTGGTGGCGGCCCCAGCCACTTGGCTTGTCGCTCCTTTAGCAACGATAGCGACGGGCTGTTTGCAGTAGACACTGAGTGGCAGGATCACTTGCAAGCTGGAGACCAGGGACTGGTGGCAGCACGGAGGAAGTTGTTTGAGACTCGGGGTCGGGCCCTCTCGGCCTCAAGCGCATCAAGGACAAACCTGAAGCACTTGCAACACAAAGCACTGGTGGCATACATGGAACGCAAGACAGGCCACAAGGTGGCAGAACCCCAACAACCGAGTCCTCAGCTGCCAATACCCCCCAGGCAGAGGCACTCTCTGGGAGAGAAACCATTTGACTGGGGTCCTAGGCCTTTATCGGCAAGTACTGAGGGTAATCACCTCAAAAAGAAAGTCAACAGACCCCAGTCTGCAGGACGCATCCTTGATTCCTCCACCAGCTCCGTCAGGTATGATTGAAGACAGAGTAGAAAGCAGTTGAGTTCTGGTTTTGGTTTGACGTGATTCTTTCATGTTTTACAACGTAGGTATGCCCAGTTCTTCTCGGACCAACCAAACCAACTCGGATGGAAGGAAAGACAATGTACATCCCATGGCAAGTGTGCATCTGTGGAGAGTCTCTTGGATCAATCAGAAGAACCTAAGGTTTTCAGGAACAGATCCACATCCACACCACATGCATTTCAGGTAAGTCAGATCATTTCAGGGTTTTTTTCTTAGGAAACTTGGATACAACTTGTTTTCTTTCCTCTCTGGTCTACAGGCACAGCACTATGATCCAGTTAATTCCTCTGAAATCTGCAGGTATGTACCAGCGCTCCAGTCAAATGTCTGCTGTTATGAGGTCAAGAGAGATTTTTGTGCACACTGCAGCAAAACAATATTCTTTTCAAATGAATAATTCTGAAAAACTTGGCTTGTTACTGCTGTGTGAATAAGTTTACCCAATCACATCCCTTATTTACTTCATGTCACTTCTAGTGTCCAGAAGAGTGTGAGCGCTGCAGTGAGCTCAACGCCTGAGGCCCAGCAGCAAATCCGTGTCATAGGCCAGAGGGGGAAGTCCATGGAAGAACTGGGAGCATCCAAGTTAATGAAAATGCTTGCTCTGAGTAAGAGTTCTGAGCAGCTGGATCAAGCGTGCCGAGACGTGAGGAGCGCTTTGTTCTTGGCTGAGGTCAAGGAAACTCAGCGGAAGGAGAATGTGTTGAATCCAGCGCAAAATCAAACTGACATTTCTGACCTGAAGGGACAGACACAGAAAAAGTCCAGCTTGAAACAGAACTCTGACGCAGCGCCAGTGGGTGGGGAGGATATTGGACTTAAGCCCACAACAGGAAGAAGAACCTTGAATAGATCCCACTCCCCGACTTCTTGTTCGTCCTCCAAGGGCAAAAGGCAATCTTCTGGATCTCGCAGTCCTCCCGCGGATAAGTTCCTATCTAGCAAACCTCCCGTCGAGGCGCCTTCTCACCCGCATTCCCCTGGAAGCCAAGAGACCAGTGAGAGGGAGGCAAGGTCTAGCCTGTCTTTCACCACGCAGATAAACCAACCGAGCTCCAGGTGAGGTTTGACAAACTTTTTCTACAGCTTCAGAAAACAACCCTTAACCAGCGCTAAACATTAATGACCCTCTAGTTGGTGTTCTGTTTGCGTAATCTGATCCCGGCATTTAAATCCAAGCCAGTGGGGATCATAGTGAACCTGTTTTAGTTGGGCAGCCATGTAGTCTACCTCACAACATACAGGTTTGGAATTCATATTTCCAACATGAACTTCCTGTATGGAGTTGACATGTTCTCCGGGCTCACTTCCACATTCCACTTGTGCCACTCTTGACCTTTACTCTGTGATTTGTACCATGAGCTTTTCAGGAGTCACGTAATAGTCTACTTCCTGTTTCTTCCTTCCAGGACTGTCCGCAGTTCTTCCGAACAGTCGGCGGTTGACCCAGGCAAAGATGTCCTAGCACCTGCTCACGAAGTGTCCCTGAGCTGCGGCGTGACCACAGATCCGTCCTTGTGGATTCTCCCTCCAGAGCAGGAGCAGTCCAAACTGGACGTGCAGACTCCGGACTCTGTTTTCGATGAGCCTGCCGTTTTGAGCGAAACGTCAGTGTCACCCTGCATATCGGTTTCCGATCAGCAGGTTGCCGAGGAGCAACATTCCAAAACGGAATCCATGGAAGAGGTAGAAAGGGCAAGTTTGTCGAGTCTCGCCAAGAGACCGACGTGGGAGGAACTGGTTGAAGCCGTGGTTAATGCGGACCGGTCGCTGGCCCCCGCGCTCTATCCGTTAACCAATCGTAAGACGGCGCTTATGCTGATGGAGCAGCTGCTGTCTGAAGACACACTACTGATGGAGGAGCACTACAAGAAGAAACAGGAACAGCAGGAGGAAGCTGCGCAAAGGTCAGGAACCTGCAACCCAAATATTTGCATAAAAAAATTGTTTTTAGTTTGAAATCATGTTCAGTACTTTCCCTTCTAGCTGTTTTGTTCTTTATGGACAGTGGTGGTCCTTCGCTATGTCGCCGCTATTTTTCTTCTTTCTACCAGTAAAAAACAAACAAAATAATTATTATTTTTTTGTTTTACAAAAAGCCGAAACCATGAAGATAATAAGCTCATCGCCCCCAAATCCCCCAAAGTCCCCCTTCCCTCATCGTGCGTGTGATCGGTAATAGAGTCGAGCGTGAAGATTATTGAAATGTGCCGTTCTGTTACTCAGCGTGCGGGCAGTTAAAAGGAAATGTAGCGTTCCAATTGGACGTTAATATGAGAGCATCAGGCTCTTCAGGCACAACCAAACGGCGGTTATTAATAATTACGTTTTTTTTTCCTTTTTACAGCTGTATCTTAAAAAAAAGCTTACATTAACTAGACCCCCGTGTTGTATTGTGACAAATTTACAATCCTGGTGGATGAATTTCCTTTTGAAATCCTTGTTGTTGTGGAAAGGAAAGTGCTGAAGCAGGTGGCCTAAATGGACTTTAAATTGAGATGGATGCCCTGCTTCACTCTTAACTGGCCTACTGACAATCGACACGTCATGTAAGTCCGTGTGGCAGTTTTGCATGTACAGGTTCTAAAAACTTCCCAATTCGCTCACATTATTTTAAAAATGCAGCCTTTTTGTTTATTTATTCTTTAATTTGCATTTTGGAAGTTGAATCTATTAATTGTAACAAGTGTTTAGAAGAATGAAACCGTGTGGGGTCCGTAATGGCTTAATAGAGGCGTAAATCCCTTGCCACAATAGTTTTTTTCTACGACCTCTACTTTGCGGAAAATCGGCGAACATCGCGGGTGGGCGTGGAACCTATCACCCGCAAAAATTGAGGGAACACTGTACTTTACATGACACGCATGTCCGCGGTCCTGTTTTAACTGCTGAGTGTGAGACAATAATTGCACTCCAAAGGCCTTCCAATAAGCATTTGCACTCGTGTATCGTGTTTCTCTATGAAACACAATCGTGGTTGGAGAAGGTGGCGTCATGTTACCTCACGTTGCATCACATGCTGTGGCACACGTGCATATCTGCTTACTGCGGGACTTGCACTAAGGTTTCTGCAAACGCAAGTGCGCGCACACACATACACACACACACACACGAGAGCGAGCATACGCATAATTGTAGATAAGAGTGAGGAATGCACAAGTCAGTCTGACCTCTTGCTTGTTTTACAGTTGCGAGAGCGAGCCACCTCCATCACCTGACGGCCTCGCCGCTGCAAACGGCACAGTCGACCTGGCTGACAAGAAGGTAAATATCAAGTCACAACAGACCACAAGACCACAAAAATATTCACTTGGTAAGAGTGAATAAACAAGTTGTCGGTTATCTTTTTTTTTTTTTTTAAACTCAATCGCTGATCTGGGATTGGCTTAAAAATCCTGATTTATTCAAGCAGTGTTTCTAAACCTTATTAGATGTTCAGAAGCCCACCAGTTTCCTATGCGCATTCATCAAACCTTCATCTATTGAAAAATACTATCTGATTGTTTTATTTTCAACACAGGACACTGACTCCCATCATTCAACTCGACTCGATATTGAGAGAGCACTTTAAAACAACCACCGAAGTTTTCTTAATTTAAGATGCCCCAGAATTGAACCCTGTGGAACACCATCCATTCCGTTATACACACCATTTCATATTTCACATATTCATCCAACCACTTTCCGTTTTTTGTTCAACATAGTATGAAAGGATTACAATAGTAAAGAAATTGCACGATGTACCATCACAACAGTCGCAAGTCGACTACTGAGCGCACCAAATTCCCTGCAGCCCATGGTTATTTTAGTTAACGAAAACTAATGAAAAAACGAAAACTGAAATTCAAAAAACAATTTCATTAACGAAATAACATAAAAACGAAAATGCTTTTGAAAAAACAAAAACTAACTGAAACTCCAAAACTAACTATAATTATAGCAAAAATGTCCTTCGTTTTAGTCTTTGGTAATTAATTTAACGCGTGAGCCTTTAGGGATGATTTTAAATGTGATTTTAAGTATATATTTTTTCACCGGAATAAGGACGTTTGAAAGTGTGTCACACAGAAGTGACGTCATCTAGCAGCAGCCAATAGAAAAGCACTTTCAGATGATGTCGCTCCGAGGCGACAATGAAATGCAACGCTAGGTAAGAAATTAGTTACTTTCCTCATTTAACCATGGTGTTTATCAAATATTGTGCACAAGCAGTGGTGGCAAATCCAGGTCCAGAAAGTAAAAAAAACTGTCACAGTTTGGCTTTAACCCAAGGTGCTAGCTAGCTAGCTCCCTGGCTAACTCCCATGGTGCCCGTTTACCTGCTAGGGAGCTAGCTAGCTAGCTAGCTAGCATCAATGGCTAAAGCCAAACTGTGGCTGGGTTTTACTTTCTGGACCTGGATTTGCCACCTGTGCGCACAAGTAATACACATAAAAAATAATAATAATAATACTGCAACAAACTAAAACGAAGCATTTTTTTTAAATAACTAAAACTAATAAAAACTAACAGAACCACCCTGAAAACTAATTAAAACCAACTAAATTTAAAACACAAAAACTCAAAACAAAATAAAAACTAACATGAAAATTCCAAAACTATAATAACCCTGCTGCAGCCAATAACGGCCAAGCGGGGCATATCATCACCAATCCTTTGAGTCAGGTGTGTGTCTTGACCTCCTCCGAGCCCCTCAGACTGACTCACCCAACCACTGGGCTTCCATCCAACCCATCTTAAGAATGGATGATATATTGACAAATGTGCCAATGACAACTTTTTGAAGTGATGGTGAAGATTGTTGCATTTGGACCCGTCCGCAGAGCATGCTGGTGCGCTGCATCGAGGAGCGTCTGCGCTCGCTGGAGGGGACGCGGGACGCCCTCCAGGCGGAGACGCAGGACAACGCGGCCCACGGACTTGCTCTGGAGGCGCTGGTCCGCGAGCGCTGTCCGCCGCTGGAGCTGGAGCGGTATAACCTGTTCATCGGAGACCTGGAGAGGGTCATCAACCTGCTCCTCTGCCTCTCGGCCCGGCTGGCCAGGGTCCAGAACGCTCTCAGCGCCGTGGGCCACGACACCGACGCTGACGACAAGGTGACCACTGTCTGCTACTGTGTGTGCGTGTGTGTGTCATGAGGAGATTATGATCGCCATTATCACCCTTATACACTCCTATTGCATAAATCGTGTAAAAAAATATATATATACTGACTGTATAGCAGAGTGAACATTTGATATGCATTATTTATTTATTTTATTCATTGTGAAGTTATAACATTTATTTGAATCCTGAATCAACAAAATCTAATTCGAGCTCACTAATAAAATCACTATTGGAGAAGAGAATAATACTCACTAACTCACTCATCCTTAATCAAAATTATAAAACGATGTTAATGATGATAATACCTATAATAAGACTTAGTAGGACTTCGAGCAATGTTAACATAATAATAAACAAAAAATTACGCAATTGACTAATTGTCTTTAATTTAGAAATAATCAAATGTTTTCCCCAAAATGCCAAATATTTTTGGAAATATTTTCCCAATCAGGAAGCAAATAACTGGTATGACAACGATTGTATACAATACTTCTTTTTTTTTTTTGATACCGATGTGATAGGCTGGATCGGGATTGGATGATATTTTGCATTTGATACAAAATCCATGATCCGCTGTGATATCTTAATTTGCCTGATTGATCTATGACATCATTGATCGGCTGCATGAAATAATGTTCATCATCATTTTTTTGGAACACTTTTTGTTTTGCTGATTATGGGCCGGGCCAGTCCCTTTGCCCCTCCAATGGTGGCGGTTGGCTGTAGAGTAAATCTAAAAGTTTATCAATTGCGCCATCTTCTGATCCACTCAGTGATTGTTTTTTTCCAAACTCGTTAATTAGCGGTCAGCTAAAAAACCTTGATGGTGAAGCCTAATATACGACATGTGAATCTCCTTTTGGATTTTTGGAGCTTTGTATTACCTTCTCATTTTTTGTTAGGATTTTTTTTTTAAACCATTTTTACTTTTGTTCAAAATAACTTTACAAGAAAAAAAAATTAAGTGCTGTATTAATATAATATGGTATAATAATTTGAATCTTAACTCATTCACTGCCATAAATTCATTAAAAAATATATAAAAAATTAGGGGCGACAGGCAATTACATTTTTTTATTGTTATTAATCGCATGACTTCACTAGTTAACTCACGATTAATCGCAAATTTTATATCTGTTCTAAATGTACAATGAAAAAAGTCAAAGTTTGCATACTCTTGTTAACAAAAGTGGAAAAAATGTTAAATAGCACTAGTTAGAACGTCTACGTTTATAGCTGTCAATGGCAATGAATGAGTTAAAAAAAAGAAGAAGAAAAGAAAAAATTTGGAACATCAGGCGGTTAAAATTTGAATCGTAATTAATCACATTACTTTAATAGTTAACTCACGATTAATCACAAATTGTATATCTGTTCTAAATGTACAATTAAAAAAATCTAGCTTGTCATACTCTTAACAAAAGGGGATTTTTTTTTAAACTAATATAAATAGTTCAAATGAATTTTTTACGTTTTTAGCCGTCAATGGCAGTGAATGAGTTAATCTAATAGACATCTGCCTTTTTATGATCTTAAAGTTTCAAACGAGCGGCATGACTTGTGTGTCTTGATACTGTGCACAAACTGGAGGCCTCCTCAATCATGAGCTCTTCCTCATCGTTGAAATATTCTGATATTGTCAGATCATTGTCATGATATTGTCTTCTATATTCCTCTGGAGTTGTTTTTCATATTTCCCAACAACGTAGCCTACGTCAACGGCCAGAATGCAAATTTCCGACTGAAGCGTCGGCCTGAAAGCGAGAGTTTGCATGTGCAGCCATGACGCGCTCTCGTTCTGCCGTTGTGTCATGTTGACTTTGGAAGAGCAAACATGCCTGCGAGGTGAAGGCCGGCCACTTTTGCTTTCTCAGTTCTCATGCCCAATGCAAGAAATGCCAACTTCTTGCTTCTTGGCTTTATCTTGTGTCCAAATGAATGACGTCATGTTCTGTCTGCCGTCATGCCGGTCGGCGTGTTGCGTTGCGGCCATCGTATCCACACGGGAATGAGTTGTGAACCCGCCGCCGTTATCAGTTTCCCGACACGCCCTCACCGAAACTCGGGAGGTTTCGGTGACGTTTGCGCCGAGCCTGCCCTCTGTTGAAACAAGACAACATTGCATGCGCCTCCCTCGCAAACACTTAACCTCTCCCTGACGACACAGGCAACTGCTCCCACCGCAAGATCTTTTTTTTTTCTTTCTCGCTAAGCAACGTGCCTATTCATAAAGTCAGCAGGCACAGATCACATTAAGTAACATTTGACTTATTTCAACAAACGCATTATTTTATTTGTACTTTTGCAAAAAAAATTATGAACGTGATATGAAAAGTGGTTTGTGTGTGTTTGATGATCTAACATCTGAATACAGTTATGTAACATGGGTTGACGGTGGTGTACATGCTAAGATGCAAGGTGTTGCTGCTTAACGATCTTCTCCATTTTGAGTGAATTGCCGCCATCTTGTGGCATCATATGCAACAGCAAATGATGTATCGCCCGCACTCTTGTGACCGTTTGACGACCAGGAACGAGAAATGAGAAATTAGAGGAATAGAAGATTGCCATTCATTTTAAGTAAAATTCTAAAATGGGTTATATAGGTCTTACTTTAAAAGTATCTGTCAGTTTTTGAGGGGGGGCATGTTGTGTATCAAAAGTACTCAAGAGTTGAGCACTCGTACTGCTATCAGTCTGAAAAAAAGTGGTATCGAACATCTCTAATTGGAAGTGTGACCACTTCTTATTAATTTGTTTCTTATTTTAATGTGAATTTAATCATTACGTAACAATCATTACCAATTATTGAATAAAATGGTTTCGTCTACTCAATTTTCGATTTACTGTAAATGTAATTTATTTTATTAATATTTGTATTTTCGATTTACTGTAAATTAATTGTATTATATTTTTAATTTAATGTATTTACTAAATTGAATTAGTTATTTTTCCCATGAAAAAAAAGTTTTGAAAAAGTTTCTTTTTTTAAAAAATGGGAAAATATATATTTTTTCCCATTTACTGTAAATTGTTTGTTTTATTTATTATATAATAATACAGACTGATAGCAGTACGAGTGCTCAACTCAAGTACTTTTGATACACAACCAAAAACTGACAGATAATTTTCAAGTAAGACCTATATATCCCAATTTAGAATTTTACATAATTTTTTTTTTTTTTAACATTTTTCTTTTTTTTTTAAGTTTCCGCATGGATATATTTTTTCAAATCAAAAAAATTGTTTTGTTTTTATTTGAAAATTTTTCTATTTTTTAAAAAAAATGTTTCCAATAAAAAAAAGGAAAAAAATATAATAAATAAAACAAACAAATTTAATTTAATTAAATTGAGTAAAAACACACAAAAAAGACAAAAAATCTGACCAACAGTCTTTACCAAAGACTATCTAGAAAAGAGAAATACCATACAATGTGGGAAATAATAATAATATAAAAAAAACGTAAAAAAATCTATTTACCATAAATGAAATGTATGTAAATGCACAGTGTGCCAGATTACAGAACAGAATGGAGAATTTAGCCAAAATCAAGTCAAAAGCAAACAAAGTCAAGCCATTCACCCATGCTACATTCCACGTAGCATCCGGCGCTAACGTGGTCCTGGTCTGCGTCTGTTTGTGTTTGTGCGTGTTAGCAATCACTGGACAGCCGTCACCGTCTGCTGTGCAAGCAGCGGGAGGACGCCAAAGACCTGAAGGACAACCTGGACCGACGGGAGAGCCTGGTGTCCACCTTCCTGTCCCGCCAGCTGAGCGCCGAGCAGCTGCACGACTACCGGCGCTTCGTGCAGACCAAGGCCTCGCTGCTCATCCGCCGCAAGGACCTGGAGGAGAAGACCAGGCTCGGCGAGGAGCAGCTGGAGGCCCTCGCCAAAAGCCTCCGTCTCTGAGGGCGGACATTTTGTTTGGGTGGCGCGTCGGTTTCAACCGCTTCAGACCGCCCCGCTAATCGCACCAGCTTGCTGACACTTTTCAGTGCTGCTGTGCCTTGATTTCAGCAGCGTCGTAGCTAGCTTGAGTTCAGCTGCAGTTCCCTGCTCTGTCTACAGGGGGAGCCCAAAGCTGAAAGACTGACTCACATGCCGCACTTAACCGATTCTCTCAACAGTCAACTTTGATCCCACAGACGCGCTCACAATCCCCGCCCTCTTTCTACTGGCCCCGCCCGCCCCCGACTCACTCATCCAATCACAAATCACCTTCATGGTCTTACGCACGGTCGGAACTTCTTGCAACAATCATGTAGAGGCGTCAAAAGGAATTGATTGCTGTAATCGGCAACTTGTAATAATTGAATAATTATTTCGAGCCAAGTAAAGCAGACTGATTGTTTAATCGAAATAAGACATTTGCAAAGATCTATTGTGACTGTGAAAAACAATCAGTAACTGAATCACTTTCAAAAAAGATTGCTGAGTGCAACATCGGTTTATTTAAACGATAACTGGTTAGTGAACAGTAATCGAGAGAACATGTTTTTTTGTAGCCAAATTAATTGATTAAATAATCGATAGAATAGTCGATTCTGAAAATAATCGATAGTTAAAAGTAAACAATTCAAGTCAAAATAGGGAAAAAGTACTCCAGCACTGAGTTAACTAGTGAGCAACTTTTCGAATCATAGAATTATCTTTATAAAATAAATAAAATTGTACCGCAAAGTGAAATTATGTCAAACAAACTTTGTTTATACTCCTGTAACGGCACAATTGGCTTATTTTCCTCGTTTGGTTCGCAAAAATTAAAACTTTGTGTAAGGTCATGTGACTATGTGGCTCCGTGTGATTGGTCGATTCGAGTAGTTCTTGATTGGTCAAATGGAATCACGTGACAGAAAGTATCACTTGGAATCCAAAATAGGGACGCAGAATGTTTTACTGCTTCATTCGAGAAAAAAACAAACAAAAAACCGGACACAGATTGCGCAATAATCGATCGGTGGTTGTGTTTGGTGAATTTTGAAGTTGCGACCGTCTGCCGCGAGGCCTCAAAGGAATGTGGATGTGATTGGACGTATGACTGGTACCCCGCCGTCCAACCTCTCAATGTCACCAGGAAGTTGTACAATAAACCAGACTGTGGATCTGAAAGCTTTAAGCGGCCGAGGAGACTCGCGAGCAGATCAAGGCACGAAAAACCAAAAGGTGAACACTAACTTAAAAAAGAAAAAGAAAAGAAAAAAGCACTTTGAAACAAATGCACATCTATTCATTTTAAAATCAAACAGCCTTACTCCATCCAGCGACAACAACTTTCTCTTCACTTCCTGTGAACAATTACTGTCATATCGTTTGCTTTTTCAAGGTACGTTCAGGACCGCCACGATTTCAAGTGGAACCCCTGAAGTTGAACACAAATGGTTTCCTGTTCGACGCCAACATTGGTACCCTTCTACCACATCACACACTATTAGGGTTTCAAGTATGGTGCTTGGTTTTGTTTTGACAATTTTGGTTGGATTACAAATTGTATCACCCCCCCCCCCCTTATCTATTGAAAAATACTATCTGATTGTTTTATTTTCAACATAGGATACTGACTCCCATCATTCAACTCGACTCAATATTTAGAGAGCACTTTAAAACAACCACCGAAGTTTTCTTAATTTAAGATGCCCCAGAATTGAACCCTGTGGAACACCATCCATTCCGTTATACACACCATTTCATATTTCACATATTCATCCAACCACTTTCCGTTTTTTGTTCAACATAGTATGAAAGGATTACAATAGTAAAGAAATTGCACGATGTACCATCACAACAGTCGCAAGTCGACTACTGAGCGCACCAAATTCCCTGCAGCCCATGGTTATTTTAGTTAACGAAAACTAATGAAAAAACGAAAACTGAAATTCAAAAAACAATTTCATTAACGAAATAACATAAAAACGAAACCGCAACTTCTGGGTTGGGAGACGACCACTCTATCACTGAGCCACGCCGCCCTCTTAGAGAATGTTCAACTTCTGGGGTTCCATTCAGATCAAAGTTGAACGTCAGTGGTTGCACTCTAATGAATGTTCAGTTTCCAAAGTTCCACTCTAAGGAATGAGATTGTGTGCACCCGCTGTCCATTGGTTACTTGTTACTTGAACTCACAGGATTCCATCATTATCGCTGTTCAAATTTGGTTTTAACTTTCATGAATGTCCGATTTGTGCAAGCAAGCGATGTTGTTCAACATGAATGATGAACGTGTGCAGTGTTTGTGTGTAAAGGTTTTTGCTGTGCTAGTTTTTCAACAATATTCATGTTTTCGTCATGAATGAATGACAGCTCTGATCGTCGCTCAGGAAATGACCTGAGAAGCGAGCAGCCACATTGGATGTGTGCTGTGGACTTTTGATTTTGTATCATATATTTATGTTTTCAGTCAAGCTTGTGGTTGAAGCCACAAAATGGATTCAGATCCCCCTTCCATTTATTTTCTCAGTGGCGGCCCATAAAAACTCTTCTTTTTTCCTTATTCAAGTTGTTTGTTGTGACGAGACCTTTCTTCACGGATCGGAGACTGTTCACATACGATTTGATGACGTCACATTCGTTTGTTTGTTTGTTTCCCTCCACCCCAGCTGAGTCACGCGTGCCTGTTTGGAGTTATAAATTCCACTTCGTTTGTCTTACTGTCAATAAATTAAGAGCATTCCCCTTTAAATGACACTAATAATTGTCACGTGATATTTTGCCCTTTTTTTCTACTGTAAAAAAAAAAAGTAAAGAGTTGAAGCCCTTGGACTATTATTGCGGTCTTGTGCGCCCTCTGCTGGAACTTCAACGCACGAACTCAGAATCTAAACATAAGCAAAGAGTTGGAACACTACACGTTATTTGAAAAAAAAATATTGTAAATATGACATATTTAATATAAAGTAAATGAGTCTTATTAATATAATACTTTCATATAAAAAACAATCTGATAATAGCGATTTATACTACACTGATTAAAAAAATTACATTCAACATCATGAATATATACAGTAAGAATTGTAATATTGTTATAATTACGCAAATTTCCATGGATTATTAATTCAACAAAATGTTTATTATTGTCAAATGCTTCCTGTCATGGGATTGTGTGTGTGTGTGTGTGTGTGTGTGTGTGTGTGTGTGTGTGTGTGTACCAAATGAAGTCTCCGGTGAAGGCAGCACTCACGAAGTCTAAACAAACGACATCTTTGTCTCACTAATTGCGCACTAATTAGGTTGAGTGACGTCAAACCAAAAGTGAAAAGACAAAGAAGAGTCAGAGGACCCTGACTGACTGAAAATTATTTAGTATTTCATGTAGTGTTTATTCAGTTTTGAAATTTGAATTTGACATTTACATATCAACAAATAAAAATACAGAGACCTATTGGACATTAAATTATTTGTTAAATGTTGATCACAGTCCATCAATCTCATCAACCCTTTAATGCAAATATAAAATACAGTATTGTATTGGCATAACAATCCTAATTTGGATCATCACCTTCATAGGTAGTTTTTATATCGATTATGTCTTCTTGCTCATCCCATGCCCCAACAAGATGGCGATCATCCGTTTCATTTCTCATCATCTCTTACATGGTGATGCCTTCAGGGGCAGTGAATAATTGTCAAACGGCGAGACGATGCCTTCCGGGACAGTGGGTAATTGTCAGCACCTTGTGGAGAAGCATGTGAATCACTTCTGAATCACGTTCACACGCAACTCAAGCAACATATCCGCAGACCTCAGCCAAGGCACCAAAAATGTTTATAGCAGTCTACTTCCTGCTTCCAGGAGAATAATAAACAAATGATTATGATTGGCTTTTGTTGATACTTAAAACTACATTAGCTCTTGACTTACTTGCTAGCGTATCGATACTGTATCACAATGATACAATACATTGCTGAATGAATAAAATTTGGGTCTGCAGTGACTTCTTTAGATTCACTTCAACATAGTTCCTTGGCACTAAAATGCCACAAGATGGCGCCAAATTCAAATTTGTGATTGCTGACTCCGCCTGAGAATGCTGTATTTCATTTCTTGACTTTGTCCATGCCAACTTGGAAGCAATTACGCGAAAGCGTCCGAAGCGAGTCGTTGCCGGAAGCCGGAGTCGTGTCGTTGGTCCTGGGTCTCGTCCCCCAGCGAGTAGAAGGCGGGCCTTTGCTTGTGCTTCCGCCGTTGGGCCGACAGGTGCGGTTGGAAGAGGCGACTTATGGAGTGCAGACCTTTAGACAGCTCCGGGACGTTTTCAGCATCCTCCGGCCTTTCAGGAGTTTGTTGCGATTTGGGTTCTCCGAGCATCTCCCTGAGGCTCTGCGCGGTGTCCTGGTGCAGGTAGTGGTACGCCCGTTTACCGCCGTTGTCCCGGACCGTCACATCTGCGGCGTACTCGCCCACCAGCATGGCCACCACGTAGTCCTGCCGGTGCAGGGTGGCCACGTGCAAGGGTGTGTAGCCGCCGTGCGTCCTGACGTTGACGTCCACGCCTGCGCCGTCCCATCGGGACGTGTCCAAGATCTTCGCGAGCATGTCACTGTTGCCGCACTTGGCCGCCCAGTGTAGGGCGGTGAACCCTGACATGAAATCCCGCTTGTCGGCCAGCTGGTGGTCCCTCAGGAGGAGTCCGTAGACCTGACTCCAGTGGCCCGAGGCGCACTTGACCAACCACTCGTGCTCGGAAGGTTCCAGTGGGACCACCGATGGGCTTCGGGACTCGTTGGACACCTTGGCGGTCTTCACCTGGCTTTGGAACGGATCCGCTTTGGGGGGCTCGTAAGGGTCTGCTTTCGGGACCTCGGTCCTGTTCATGGGGGGCATCCGCAGGGGCAAAGCGTACGGTTTGACATCCAGCGTCTGCTTGATTCTCATGTCGGAATATTTGCTTCTTTGTAAGGCCAGCTCGAAAGGAGAAAGATGATCTGTGTGTTCCTGTTCCTGTTTGGCTTGGCTTTGTGAGTCCCCTGCAGGCTCAGGAGGACCCTGCTCCTGCTCACCTGCCTTCAGGCTCGCTTCCTCGCCCTCTCCAGCGCAACTCGTGGAGTCCGGCTGGCCTTTTTGTTCTTGTCCAGCACATCGCTTTGAGTTCACAGCAGTCTCAGGTGGACCCTGCTCCACATCACCTGTCTGAAGAGTGAATTCCTGTTCCAGTTCAGCATGGCTCCTTACGCCCACTACAGCCTTTTTCAGGCTCTCTTCCTCTTTTGGTTCAGAACAACTTTTGGAGTCCTGCTTATTTGGCTTCCCTTCCTGTTCCTGGCCAGCATTTCTCGTAGGGTTCGCAACAGTCTCAGGTTGACCCTGATCCAGGTGCTCACCTTCCCGTTCCTGTCCACCTGCATGACTCTTTACCTCCAAAACAGGTACACTGTGTTGCGGCTCACGTTTCTGTTCTTGTCCATTAAGTCTTTTTGTGTTCACCAAAGTCTCAAGTTGACCCGGGTCCTGTTTACCTGTCTGCAAGATCTCTTCCTGTTCCCTTCCAGCATAGTTCACGATCCCAGGCTGTTCCTCCTCCTCCTCCTGCTGCTGCGTCCCTGTCAGGTAGATCTTCTTGAGCAGCACGTACGGGACGCCGTCGTCGCCGCGCCTGACGTAGGCGACGCTGTTGACGAGGCTCTTGAAGAGTTCCCTGTTGCGAGCCTTTTCGTCGCGGTCGGCGCACTCGAGCGCGTCTTGAAATCTCGCCAGTAGTTTGGCTTTGCTCACGCGACCGCCCTCCGACACAAGCGCGGACACGACGCGCTCTCGGCTCAACGACATTTTCTTCTTCTTCTTCTTCCAGCAAATAAATGAAAGAAAAGACGTTCAGGCTTCCACTCCTGTGGCGCTGTCAGTGCACCTTAACCGGCTCCGCCTCCTCCTGCTGCCAACCTGCGTCGTTGTGTGACGTCATCAGTATGTCTAACTTTTTACATACAAACACCAACTACGGTACATTTCCTCCCCCCCATTAAAATGTTATTTGATTGAAAGAACTAATAGTCAAAATGTCACAATTGTGTTAATTGCACCACAGAACTTTTCAGCATGCATTTTGGTCCAAGTACAGTAAACATACAATATGCATTATAAAAATGAAGTAGCACATAAATTGTTGCTGTGTATGAAATAAAAAGGGAAATAATGTTTACAAATAAATAAATATGAAAACATTTTGAAATATTTTCTACTTTCATTAAAAAACTAAAAATAACTTTTCAAATTTGTTTTTAAAGAATATTTTAATAAAGCGTTCAAATATCGATTGAAATAAAAAAAAAAAAACAGTTATTACAGGGAACGGTTCAAACTTTAAGACAAATTCCCTTTTTTTCCCCAACAACAAAATATTAAAAATAAAAGTGACATTTCAAATGATAATGGCAATATATTACTTTATCAATAAATATATATATATATATATATATAAATTAAGCAAATATTTCCAACGAATCCTTTATCTATGTAAGATGCCTCCAGTCACTCCACATCACCTGCTCCAACATGAAAGCAGCTGCTTCTTCTTCTAAAAACAACAACAAAATCTTAGAAACACCCGTTTGAAACCTAAACAAAATAGTTCAATGCATGCCTCTTGTCAATCAAAACATTGTGCAGGTGTACCTAATAAACCCGGGGGTCGCATTTTGACATTGCTAGTATTTTTGCAAAACTAACACATCCTGAATTGTTATTGAAATATCCAGCAGTGCCAGTGACACACATATTTGTGCAGCTCCTGTCGTGGCTTGCAGAAGGCAGCGTCGACTCGTCGCATTCTTTTAAAACGACGAGTGGGAAGTTCCTGACAAGACGTCATGTTGGGACGGACCCTGTCAGACCCGCGTACCGCCCAAAGATGTCGAAAGATAATTCCCGCCGTGCACTGCTACGCCAAAGACCAATGAGCAACACCACTTGAACGAGTTATGTGGTGAATGAAGAAGGTGTAAGATTAATTTGTCATTGTTTTGAATGAATTGCCTTGTAGTGAATGAAGGACTTGAAGACATGTCTCGAGGCGGAATTGTACGAGGTGAATTGGGGGCAAACATTTTGTACAGGAAAAAAATTAATGAAACTGAAATATCATGTTTTGATGTTGATTTTCGCAAAATATAACACGATCAAGGTACAAAACTTTTGACCCTACTTTAACTCCATGGTAAGCTCTCGCGAGGATAAGCGGTTCCGAAATGGATGTGTGGAAGTAAGTGGGGAGTATTATCTTGAAGCGACGCGAGAGTGACGCCTGCGTGAACCCTCTTGGCTCTGCTTCTTCTTCCTGCTCCAGCCTGCCGCCTGTCCTGACTGTACGGGAGCCGAAGCGTGAGCAGCATTAGCGAGAGACGAGGGCAGCTGAGCTGAGCACTTCCCCTTTCGCCCCCCGCTTGTCACTTGTCACTTGTCAGCAGCAGCAGCAGCAGCAGCGCACTTTCCGCACCATGGCTGCCACGGACGTGGACGTATTTTCGGTGAGTGAGTCAACACCGCGTCCCTCGCTCGCCTTTTTTTCCTCCTTTTGGAGCTCCCTAAAAGATAGAAAATAAAACGGAACGGTCGCGGTCGTGATTTACAGAGAACGTTAGCGGGAGTGTGGCGTCAGCCTCTCCCCCGCCTGAGGAGCCTCCAATGTGGGAGCCAAGCTGCTTTTGCCTGTGGTTGTGGAGGGCTCAGCCCACCGCACGGTGTAAAGCAGGTTTAGCCGAACGAATGACGCCTCTTTCAAGTTATTTTTTTTTTAATTTAAGTTTTGCCTATTAGGCTCGCTCTACTCACACCATGTGGGCGTTGTTTTAAAAGACAACAACACACATTTACTGCATCTTAATCCATGACAAACGTGAGCTAGCTAGCAGGTAAATGCTTCACTTTTGCTCGTGCCTGCTGCTAAACTGAAGTGCATCGTAAAGATGAAGACCTATAAACTAACCTAACCCGTAAAGATGCCTCCACATGTCAACATCTACTAACATCTTTGACTGAAAATGCATTTAATCCTCTTTTTTTTTTACTCGACAGGAATGTATGTGAAATATTTCATATAATTGGTGGCAATAAATCAATCGCAGTTGTAGCAGAGCATGACAATTTGTTTTCGTGGAATTAATATCAGGGGAGTCCAAACTACGGTCAGGGGGCTGTTTGTGGACCGCCCACTGTTTGTTACTGGCCTATGGCATATACTACAAAAAAAATTGTCATTGATTTGTGAACATATCACATGAATGACCCCTCAAGTATGGTCAGCTGACTACAGATTGCTCTTGTTTTGCTTCTGAATGTGGAGATGGAGTTCAGCTGCTCAGTGGTTGGGCGGATCTATTTTAGTGGGATGCAGGGCCTTGGGCAACCCTGAAACTTAAAAAAAGAAAACATCTTCAACTATTTGCTTTGGCACCTTAGAAAGCCTTGACATAGCAGCTTTTTAAAAATATTATTATTACTATTATAGAAATTATTATTTTTTGTAACATTAACACTTGGTGATGGTAAAATTGCGACATTATTTTTTATTTTCTTTATTCTGGTAACATTGCAATCTTTCCTCCTTAGCAGTTTGCTATCATAACATTCAAAATTTATTCTCGTAACATTATGGCTGAATATTCATTACTGTGACTTTATTCTCGTAGCATTACGACTTGGTTTTTGTAACCTCCTTTGACTATATCTTTTTTGTAACATTTACACTTTGTACATTGTAACATTATACTCATAGCATTTTTCCTATAATATAACTTAATTCTTGTCACATTTCAAATTTATTCCTTTAGTATTGTGACTTTATTCTTGCAATGTTATGTTTTTATTGCAACCCTTGTCTATATTCCCTTAACGTTCTGGTTGTGACATTATTTTTTTAACACTGCACTTTTTTTCCATCATTTTTATGACTTAATTGTCACAATAGTGCAATGTTATTTTTGTAACATTTCAACTTTATTTTCGCAATATTGGGACTTCATTCTCGTTAGTAAGACTTTATTACTTTATAATTAGCAATTTGTGTATTTTCCCCCCCTCCTTAAAATAACTTTTTTTTTATCCAACACTTCTTGTAGCATCTCAACTTTATTCTTGTCATTTGGAACTACTTGTATCGTTTCAATGTGTCCCTAATAATACTGCTTGTTACTTCTCTGAGGTTTGAAGGCATACTTGTGAAGTGGACAGTAGGCAGGAGTGAGTTTGAAGGATAAAGGGATTAGGAGGAAGCTCTGGGCTACTCCTTGTTTGTGCAACACATGTCTATAAAAAAAAAAAGAGAGAGGAACTGGAGCACAAGCAGTATGTGCTGCTGAGCTTCTACCACACACACACACACACACACACACGGTAGTACTGCTGACTGGGATTTTGGAATATAAAATTGGGGCATTGATTATGGGGGTAAAAATGCTGAGAATGCAGAGCAGCAGGCCAGCGGTAGCGGCGGGCCGCACAGCTGGGGCCCAACTGACTTCCTGTCTCTTTTTGTGGAACTAAGTGAGACCATATTGAACAAACGGGCGCCGTTGGTGTTCAGGCCACGCGGCTATTGATATGGTCCTGACATTGGCAAGCATCGGCGTAACTTTGTAGGCCACACGAGGCGATCGATGCAGCCAATTGCCCCGCAGCTGTTGTTTTCGCTCATTGATTGGGGTTGAACGCGCGGGCCGATCGTTTCAAGAAATCCTCCAGTCATGTTTGAAAACACAAGCATGTCAAGTTTGCAGTTTTGTAGAAGAAGAAGAATCAAGTCAAACAAGGACTTCATGTTGTTGGCTGGTCCTAAAAACAAGTCAATACGGTATAAACAGCTTTTCTTACTAGTCTGTCTACAACCAATGTGTGGAATTTTGCTTATCTGTAGAGTAAGATGTGGTGAAAAAAGCCTAATAGCAATTTTGGAATCGCATTCCAATTTTAGTTTGAATTGGCATAAAAATCAAAGTCAACTGATTTTTTTTCCTTCAAATTGTTCCCCAGTGTTGTTAATGATCAAAGAAATATCAAAAGTCTTACGAGATGTGCTGTCACACCTAATGATGGTTTTCTTTCACTTTTTTTGGTGTAATCTCTTGTATCAGTAAGTTTTCCGTGTTTGACTTGTGGTTTGGTCCACGGAGTGTCTTGAACCAGCCACACACTCTCTGGTCCCCGAGCATACTGTGCCACTGTTATATAAGGAAAATGCCTGCAACATAGTCACCACCGTGTAGGGGTGTGCTTACTGATCCCGAAGACCATTGTCTCTGCCCCCGTTAGGCCTGCATGCAATCTGGAATCATCATCATGAAGTGAACAACTCAAGGCAAGAGACTGCGAGCGGAGTCATGCCATGCCACGCCACAAGATGCTTGCATGCACTCCAATTTGTTTTTATGTGAAGACGCATTCAAGGACTTGATTATTGAAAATGTAAGGGTGAGACGGCATGCAGGATGTAGTGCGTCAACGATGATGTATTGCCGTGCTTATAGAGCCAACATGCCACAAGCGCCTTCAGGTCAGCTTGTCAAAGTCGATGATGTGCTGCTTATGCATGAAGAACAACATCAGCGCCGCCACCGCTATGTGGATGAGTCAATAATATATGCGCTATGTATAGAAGAGGTCACAGGCTCACAAAAAGTAGACGTCAAGAAATTTACAGTGAGGCGCTGGAAAAATAAGTTATCCGGTTTGATCCCTTTGGAAATAATGGAAATTGAATAAAGATCCATTCTAAGGTCAAACTGTGGCCTTTATAACTGCAATTTTTGGTAAAACACCAAAAATTCACTTTGCAAGTTTTGCTGCGCAGGTTGAAGACCACCTTCACTCATCGCTGGCCTAGATCATTCAAATATTTGATCTGGCACTTGGATATGAATGTTTTTTTTCCTGTTCATCATTGAGGACAATTGGAAGGCTGCGTGCACTCGCATATTTTCACGTTCAATCTTTTCCACATGCTGTTTTGGCTTCTCAACTGTGCAATCTCATCTTCCACAGCCAATCAATCCTGTCCCTTTAAATCACTGGGAAACCACATTCTAGTGTACCCAGGGAGATAAAAAAACAAAAACACAAACTATTTTCTGTTTAATTGACAGTTCCATAGATTCACACTATTATTATTATTTTTCCTTATTCTTGAGGTGAACACTGCCACTGAGCGATGAAATGAACGTTTTGGTCATGATATGTATGTTTTTAATCAGTTTTCAGTTCCGCGATAGAGTCTGCAAAGTCTCACAAAGATAAACATGTCTGGTGAAACACTTCCAGCACTCATTTATTTTGACTTTCCGGAGGGCCACAGATGAGCGAGGGGACAGCGGTGCGTGAGAATTGCAGATCAGGAAGGGAGAACACTCGAGTCGTTAACAGACAAATCTCTTTTGTGTCATTCCTGTCACTCTCTCACACATGTTGTTAGCGCTTAACATTGACCATCTTCAGGATGACGTCATCCTTTAGTAACTTCTCCACTGACTTGACACCAAAGAGACACTTGACTAAATCTGCAAGATGGTCCTTGGACGAGATGCAAGAACTCTCACCTGAGGACGTGTGGTTGAGTCATGGAGGCTATCTTGTGACGTCTTCCTTCCCCTGTTTGATTTGAACGATGTCCTGAGGGTCTCCAGAAGCCCCGCCTGATTCAGACATCTGTTCTCGGCAACCTCATGTTGCTCCTGTTGCGGTCCACTTGGGCCTCATTTTCCACCTTGCTAAGCAGCCACATCAGTCTGCTCTGGAGGAAGCCTTGGAAAATAATTGCTAGTTATGTCATTGATGTCAAGAGGTAACAAATTTCAAACACCTTAACAGATTTTTAAATTGTTCAATGACCGCACATGACAAGGAAATAATTAGTGCTCTTGCTGCTTTTATAGCATGTGGCAGACCTTTTTGTTGCTGTGTAACCCGCTTAAGCTGGATGCAAGCCGTCGAAAATGATGTCAGCTGTGGGACCTCGGCTATGCCAAATTGCTCGCTAAACCGGAGTAAAGCTATTAACAGGTTGATCCACAAACACGTGGTTGAACCATGATGGTTCTATGATAAATAAAAGCAATTGATTTTATGGCCATGAACAAATGGCATAGGTGAGTTGCTTCAAGTCAAGTTCATCTTCACAGGCCCACAGTTGACAAAGATTAGCGACACACCCTAATCTAAATACCCCAACCGCCTAAGGAAAAATTGGAAAAGTGAATTGAATCAATTAAAACTCAAGAGTGTTATTATTAAACGTTGACCAAGCCAGTATTCAACATTTCAGTTTTCTCAAGGTTAGGAAGCAAACATTTACTGGACATCCATTGTCTAATCTCAACAGGCCTCACCTCCAGATGACAACAATGGCATGGTTAGCTAGTTTTAAAGGCACGTACGTATCGTTTGGTATCGTTGGCATAGCAGCAAAAGCTAAGCTTCTTCCTGTCTCTCATTAATGGCACCATGTGTGTATCTTACTAGCGCAAATGTGAAATGGCCAGCAACTCTCGCAACAGCCCTTGTGACGTTCCCTGACGAGTCAAAGCAAATCACCCAGGCAACATTGATGCAACGTTGCAACTTGCTAAACGTTTGTGAGAACGGATGGCCGCCCGTGGTAACACCTCTCGGTTCTTTCTTCAGCTTTTGTCACGTCTGGTCATCATTACGTGTTTATTCAACCCCGAATGCTGTCTGGACGTTAGTCATGCCATTTACACCCTTTTACTTTTGCTTCGTGCCAGAAATAAACATTTGAGCAAACACAAACGGAGGCAGCCGGTTTATTATCTTTACAGAGTCTGATAAAGGACCTCCATTTGTTGTTTGTGTGTCGGGACATGACCAAAAAAACAGTAACTGTCTTTGAATATTTTAGGAAATGTAATATCCTGTCATGTTTTATACTGTTAATTTTGTTTGGCTGGAAAATGGCATGTGATAGAGGCCACAACCCTTGTCTTGTATTTTACACACTAATTCAGCGGGAGCCACCTGCGGCCCCTCCCTGCAGCCATTTCCTGTTGTCCTAAACCAGACATTGGCCTGGGACTAACTAACTGTTGTTTCTGACCTTTGACTGTTCATTCCAGTCAATGCTTCCTCTCATAAACCTTTGGCCTCTTGTGCTTGCAAATCGAGCAGCATGTACCTAAAGATACACGAGTCGGCGTTCACAGTTGATGACAAAAGCGAGGCTCCGTTTCTAGCCGAGCTGTGCTCTCAGGCTACTGCCGCCGGCTGTGACATCAGCCTTCAAGAATGCGTTCGTTTGGTGGCACGGCCAGATGAGCGACGCTTAGCTTGTAGCCGCTTTCATCTCAAGGTTTTCCTCTGCATCTCCGACACACTTTCTCGATCTATGCTCGCTAACTGCCTGTCTCGATGGCGACAATGTTTTTGTCTCGCTCGTGTTAACAGTCTGTGAATAGCTGCAACAGAAAGTTTTGAAAACATACTTTTCCTTCCCTTGTGTTTGATGTTTTCCTTTTGTCCCGCAGAATGAAGAGAAGCGCAGCCTCAATCTGGGCGGCCATGTTGGATTCGACAGCCTCCCTGACCAACTGGTCAGCAAATCGGTCTCACAGGGTTTTTGCTTTAACATCCTCTGCGTAGGTAAGTTAATACAGTTGACAGTTAGATGATTTTTCAAAATCGTTCAGTCCTAGTTGGGACCCCAAAATGTTGAGAAACCCTGATAGAGAGGACCCATCTCATTTCATCATCATCTTTCGCAGAAATGGTGATACGATCTTAAGCAAGACTGTCAGCATTTTTGTTGCACAATATGACTTCCTGACTCTCCGCATTCAGACAAAATGATGCACAGAGAGTCATATTTCTTTGCTCAATCACAACATCAGCAGTGCGTTGAATATTTCGCATGGCGTTAACGTCCAAGTCTGAGTAGTGTTTGTGAAAGTTAAAAGCAGCGTTTTAAAAGAAGACGTATTGATCTCCTGTGAGCTATTGAACACACTCTGCGTTGCTCTGTATTACCCGACGTAACGTTCCTTGCGACCATCCTCAGGGGAGACGGGCATCGGCAAGTCGACGCTAATGAACACGCTCTTCAACACCTTGTTTGAGAACGAGGAGGCCTGCCACTATCAGAACGGCGTCTACCTGCGCCCGCGGACGTACGACCTGCAGGAGAGCAACGTCCACCTCAAACTCACCATTGTGGACACTGTCGGCTTCGGCGACCAGATCAACAAAGACGACAGGTGAGGATGGAGGAGCAATGATAAACATCCATCCATCCATCCTTTTTCTTAACCGCTTATTCCTCATAAGGGTCACTGGGGTGCTGGAGCCTTTCTCCAGCTGGCTTCGGGCAGTAGGCGGGGTACACTGGTTGCCAGCCAATCCAGGGCACACACAGGCAAACAACCATTCACACCCACAATCACACCTAGGGACAATTTAGAGTGTTCAATTAACCTGTCACGCATGTCTTTGGAATGTGGGAGGAAATCCGAGTACCCGGAGAAAACCCACACAAGCACAGGGAGAACATGCAAACTCCACCCAGGAAGGCCGAAGCCCACACTCGATCTCATGTCCTCTGCACTGAGAGGCGGACGTGCTAACCTGTCAGTCACCGTGCCGCCGCAATGATAAACATTAAAGACAAATTCTTGCAAGAAGCTACATTTGAAATTTTAAGGTCAAATAACTAAAAGTGGTCCAATTTTGAGTTGAACCAACATTTTCTGGAAAATTATGTCACTATACTCTAACAAAACTTGGATTTAAATTCCTAAATAAATATTTATTACTTTTTTTAAACATAATATATATAAATATAAGTATTTAAAAAAATTAGTCTTTACATTTCACCTAAACTCTGTAGATATGAACGTGATCGTCATTGACGCATTTAAATTCTTTCAGCAGCTATTTTTCTTGATTGGTTGCCACATTATTAGCTCAATGTTGTTCAGCGTTCAGATGAGAAAAGCAGACATCAAATCAGCGCACATTTTTCTTTCCCCGTCGGGACTGGAAATAATCCGAAGAAAGCGGCAGGGAGGAAGTCTTTACATTTCGCCAAGGGACCGAGTTGGAGCCTGACCAACAAGCGGCATTCTCACGCCCTTTGAGAGCAGCCTCCCCTGTAGGCCACGTTGAAGTGGGCCGCTGAAGACCAGACCCCGCAGCGTGCGCCAAATGCATGTTCAAAGGTCAGCAGCGGCGCATTCCACAGAATAAGATTGCAGAGGCGTGAAGAGGGATAACTGTGAAGATGGTTTTTGCAGATATTGAGTCCAGTATTAAATTTTTTTCTATTAAATCACTGCTCAAGGTTCAAATGGGCCTCATTATATAAACTTTATGAACTGTTACATTTTTTAAATCTGAACCAGATTTATTGGCCAAGTATGTAACAAAAACATTTTCTACCAACAGAAGACAGAATGGGAAGCCTGGCAGTTCGCTACTTAGCGCCCCAAGTTTCTTAGATGCGGAAATAAGGAAACATATATGAGGAAGGAGGGAGTAGCCCAATCTGTGCTTCTTTAAAAGGGAGCACAGTATGAACCTGGAAAAAATATAATTCACATAGCAACACAATGACATACATACAACAAATTTTGACAACTTCAAATAATTGTTATGCAAGTGAAAAATTGAAGTTTTCGTGGTCTTGTGTCTTCAAAGAACATCCCCTTTCATTAAAACGCTGGTATGTTCCACCTTTCTCTCACTGGTGCCCTTATGTGGTGGCATTAGAAAAAAGAAAACACCAAACACACACACAATGTGTCTTGTGATAGGGCACATTTCTAGCAAAAATGTTGACCAAATTATACAAGGTCAAGGCCATTCAAGTTCAGCTGTTGCATTATCTTGAGGCCCAATTTTGGTTCGGCTTCTGTGATTTCATTTGATTGAGTGAATGTGCCCAATTATAGCGACTGTGGTCAGTGGGGTGGCTGTAAGTCCCCTTCTGAAGTTCTCGGAGGGTGAAACAAGTCAAGTCTCAAACAAAACTCAGCTGTGCAGCCTCAAGCTGGCTTGTGGATCACGCAAACACAAGCAAGCTTTGACCTCAGTGGCAACAAGCCCATCTTAATGCATTCAGCGGACACGCTTGTTAAGAGTCGACGTTTTGTTTTTGTCCCCTGGCACAGTTACAAGCCCATCGTGGACTACATCGACACTCAGTTTGAAAACTACCTGCAGGAAGAGCTGAAGATTAAGCGCTCGCTCTTCAACTACCACGACACCAGGATCCACATCTGCTTGTACTTCATCGCCCCGACGGGACACTCGCTCAAGTCCCTGGACCTGGTCACCATGAAGAAACTAGACAGCAAGGTAACCTCACTAAAGCAGTCTTAGTCACTGTTGTTCCATTGTTAGCAAATCATAGTATCGGTGCAGTCGAACCCTGATGCCCTTTCACTGAGAGCGGTATGCATTTCATCCCCTTCAGCTCTTTGCCGGCTTTGTTTTCACTCTTCCAGTTGAAATGAATACAAAGTCAAACTTCAAGCTTCCACCTCCTTTGTGTAGGACCGGGGTGGGGAATGTCACATTTGAGCCAACCTAAGAACCAATCAAACATCAGATGAAGTTCCAAACAGCCCCAAAGACATTTGTTCAATTGTTGCATCATATTTCGTTCATAAATGTAGGAGGAGGAGTTTGTAAAAGTGGCCCCTTGAAGGGAAAAGGTTTCCCAACCCTGATATAGGAAAAGCTCTTTTTTTCCTTCTTCTTTCGGACAGACCCATTTCTGCGTAGTAAAAAGTTTCTTTTGGCATTTAAGAGCTTGTGTAGCTGGGGAGTTTTGGGAAAGACCCGCCGGTGTCCCTCTTGAAGCCAACATGTTTCTTTTATTACAATGATGAATTGAAATCCAGCTGTCTCTTGACCGCCACCGCCACAGCATGGAAAAAAACCCTCCTGCTTCACATTTTCATGTTTTTCCCCACCAGCCGAATGTTTGCTGCTAGAAACTGATAAACGGCACAGATTGGTTACTTGTCCCAACGTTGATTTGGGCATTGTGAAGTGGTAGATGTCTTTTATCAGCGCGTGTCTAGCGATGCACTGCTAATAAATCCAGAAGAAAGCAGATGGTCAGCTTGTGACCAAAAGCTGCTGGCGTGCTTCAGCTCAACGCACGGCTGCACTCGTCTGCCAAAGGACTTCCGATGCTATTTAAAACAATGACCACATTCCAAAGCCAATTCTTGCTTTTAATGGACATTTTAGTGTTCTTTGTGAGGGAGCAAAAATGCAATTTACTCTAGTGCAGACATTTAGAACTCTTCTAATTTCTTTTCCATTACAGTGGATCTTAAATTTTGACGCTTGTGCTGTGCCAGCAACACCCCACCCTTCCCCCCCTTTGTTGCTGTTATGTTTTAATGGTACAGACACAGAAAAGGAGAAAAAGTTGACCTGAGGTCCATTGAAGTACATTGGGAAAGGATATATATATATATATATATATTTATGCATTTATTTTTATGAAAATGAATCAAGGGGCCACTCAGTCTGTCAGTCAGTCTCGTTAAGTATGAATTAAGAGAGCCTCCATTGGTTAATCGATTTGTTTTATCCGTCCCTTGTGCACACAAGTCAAGCAACGCAGGCTAAACCTGTCAAGTGAGCCCAAGCATGTTGCGGATTGTCAACATGTGAACTTGCAGCCATCCACTCTAACCTCAGCATCCCCGTCTGTCCCACAATGCCAAAGATAAATATTGTTCTCTGTGAAAGCCAGTTGCTGTTGAGTGAACACGTTTTCTTGCCTGGCATTTTCTATCCAAATAAAATACCCATTGAAGATAAATACATGCTGACCCGTGATTAAAAATAAATATTTTCTTCTGGCCATCAATCACCACAACTCATTATAAGCTATTGTTATTGTTGTTGTTGTTTTTAACATTCTTAACTGTCACTTGTGTCAAAAGAATGGAAGTAGTTGAAAACGTAAAAACCCGACTTTCATGTATGTAGCATAGCAGCTAGCCAGTCAATGCCACTGCTTGGACTTCAGTCTCAGCTGTGATACAGAAAGTTGCACAAAAAAAAAGGTAGAATAAAATGCCATTTTCATTGAGAGCTTTTATTGTAGTCTGTTCATTTCTACCTGTGGTGATGATGTACTGAAATGTAGACGCTAAGCAGACACAGATCTAGTATAAAACCAGGAAGTGCAGAAGAACAGGGAAGCGGACCACAAACAGTTCTTCCCTCCTGCTTGACACAATTTGCTGTCAATTTGCTGACAATAGCGTTCCCACCCTCATTAGCAGAGTATAAAATTGCACGCGCGCACACACACTCTCTTGGCTTGCATAGTGAGCCAAGCGTGCTGCTCGGAGGCAGGAACACAGATAATCTTTTTGTTTTTCAATGAGCCTATTTTTGTTCTTGAAATGACAGGGAGTCTTTTCTGGGTAACTGATTCATCATTCCTCTACAAACCTTTTACAATTTCTCCATGCCTTCACTTTTCTTGTGTTTTAGGATGAAATCATAGGCGATGTACTTAACTGTGTTTGGTCGAAGCGTTTATGTTTTGGTTAGTGTGGCTCAGGCTGCCCACGATCCGAAATCCGCTTACACTGAACAGTCGATACAACATTTCTCCACCCGGGCCTTTTATATGGAACACAGTGTAGGATAGCGTGCAGCCTCTGTCACGCCTCTCAAGTTGGTCTTGCAGTTTTTGTGTAATCTCAACCAACAATCAACACGCCCGCTAACAGTGGTCATTAGAGCAAACATCCAGCTAATAACTGTTTTTCCTCTTTAGGATGAGATGGGCGAGTATCGGGCTGATACCAGATTTCATTTCAAAGTATCGGTACTCATGATGGCGGTCGATCCTGATATCTTCTGGACGTTTTATGATCAAGAATTAGAAAAAGAAAAAAATTGCCATTCATTTCCAGCAATTTGAAGGGGCAATTCTATATTGGGATACATAAGCCTTTATTTAAAATTATTTGTCATTGTTTTTTTAGGGGGGGAATTTTTTATTTTATTTTTTGGGTGGGTGTATGTAAAGTACTACATCGGTATTGGTGACTATTCAAGAGTTGAATACTTGTACTGGTAGCAAACATTGGCAATACTAACAAAATTCTAACCTCAAATGCTATATGATAGGTCCTCAAATAATGGCTTCTAAACACCACACCTCAAATATCAATTATGACTAGTGGCTGTAATTACTGTATCTTTTTGTTGGCATGACACACACCACCACTCTCCAATACTACTTTTGTAAGTCTGGAAATTTGCTGTTGGACTTCATCACCGCCTTCCTTTGTGGTAGGTTTCACTCTGTAACAGCGACATGGGGGGGGGGGGGCTTTTTGCAAGCAATGTGAGAGTGGCTACAACCCCCAAATGTGGAGTTGCTGGCTCCATTTGTCCCCCCGTTCTGTCTGCTCTTCAGACAGAAGAGTGAGATGGAAAAGGGAACCTTGTTCAGCAACCTGGGAAATGTACAAAATAGTTGTCTTGTCACTTTAAGAAACCTGACCTAATGGTATATGTCACCATTTTATTTAACTTTTTTCCGTCATTGTATTGCAATAAATAACGTTTATTAAGGGCTTATCCATGACGTGCTGATATAAATGAATGATGTGGGCAAGCTTGAAGGTAATGTGATTCCCGAGTACATGAATGTGCAACTCTGTGGTGGGAATCTTCGCCGTTGTCCAAGTGGGGAGATTTGAGGAGCATCTGATATAGATTGGAGATGAAGCCCAGTTTGTTTTTACAATCAGGGTTTGTTTGCGTGTGCTGTTTACTGCGATTGACTGCACATTTGTTAGTGGCTCTGTGACTAAGGGAAGTACATTTCTGTTCTTTGGCATTCTCTTTGGTCAACGTGATAATCATCAGACGTGAGAATGCACTTCTCAGTTCTTCTATGTTTACATTTTCTAATCCTCCCCCAGGTCAGTATCATTCCCATCATTGCCAAAGCTGATACCATCTCCAAGAGCGAACTGCACAAATTCAAGATCAAGATAATGAGCGAGCTGGTGAGCAACGGCGTCCAGATCTACCAATTCCCCACAGACGACGAAGCCGTCAGCGAGATCAACTCCTCCATGAACGTAAGCTTTCTCCCTTATTGTCTATTATTTAATTTTTTTTACATTGAAAATATTGAATGTGTCAAGTAAAAGCACTGGCTGGAATGGTACTCAAGTGCGTCGCTTGTAAAATTCCTCCTTGGATAAATAAAGCTGCGTTTGGTTTGAGATGTGGCTCGTCCTCGCCTACTTTCCTCATCTATTCGCAGCGGGTGACATCACCAACATTTGATGCCGCTAAACCAAAAGCGGGCAGCCAGCTCATTTTTGAGGTTGGGCGACGAAGCGCAGCTTTGAGAAAGTCCAATCCCAACATGCTTGCACGTCTTTGTCGTGTGGGCTAGATGAGAGACGCCCGCTGCTGTTCAACAGCCCCCATATTGTTTCTTGTCCTTCACGACACACTCGAGCAGTTGACGTGTGACATATGGTTTTGGCGTGACGTCACCGTCAACCTCCGCCGTGTCTGCAGGCTCATCTGCCCTTTGCCGTGGTGGGAAGCGTGGAGGAAGTGAAAGTTGGGAACAAAACGGTGAGGGCCAGGCAGTACCCCTGGGGGGTCGTGCAAGGTGAGTGGACACCAGCACTCTGTCTTGTGTGTGTGTGTGCGTGTGTTTGTGGATGTGAGGAGGTCGTGTTGTTTCTCAGGTAAACACTACATCGGGTTCATCCGGGAGTCACTGGCCCCTTTTACGCTGCCTGTAAAAGTCTGCTCCTCCCCACACCCCCCGAGTTGAGAAAAAGGAGTTGAGTCAGCAAATTGTTGTCCTTGGAAGTAAGACAATATGGAAGGGAACGCCGCAAATGCCGGGACAGGCCTTTCAACTTTCGAGGGATGTTCCATACAACTTTTGTTCAGACTGATACCAGTACAAGTATTCAACTCTTGGCTAGTCCAGACTAGCACCAATCTTGCAATGTTTTCATAAAAAAAAATGTATCATACGTTAAAGCGCTACTCTGGTCAAGTCAGCGATTTTGTCGGAGATGTGCACTTAGTAGCAGTCCCGAGTCCTTCCTGCCGCTATCCATTTCGCTTTGCTTGTTGCCATGATGACTAAATTAAAAATGTGCTAATTATGTCAAGCAAATCATTTCTGCCTGTCGAGATGCAAGTGTCCTTCCACACAAGAATAAACATGTTGTTAAATTTATAGCTGCCAGTCAATGTAGATGTACAGAAAATAGAGCACAACAGGGTTTTTCAACTTTTCCCAAATTTAACCTTAAAATTCCCTTAGCATGAGAAGTGTACTTGCTGTGGAGGTGTAAAAGTTGTATATTATTAGCAGAGGACATTATGATCTGAAGGATATTTTTGCCCAGCGCCTCCAGCTGTGACTTTGACTTCATGCTGAGTGACGCGCTCGACACTCATCAGGGGATGAGCAGCGGGCACGTTTTGCGCACGTGCCATCATTCTTTTGCCCTCTTCTCTTGCACTGTACAAATAATGAAGACTTCTGATTTGGTCAACTTTAAGAACTGTCAAGCTAATGGGAATGGTAACAAAAACAGGACATCAAGACGAAACAAAAATTAATAAACACTGTAAAAGCGCTTCATCAAAATTTCTGTGGCGTCTTTTTTTTTTTTTCCTCTGGAAAATTAAGTCTGCAAAAAGTCATTCATTTTAATGAGAATATATTAATAATTCCTTAATGCGGCGATCAAATGACTGACTCAGCCTTCATATAACACATTTGATACAAAGCAAGCTCATGTGAAAGGAGGCGAGTGGAAAGGCAAATGTAATCTCGATGCGTTATGCTAACCTCCGCAAGAAGCCATGAGAAATGTTCCCGGAGGGGAAGAAGGACTGTCAGAAGGACGACTGTGGAACAGAACAGGCACTGGCTTTCTCTCATGTGTGTGTTTCCCTTTAAGAATGTTATCTCGCAGCTCCAGATGTTTTCTCAGCTATTTGTCCACCCGTACTTGAGTGTGTTGGATGCAAACGTGGAAACTATTAAGCACTTAGCTGTCATTTGGCTTCTCAGTCGACAACAGTTTTTTCCCCCCGTGAACCTGAATGGCTTGACCGATCTCTTCTTCTTTGCGTTTGCATGCTCCTGTTTGCACTTTGTGTGTGCGTGCAAGCAAGCAAGCAAGCCTGTGGTTAGCTCAAATAGGATGATAGAAATGAGGAGCGCTCGTGAGCCCAATGAGGTTGTTTTTAAAACGTATTTACTGCAACAACTCGCCATTCGTGAGGACAAAAGTTGCCCTTACGCTTCTTGCCAATTAAACCTAATCCGCTTGTTCTTCAAATAAGACAAAAAGAACATTTAAACTCTTCGTAAAGCAGATGATTTTAAAGTTGTAAACATTTGTACCACCATTAAAACACGTTTTAACTTTTTTAAATGATTTATAACTTTTTTTGTATATCTGTTTTACATTGAAGTTCAATGAATAACTGCTATCTCCAAATTTTGTATATATAAATAAAAAATACTATAATGTTGCTTTGTTTTTTCAGGTAGCAAATTTGGAGATTTGTCCTATTTATTAGTGGGGAATATAATTATTATAGATATGGAATGGATCTTTACTGCCTTTGCACGTGCACACAAAATTGGCTTATTAGGTTCAAACCGGAAAAATTACCAACAGAGGGAGGCAGGACGGAAAAGCCTGTCGGTACTCACTAAAAAACACCTCAAGGTCTTAGATAAAAAGGGAAGATGCAAGGAAGAGAAAAAAAAGGCTTTAGTATAGTATAAGCCTGGAAAAAAGAAAAGAAAAAAAAACTCACATCTAGACATTTCACCAAATCTCAAGGGAGGGACGTTATGGAATCCGTCTGACGAGCAACTCAGCCCACGAGAGCACAAGTGGCGTCATGGGGGCAAGAAATCCAACAGGGGCGGTGAAAAGTAAAGTTGTGTTTGCTATTGTGGATGTGTGTGTGCGTATCAAGTGTCCCAGCTAATAAGAATAACATCTCATTGCCGTCGAGACAGCCTACCTGGAATGGATTTTTTTGTGTGAATTACACAGGATGTTCTCTTCACATTCCTTTCAGAGATGTTTTTGTTTTTTGAGTGAGATCTCGAGGAACTGACGGCCACACGGTGACAGATGGGCTGTTGGAATGTGATGAAAAATGCAAGCTGGGAACAAACGCCTGGCAATAAAACCATTTATTTCATGTCATTTCACATTTGTTGCGCCAAGGTGCCCAGTTGCACATACAAGCACTCGACTTTGCAAATTTTTTTTTATTTACATATAAAGTGGGAGTATGAACGATATGAAACCTAGATGCTCCACTTCATATCCAAGCGAAATTTAAAGGGCTGTTGAGAAGCGTGGCAGAACATAAACATGGAGCATGTGATGGCACAATAACAACATGTAGTGTGTGGCGTCTTCCTCTTGAAGTGGAGAACGAGAGCCACTGCGACTTTGTCAAGCTGCGGGAGATGCTGATTCGGGTCAACATGGAGGACTTGAGGGAGCAGACGCACGCCCGCCACTACGAGTTGTACCGACGCTGCAAGCTGGAGGAGATGGGCTTCAAAGACACCGACCCGGACAGCCAGCCCTTCAGGTACGACAAACCCAAAAAGCCTTCCGGCTCCATCTCATTGATTTGCGCCTTTGCAGCCTTCAGGAGACGTATGAAGCCAAGAGGAAAGAGTTCTTGGGAGATTTGCAGCGTAAAGAGGAAGAAATGCGACAAATGTTTGTCAACAAAGTCAAAGAGACGGAAGCAGAGCTGAAAGAGAAGGAGAGGGAGGTCAGTGTCGGTCACCACGTAGGGTCACAGTGCGCGACACCATCCCAATATTTTGTTGGTCTGCTGCAGCTGCACGACAAGTTTGAGCAGCTGAAGCGCATGCACCAGGAGGAGAAGAGGAAAGTGGAGGAGAAGCGGCGGGACCTGGAGGAAGAGTTGAACGCTTTCAACAGGAAGAAGGTCGCCGCCGAGACGCTCTCCCTGTCCCAGCCGCTCAAGAAAGACAAGGACAAGAAAAAGTAAGCGCGCCTGCTCCTCTCCTCTCTCGCTTCGTAACACTGCGACTTTGATTCCTTTCTTCTTGCCCATTGCTTGGCAATCTCATGACCTCGCATTCGAAGCCCTCGCGTGGTGTGAAAGCTGAGAGACCATCTTTCAAAAATGGATGTTCTGATAGGAACACCTTTTAGCCACAACTTTTCACAGCGTAGCTGTTTGAAAATTTGCAAGAAATATCAATTACATGGCAATGACTTTGGTTGGAACATACAGCAAGTGGGCCATATACAAAAACTATTATTAAAGGCCGAAATACATTTAACGCACACAAACGCAGAAAAAAAACCTTCAATACTTAGACTTGGTATGGCCCTGAAACTGTCTTCAGTTTTTTATTATATTCCGCAAAATGCACATAAAAATTAAATTAAATGTTATTATGTTACAGATAAATAATACAATATTACTACTTATTTTTGTCTCATTTAAAATAATGTAATATTTATGTATTGATTTTAGTAAAAGCCAACTTTATTATACGTAATTAATTGTGACAATTATAGGTTAAATTTTTTAATATCCTCAAAGTTGAATAATTTCCGTAATTCCATTCACAAGGCAAACTTTTATAGATATAAGGCCCACAATTTAAGTGATTTCAAGTATTTATTTGTTTATATTTATATTATTTGGGCTTCTAGCTCATAAAACCCATGAAAACAGGATGTCAAAAACATTTGAATAATGAAAAAAAGATGGATAGATGGATGGATGGTATTTTCAAAAAGATATGTCAATCTTCAATAGTTGGTCGGATTCCCTTTGCCTTAATCACTGCCTCGATGCGCCGTTGCATTGCCTGAGGGTCCTGGAAGCCCAGGCTTTCTTGATGCTTGCTGTCAGCTCTTTGTTTTTGGTTCTGTACCGTACTGCAAAAAGGATACGAGAGCCACAAATACAGTCACTTAATCACTTAAGTTGTGGGCCCTGAATCTATAATCTATGAAAGTTTGACTTTTTGAATGGAAGCACCTGTATATGTACATATTGTAATAAATATATACATACCTGTCTTCCAAAATACTCTCTAAAATCCTAAACCGGTTCAGGTTATGACAATCGGATTGCTTCGATGTGATTGTCATTTGAATTGTCCAGCCGAGTTTTCATTTCTTTCACTGACATTTGGCCTTGACGTCATCTCAGCATTCTCTTGAATGGCCTGCCTGACATTGGAATTTATTAAGGCCACCTGGCATGTTGCGCTGCTGCCGTGACCCCTGCCGGGCACTTCCTGTCCTCTGGCTCTTTCCTTCCTCGCTCGAATTATTGCGAGACGCGCCCGTTTGCACACAGTGTGAAAGTGCTGTCGACGCGTGACGCGCCTCTTATCATATGTCCACATCCAAGGAGCAGACAGGATTTTCTCGTTTGAGATCGAGTGAGGCGCTCGCTGTTGGCTCGTGACCTTGCCGCCAGCCACAACTCTTCACTGGAGTCTGACGGACGGCACATTCGTCATCCGGTCGTCACCAGGCTCAAGTTTGTATTTGGGGGCAGTGCTTAAAAAAAAATTGGTAGGAACAAAAATAGAGACTGAAGTCTTTAAAAATAAAATATATATTTTTTTAATTAAAACAGTGCAGTTTTCCTGTTGGAAAGTAATGTTTTGTCCAGAGTGCAGGCTGGATGTGGTTGAGTGTAATTAAAAGTGATGATGAGCTCATCTGGCTTTAGATCAGCGTCTAATCTCTTGCACTGACGCCTCAAGCATGTGCTAGCTTGTGGCTCCCTCTAGTGAGCTTCCATTTTGGAGCTTGATGACATCATCGTTCATTTTGTTCCTCCTTTCTTACTCCTCATTTGATGTCTCCCTCACAGTGTTTGTTTGTTTTATTTATTCATATTTATGTTTTCCATTGTTGTTTTTTTTCAGTTAATTTATGGCCGCCGTTTCTCCCTCCTCACACATGAGCACGGATTTGCCCTCCATCACGATGACGACCACACCATTTTTCTCCATTTTTTTTTTTTTTACATTCCATCTTGACATATTGTGCACATGGACCGATGACGATGATGAAGCTACGGTCAAGCATGGTGAGAGTGTTCACTTCAACCAGCAGTTATTCAGGATGTTTCCCCCCCTCTTTATTATTGTTGTTATTATTATTTTTGGACACTTTATATGAATATTTTGTGATTTTCTTTTTTTAATCAGCACACCAGAGATGTGAAGCCACTCATGCACAGCTTGAGGCTGTTTGCTACTCTACCAGTGTCGGGGTGTGCTTGTTATTATTTTTATTTTCATATTAGTTTAGTGTTAAGCCAATATTGTTCCAGCTTACTCCACCTACTATGCAAAAATGTTTTGGGAGTAAGTATTTTTGTAACAAGTTCATAAGCGATGTAAAGGAAAAACAATTGTAAACGATAGAGGAAGCCTACAAACACGCGCATATTCAGGAAAACTGAAAGCCTCAGCTTGGGGAAGAAGGAGAGCAGCTGTGTTTACTGTCGTTGCAAATAAACACAAACATTAAAGTCCCACAAACGGCCATCCCACAATGTTGCATGTCACACAATTCTTCATGTTTGGTGCTGACTTCAGCTGTATGTGTTTGGGGAGGGAAAGGGGAAGGGGTGCGGTAAATCCCGCCCACTGTCTGCAGAGGAAGCGTGTAATGGGATTAGTTGACAGTGTGTTCCGCTCCGTTCCGTTGTGTCGGCTGTATGTGTTAACAGCACCTGCAGATGGCTGTAAACAAACACCCCCGAAACTTCCTCATTTGAAGAAAACACTTTTGTGTACACTCGCTGGACAAAATTCAGCCTTTGCAATTTTGACTGTCACTGTTTGAGTGAATTTATCTCCAGTGGCATTTATATCACTGGCTGTACAACAACATAAAAATGCAGACATAGGCCTACTTTGAAATATCCCAACTACATGTCCAAGACAAACTGCATAAAATAGGGTTTTGTGTTGAAAAGCTAAAAATGTATCCATCTTCTGCGGATATCAATTTTATTTTGTGATATAAGACTTGATCCTTATGCTATTATGGCAAGTGTGTCCCAATAATATTAATGAAACATTTGAAACAGTTTTCCTCTAAACTTGATTTTGAAATATGTCAACAACAATTTAGAGCATTTCAGTGACAATTGGCCAGGTTAGACTTTTATTTTGAAGGCTATCCTGTAAATAATGCTTAAATAAGTTACTTAACAAAAAAAAAAATCTGGTTCCAACAATAAGGTTGTCTAAAATTAAACTGTTAACCGTAATTCATATGTTGGATTAATAAAAATAGGTTATGAATAATACATTCAGAAAAATGCATGTGTTTTGGAATACTTCTCAATCACAAAAAACCCATTTGTTAAATTAAAGTTTCAATAAGTGACCATTAGTGTACTGTAGTTTTTTTTTTTTTTTTAATCAAGTGCTTAAAAGAACTGGCTTTTCCTGTCAGTTCTACACAAAATATTTTGCAGTTCATGTAACTTACATTTTTCTAATGAACAATGTTTGCACTTCGCTAACAAAATACTGTACTGTATATACGTGTTGGCTCTTAGATTTGCACTATAGAGCTATTTTTATTAGGGGTTTATTTTTTACAGTAGGTAATAGAGTAGATACAAGCGAGAGAACACAGTAGTGATCCCCAGCCAACCTTTGTGAAGGTCTGCCGCGATTATTATTGTGTGTACACTACCAGCAGGGTGCTGTGGATTTCATCCAACAGTACAATCTGCTTCCTCCACGTAACCGGGTGGTGTTCACACTCCACTTGACATATTGACAACTAAAACCACCATATCACATTAGACCCTTGAGGTTGTAGCTTTATTTATTTGTGTGCTACAGACAAAACAAAAGTACATACAGTCGAGTACACGTAGCTGCCTGTCGATGTGAGCAAGAATTTTCGCTCCACTGTGAGGACAGTAACATTAAAAAAAGAACCGCATCGGTACATTTTGAGTACAACACATTATTTTTGTGTCTAAGTAACATAATGACGCAGCTTACCTACTGTACGAGCTTGAGCAAAATAAAATGGAAAAAATTCACTATAGAATGATTAGTGGAGCAGTTGCTACTCTCATGATTCTGCTGTGGTGCTTAAAGTCAACACCAGTAGAATAATTTATTAAAATCAGTCATAGCATCAAATCACAAAATTAAAGCTTAAATGTTTGATTTTAGTAGAAACAAACACAAAGATCTTGGTAAAAAAAAAAAAAAAAAAGGACCACTCTTCAGTCAACAACTGCTTATTGCATGACAAATACGCAAGTGAAGGACGACGAAAACAGTAAGTCAATGCGGCGTGCAAAACACTTGAAAAGTACGATCTTATTGCACCGACATCTCTTAACTGATGATGGCAAAGAATGATGTGCCGTTCCGTTAAGTGGGGGGGTGCAGAGGCGGGCAAGGCGAGGCGCTCTCCTGCGGGAAATAGAACGGCGACCCCCCTACGCCGCCGCCACCGTCCTCCGCTTTGGAGCTCAATTCCTCGGCGTACAATCGCCTCAAACCGTCGTAATACTCATCAGAGTCCCGCAGCTGCTCCGCCGATCGCCCCTTCCTCATCCTCTTGCGGAGGCGGCGCGAGGGGGGCCGGACTTGGTCCAGCTGCGCCTGGTGGAGGCGGGCGCTGTCAAAGATGTAGACGGCGTTGGCGGGCAGGGAGAAGTCCAGGCTGCGCAGGTGCTGGTCCACCGTTTCCTTGCAGTGGATGAACTCCACGCTGTCCACCTGGATGGGAATTCAAAATCAATGTCAGGACTGGCTCAAGGTGACTCGTCAACACAAAACACTTTTTGTTTTCGACTGCGTCATTTCATCCAGCATGCAACATCTCCATTGCCACGAGCTTTACTTAGAGACTCTTGTAAGCTAAATATGGGCGAAGGATGGAAAGCACCTTTGCAAGTAAAGTATTGTAGCTTTATTAACTTATCTTAAGTCATTCCAGGAGAATGATTCCACCGAACAGCACACCTTAGTTTGTCACAGTATAGCCTGGGCTAGCTAGACCTTATCAACTACAAAAGAGTCCAGGGACCGCAGCCTTCGCGAGTCCAGCCCTACACAATCTACGGAGGCGACCCTTTGAAGGCACCTCCCAAAATGCGGTCAACCCTTGTTGAATATCGAACCCGCTGATTCACCAGTGGCTACATCGCGAGCCTTATGCTTAGATCATTTTGGTCTTTTGGTAACTCACAGCTTAAATTGAAGTCAGTAGGTTGGTTCAAGAGCATTCTCTATTCAGGCTGAATAAAGTATGCTGGAGTGCACTCGCCATGGAAATTGGAACGACTCCCTCTGTTAAATCTGGATTTAGGACTTAGTTCTAAATGCTGACATTTGGTTCAAACTACAAGTCCCTTGCCGCCCTGTCTCACATCTGAATTTTGGCCTGTTTTACTGCTGCTTCTCTTCTGTTTTTTTGTTGGTAGTGTACGGTGAGATTTTCCTAATGTCAAATAAGTGTTCTGGCTCAAAGGTTGGGAAATACCAATCTTACAATACAGACTAGCTGTTAGCACCCTGTAAGGGTACCAAGAAGTTGTAGACCACAGATCAGAGTACCAAACTAAACCAAGCGTCTTGCTTGGTGGAGACGGTACAGAAATGCGGAACTGCCAATGTTCAGTCAACATTTTTAACTGGCGAGTACATTCAAATATTTTGAAATATGTACTTGTCGGCTAAATGCTACAAACATAGCATATTTTCCTTTCATGCCAGTAAATATGTTGCATTATGGGAAAAATGTCAAACCTAAATGATGACCTAAATCAAAAGTTTTTTACTTAATTTTTTAACGTTTTGGTATGATGAGGGGCCAAATACTTTTAAAGAAGTAAATAACACCCCATGGCATTATGGGGGAAAATGCTATGTTTGTAGCATTTAGCCTCCAAGTACATTTAAACGTACATTTGAATGTATTTAAATACGTTGGAAGTTCGTACTTTTTACTCCACGCTTCGTTTTTTTTTCTTCCTTACTTGTGCTTTCCCGAGCAGGTCGGTGAAGACGGAGAACCAGTCGGGCGTGAGTGCCTCCAGCTCCAAGGTGATGATGGCCAAAGCCAACGTGGAGCCCTTGAACTGCCAAAGCTGGTGGCAGGCCATACAGTGCTGCACCTGCCTGGTCCACAGCGCCACCTGGAAGCCCGCCGGCCTCTTCTGACGGCCCAGCGACGGAACGAGGTGAGGGTGGCCGCAGACCAGCAGGGCGTGGAACTGCCACGACACAACCAAGATGAAAGCGCATGATGTCATTGTCGTCTCATTTGGAATCGTCCCCAACGTCGTCATCGTCACGCACTCGTCGTCTACATCGTACCGTTACGTTTGTGCTGTGCTTTTCTGTGCTCGGCGTCGCAACCAACCTGAGTCGGCCTAAAGGCTAACAAAATACATTGACTGGATCCATGGATGAATTAAGGTGTTTGGAGTAAGCCATGTTCACATCGTGCTCTCAAGTGGAATCTAGTGGACTATTAGGATTGAAAATGTTGATTCTGTTGGTTGAATTCTCAAGATGGCCCGCAGGTAACGCACTGTTGCCATGGCGATGCGTCTGTGACAAATTATTCATAGATTTTATTGACAATGAAAGAAATCTAGGAACAAATATTGTTCAATATGAGTATTTATTTAAATATTTTAAAGACTATATACAAAAAGAAATGTCTTTATTTTTTATTATTATTTTTTCAATTGTTATTATATTGTTGTGAAGTGTTGGGGAATGCACTTTTCCCACTGCGCGGTTCTGTCTTGATTTGCTTGTTCTTCCCAATTCAACAACTCTGCAGGAGACACTAATGAACAATTTTCCATTTTCTTCTTAAAAAGAGACAAACTGCAGCGTATAATGCAGCAGCAACAGGGTAATCTAATTAACCTTTTGGTGACTTGTAGCCGTGTTCTGTGCTTGACCAACCAGCAGTGGCTGAAGAAGAATGAATAAAGCAGACAGAGCAGTGGGAAAGATGGAAAAAGGCTGATTTGGCTCTAGGCGGGCTTGAAGGAACTTCGCATCTGCACTGTGGAGGAAATGTCGCTTTAGCAGATTAACAGCTCTCGAAGCTGCACCGCGGCCAGATGAGACGAATCAGATCAAGCGGGTGAATCTGTTTAAAATGTCTGCTCTTACGGGATACGTGTGAAAAATGACAAAAAAAAACAGCCTGGACCCAAGTAATAAATTACATTTTAAAAAGTCAATCTTACAATGTGAATGAAGTCGACGGGCGTGGACGTGTACAAGTCCCAGTGCAGCTTGTCCAGAATGATGCGCTCCATCCGAACGATCTCCGCCGTGGAAAAGCTGCAGCCGCTCTGCGCAACCAAATCTCCCACCGAACCCGTTGCCTGTTTTGCAACAAATAAAAGTCTGGTTTGGCGCTAGCACCAAAGTGTGTGTGTGTGTGTGTGTGACTTTATTTTTTACCTCATCTTCCTCTTCGATTTTGGCAGCCAGGACCAGTGAGGTAAAAGTGATACATTTTAAGTATTTTGGCTGCGCCTAAAAGTGGACAGAGAATTTGGACCTTAATAATGATTTGTTTTCATGATGATGTCATTGACGTACGTACCTTGACGGTGGAGATCATCCTGTTGAGGACACAGACGGCCAGCGCGAAAGTCTCGGGACAGAAGCCGAAGCGTCTGTTGATGTCCCGCAGCCACACGATCATGTCTTGGTGTTGGGACGACGAGATGTCAGCGCCCTGAGGTGACAGGCCAAAGGTTCGAAAGGTTTTCAATTGTTTGAGCCCAAATCGTCCCGCGAGCAGGTCCTCCAACGGCAAACGCACCTGGCCGCCGCATTCGCCCTTGAAGACGGGGGTCTTCCATAGACGTGCCTCCCGCATCAGCGCCGTCTCCAGTAGCCCCAGCAGGTGCCGCTTCTCGGCCACGCCCACGCCGGGACCTTTCATGGCCAGCGGCGCACCTAGCGGAGGTAACAAAACCTTTCAAATGCACCACTCATCAATGTGTCTCCAAAGTGTGCTCGTCAGCATGTTTGGCTTTTTCAAGTTATGTAAAGAAAGTGGACTCGTTTGAAGCACTGAACCAAAATTTTATTACTCGAGGGTCCTCGATTGTTTTATATGTGAACAGGCACACAACTTTTTTTCAATCCTAACAGTAACACTCATCACTATAGCAATATTTGCCACAAAAGTCAATGCTGACCTCACACACATCATTTAGGTGCCGCTAACTCCGCTTCTGGAGGATTGTATGTTTGAGAGGTTTTCCTCCTCCCTCACAGCTGAATCAAATCATCAGGATCATGATCAGGTTTGTGCACAGCTCGCTGATGAATTAGGTGTGTCTGAGGAGGGGAAAGCTCAAATACAGGAAGGCCCTCGTGGACCCGGTTTGACACCTGCGCAGGCGTAGCGGTTTCCCTGTGAGGAATGCGTTGCAACAGGAACTCAGCTATTTATTGGGAATTAAGATTACAGGAAGAGCAAGTACCAATGCCAGATATCGTTATTGGGCCTTTTTCAAAGAATCGGTACATGTGACGACTTATTGTGGCCGTTTTACGATCAGGATTATTTGTTTTGTTTATTAAAATTCATTTTGTGTGTTCTATACAAAATATGTATTTTATTAAATGAATGTAAATGACAATAGACAATTGGGGATTGGGGGCGGTTGTCTTTTTTCATTGTTCTTTTTTTTTAATTCTATGTCAAAAGTGCTAGTGGTATTGGTAGTCCATTAGTAAATATCAATATTAATGTGGTTTGTTACGATTTATGGTTCAACATGTAAGTGTAAAAACCCCTACAATGATAAAAAAATAAATAAAAAAAACTCCACTTGAAATGTGTTGAGAACGATTGAAGGAAGTAAAACGACTGGCGGTGCTGCAGCAAATACTTCGCTAACATTTTGTTTTTTAAATCAACAAACAATACAGATTTAAAAGTAACGAGCAAAAACAAGCCGTTTGTCGTACGTGTGTGAAAAGGCAACAGACGGGAAAGAATCGAGGCGGGACAATTAGCTGCAGCTGCTGCAAGCGCCAAGCAGGCACGAACACAACAACAAACCAAACACATCCTGCCACTTTTGCATATCTTACCTTCTCTTGTAGTTGAAATGCAGGAGATCTCATCGATGGCGACTGCATTTATTCGCCTTTTGCAATCAGTCCTGCATGCAAGCAAACCGAGGCGCGACGCTGCAAATAAAGGCGATGCCTGCAAGTCAACATCGCGAGTATTTGGCCGTGAGCGGACACATTCTATGTTTTACACAAGCTTCGCTTGACAAAGGGCACCAAAAGAGCACCGAAAAAAACGAGCGAGCGCGATTAAACGAGGCAGCTGCAAGAAAACAAGCGCAAAAACAAGACAGGAAGCAGAAAAAAATGCGAGGGATTGGAAGCAGGCTGTGTTTTGAATAGCCGAGCTCCGCCCCCGCATGTGACGTCATGGCCACACAGAACTATGTTAGTGGGTCACACATCCGGGACTCCTGCGCACAAAATGGACAAAAACACACTGAAAACGTGTTTTAGTCAATGAATACAATTAAGAAGTTAAACAATAATAGTTGGTCTTGATGTGCCCCCTTTAGTAAGTAACTTCCTGCTTCTGGCCTTGTTATGTCATTTCTAGGCCAAAACACAAGATTCTGTAAAATCTCTATAAAATTGCAGTAACATTTACATAACATGAGAGCTGTCCAGGCTCGTCCTGCAAAACTAATTTGATCGCAATAATCAATTCTCTCCATTTTGTCGTGTTCTATCTTGGCTTCCAGGACGTGGATGCGGATGTTTTCGTCCACACATTTTCACTCAGGGCGGCAGCACTTCATCACTAAGCTGTCAACGGACACTTATATGCGATGAACAAGAAGAGCGCCAAACAAGTTGACTGATCAATCAAGTATGGGCCACGCTGTAGCGGCTCTTCTGCCAAACAGCATGACGTTCATTGAAATACAAAAGCAGCTTGTATACAAATGAAGCCTTTCTTCCATCCATCCATTTTCTGTACCGCTTGTCCTCACAAGGGTCGCGGGGGTTGCTGGAGCCTATCCCAGCTGGCTTCGGGCAGTAGGCGGGGTACACCCTGAACTGGTTGCCAGCCAATCGCAGGGCACACAGAGACGAACAACCATACTCACAATCACACCTATGGACAATTTGGAGTGTCCAATTCACCTGCCATGCATGTTTTTGGAATGTGGGAGGAAACCGGAGTACCCGGAGAAAACCCACGCAAGCACGGGGAGAACATGCAAACTCCACCCAGGAAGGCCGAAGCCCGGACTTGATCTCACAACCTTTGCACTGGGAGGCGGACGTGCTAACCAGTCAGCCACCGTGCCGAAGCCTTTCTGATCGACAATAACATTAAAATAAATCTAACTGTCATACAGTTTGAAAGTATCAGAAGTTTTTTTTGTATTTTCTTCAAGTCATACAAAAACTAAAGTGTCAGCAAAGAGGCTTTCATTAACTCATTCGCTGCCAATGACGGCTATAGACGTCAAAAATTCCTTTGAACTATTTGTATTAGTTTAATTTTTTTCCCCTCTTTTGTTAACAAGAGTATGAAAACCTAGAATTGTTTTTATTGTATTAGAACAGCTATACAATTTGTGATTAATCGTGAGGTTACTAGTGAAGTCATGCGATTAATTACGATTAAAGATTGTAATATAATATTTTCTTTAAAGAAAATATATATTTTCATTTTTTTTTAAATATTGTTTTAAAGAAAAGATTATTAAAAATTAGGGGCGTCAAAAAAACAACAACTTTTCATCGTAATTAATCGCATGACTTCACTAGTTAAAATTTATATCTGTTCTAAATGTACCAAAAAACAAATTTCTAGGTTTTCATACTCTTGTTAACAGAAGTTGAAAAAAATGTCAAACTAATAGAAATTGTTCAAATGAATTTTTGATGTCTATAGCCATCAATGGCAGTGAATGAGTTTGCTTTAAAATGGCTACAAGGAAGTGGCCGATACTGGTATCAACTGGCGTTGCGAGTACCGATACCTTGAAATAAGGCTGAGTATCGACTTAATACCGATGCCCATTCCTAAGACTACCAAGATACCAAGACTAATGCCAATGATACTAAAATAACAATATGACGAGTACTACAAATAATAATCATCATAAAATAATACAGTATTATAATAATAATAATAATGTGTGTGTACCAATATCAGGCATATACGTGGCCTTATTTCAAGGTATCATTACAACGGCAGCCGATATCAGTATCGGTTGTCGCTTTCATGATCAGTAATTAGAAATGAGAAAGAAAAAAAATGACATTAATGTCATGTAATTCTAAGGGGAAAAGCTGTTTTGGGATATATACGTCTTTCTCTTCATTGTTTTTTTTTTGGAAGGGGGGGTTAGGTATCAAAAGTATTAGTGGTATCAGTGACTACTCAAGAGTTGAGTATTGATACTAGAATTGGTCAGAATTTTCTTTTTTTTAATCGATCATCCTAATAAGAGTGATGACGATGATAATAATTTTGAATGACTTCTTGCAAACTGGAACGTCGCATTGAAGTGCCTACAGATTGTAAAACGGCCACTAGAGGGCGACTGATACTGCTATGGGCCGCCGTTACAAGTACTGATACTTTACCAAGTACTCATTTTACTTAACGATACCTGCAATTGGTACTTGCCCGTCTCATCTCAAGCTGTGCAAACCACTCTAAACATCAAATATGTTACATGGACATTCAAGAGATGAACTTTCACATTAATTTTTTTATTTTTTTATTTATCCATCAAAAAACAAATAAAACCAAACGGTTTAACATATTCAAAGTGTACTATTAAGAAATTCAATCACAAGTGGAGTTTTTAAAAGTTGTGTACAGTACTACAATTCATGTTGATTGACAACTCAAGTGAATACATGTCATGGTTTTCTGTGTGGTGGTCGTGGATAATGTTTGTACTAAGAAAATGTCGACATTGCCATACAGTAGTGTAACAAGTTGTCCGTGAGTCCGTGACGCAACACTTACTTCCATGTGGGGAGACTCTCAGGTTGCCCGTGGCTTGATTTTGCAGCTTGTAGGATCAAGTCCAACAAAACAGCACAAGTGTTTGTTTTGAATCCCTTGAGCAAAGTGTGAGTGCTCGCTCGGCCACCAATCAATGTGAAGCGAGGGAGGCTGTGCTGTCACCAGCACTTGCTGCCACTTCATGACAGCCGTCCGCTTTATGCTGGTCCGAGGTGCGAGCTGCATGCTACATTCGCTCATGTTGACATGCTGGATCTTACAATTCACAATTGCTGGATGTTGTTCCCCTTATAAGGACGAATACAACATTCATTTAAGTAACAGTTCAACATTCCAAACTTGTCATACGAGTGGAAAGACAAGCTTTTTTTTTGACCAAGTACAAGTAAAATGTTTTATTATATTCAAACATTGTTCAAAAACACAAACTTTTCAAATATCTTACTTTTTAGAGTGCATCTTCTCATAACCAACGTTTTAATATCCACCTGCATTGTCTCACTCTGAACACTGAGGGGCACCATTTCACCATGTTACCTGTCTGGAGAAACCTTTTTGGAAAAATGTCATGAAGGAAATGTTTATTGTGGATTAAACATCTTTGGGCCAGCGTGGTGTTGTAGTGGTTAACACGTCTTGGGTTCGAACCTCGAACAATCAAAACACATACCTGACGAGACATCACACATGATGATTAATCTTTTGTTGACACGTATTTAGGAGCAACTGTCACGTTTTGGACTTTCTAATAATCAGTTTGGGTTATTTAGCCGCAATGCAGGGTTATAGTATTATGAGCAGCTCTCAGTATGACACAGTACAGTACATTTTTACACCAATAAAAACTTTAACGTCAATAGCAAAGATAATCATTGCCTTTAGACAATTTTGAAAACGGTCTACTTACCACTAGAGGGAGCCATAGGTTAATTTATAAATGTACACACGGAGGTCACTTTCTTCTCAGCATCAATAAATCATCACGGAAACTGCTTTAAAAAACTAAAAACAACCACCATGTATATGTTTTTGGAATGTGGGCAGATAGTTTGAACCCAGGACCTCTCCCCTGTGAGTAACATGTTCTAAAGCCCGTGGCGCTGCCTCAAAAATAGTCAACCCACAAATGCTCATAATAAGTCACCCTCAGAGGACTGTTTCAAGGTTCCCTAAAGCTTGGCAAGATGGCGTGCTAGTGTTTAGCACACCTGCCTCACAGTTCTGTTGTTTGAATCTTGGCCCCAGTGTAGAGTTTTCATTTCCATTAAAAAAAAAAAGAAAAAAAAAAGGAAAAGGAATTTGTCTCCCTCTGCAGCAAGAGTGAATGTGTTTCCCCCCGACCTATCACTAGGGAGCAGTATGACTTCACAAAAGGCGATCCACCCTCCCCATTTCTAATAATACGAAGATCTTCGGAGGCCAGCAAAAAGTCACCAAGGAATTTGTGGAGGCTCAATATCTTCCACTTTCTAACTTACGTCTGCAATTCAAGCGTTTTATGATCCATAACCACATTCATACTTATGGGAACAAAACAATCATTTTCGCTCTCATGTGGATTTTCTCCAACTTTATTGGAAGGAATCCAGTTCAAGTTATGACATCAAATTAGCTTTACATTTCTCATCATGATCGTCGTTGTCATCAGCATGCATGTTATGTTGCTGCTTTGAAAGCGCGTGCTAACTGTCCAAATTTCAAGACTGTTCAATTGAGATGATGAAAATCAGTTTGGTTCCATTTGACCACCAGATGTTCTGCCATGTTGTTTCCAGCGCAAAGATTTGCACCGGCAAACTTAAGGGAAGCCTGGCGGGTCGTCTTTCAGCACCCCGCGTTTCTTAGATGAAAAAAAGAAAACAGGAGGAAAAAAAACAAGGGTATTGTTGCACAGTATGAACCTGGAAAAAGAAAGTCATAATTTTTATGCATTTTTAACCAATATATACCATAATCAATAAGCAACCATAAAAATGTTTCTTTCCAAGTCAGCAAACTCACAAAAGCAGCAGGAGGTCATATAATTATTTACTGGACTTATATTGCTATTTATTTATTTATTCATTCATTTTGATCGACCACCTACTGTTTGAAGTTCATTCGCATGCGGAAATGCGTTGCCGCATCAACGCTGATCAGGCATCTTGAGAAATCTCCAAATTCAGACGAATGAAAACCAGGTCACGTGTGCCTCGGAGCGGCTGCTTTCTTCCGACCACTTCCTAATTAGACCACCATTGCTCCTCATGGCAACCGACAACACCTGTCCTCCCGCCTGACACATTTCCCCCCTAATGAGCATGCACGCACACGCCGGTTACACTTTATTTACTCGGATAGGTGTGTTTTTTTCCCCCATTGCAAAATCAGGGCAGCTTTTGAACAGCTGTGAGATAACGCCTGCCCCCGGCACACTGAGCATGACAACACACACGCAAACACAGGGAGACAGAAAAAAACCCAACTAATTAATGTTTTGAAGTCAGTTTACAGGATGTTATCATGCAACACAAATTGCCTGTTTTCGCATCCTTTGGTATTGTAATACACAACGTGCACACGTGACATCACACGCAATATTGCAGCATGGAGCCAATAAACGTGTGCTCATGAATGTCATTCACGATCCATAACCAGCATTGTCGACTTTTTTTCCCATTTGTTCCTGTATTCATTTTAGTTCAATATTATCATCATGTAATCAAAATATGAACTCATTCACTGCCATTGACGGCTATAGATGTCAAAAATTCACTTTATTTCGATGAGTTAAATTTTTTTCCCCACGTTTGTTGACAAAAGTATGAAAATGTAGAATTTTATTTATTTATTGTACATTCAGAAGAGATATAAAGTGATTAATCGTGAGTTAACTAGAGAAGTCAATTTTAATTGCCGGACGGCCCTAATTTTTAATAATCAGTTTTTTTAAAGAACAAATTATATATATATATATAGTAAAGAAAAATATATATAATAATATATTTATAATATATATATAGTAAAGAAAAAAAGTAATAATAATATATTTATAATATATATATAGTAACGAAAAAATATATAAAAATATATATATATATATATAATTTTTTAAATAGAAAAGATGATTGAATTTTTTTTATTTAAAATTATTTTTTAAAGAAAAGATCGAAAATTAAAAAAATAATAATTAAAATATTTTTTTAAAGAAAAGATGATTAAAAAAAACAATTCAAATAATAAAAAAAGTAATACAAAATTATAATAATTACAATTATTTTTTAAAAGAAAATATAAAAAAAAAATATATATATATATTTTAAAGAAATTAGTAAAAATTTGAAAAATAATTACAATATTTTGTTAAATAGAAAAGATTATAATTTTTTTTTAAATAGTAACTTTTTTTTAAATAGAAACGATTATTAAAAATTTGGGGTGTCAGGCTATTAACATTTTTAATCGTAAATAATTGCATGATTTCAATAGTTCACTCACGATTAATCACAAATTTTATATGTTCTAAATGTAGCAAAAGTGGAAAAAAACGTTAAACTAATGGAAATAGTTAAAAATAATTTTGACATCTACAACCGTCAATGGCAGTGAATGAGTTAAGAACGAAGGCAAAGGTAGTAGGAAATAAAGTCAATCCAAATGGTGCTCAGATCAAAATTGTGAATATTTTTCAAATTTTATCAGGGAAAGACATTTGAAAATCTCTCTCTCTCTCTCTCTCTCTCTCTCTCTCTCTCTCTCTCTCTCTCTCTCTCTCTCTCTCTCTCACAATCAGAAAATTTTTCTCTCTCCCTATTTGGCTATCGCCGTCCATGGCTGTACTCGGCCCAAATCATCACGCATTGAACGCCCCTTTGCCAAATCGTGCTGCCTGCATCTTCCATATCGTGGAAATTAGCATTAAAGGACTGTCGCATTACTGTTTAATGGATCCCAACCGAGTGAATCATTTAAGAGGCTCCGCCATCAAAGCCGCGAAGCCCTTTGAAGCGTCACTTGGAAGCGTGCAAAATGAACATCGGTGTAAGGAAGGCTTGCTTGCGCATTGCTCAACGCAATGCGTGTGTCTTCACTTTTTCAATTTATAGTTCATACAGAGCACCGATTCAACATTTGAACGTATTATGTGTATAAATATATCTGTCTCATTATCGTCATACTGTACTGTTTGATCTTTCTTGCCAAAACTTTTTTTTTTTGGTGTCGGTTGTTGACTTAGAGAGCACCGTCGTTTCCCACAACATTTTCACTTTACACTCTATTACTCTCCTTATCATGTCTCCTTTTTTAAAACCACGTGTATGTCAACATGTATGTCGATTTATTCACTCGACTCATCTGCAATGTGTACATTTAAAGCTTCTCCAGCTTTAAACATTTATTAAACAGTTTTTGTGATTTCAGAAGCACCGTTGGCAACTTTCTAAGAGGATGCAGTCGTATTTGCAGAGCAAATCGAATCACTTGCGTTTGGCTCAGCAAATCTTGGTTGACTTGGAGCTCAGGGAAGGTTTCCTTCCATACAGTGATGATTTTTGCAATGCGCGATATGTGCGGCCGCATTTCTGCCTTGAATCATCAAAACAAACACACACAAAAAATAAATGGAATTTAATAGGGGTGTGCCCAAAAATCGATTCTCATAAGAATCGCTATTCTCATTTAGTACGATTCAGAATCATTTTAAATGTCCCAAAATCGATTTTATTAAAATTATTTGATACTGTCTTGTCTGTTTGTGCCTTTATTTGGAGCGCTGTTCATGCTGTACCCGGTTTGGCCACTTAGGGGCAGTGTGGTTCCACGGAGTTTGATACACTGTTAAGTTGTAGCCACATTAGAGAATAGAAGAAAAAAGTCACAATTAAGTTTTTTTCCAGCGTGTAGCCGTTCTTTTGAGTGATTAACGTGCCGCGAGTAGCGCGCTAATTAGCATTAGCGAGTCAGACGGTTGTAGATCATAACAATTCCTTGCACATCTGCAGATTGAAGCAAAAATTGTTCTTAACCGAAAATCGATTCCTAAAACCCAAAAAATCGGAATCGAATCGTGAGACATTCAAAGATTCCCACCCCTAGAATTTAATGCTACATGGTGTCTGTTTTTATGATGGTGACAGTTTGTCATAAATGCATTCACTTGACATGATTTCCTACTTCCAGGCTTTCTTTCCACTATTTATGCCGTCACTTTTACTGTCTGTCCGTTTTCGTCACAGCTCAACGTTGTTTTTGTTTCTTCTGCGTTGCCGTTTTAAACGATGCTTGCTGAGTCCTAATGCCTACTTGAATTATATTTGCGACCGTTTAAATCATGCAGCTGCCTGCCGGGTGTCGGCTTGCACTGTTTGCTTTTTTTTTCCTATTTATGAGTGTTTGCCATCACGGCGATATTTGCAATTACCTGATGGAATAACACAATAAGTCACCGGGAGGGAATACAAAGATCACGCTGTTAGGCCAAAACACGACCAGCCAGTCGTGAAAATCAAGTGAGAAGCGAATGAAAGAGCCGCAGACTGACAGCCGAGTATATTTGAACAGACAATGTGCTCCAAGATAAAAGTGCTGCATTGGTGCCAAGTTCGCTTTTGTAATTTTCTCACGCCTCGCACAAACTTGAGAAAATGAGAAAAAAAACAACAACAACTAACAAACTCCTGCAGACACTTTATATGCTAATAGTGTGTGTGTGCGTGTTTTATTTATTCTGGCCATGCAAGGCTCATTTATTGTGGCAATTAAAGGTGTTCACAGACGTGTTCAAGGGCACTGGGACACTCGAGCCTAACCATGAGGAAAAAGGTCCTTTGCCGTCCCACATTTCAAACTGAATAGACAAGCACCAGTTTTCCTCACAAATGACGACAATATAGTGATAATCATTCATTAACTCATTCACTGCCATTGACGGCTATAGACGTCAAAAATTTATTTGAACTATTTCTATTAGTTTAACATTTTTTCCACTTTTGATAACCTAGAGTATGAAAACCTAGAAAAAAATTATTGTACATTTAGAACAGATATAAAATTTGTGATTAATCGTGAGTTAACTAGTGAAGTCATGTGATTAATTATGAAAAAATTCTTCTTTTCTTCGTTTAAAAAAAAAAAAAATTTAATGATTTTTTTAAACATTTTTAATAATCTTTTCTTTTTTCTTTTTTTTCTTTCTTAAAAAAAAAGAAGAAAAAAAAGGAAAGATTATTAACAATTTGGGGCATCAGGCGATAATTTTTTAAAATCATAATTAATCGCATGACTTCACTAGTTAACTCAAAATTAATCACACATTTTATATCTGTTCTAAATGTACAATTAAAGCTTTCATACTCATGTTAACATAAAAGTGGGACCAAATGTTAATCTAATAGAAATATGGCTGCATTTTTTTTAGTCATTGATACAGTAATTCATAATAATTCATAACATTTAGTTATACTGATTTGTGTTGAGGTAATTTTTCTGCCACTAGATGGCATAATTGCATTTGTAAGACCTTGGTGACAGCATCTGCATTTTTCTGTTCATATTAAGCGCTATCTAATCTTTAACATGAATTAACTTGTGAAATTCTGCACATTTTTAAAATTGTAAAAAATACAACTTGACCCTATTCTCCACAAATATATGCATTATTATTAAAATTTATTCCAGCTAAATTTTGACGTTAACTAGTTTGCTACTGTTGGTTTTCATACTGTTGTTAACAAAAGTGGGATATATATATTTTTTAAACTAATAGAATTAGTTAAAATGAATTTTTGACGTCTATAGCCGTTAATGGCAGTGAATGAGTTCATGTATTCACAAGGTGAAAATCAATGTTGGCTCTTCAAACCATTTGTTTGGTCTACTTGTCTTGACTGCTTCTAACAGCGATGATAGGAATTAGCAACTACTGCCCCCAGTGGCCGATATAAATATTGAAGGGGTCACAACAGTTACACCCGATGTCAATGGCACTAATTAGGTCGTCAAAGCTGCTACCGACACAACATATACAAAACAACGTGAAAAACTATATATATATATATATATATATATATATATATATATATATATATATATATATATATATATATATATATATATATATATAAAAAAGGGTTTCTGCGGTATCCAGATGAGTGCCCGAACATTTCAAATGACTTTTTGATGAACATTTGACCCTTCCTGGAGCACAGGCAGATGCTGCTTTGTTTGGATCTAACAATCATGTTTTTGGAATGTGATTCAAACCCAGGACCTCTCTGCTGTTAGTCAGATGTGTTAACCACTGGGACGGCTAACCACGGTACAAGGTAAGCAGGTAGATCATTATTTAACTTCAATTAATTCCGACCAAAAGTTTTCATTTGAGCCACAAATAATGCACAGTAATGCAATAAATGAAAACCCACAATAACAAAATGCCCCATTCAATACAATTTAGCCATGTTTTTATTTACAGCCCTATTTTTTTAAATGCTTTTTTAAAATAACTAATACAAGCATATTTAACCACATACAATATAATACAGAGAGAGATAATCCAAAGATATTGTACAAACATTATAACAGGGTACCAATTCCTTGATGATACGAATCCTACTCATTTCATCATGTACGTCAATAATCATTTTATACCATTTTTCTTTTCACTGTAGTTTTTAGGAGTTTGATTCTTGTGCCTGCATTTCATAAAAAGTGCTATACAATTATTATCATTATTATTATTGACATCATATAGGCAGGAAAAGCGGGAGCTCTATGTGTGCTGTGCTTCCTGTTTCCAGTCTTGAGAAAAATGTACATTCTTGTCCGTGCTTGTCATCAATCTATCAATCAATCAATGTGTTTATCTATCCCGGAGAGCAATTAAAAGACACGTAGCGCAGCAGTTTTCGAGTCTCAAGAAACGATAATACAACAATGTACTCCGCGTTCTTCATAGTGAGAAAAAGTCAAAGTTGCCATCTGCCATCTAGTGGTCAACAGTGGAATTACACCCTAAATAAACACAAGCCCACGATGATGATGATGATGGTGGCGTCCCCCACTATGGCAGTGACACAACGGTACTGTAGCGACTTTTGGTGAGATTTTTTTCATTCCATTTTTTTTGAATGCCACAATTTGGTACAGTTCACATGATTCACAATCTGTTTATTGGTCGGTCAAAGTGTTGAAAACGGGGTTCCGTTGAAAAGAGATGATTTTGTCGTATTTGTGACTTGGCTCCGTTGAGGTTGGAAAAAACGCTGACGCAGGTCACCATCTTGGCCACTTTCTCTCGTCGAGTACAGTAAATATGAGCAAACGCAGTAATACAAAAGCGAGGCATTATACACAATTACCCTGTCTTGACTTTAAGTGAGTCCTTGACGATGAAAATACAAGCAGCGCAACGGCAATAAAGTCATTGAGATGTATAGTGAGCGGCGTTTATTGCGTGCGAGTGCGTGATGGTCGGCTGAGTAACACTCGGGGCGAGATCTACGACGCCATCCGCGCATTTACAGGGCCGCCCGCCGACGTCTTTATCGCGGCAAGTTAATATAGCGCCGAGAGAAATGGTGCCGCAAATTCGTCATGAAGACGTTGGCATGCAGAGGGTGCGCCGCCGCCGCCGTTGGTTGGCGGCCCCCCCACCCCGAGCACATCTCGGCGTCCGTCTGCAAGGTCGCGTTTCAAGTAGGATGGAAAAATGCTGCTGCTTTCCTACCTGGGCGGCGTCACTTTCACTTAGGGCGGCAAACTGTGTCATGCTTCAATGTCAAACAAAAAAAAGAAGTTTTCTTTGTCATTTATAATGCCGACCACTGAAACTTTTCTGGCTTTTATTGCTTCTCAGCTGCAAAATAAATATTTTTATTTTTTATTTTATTTTTTATAAAGAAGGAGAGGAAACATCTGTTGCTATAGACATTTCTTTTATCAGCCATTTTCCCTCCAAACTGCCATTTTCTTTTATTTTAATTTTATTTACATTTTTTAAATTTAAATTTTAATTGTTTAATTTTAATTGTTTAATTTAAATTTTTTAATTGTAATTTTAATTTAAATTAAACTTTTTAAATTTTAAAATTTTTAAATTTAAATTTTTAAATTTAAAATTTTTAATTAAAATGTTTTAATTTTAATTTTTTCTTTGCGAACTGCCATTTTAGACACAGGTGCTTGACAAAGTATGATGCCTGGAATGTGGAATTTGGCAGAAAATAGTTCACTCACTAGCCTTTATCTCCACCAGCAACAAAGGGTTGACTCGGCAAATTGAGTAGTCTCAACAGTGGAGTGACACCGACGCCAGTAGGCGCACGAGCAACACTTCCTCATCTTGCTCCTCAGCAAAGTGTCAAGAAGGACAACGACCCGGTGCGACGGGATGTGAAGTCAAGATTTGAACCATTGACCTCGCCATCTGGCTGCGTGCGGCGCGTCAAGTGGAGCCCGAATAAAAGTGAACATCTGCAGCCTCTCGAACGCGGATCACGTTTTGTCTCCTTCTGTCAATTGATTGGACTGAACGTCATGACGTGCATGCTGAGAGTTTTTGTTGCTAGGTTACCAGACCCGCTTATCCACATGAATATGCGGCGACTGCAGGAATGACAGAAAAGCTCACTCCAAGTGCTGCATGGCCATTTTGTTAGCAAAGACCTTTTAGATGATTTCAAAACAAATACTGGACAAAAAAAACTTTGTAGTTTGTTTTCAAAATAAACTTAGTCTGGTACACACACATTAGTCGTGTATTAGCAGCGAGTGCGGCATTTCTCTCGTACTGGCAGTACATCCTGGCAGTATATGTTTGATTCCGGTGTGCTTAAAGCAACAATCCATTCAAGATTGTTTGTATCACAAAAAGCAGTTTGTAACTGCACGCAGTCATGGCGGACAAGCTCGGATTCAAGGCACACATTTTCTTTTCTTTTCTTTAATAATGTGCAAATAATGAAAATTATGTGATACTGAATTGCGAGGATATACTTTATACTTACTTACTTACTTTCTACCAAGACAACATGCAGTTAGCTAGCTAGCTAGCTAGGCCTACAAGTCTGAAAATGCATCCTCCTCTTTACGTCACAGTTTACAGAACAGCCCGCCTGCTGTTGTTATTAAAATTCCCAAGTGAGGAGCTCGATTGGCGCACAAGAGCCCGACGCCTGTCTGCTAGCTAAGAGGAGGCCGTTAGCTTGCGAGCTAGCTGGCGGCTAGCACCTCTTGTTGTGGCGATGAACGCTCTGCGATGTTCTGGCGGGATATTTTCTTACTGTTGAGGGGTTTTTTTTGGGCAGGGGTTTCAATTCTCTTCTCTGTGTTGTATGAAATTGAGGTAATTTATTTTCACTTTACAGGGTTTTTAAATCTGAAGTGTCTTTTACAAACCGGTTGAGCAGGAGGGGGTTTAGTGACACCTCTTCTTGCTCTGAAAACAACGTAAATCTTTATCTTGTGAGGTGAGGGGGAGCATTTCGGTGATGTGTATTGATGTATCATGTGACTGTCTGAGAAGGAGAGGATTGGCAGAAGAAGACGGCGAGGGGTTTGAAGAGTCACGGAAGGATACTAGTGCCTGGAACTGGGGGAGGAGCGACACACATGAGGGAGAACAATGGCGGCGTTCAGCCGATCTCATGTGTCCATAAGCTTATGTAAAAATAAATCCTGATTTCACCGATCTCATTGTCTGAGTTTGATAATCAACATTATGAACACGGGAAAACAAAGAACGATTTTCCAACAAATCTCAAGAGAAGGACATAATTTACATTGACGCTGAGAGGATAGAGGACAGAAAGAAAACAACTAAAGAAAAAACATCAAGTTGCATTCAAAAGTTGTTGTAGTTGTTGATCATATTATTGAATTGTTACATCGTAGTAACAATTGTGTAGAAATGTTCTGTTTTAGAGTATTCCTGTAAGGTGAAGTGGAAAGTCTTAGTCCGGGAACTACTACAGACAGCCTTAACTTGCCCCATATATTTGGATAAATTCATGTAGCACTGCAGTGCATCCATCCATTGAATGGCGCCCGCTGACCAGTAGACCATAGACAACATTTACAGTACATACACACACAGACGGCAACGGCGTCGCGAGTACGTTGACGCCGCAGCCATATTGGATGAGCAAAGTGAAGCTTATTTTGTAAAGACGCCTCGTTCAATTTCTCCTTGGAGATGTATCATCAAGCCACAACTCATTGGATTAATAAGGAACCATTACCTTTGATTATATTATCCTATTCAAATGCAATCTTACTAATTATTTGCCAATTTAATGGCGAATACAATTGCCACATCCAATATGGTGCCATGTGATGACATAACGGGCCACCTGTTTGAACGATGTCTGCAGCAGAATTAAAAAGGAAAAAGGAAAGCAAAATCCAAACGTATTTTTGATGCCCAAACGATATTTGCCTCCTGGTTTTTTTTCTTCTAGTGGCTCTTTGGTTGCCGACACTAATATAGTTTGTAGTATGTCCCTCTTCACTTGCCGTACGATGGTCCTCAGAACTCCTTATTTACAACTACTTGCATGGCGTTTACTGACACTCGGACATAAGAGTCTGAAACAGAATGAATGAAAAATATAATAATAAAAAAAGGAGATCCATGCCTCAAATGGAGGGGCACAATAATCTCAGTTGGCGGGCACGGACCCCTGTGGCGACGGGTGTGACAGGACCATATTTTTTATTCAGTCAAAATCAATCCTTGTGATAAAAAAAAAAAAATAGGACTAACTAACTCCAATAGGGACCCGATATTTTAAGACACGCCTCACTAATATAAATCCAGTTGAAACAGCAATCGCAAACCAATAATGGCTGGTTGACCGAGGACCGCTGACATTTTACTCCTCGGGCTGATCAGCTTTTCCCATTATTGACATTTGGATTTCATTTGTATGCTTGCCACGTACGTCCGTTTTCAAAGTGCAACTGATGAGGATCTTAGTAGCGAAGAAATGCCTCCCTCATCTTCTGCCAGTCGTGATGTTGTGGTGTATATATCTATGTGTGTGGGGGTGTGTGTGTCTGTGTGTGTGTGTGTGTGTGTGTGGCAAGGGCTCAAGGCAGCAGCCTGATGGGAGGGCAGACTGGTTCAGGTCTCGGCGCTCAGAGGTTTTCGCACAAACACATCTGTCAAAAGCGGGATCACAAGCCAGCCTTATTAGCGCCAAAGTCTGCACTCGGCCACCCGGCGCGGAGACCTCGCAGCATTCAAGGTTTTAAAATCTAACCACTTTCTCTTGAGGTTAAAACAAACCACGCACACACCAAATGAAAAGTTATAATGATGAAATATTCAAAGGCTCAAAGCTGCGGGAGTGTTTGTGTGCTTTCAAAACTACTCCTAAGTTTGTTTTGAATATTTTTAAAACACAACCATCAAAGTTGAACACATTTCGACATTTCTAATCTGAATAGTAAATTTAAAGTACTGTAACTTCATTACTTCCAAGCTTGAACAATTACTATAGAGTCTTAATGGTAAAATCACTGCTTTAATGGTGAAGTCGTAGTGTAATAAACAGAAAACACAGAAAATGTACTCATTCTTTCAAGACGGCTGACACACGTACAATTTAGAGTTTGGTTTGAAACAATCGAATAATCGATATTGAATAGATCTTTGGTGCTTTGTAATAACAACACTTTTATTGCAGCTCAATATTCAAGCCGCCTTTTTTTCCACTATTGAAATGTAAACAAAGTGCAAATATAGCGCAACCACATAAGTGACGCACGCAGTTTGAAATGGTAAGAACAACTGGACAGTTAATGTGATGATGAGGGACGAAATAGAACAGCTCGGAGCTCCTGGAAATCTCAGCCAAATGTTTGCCAATTTGAAGCAAGCCACTCTGCAACGCCACAAAATGCCCACCAAAACGCATTTCTCCTTCAAGTAAGGTATCATGTTAGCATAGGAGTAGCTACTAGCTAACATTAGCCAGCAACTGTTGACGTTACACAGTAGCATGATGGAAGATTCCAGTAGAGGTCTGACCACTAAGCGCGGCTCCTTTTTTGGAATTGAGGTTGAGGGAAAGCAGGTTGATACATTGCTCAAGGTGATGCAGAGAAATTTCTGGTAGCTATCGGGGGTTAACAACTATGACTAGTCAATGGACACCGTTATCAAGGCTGTGTTAAAATGTCCTTGTGGTCTTTACAATAATCATTAATTTTCTTCTTTTGGCCATCTATGTGTTGTGGGAGGTGTGCATTTTGTTTCCAAATATAATAAGGTTTTGTGTTACACAGAATAAATAGTCAGGAGGAAGAAGACTGGTTCAATTAGTCTACATTTGGAGGTGAACACAAACAATTGGTAGGAGACAGCTGCTGCCAAGTAGAAAAGGAAAGCCATGCCAGCGTACTCTTCGTTGCATTGCCCGCAGGCGGTCGTACCACGCGAAGCAATTCTCCATCACTTTGGCGAGGCCAACTGTTCGGCAAATTAATTTCTTGTCCGTAGCGGTTTATTTACAAGTCGTGGGGCAGTTCAGTCGAAGAGCCAAGTGTTCTTTTAATTGCATCATAGTCCCAACAGAATGGGTGTGTGAATTACAAATATGTAGAGGTCGACGTGTTTTTCTGATGTGGGTCTGAAGGTCTGGAATCGGTTTTGTTTTTTTGGGATACATTTTTCTTTCTTAGTCCGCCTCCAGCGACAAGCCGTGCGTATTACGAGCCCTGTGATAAATTGACTATGTTGAAGCTCCTACAACCACCAGTGAGCTCGAGAGGTAATGTGTTGTTGCGTTTCGGATTGGAGGGGGGGGCAAAATATTTGCCCTAGAAAATTTCCATGAGCATGTCATGGTCCTTTTTTTTTTTTTTTTGGGGAGCTCTGACCATGCAACATTCGCTCCAACATCAACAATAAACAGTTTGTGCTTTCCAGTCCTAATATGGTATGCTAATGCTAATGGACAGCCTTTTCGTTACAGTTTAAGTTAATCAACATTTATTGCTCACTATCGGACACTTGTAAAAATGCAATTTAAAAAACAAACACATTTAAAGTTCAACCAGAATGTTCTGGAAATATAAAGTTGGATGCGCGACCTCTCCAAATTTTGTGAGATTTCATCTCTGTTAGCAGAAAAGCAATTAGCTAACAGTGTGTTTGATTTATTTTTGTGATGCCTCAAGAGAAGGAACGAAGTGGTTGACGTTAAAATGGCACTCAATAGTTGCATTTTTATTTATATTTTTTAACTTTGTATTATCTAACTTTTGGGAAACTGCTTTGAAATTACAAGCCAAGTTTTTAGGCTTTGGAGGTTCCACTTGAATGACTACCTCCACATTTCTCGAGCAATTTAAACCATTCCAGCATCAAGTATTTTCCAGAACTGTAACAAATTCTTTGCAAATTCGAAATGTCAAATCCCTTGAAATTCACCATTTCTCAACTGATTCAAAGCATTGCATTCACTTTCTAATCCGTTGACTTAATCAGGGCTTGCCAATGACTCTGCTGCATCTTGGTTCCACCCAATGGCCAGTAGATGGAAGCAGAGCAGCATAGACTGAAAAGCACAGTGGATAGTGCCCCCCCCCAACCCCCCCCCCCCCCCCCCACATAGAGCTTTTCTGCCTTCTACTTTTCCTTTGAGAAGAGAGACTGGTCCTTTCAAGTCCCTTCAATCAGGCCCCCATAAAGGCAGACGGAGTGCATTGCTTACAGCGGGGACGTCACTTCATTTCTTTCAACTGACAGTCGTTTCACATCCAAGCCACTCGGACCAAGAGTAAGATCGCAGCATTGAGATGCCGAGGTCTGACAAACGAACGTAAAACTCCAGCCATGACTTAAAGATTCTTCGCAACTGTGATCCCGACATTGAACCGGCGATTCTGATTTACGCTCGCTCACGTGCTGTGCTGCATCACTCGCTCTAATTAACGCTCAGCTGTGTGAAGCCGGGGATTAGATCAGGCCAGGGAAATCAATGGCTTCACGGCTCAAAAAGTGGAGAGCGAGCAATATGTGAGTAATCAAGCTGGGTGAGGATCAAGAGCACCGGCAAAAACCTTTCAAGGTTGAGTGTGTCAGTCACATGTGGATATGTGCGCTACGTGTCCGCCGATTAGAAGAGGGTGTCACGTTTCGTGGGATCGTTCAGACCGTGACGTTCGCACCGGAGGGCCGATGGACGCAGGCATTGAAGTCTCGAGTCCTCCGCTCCTGCGTCTCAGTAGCATGCGGAGGTTCGTCCTCTTGCTTTTCCCCAAAGGAGGTCAGACATTTGGAGAAGCTATCGGAAAGCTTTGCAGTTTCACGTCCGTTCTCATGCTCAGCAGTCCTGATGGATCGTCAACACCGCGGCTTGTTTTCTGGTTATTGATAGAGTGATTAAGAGCCATGATATCTTAATTCCATTTCCCCCCCGGTCTCTGTAAAACACACACTCGCCGAGTCATCTCTGATCTGAAGGCGGATTTAAATGTAAATTAAACTGTCTGTGGTATTGAAGGGATAATTATTAGCACGATCAGCAATCGCGATAGTGTCCAGAAACGGTCCCCTGTGCCCAAAGTCGTTAATGGAACCACATGTGCTGTTTCCGCTCAAGCACGGAGATCCCGGCCCGCTCCGTCAGGTCCACTGCCAATATACCGTCGTGTATCAGTTCATGTCACCGCCACAATGGCCACCAGAATTCATACTTTGCTTGGAAGAAAAATCATCAAGAAACGGAGCAAATTTTTGTTGGAATTGAGATGTTTCTGGGGTTGGTGAAGAACTCTGGTTGGTGGCCCGGTGGGTGGTGTGTGGTCGGTGCTGGATTTCACTTTCCTTTGTTTTCTTTGGTCCTTCCTCGGGTCTCCCGATGGCGGTGTTTGGTTTAGGTGAACGGTATGGGATTTTTTTTTAATAGGTTTTTGGTGAACTAACGAATACACACACACTCGCACGCACGCACACACGCACATACACATACACATACTCTCCCACATACAAAAAAAAGAAAAAAAAGAGCAATGATGATGACATTACCGAGTGAACAATACTCAGCAATCTCAGCAAAAAGGGTGCAAATCTAATTCTATTTCATTCGATCTGTCTGATTTAAGATGCAACTTGGTTTAATGAGAGGCTGCGGCGTGTTCTGACTAGAGGTGTCAAATTTTGAATCGTCACTCATCACATGACTTCAAAAGTTAATGCATGATTAGTCGCAAATTTATATCTGTTCTAAATGTACAGTAAAAATATTTTTCCTTAAGTTTTCACGCTCTTGTTGACATAAAAGTGGGGAAAAAGTTTAAAAGAAAAATGGCTGCATCCTTTAGTAATTGATACAGTCATTTCATAATTCAGAAAAGTTACAATTAAAAAGTGCAATATTGATTTGTGTTGAGGTTATTTTATTCTGCCACTAGATGGCATAATTACATTTGTAAGACATTGGTGACAGCTCAGTGTATTTTTTTTTCACATTATGAGCTATCTAATCTTTAACATGAAGTAATTCTGTACATTTTTAAAATTGCAACTGGAATGGGCTCTTTGCACAGCTCATCTACTTCCTGAACTGTTTCCCGTCTTTCACGATTGGACAAACTGATGAATCCAGGTGTGTCTTAACGCACTCATTTTGACACTGTTAGTTTTGACAAATTGCAGTTAAGAACCAACCCAAATGCCAAACAGTTGGATCAAGATTCCAACTTTAACCATTCAATTCATCTTGTTGCTCACGCCTCCAGTTTTAATCGCTAACTTTTTTTTACCAGCACGCTGATCCCAGCCAAGGTATTCAGCACCTGAATTTTAGCCATCAGAACCTTTTACAGCAACGAGGACAAATGCACTTCAAAGTAAACAAACTCTGTTGCATATTCCTGCGAGGCCGAATGTGGTCCGCCTCCCCGAGCCAGATATTCGTTACTGCCAGCTTGAATTTCATGAGGAGACTCCCAAGAGGGCGCACTGCGTTGCACTTGGCTTGCTAAGCAGCATCTTTACACTTTTTTTTTTTAAATGCAGTTCTGTGAATACAGCATGACCCCTCAGGACATTAGTCTGAGGCAGAGCATCGTGCCGGAACAACAACAAGGATTTGCATTCACATTGCACGAGTTGCATGCAAATGACGGCCAATTTCTAAAGCAGGAAGTTGCTGCGGAAGACGCAAAGTTGAGATCAGGTAGCTGGCGGTGAAAGAAAAGAACTCCGGCAACACAATGTTTACGAGAATAGTACAAGCCTCTAGAGCTTTTTATTTTTCCAAAATGTAGATGAGCTGAATGTGCAGATTACCCAGCGCGAAAATACTTCACATTTCCCATATCAGCAGTTGGCAGAGCATTGCTTAGGCGTTTGATGTTGGAAGGAGTGATTCTTCTTGCGCAGCGTGATGCATTTATAGTCTCCGTGTAAACCAGTATTTGAGAGTCATGCCTGAAATTGCAGCAGTGCAATATTTATGGCGACACAGACTATGGTGACTCACATTAATCCACCATCTTGGCTGATTTTACAATATGCAAGACCGTTAATAAGGAAAGAAATATCAGGTGGACTGCTGGGCATGAAAGAAGGCGTGAAATACAGCAACAAACTTATTATATATATAATTATTGATAATCAGACTGTATTTGAGCATATTTGCCCGCTTTGGTCAAAATCAATAAAAGCCCAATTTTCTGCAAAAGATTATCCTGAGCAAATATTATTACGATCATTGCGATCACCGCCTGGCGTTGGCCCTCCTAAACCCTCCTTCCTCATATTTCCTTTTTTCCATCCCAAAAAACTTGGGATGCTAAGTAGCGAACCGCCAGGCTTCCCTTTCTGCTGAATTTATTTATGATCTGGCCTTAATAAACAGACTAAATTACTTACTAGCAGGGTTGGGAGGGTTACTTTTAAAATATAGTATTCCGTTACAGTTACAAGTTACCTGCAAAAAAAAAATGTAGTTAGTAACGTAATCCAAGTACTATAATAAAGTAATGTAATTTGATTACTTTGGATTACTTTTGGATTACTCCAATACCGTGTACTCTCGCTCTCTCTCTTTTGCACTCTATCATCGTAGAAATTGTAATCCCTCATAGTAATCCCCATTTTTAATAAATGTGCCTGTAATCTGATTTTCCCTGGGAATACAGTTCCATTATCTTTGTAATCTGATTACCTAACGGCGGTACATGTATTCCGTTACTCCCCAAGCCTGCTTTACTAGCATGCCAGTAGTGAAATATAGAAGGAAGTTGTCTGGTGTGAACTGTGGAAAGAAAAAGACGGTGGTAGCCAAAAGAGAAACGTCGAGAACAGGAAATGAAAAAAGGTGACGCGTGGCAGGTCATTAAAGAAGATGTAAATGGCGAGCGAGCGATGGAGGTGCATGTAATGAGGGAACTTGACTCTCTGGATGGGGTCGAAGAGAATGAGAATGAGAATATATCTGGCCCACAAGCATGAGATACTGGCAAGAGCAGCAGACAAATTCAAATGAAAATCTCATGCCTGACTCGTTGAAATCATTTGGAAGGACATTTTGATGAGTGCTTTTCAACATTTAATTTGCAGTCGAGTCTGATGCGTGTCTCGACATATTTTAAATTTGAACAATTCACAGTAAACCGTTTTGCTCTCCTTATGTTGGCTTGTTTTCATTCCACTAACACAACACTCCCTACATGAGAATACCATAATACCAGATACCAGAGAAGAAAGCGACTTGGAAAAAGGCTTTCGCTGTAATATCTCTTGCTATCTGTCAGCACCGGCTTTCAATCTTCCTCTTGGAATGGATCAATAGATCACATCCAGGGTGGCAGACAAGACGGTTTGTCATAGCGATTCTCGTCAGGTCTTCTGTGTTCAACACTGCGTGTTTTTGGCCAGTCGTTAATATTTAAGTCAACCGCTTTTAAAATCACTCTTGTAAGATGGCAGGTGCAGCTTCAAGTTGAAGATGGCAAGGCTAAGCCTTCTACACCGACGGGAAGAACACAATAAGTGCAGGTTTAACAAATGGCCGACCCGCCGGAACGAGAAACCCGATCATTATAAATGTACAACACACGAGCTGTATGACGTCAATTTTGCAGACTGTGTCTTCACATTTCTACTTTCCAGTGTTTAGTTCTTGATATGGTATTGAAAGGGTTTGTGTTCACTGGACTAACAATTGCAAATGATCACTCGGAGCAGACACGTTGTGATCCGGATGATTTATCTGCTGTTGCTTTGATAAACGCCCAAAGGCACAAAGTCATTAAGATGGTGCAAGTATGATAGAAAACGCCGAGCGTGTTATTACAGATAGTCGCCTCGTAACCTTCCCATCGACTTAGGATGGCTTTCGTCCAGTCGTCACGGTCCAAATGAAGCGCCGCATTAGTGCCGACCACGGGGGATTTGAAATGCACTTCCTAAAATCAAATGAATGACTCCTCTTGCAAAGAACAACACAGATGTCCCGGGGCTGATGTTGGCATATTTTATTCATCGTCGTCTTTCTAGCACTGGGGGGAAAAAAGTTTGACTGTGGGTGATATCCCTCAAAGACTTTATCGCAACAATTTAGGAGGAAAAAGTACTCTACTGTTTTGTTGAACCTTGCCTGTGTTTTAATACAAATGACTTGTTTCGACAGACGTGTTACTTTTTGTACCAAATCATCAGCTCTGCACCTTAATGGGGTCACGGGTTTAAGAAAGGGGATGGATGAATTCTTTAGTAGTCAAGTTAGTCACCTAATCGCAACCCAATAGAGCATGATTCTCTCATTGACATGCAGTTGCGTTCAAAATTATTCAACCGGGGCAAAAGAAAAAGCCAAGTTTGTGCCGGTATGGAGGACTAAAAGTGCCAAAATTAAATAAATGAATACACCATTAAATTGTTAAATAATTGTGTCATGAAATAATTAAATGGGTCATTTATTAATTAAATATGGAATTAAATAAACCAATAATTAAATAAATATGTCGTTCATCAATTATGTATATATATATATATATATTATATATATATATATATATATATATATATATATTAAGGGTGTGAATTGCCTAATACCTGGCGATTCGATTCGTATCACGATTCATAGGTCACGATTCGATTCACTACCGATTAATCCCGATGAGAATCTATAAATTGATTATTGCGATTATTATTTTTTTTACTCAAATTTAGAAAATACAAATCAGTAAACTTGTACATGTACACTGTAAGATTTGTATGAAAATGTATTTATTTATCTGAAAATTCAGGCTTATAACTGAGCCACTGCATTTAACAAACAGGTTGCAGTCTGTTTTACGTTTGAAGAGCACTGAAATAAAATATTATGGCTTAATGTTCCATTATTATAACATTCTTCCATGCTTAATGTGTGAATCCTAACCCTAAGTAAGACGTTTTGTTGAATATTCCCATATAAAATGGATGTTTAAAAATCGATTCGGCCGCACATCGAATCGATTCGAGAATTGCGCGCTGTAATATCGCGATATATTGCTGAATTATTTTTTTCCTAACACCCCTAATATATATATATATTATTTACAAATAATCATAGGTAATTTATTTAATGACACAATTAATAACACATTGATTTATTTAATTCCATATTTAATTAATGAATGCCACATTCATTTATTTAATTAATTCCATATTTAATAAATGTATGCCACATTTATTTAATTAATTAATGGTGTATTCATTTCTTAAATTTTGGCACTTTTGGTCAAATTAAGGAACATCATAAAATACAAAAGTGGAATCAGGATGATGTTTCACATTATTTTGGGTGTTTGCTTCCTATTTTGTCCCACCTGTACCTCCACTTTCACCCTTGTTCCTTCCTGCACCTCTGAGGATAACGTGATCAATTCAAGCAATTCAGCTCCGCGGATCAGGACAGAGGAAAGAACATTTTGATTGGCGGTGGAGATAAAAGGCCGATTCTTTAACTGTCTCACGTTCCGTCGTTTTCTGTTAGCCGTCTTTCACTCCCGATTCACGGTGCTTTGTGACTGCTAAGCACGAGGTTAATCACTGCGGCAGCGCAGCATGTCCAGCTGCGTCAGTCCGTCATCAAGTCACTGAACTTCCCAGGAGAGCTCTCCAACGCCGTCAAATTGGATTTAAGCCCTCTTTTATAAAATTAATCCACCATTAAGATGGCCGACCCGTCTTTGCCTTGTCTTGAGTCCTTTCTCGACTACTCAGAATCCCGCCGCAAATTTGACTGCAAAGATGGAATTTTAAGTCAATATCCATGTCACCTATTGTCTTTCTTAGCATTTTGAACAGGCATGAGGAATTTCAAACGGAATTCACCTTATTTTCAAGTTGGGCTTGTCTGAGAATCTACAAGGATGTAGAAATATAGCAAGAAAGAATATCTCGCTTACTGCTATTTTTCAAGCTCCTAAAGAGCCATATTGTTTTTCTATGGTTATGGAGCTGCTTTATTTGGACTGAAGTTGCGCGTTCAATTACACAGATTAGCTTGGCTGTGGGTCTTCTACTGCTAATTGCGTTAATTTGCATCGTAATTAATTAACCTAATTAACATTAACACGTTTAACTGACAGCCCTACTTTATCCAAAAATGTGGTTGATAATTGTATCACAGAAATGCTAAAATATGTTTACTTCACAATAAGCATTTAAGATATCTAGCAATTAGCATCTATATTAGCAATTAGCAGAGGTGGGCATTCCGTCAATGACATGCGGCAATTTCGTTGACGAATGACGGGGAACTTTGAAAAATTGACGAATTTAGCATTGACGGAAGTGGGGTTTTGTCCGTTAATGTAATCGTCAATCCGTCAATGACGGACGTCCCATTTTGATGACTGATTGAGGAATGACATTGAAAAAATTGACGGACGCTAATAATCGGTTTGGATTTGAAATATTGACGGAAGGGTGAGACGGACGCTCAAAATTCATTGACGCGAGCGCCTGTTAGCTCGCGATTACTTGCTATGTATCATATAGCAATTTTACAAACAGCATATGAGTGTTTTTATGCGTTTGTTGTTGCAGTTTTACACCTTTGAGTCATCTCTACGGTGAACAAAAATGCAAGACCCATCAAGGAGTTATCGTTATCTGTCTAGCTATAGCGAGGACATAGCAATGGCAGAATAGCTACAGCTTGAAAATGTCTGGAAAATGCGAAGCAAAGACCAACACAGTTCCACTTTTGACAAGATCACTTGCTGTGTTTGTGTTTTGTCTGACAACCTCAAGACGTTTAGCCTGACGAACATCCTCGCTTCACCCTATACACGTGTCAACATTGTACAAACACATACGCAGGCAAACATAATTATGCAGCATTTTTTTTCCTTTTGCAACATGGTGTCAAAGTCCCGACAGGCACGTGCCGATGCGCCCGGCTGTCACGTGAATCGGCATGTGAGGCGAAACGCTGCGCTCTTGAAGTCACAGGCACGGCCTCCACCGGGAGTTGAATTTGAGCGTATGTGAGAGGGAATTTTCAAGAGAGAAATGGCCCCGATTCACGGTGTTTTCACCGGGACCGCCAATAACCCCGCTCAACCCCCCAACCCCCCCCCCCCCCTTCCAACTGCTCTCTCATGCACATCGTTCCGAGAGGGAACACGCTTGTCAGCCTACAAAAATAGACGGCGGTCTCCAGAGGACGCCTTGTAGCCGAAAAGCCCGTGTTTACCAACGCTTCTCACTCATCTCCTCCATCGTGTTCTTTTCTTGCTGCTACCGTCCTCAAAAACAAAAATGCAGCGTTTTTAATTCCTCTTTTTTCTAATTCTTTCCAAAGCAGGAATCGCAGGAGCACGCATGTGCTTGTGACACACTACGACTGACCTGAATGCTAAGAGGCTCAACAAAATTAATCACCAAATATCACCAGCTAACGCTCTTTAAAACTCGGCGCATGTTGCTCTTTTTCAAATTGAATTTATACATAAGTAAAATGTGATTAGTTAAGGTAATGCTTATCAGGTTTCACTGAAGAGCGTTTACCGTTTAGGAAGTGCTCAAGTATTAGGAAATCAACATTTTCAAATTGAGAAATATTTTTCCATGACATAAATAGATTGCGGAATGTTGGAAATTTACCAGAATGAGAAGCTTAAACATGGAACTTGTCTTGGCGAAGCAGCATGTGGCTCATTATCCGAGGTTATGTGAAGGCCTGGCAAAGCAGTCAGGAAACTTAGAATTGGATGTGCTTGACTCTACGGTAGACTTGAAGCCAAATTATTTTCATCCATAATGATGGTTATTAAGGGTGCCAGGAGATTAAAATTTTTACTCATAATTAATAGCATGACTTCAATAGTTCACTCACCATTAATTGCAAATTTTATATCAGTTCTAAATGTACAAAAAAACGTTTTCATACTCATGTTAACATAAAAGTGGGAAATGTTATTCTAATAGAAATATGTCTGCATCTTTTAGTCATTGATACAGTAATTTCATAATAATTCATAAAATTTAATTGAGTAAAGATGTACTGTTGATTTGTGTTGAGGTCATTTTTCTGCCACTAGATGGCATCATTGCATTTGTAAGATGGTGACAGCTCAGTGCATTTTTCTGTTCATATTAAGAGCTATCTAATCTTTAACATGAAGCAAATAGTGAAATTCTGCACATTTTTTAAATTGGAAAATACAACTTGACCCTATTCTCCACAAATATATGCATTATTGTTAAAATGTATTCCAGCTAAATTTTGTCGTGAACTCGTTTGCTACATTGTGACTGCAATTCTCCAAGTACAGGCTTTCCAATTAAGGGGCGTTAAAGGAACTCTGTCCAAATGCTATATTGCAAAAGGTACACCGCCGGCGTAAAAAATGAACTGGTAAATGCTATAACTACATTTAGTGATGATGATGATAGTCTAAAAAGTTCAAACCATAAAAACTTTCCGACTGTTTAAATACATCTGGACACATATACGTGATGGTTGGCATGCTCCTTCCAGCGGAGCTTTTTGTGTTTGTTCAGTCACCTGTGGCAGCGCACACACTATATTTCAACTCCTTAATCTGATTTGACTGCATTCTTCCAGCCTCCGCTGGCTGCCAGCGGCCCTCAGAGTGATTCTGTTGTCAGGCACAGAGTAATGAAAACACATAAACTTCTCATTACCTGCCAGTGGGCCAGAGCAGCTGTCGTATATTTGCACACATACGCGCGCAAAGCAAGAGTGAGAGGTGAGACGACTCGTATGTGCTGAGCGAGTCCTTTTCCTTGCAGGTGGTCAACGGGTGACACTTGATCACAGGGCCTCGCTGTATGATGCAGACATACAAAGGAGCCTTTTTTTGTTATGTCTCTTCGACAAACAACTCGCTTTCTTTTCCCTGAGTCTGTATTTGTCAATAGTGTGTCTCGATTGGACCTCTACATTTATGAGATCAATCCAGTTTTTTTCAGGTAACTCCACCAAGAAAGAATGCATGCTACGTGAATGTCTGTGAAATGACGTGGTGTGCCGCAGGGATCAATTTTAGGCCCTGTATTGTTTCATTTGTATACCTACCTCATGGCGATGTCTTCAGGAGGCGCCAAGAGAGGGCGCCTATGCAAACACTACCGGACCCTAAAATTGATCCCTGTGGCGAGTCGCCATCAATTTAAACTTTATCTATAAAGCGCTTTTCATACCAAAAAAGGCTGGACAGACACACAATGGCTTCCTCCAAGGAAACGCTGACAATTGTAAAATGATTTTTTTTTTTTAATCAAGACAATAAAATTTGTGAAAACTGGTGTTGTGATGCAGGGATCAATTTTAGGCCCTCTTGTTACATTTGTACATTTGTCGGCCTTCGACTGCTAATTGCGCATATTTTCATTACGCGTTAATTTGCATCGTAATTGATTAATCTAATTAACATGTTAAACTGACAGTCCTACTTTATACATTAATGAGATTGATAATTGTAACAAAGAGATGCTAGAAGTATGTTTACGATAAGCATTTAAGATACCTAGCGATTAGCATCTACACGAGCATTCCGTCAATATTGACGGAAGGTCCGTCAGTGACAGGCGGCCATTTTGTTGACGATTGACGGGAAACCTCGAAAAATTGACAAATTTGGCATTGACGGAAGTGGGTTTTTCCTCCGTCAATCAGTCAATAAATTCGTCAATACGTCAAATACGGACGCCCACATCGAATGACAGAAATTTTGACGGTTGATGATTATGCCTATTTTGTAATTGTGTAGTGTAATAATTGAAATTGTAATAGAATTTTGATTCATTGCACAGCCCTAATCTGAAAGCACAGGAATGTGTGGCAATATGCCACTTCACTGGTTTCTGTGTAAAGGCATTTCAATTCTGTATCGTCTTAAAAACTGTTGTGGATTCTAAAAAAGGTGTTGTTTTTTTTACAGAAGAGGATATTATTTTGCCTTCACCTCTAGCAAATAATACTGTACATGAATGTTAATGCGGCAAAATCTTCACATGTATGTATGAATATTTGTACTTGCTGCCTTGCTTTGTTGCCACTGATGCTTACATATTGTACCGTCGTCCATATTTGCAAACAGGAACGAAAAGCCACTCTTCCGCTGACTGTGGTGTAACACACCATACAAGCTAAGCCTTAGGCGCGCTCCAGTCGAAATTACACGGCTGTCATCGGGCACTGATTGATGGTTCTTACTCTCGCGGCTGCTGTTTATGATAGGCTGTTATTGGCCTCATTTGGACAGGTAAGATGGGCTGATACGGTCCAACGCTGAGGTGCCAATTTAAAGTCCTATATGGAAAACGCTGTGCGCTTGCAATTACTCGACGTCCTCGCTACATCCGTCTCCACGCGTCTATTTATAGTACGTCAAAGCAAGGACCCAACAGCTTTTTACAAGATATCTCACCCAAGATGACCGCAAGAGCTCAGGCAAAAGGTCAAACTTGTTGGTTTAATCCTCCTTTAGTTAATGTGATGCGAGCCACACATTCCCAACACACGTTGACCTGACGTTATTGTTCTGTGCAAATTGATTTTGAATTGGATCACACCGAGGATGTACTTCGAATTGTCTGCCAACTCGTACTTGAAACTGAATCAACAGCTTCTTCGCTGCTTCCTGCAGCAAATATAGCATATATATTTTTTACCGCAATTACTTTAAAACACAATTAATCAACAACCAATTCTACACTGTCAAACAAATTGTTAATGATCAATGATCGATTATACCGGCCACATTGTGCTCAATTTCTTCACCTTCGTCCATTCAGGCGTTAACTTCAAGAGTAATACTTGGTCGGCCCATTGAGCCTTTATTCTTCGACTTCTGGCCGCTGTGCAGCACCAGTGGGACAGTTTGAAGTTAATTAACTTCAACAATCGTATTTTATCAGCAGTCACGGTGCGAAACGGGCCACTGGAACTTTCCCACCCCAGAATTCCTTTTGAATTTAAACCATCTGTCTTGAGGGCTGAGAGCAGATTGAAGTTCTCTTAGGTACCATTCACCCTTACTGCTGCTACTTCTCCTGTTCTCTTTCAACACAACACTTTCAACATTTAATCAACTGTGAGGCTTCAACCCAAAAAGTTTCCAAAGATATAGAGGGGAGTAGACTTGTAGAGACCCCCCACCTGGCCGTTTAGGGAATAAAAACTTTGGAAAAGTCGCGTTTCGCCTTAGTCTGAAATCTGAATTGCGAAGGTGTGGCTGGGGATTATTAACCTTTATGTCAAAATGACGAGCTGCAGATGCACACACTTATTTATTCCAAGCCCTTTCCATCATCGACAATCCCGTGTGACCTTGTTCCCCAACGTCAGCGCCGATCTAATTCTATAAAAGGTCTCAACAGGGGAGCGCTGAATGACTGTGGTGAAACTTTCATTACTCAGACAAGCATGCAGAGTCACAGGAGTAGAAACGTGATTAACTGTCCACTTTGATACAAAGTTAGCAGACAGTAACGGAATGGAAGTGACACAAAGAATGAAAAATGGACCAAAGTACAAGTGCCGCCTTGAAGGTCGTCCAAAATTGTTTCGTCAAACTTGCTCGATGGCAAGTAAACGTGCTACTTTGGCAGTGTCTTGGTGACGAGGAAGTATGTAAAAGGGAGTTGAGCAGTTCCAACCTGTTTGTAAAGGACAACGGGTTCATTTGCTAAATTGCTGTCTTTTCTCTTATTTTCTAACTTCCTCTTTGTCTGGAAGTTTATTTTGAAGGAATGCGGGAAAGGGAGAATGACGTAAAAGAGAACGAGATGTTTCAAAAGTTAAAAACTGTTTTGAGCGCGACAAATCCAACATTTAGGATGGTTGAAAGTGGCAACAAGGAAAATAATTGAGCATAACTTTAAATAGATTTATGTTTGTGTTGACCTTTTTGAGTTTAATTAGCCTGACTTTAACTGTATAGAGGAAATGTGACCGTATCTGATTGACGGCATCATTTTTTGTCTTATTTTCCAGCTCTTTCGGTGTAAGAGGTTTGTTTATGAGACAAAGAAAAGGAGAATTAAAAGGAAACTTCAGACCGCCAGTAAAGCTTTAGCATTGTAGCATTGTAGCATTGTAGCATTGTAGCATTGTAGCATTGTAGCATTGTAGTGTAAATCTTTTTGGGACATGTCTTGTTAGAGGACATCTTGATAAGATAGTCGTGGCACCAGCCAAGTTTAAAATATCATTTTAATCCAAAGTCTGTGGACACGAAGCACCTCCAGTGCAGGTCTGCGCCTCCCACAGGGAGCGCCTCATTTCATGTATTCCTGCCCTTTTAGTCTTTTGCTCTCCCACTTTCCCGATCATTACTTCTAATCAGCATACCAGCACCCCCTCGACGCCTTGCATTATCAAACTCTCCCCTTGACTTGCATGTTGCCGGCACTCTGGCTGTTTTTCCATCATTTTCCGTCGTTAAAGTGGTGACAGAAAACAGGATCTAATGTCCCTTTGTTTTTGTAGCTATTATTTCTAGCTACCCTCCTTCTTGCCTTACCTCCACCTGTGCCTACGATGGTGCACGGACGTCTGATAATGATGTCGGACGTGATGGGACTGCCCCCCAGATGCTTTATTCCGATCACCGGCGTCCTCCTGGAGGCGATGCTTGATTAGATTTTTTTCCTCTTCCTCTTCTTTTGATGCCAATATTAAAGCAGCTGTCTGCAGCCGGCAAACTGCCCATCATCCATCATGACCTCGATCTCGACAAGTTTGAAATATTTTCCCTCCCAGTAAAATCGAGACTTTCCCATCAGAGCTGTCTAGGCCTTAAAGCGTCTACGACATTAAAGCAATGCTGCATGCATTGAAGTGTGTCTTGTAATTACTTTTGTTTTTTTTGGTTGGCTAAATTAAGAGCCATGAAAACAGTGACATCTCAGATTCCCAGTGCTTTGACAAAGCATACATTTATTAGAAAGTATTGATTAAAGTTCAAGTTGATCAAAGGAAACATATACATTAACTCAGTCACTCCCAGCCATTTTCAGTGAAGCAACCCCCTTCGCTCCCGGCTGGTTTACTGCATTTTGACTGATTTTGCAAGGCCCACAGAATATTCTGTTCTATTGCTATAAAAGCATGGAACCTAACAAAATAAATATTAATCTCTTCTTTTATCAGCAAAAAAAGTATATTTCTACCTGTTTCTGTAAGTTTCAACATTATTCACAAACCTGTTGAAAACACTGGGGAAAAGACCTCGTTGCAGCATGGCCCTGGTTGATCTCTTATACTATGCTGCCACCTGCTGGCCGTTTTTGTAACAACTACCATCGGTTCAAGCATTCTCTTCAGTGCTCTAGCATAGTCAACAAGTACACAGGCTGTTCCAATTTACAAAGACAATATAGCGTCCTGAGAAAGAACGTTCGTGACGACATTCTTTGGAAGACCGTACTTGGTGAGTTCACAAGACAGTACTCTGCGTTCTTCATATTGACAAACAACTTTTGACTTGTTAGTCATCTGGCTAGACTTGTTTATTTTATGATGGCGACAGTTTTGACTGTGAAGGAATGGTTTTAAATATAACTGATCCGCGGGTCCATTTGTTTGACGTGACTACTACTAATCCAACATTGACAAGCATCATGGAACAGATTGTGCTGGGCATGGGAGGAAACTGGCAGGTCCATACATTTGCTAACAACTTGATACAACATCATAAACATGACACATTTTGTGATTAGCGTATATCACTGTATAGAGGTTATTAGAATCATTTTTCCGGTATACTGTGTCCATGCTTGACGTGACTCCAAATATATACCCCCCCCAAAAAAAAGTCTCACCCCTCGAGTTATTTGTTTGACCCAGTTACTAGCACCATTGCTATAATTATGATCACTCCTCTTAAACATCCTAAACCCAAGAGCGTTCAATAATTTTAATGTGCCTGTGCCAGTAATCAGTGAATTATTTAAAGCTTTTGCTGGATGCGTAACATAACACAAACAGTACTGCTTGTATGTCACTGTAATCTTATAGAAATAATGTATGCAGGCTCATATGTTTGTTTGTGGCAGCCCCTGAGCGTTAGCGCAATTGCGCGTGACTGTCTGAATATAAAACACTTTTGTTTGTTTATTTGAATGAGCAACAGAGCTTATATCAAAAACCTGTCATGGCTGAAAAGCTGTCTATTTCCCCCGCCTCGTATTGCCCATTTAATGTAGTTTGCACCATGACAGAGGAATTGGGTGTACAAGAGTGTTAAGAAAATACACTTTCACAGCAGGAAGTTGCGAAGGGATCGGAAAAGGCTGAAAAGAAAAAGGGAATTGTTTTGGGAGGGTAAATTAAGCATTTTGTGAACATCACTATCATATTGGCATTCATGAGTTGTCATGAGTCACCTTGCAGTCAAGACCATTTTTCTGTGAAATCAATCTTATTTTGACATTGAACCAAGTTGTTTTCTGGCCCTTTTGTGGACTCAGTAGAACAGATTGAGGAGCAAGCGGGGGGAGACCGCACACAGAATACAGAACAGGCAACGGCAAGTAAAGACGTGCTGGGGCAGAAGAAATTCGCTGCACAAATCCCAGCTGGTGAAGCAGTTTGACTAAGTAAACTGGTGTATTTGTCAAAGCCAATCGAATTCTGAGAAGGGAGTAAGAGCATCATCGACTTATAAAGCACGTTTGTCCGCAGAGGTTGACTTCTTGGCCTAACGTTATGCTCCACTGCAGAACGGTTTGAAGGTTCTGTCAGTGGGCCTCTCTGATCCATCTCGCTCCCTTAAGGTCCTTTTTAATGCATCAGTGGATCTATTCATCACCCCTTCCTTTAATATTCTTTTGAAGGAATCACCCTTCGATTTTCATACCCACTGTTTTACTTTCAATCATCTTCTGTCACCGGAGTCCAAACTTGCCTCAATGGGAGTGCCGCGTCAGGAAGAGCATCCAACGTAAAAACTTACAAACTGTCTTGAGTTTTTGTTCAGGTTAAGGGTTAGGGTTGTGAGTAGTGATGGCAAAACGAAGTTTCATGAAGCATTTGCGATACTTTTAGACTCCTCTAGATGGTGCTCTTGGTTTAAAGATAAAGGCAAGTGCAATGAAAATGGATTACATTTGCATTGCATCTTTGAATCATGAGTGCCATCTTGAGGAGTCAAAAAGTATCGCAAGTGCTTCATGAAGCTTCATTTTGCCATCACTAGTTGTGAGTACTACAAATGCCCAGACTTTCTAGTCTCCAGCCACCTCTACCCGCTCCAACAGCTCAACCCAGAGTCGTTTTTCTGCAAGAATCCAGAGAGCCTGCAGGGGAACATCTTTGCAGCCACTTGGAATTTGTTGTCCTTTCTGCCTGTAGTGTACACACTCTGCCATTCTGGACTTCAACGTTTTTAAAGAGGAGAGGAGCGCAGCGAGGGAAAGAGGAAGATGGTTCCTGCAGCCAAGACCAGTACTATGTGGCTCCCTCATTGGACTCTTCAGTCACCTCAGAACCCACCAGCAGAAGAAGTAGAAGTCATCATCGGACACGATGGACTACCATATACTATATACTAGTGTAAATAAACCTTGTGACCAAAGGTGAAACCAAGAGCATACATCCACCAGCAGATTTTACAAAGACTTGACAGTTGAACTCAGTCCCAGATTTGGACATGCTGATTCGTTATCCAGTTTTAGGTTCATAGTTGAGGTCATCAGGACCTTATAGATGAAGTCCAAAGGCCACAAACTGGACAACCTCTACACCGGGGCAACACCTAGGAATTGTGTCTAAATAAAAGTTAGACAAGCGCTAATAATGGACAGCTTTGTCTTTGTATCTTAGTGGGGACATCTCTTTGACATAATGCATTTCCTAACCTCTTACCCTAACCTTAACCATCACAAATGGTTGCTTAACCCTAAACCTAACCCCAACCAAAACCAAGTCTTAACCCTCAAAAAGAGGTCTGATCTTGTGGGGCCCACCAAAATGTCCCCACAAGGAAAAGTCGGTCCCCACAATGGTGGTTAAACCAGGGAGAAAAAAAAACGTGAATATGGGCCCATAATGTAGCAAAGACAAAGGCACACACACGCAGTTGAGGAAAAAAAAAGACCCTTATCGTAAAATTACTAAAAGTATGACTTTGGCATTTGAACCCGGAGAGCAAACTCTCTACCTCTACATCATTGAGCGACCGAATCACAGTTGTTAACGACAAGGTTAACGCTTGAAATCAGCAGATTTTTATTTAACGTTGTCAAGATTAATTTGGTGACAAATTAATCTGGAAAGCACAAATTACACCCACAAACTGGCTCTGTCAATTTACAAGAACAAAGTCTGCATAATTTCAGTGTTGACAAGTCATTCACAATGGATGATTTGGACATAGCTACGCTCGCATAGATAGCTGTAATTATTTATTTTTGGCCTTTTTTCTCCTCTTCTTCTGATTCTGGCAGTTTTGTGGCAGAAAGCGCGATTTGACAACTCCTATACCTGAAACTGCCAAATTGTCAGAAATAAGACAACAAGCCCTTGCAGAGATTTCTCACTTTCTTTATGAGCTGGGAATGTTGAGAGACATCTTTGTAGACATGACGGAATAGGCGTCAAGGATGTGTAGATAAATGGATGGGAATCTTGGCACTTGATTCTAACTGTTTAATGAAAGCCTTTTTTTTCCCCAGTCTACAGCATCACACCCCCCCCCCCCCTTTTTTTAGGTTGCTGTCAAGCTTTTCTCAATGATCGGTTTTCATCTCATATGGGTTTCTATAATAGATGAAGACATTTTTACACATAGATTCCCTCATTAGAATCATAACTCCTTCAAAGGTTTCTGCGCTTTAACCAGATGTATCGGCATTTCAAATGTCTTTGTGCAGGAATTGGATTATCAGGCAGCCATATGGATCCAATGTTACAGGGTCGTGTTGCATCAAAATTCTTCCATTTTTTGTTCTTCCATTACATAGAATACCAAATAATTTAATACATTTAACTGTAAACTTGAGGCCCTCCTATAGTGGATAAACCAAAAATCCTTATTTAATAGAGAAGTTATCCAAATAAGCAATCTCTACAAAACCCCTAAAATCAACCTGATCTTACAGAAAGAGACCAAAAAAATGTCTGTCTCTTCTATGCATTTAACTAGACCTCTTCAATTGCTGCATCTGCAGTGTATGTCTCCATACGTTAGCTGGCATCTCATCAATAGCGAACTAATCCGAGTCGAAGACATAATTCAATTTTAGCTGCCTACAGCACTTCAACCATGAAGTCCCAAGAAGAATAGTGCATTTATTTTTTTATTCATCATGTCAATGTCCTACTATGGCCATTATAGTAATTGATTTTTTTCTTTTCTTAAATGGAGTCACTTTGTTACACTGTCATGTTTTTATCACATGTGGCACAGCCATGGTTAGGTTAGGTTAAAGGGCCTTCCAGAGGATATCAGGCTTTTAAAGTGTTGGTCAAGTGCTTGAGAAAGCATTTTCCAAGATGTCAATGTTCTGGACAAGTCTTTCCACCTGTGGGGTCAGATGGACTGATTCTCAAATCCGTCTGGAAGAAGAGGCCGCACAAAGTGAGCAGATGTTTTTAACATTCTTGGAAAGTGATTGAGTGAATGTTGTAATCCGCAAAGGGACCGTCGGATCACCGAGAAGGTGAAAGCTGCAGCTGGTGAGTAAAGTCAATGGCAAGCGGCCAAGGTCTGAGAAAAAAAAGAGAGTCAAGAATGATTGAGCTGTTGTATGTTTCTTGATTAAAACGGGATGTTCTGATGTAACTGCAGTTTCAACTGCTAGCGAGATTTGAATGTAGCCTCCCGTCACTTATCCCTGCCTACCTACCTTGAGTCTCTGATCTAAACTGCGCTTTTCACGGACATGAATGATTATGAACGTGTGTAGTCATTGTTGAATTATTAACATTGTTTTTCAGTTTTAATTTATATTTTAGCCGTTTTGGATGTAGTTATAGCTGTGTAGCTCAATGAATAGTATTGTCTATTGTATTCTTATCTGTCTCTCTTGCCTGGGAAAGAGGGAGTAGAGTTTGTACCAGTCTCAGTCGGTCGAAGAGAGTCCAAGGACAGGCTGATTTATTATTGTTTGAGTCTAATCTGATTTGTATTCCTGGGAACTTCTGCCTTTTTGTGAATGGGAGGGGAGAGGAGACTTTTCGTATTCACCCACTTTTCAATAAATAATGATGTGCAGGGGAAGGAGGGACACACTTTTGAACAGAACACTGCTTGGGTGACTTCATTTGTGTGATCAGAAGCTTCTGATAATTATAATACCTTTGCAAAGGGACTTCTTCACCAGAATCTCACCATTCAGTTAATTGAACACGCAAAGAGTAGAATACAAATATTGTCTACTCTAACATCATGATAAATAGTCAGAGAAATGTGGTTTTGAGTTTTTCCTTGTTTGGCTGGGGAAATGGTCAACGGTCAGCTTGTGAAGCTCTTTCAAATTATTTTGTTATTAAGAGACGAATTGGGGAATCAAAGCCCAGAAAGAATGTTTGCTTCTACTCAACTGGCATCCATGACATGACTAACATATCCTGTTTCAGCAAAATGGCAGCACTAGCAATATTAATCTAGCATTAGCACTGTAAACAAGTTAATGTTAGCCATGGTAGCTACGTATGACTTAGTCAAAATGGAGTGTTACTACAACACTAACTGGACTATAAGGCGCACCTAACTATAAGCCATGCTAGCTAAATTTGGGGAATACTCAAGTTTGTTACATATATAAGCCGCAACCGACTGTAAGCCGCAGGTGTTTTAATGTTACCGCTACTTTCTTTTCCATATATATTTCCTTATACATCCAGTTCCCTGACAAGGTTACTAAGCCTGAGCAGTTAGAGAAAAAGTTTGTCCAAACTTCATAAATACAGACAGCACAAGTATTTAATGTCAGCATGTCTAAAAATTGCAGTTAAATCTTCACTCAGTTTGCCGGGTCAGTCATCGGTGAAACCTCAAAGGTTCTTGTTTTGCTTTTTGTCTCTCCTCGGGAAACATTCTCACTCTCCGATGCGTTTGCTTCCTCTGGCGTTCAAACAGCCACCTTTTCCTGGCAACTCTGATGAAATCATAATAAATGCCATGATTTACTGCACTTTTTCTTTGTGATTCGTCTTCAATGAAGAAACCAAAGTGAGAGGGAGAATTTGCTAAAAGGGATGAGGCAGCTGTTTTCTGCCCCAAAAGTTTTGATGTTCCGCCAGACAAGGTGACCCTCCTGAGATATTGCTCGGCTTTTACGAGATGGACGGCTAGATATAAACAAAGCGGCGGTGCGGCGCCAAAGTTAAAAAGCAAAACCGCATCCGACCTCAGCGGCATGAAAGGAAAGCTACATTTGAGTTCAAAGAGCTAATGAATATAAACGAAGGGATAGCGAAAAATGAATCTGCCGCAGATTAGAGATCAGAGCCTTCGGTAATTGTCATTATGCATGCATTCGCCCCATCGACCAGATGAAAGATATAAATCGATAGCATGCATCAGCACTTTCAACGTTTTAAAGGCTAATAACCTGTCGTCCATTCTGCTCTCTCCTTGGCTCAGGTGTGTGGCACCCGGCTCTTTTTTTTGTCAAGTTGACACAAAAAGCTTTGAGAAAGGAACTTGCCTTTGTCTAGTATTGATTTGAAAGCAGATGCTTGCAATACATTTTGGAAGTGACTCTGTTTGGTGTAATCTATTATGTAGTACAGTGGAACCTCCAACATTGAATACAATGCATGCTGTTGCTGGGTGAGGCCTTCTCATTTCAGAAGTATTTTTCCATAGAAAATAATGTAAAGTAATTTCATGGTTTAATTATCAACACTCAACTTGACATAAAAACCAAGTATGTGAAACATTTTTAATCCCAGGTAACTTTAAGGATCTCTTAAGCCCTTTTCACACTGCACTTAGCAGGGTTCAGTGCACCGTCGTCAAAAACTCATTCATTATGTATGTGGTATATATATATATATATTCTGACAATTTTTCACTGCGAAGATCTTTTTAAACCTTTTACAAACCTTGATGAAAACTTCAAATGAGCTCCATTCCCATGCATTTGTCGCTCAGTGAGTTGCAGGGATCTTTTTATTTATGGATCTATTTACATTTCCACTTTACAAAAAGTGATGCTGACACTGGGAACTCCCTACACTTTTTATTTTTAAAAATAAAAAACACTTTAGGATATTTTTTTGAAATTTTGGACAACTTTATTTACAGTAGAAAAAACTTCAGGGAACTATTTACTCAAAAAAAAAATCTTACCACATGCTGATGACCCTGTAAGCGCCCTGCAATTTTTGTTATTTTTAAACAAATCTGGTAATTCTATATATGTTCAAAATTAAAAGAAAACGTTTTTGTTTTCTTTTTAATTTTGACATTAATATTTTCTCTTTTACGGCAAATGAATATCGGCTCGAAATATCGATTATCGGCTTCCTTGACTACTAATAATCGGTATCTATATCGGCCTATCACGACTGCTTAGCCACTCTTTCGCACGGAACAAGTGCAGGGTGAAAAGGTCTTTTCATCACGGTCGTGGTGTGTTGCAATGTGGCTGAGAGAGAGGGGAGGATGTAATAAAGCAAGAAACCGCCATTTTACTTTTAAATTTGAGTATTTAAGTATATGTAATGAAACTATACAGTAGCACCTGCAGACTAATTTGTGCATTAGAGTCCATCTGCCAGTGATGTCTGATGAAAGAGGAGCCCTGTGTAAAGAAAGTAGACTGCTACATTACAGTAGCACTTCTAAAGATCGATTTTTGCTTTGCCTGAGAGAATTCAAGAATCAGTCACGGGTTCAACCTTTGGTTTCAGTCTTTGATAACTTTCCTAAGTTTTACATCAGCTTTGTATCCGTCTTGATATAACTTCTTATTGTGCCGAGCCCATTAAAGATTCACTATGTTGTCACTGAGAAAGAAAAGTTAGTCTGACTGAGAAATAGGACAAGACAGAAACAGGACTTTACATTGTGAGGAGAATGCAAGTGCACCTAAATGGGGACAAGGCTCCCTTGCTCCCTGTCCCGATCTGGATGTGCGCCCGACCGCCCGCCCGCCCCATTCCTGAGCATTCAAAGCGTCAGCAGGAGGCGACAGTTGACTCCGGTCCCTAGCTTCCAAATCAACCCTGTGTGGTTTGTTTACCTTCCGCGGGGATTACAAGCCGCACTCGCATGCAGCTCATTTTGGCAAATCCTCCGCCGCGCGCTCGCCTTGCTTGTGTGGAGACGAGGAAACGCTGTTTGTCTGTATTTCTGTCGCGAGGGGCTTCCGTTCCACCTGTGAGGGCCCTTTCATCTGCAAGAGTGTCTAACTTGGCACACAAAGTATCCCGTTCGTTTTTAATAGCTGCTTGCTCGCTGATTGTCTTGGCAGCCATATCAAACAGAGTGGAGGAGTTTTTGTTTCGGTGATTCAGGCCAGGGAGGGTTTCTTCTTCTTTTTTTGTGTGTGTATGAATAATTTGATTTGTTTGATTAACTAGTCATCTGTCTTGTAAGACTAGAATTTGATAATTGATTGTCATTTTGTCTGTATTTATGGTCAGAAATAAAGATTCAGCCAAGCGTTGGTAGATTACAAACAGACAACGGTCTATCCATTCTTTTTCTGTAGCGCTTGTCCTCATTTGGGTTGTGGGTGTGGCTAAATCGCAGCTGATTTTGAGCGAGAGGTGCAGTACACCCTGGACTGGTCACTTACCAATCGCATGGAACATATTAGACAAACACACACTTCCACTTCCAATAATGCATGTGTTGGTAAGAGGAAAATATATCCCGCATGTCTGATATTTGTCAGTTAAGATTCAAAATCCATTGAAAAATAAGGGACAATTTAAAGAATTGCAGTCAAACTCCAAAATGTATTGGCTTACTTTTACCAAAATAGTATTTGGTCCTTCCTTCCTTTCCTCAGTCTCTCCTTTGGTCTCTTGAGGTCTCCCTGATTTGTTGGAATTTAGATGTTTCTGGGGTTGGTGAAGGACTCTGGTTGGTGGCCCGGTGGGTGGTGTCTGGTCGGTGCTGGATTTCACTTTCCTTTCTTTTCTTTGGTCCTTCCTCTGGTCTCCTGACGGCGGTGTTCGGTTTAGGTGAACGGTATGGGATTTTTTAATAGGTTTTTGGTGAACTAATGAATACACGCATATTCACCCACGTACACATACTCACCCACATACAAAATAATAATAATAAAAATAAAATAAAAAAAGAGCAATGATGATGATGATGTCAAATCGGTAAAATTAACGAATGAACAATACTGAGCTCTTGGAAAAAAAACAAAAAACAGTATTTGGCCGACTTGAAAGTAGACCTAAGGGGTTTGTAGGCATTTACAGTGTTCTTGTTGACCTCCCCACTGACTTACATCACAGTTGACGTGATAATGGCTCTAATGTTCATATTTTTTATACATGCTGCTGAACTTCCATGCTCTCGACTATAGATTTTAAAATAATACCATACTCAATTTCACAGTTAATTGCCACCATTTGCGGAATTGTAGATATTAGAAGTGGGGTCGTGGGCTTGTTAAAGGTTTGCAGAGCCTCCACTCAGAATACAAATGTGGAGCTATCGACCTTTGCTTTGCCGTGATACTTGATCATTTTGCCATTCCTCTTGTATCGTGCAAATGACAGCCATATTAACATTTGAGGAACTTCTATTGCAATAAGGTGGATTTATTTTCGTGGTAATGATTTTTGTACAGCCATCATTTCTAAGATCTAACATGACAGAACCCACACATATTACAACATTTTTATTATTATTATTATGTGACAAGCATATGGCAGCTCGTCAGTTCAGGAACAGGAAGGGTAATTGTGGACCTACCAAAATGTAGGGCGATTATTATGTAGGGCTGGGTATCCATTCTAATTTCTTTAATCGATTCAATTTCGATTCACAAGAGTTCAGCTCGGTTTGTTTTCAATTTTTCCCGATTCTATTCACTTCAGTTCATCCGATATCGATTAATTATGGAACATCAATTCTTCTTAAGTGTGATTTTAGTTTATTAATGAAAGTAACACGTGTTATAATCAGTTAAATGTTACACAAACATTGACAAGGAAGAGATGAAAATATTTTCATAATTCAAATTTAACAATTGTAAATATAAACTTAAAATATTCTGAATTGTCAAAGTGCAAGAAGTCGACTCTTTCATAAAATTTAAGAAAATACTTTTAAATTCATGTGAACAGTAAGAAGAAAACAGAAAACAATTCAAGAAAACAGTAAGATGCAAATAATAATTGGCTTTTAATTCTATTTTCTTAAGAATTTATGGCAAAAATGAAATACTTAAATTTTATGAATTGATATTGGGCTCAAAAAGGCAAATAGATTCAGTATCGATTATTTATTCATTTTTATTTTTTTTAAACCTAGCAGTCACCAATATTGAACTTTTTTTTTTTTTTTTAATAGTCAGAAACAATATTTCATGAGCTTTAAGTTCAACCATATTGCGCAACATAAAACCCACGCATTGTTCTTTGCAGGGTCACGGGGAGCTGGAGTCCATCCCAGCTGACATTGGGCGATATGTGCGGTACACCCTGGACAGATAGTAAATAATATGATTGAGTATATTCGAAAGTGGTAATAAAGTTCAGGCTTTCTACAACCCTGTCAACTGTGCGGCCCAGACTGGTAAACAACGTGGCTGAAGTTGTGAGATGAAGTTGATATCTGAGTCAGCGTCCTTGTCTTCCCCGAGCAGCGTTGACAGCACCACCGGCGTCCAGGGCAGAGTTGTATACTCTTGTAATATTTGCATGGCTACTGGAAGGTAGCCAGAAGCTCAGAAGACAAAGTGTTTGACTGCGCCAACTATCCTCTTAGCTTATTGTCTCTCAGTCTGACGGGAAGAAACTCGGAAGAGAACGAGGAAAAGCTTAGACGGGCCTGAGTGCCCAAAAAGTATGACGGTTTAATCTGATTGGGCCTCCATTTTATTGAGTTAGCCTGACCCATCTCATACCCAACTTCATCCTGTTTCCATATGTAGTGTATCGCTGGCAATTTCCTTTAGTACACTGTTACTTTGCTCTAAACCAAAGTAGCTGGCAGCTTGTATAACTGCTGTCTTCTCAGCTTTACTTGGCAGTGGCGCGTGTGTGTTGCAAATAGGATTACGACGCTGTTGACTGCGGTAGGGAGAGAACTTGATTCATGGCTTGAGGATAGTGTCTGTCAAAAGGCCGTTGCTAATTAAAATGCATGTTGTTTCGATAGGCATTAAATATGGAAAATATGTCGGAATGCAGCAAAGGTCATGGGGAAGGTCACCGCTTAGTGTCTGACAAAAAATATCAGCGACAGATGGTAAAGGATGGTGTGCCTAATAACCTTAGCATGTATCATATGTGCACAAGACCAAGTATGTTACAATAATACTAAAGAAGTCACTATTGGCTGTGGGGTGATTTCTTAGCGTCGAGGTCCGAAGCATGTGTAGCAATAGTTGAAGAAAGCTTTAATAACCTTCACTTTGTTGATGCTGTGATATAAGCAATGTTGATGGACATCCTTGTTACCACGCTATTGGAGAGTCCTGGTTAAATACCAAAAGTCCAGGCATTCAAAACAGGTGCACTTGCTTATGAAGTCAATAAATGGCGGGGAGTAATGGAGTCCCGGAAGAACAGTGTTTGTCATTTCAGAGCTTTACATCCCAGGATGAATGTCCAAGTCCTTAGAATCCGGCATGTGTTCCAGACTCGTACGTGCCTCTCTGCTGAATCAGAATGTTCCAGATATTTACATCCGCGAATAAAAGTCCAAAGTCTTTTACCATTGGTTGCTGCTGGTCTTGACTTGTGGCTTGTAATCATAGACTTTCCCCCAATCCCATTAATTCCTCTTCACCCTGCACCCTTTGCCTCGTTTATCTCGCCCCTTTCTACTTCATTGGGGAGGCAAAGACAAAAAATCCCTCAATCCGCTACCGAGCCGACAGACGCGACAAGCGAGCGTTTACCAGAACGCACAATTGTGCCAATTACTGCCAAAGTATAGAACATTCAATAAAACCACTATCATTACTATGACATTCAATAAATATTAACATACCGGTGTCACCATTGCTTCCACCAAGGGGGCGGGACTATAGTAAAGGTGAACCTAGGGAGATCGGCGTCTATCTTTGTGAAAAGGGACCGGCAACCCTTTTCTGTAACCCTACAGTTTACGGAGAATTGGGAAACTCCTTCATCGTCGTGAACGCACATTCCGAGGGCTGACAAGACAAGCGGTAAGGGGCGGTATTGAGATTGAGCCTTGTACTGCTTTTGGTACTAATCTGTTGAGGAAACCCCTTAGGGACGACTGTCAACCAATCACCTGGTAGATGTGAGTCAAATGTTGTTGAATGGCCATGTGAAATGCTTTCTCGACTCATATGTGCACCTCTACCCAACCAGTGTTGTAGATATATACATACAACTACAAACCGTTTTGGAGCCTTACATTTCCTGGTCTTGCTTGATGGGTTGAGACCACTGACTAAAGACTTGAACTCTAAGTCCATGTTGATACACCTTTGGAGTGGGAGGTCTGTCTGTTGGTCTGGGTGTTCACTGGGAACGATCAACTAGCAATAGGTTGATGCTGCGAAGTGCCGCTCTTGGCTGACTGTGATGCTCTTGAGTCGTCAAAAACATTCCCAACTTTTGCTGCTGATAAGGTTTACATTGAGCGTTCAAGAGAAGCTCTTTTAAAATTCAGGACTCATTGATGCATTTATCTTACTTGCGCAGTAATTAGTTATGGATCACATAACTTGCCAGCTTGGGACTTTCTTTAATTCTCATTTGAAAGTTACACCTGAGGAGAAGAAGGGGGGGGGGGGGGGGGGTATTACAATATGCGGAATTAATATTTTAGAATATAAATGATTCCCTCTTCATCTGTTACCTCTTTGCAGTGCTCCATGGCAACAGTGTTGTCACGAAACTCTTCACTTCATTGCATCTTCCTCTCCTAAGCATTGATCCAGTCGGACATAGTGAACTGAGCAATGGAGATCTTTTATTATTTATTTGTATTTTACTTCACCGAAGGCAGAAAGGCAATGTTAACGTTAGGCTTGCTGTGACGGTTACTCAAAATTGTTAAGCAGGTAATGTACAGTCATTGCTAATAAAATTCAGACTGCACATGCTGAGCCTCAGGATGACCAAATTAAAAAAAAAAAATCTTTTTTTTCCTATGATTCAATTAAAGCTGGCCTGCTTTCCACAATCTGTTTTAAATTAATAACTATGAACCGATTCACTGGAGAGACAGATTTGCGCTGCACATGTCAAGATGGTCGGAGTGTTTCCTTTTTAAAATGTTCAACTTTTTCAAAACTGTGGGTCCAAGTCTTTTTATTCGTGTGCTACCAAACGACTCTGTCTCTTTGAATCTGTAATTACTGTATTCCTTCAAATGAATGCTATTTTTGTAGTGGGTAGGTCCCAGGTGTAAGTGGATGACCTTATCTGAACATGCAGTCATTCCCTGAGGTCTGTTTTCACTAATAGGAACTTAACCTTGTGGCCCAGACACTTGTGAAAAGGGTAAACGTTCCCATTTTCTGTATTTTTTCCTTTTTTCCTGAGAGCTCAGTATTATTCATTCGGCAGCCTTCCCGAGCTTAAGTAACATGTCATCAATCATCACTCTCTTTTGTTTGTGTGTGTGTGTGTGCGAGTGCGTGCGCGCATGCATGCAAGCTTGTGCTCTTGAATTCACCTGAAACCTGTTAAAAATCCAAGACCCCTTCGCCTTAACTGGATACTTCAGAGTCCCACCAGAGTCTTGAAGTTCTCAGGAGACCAGAGGAAGGATCAAAGGAAAGAAAGATGAAACAAAATGAAATCCAAAACCAACCAGACACCACCCTCCATCCACAGAGTTACAAACCCAGAATATTTCACTAACCCCCAGATACATCTAAATTCCAATAGATTAGGGAAATATCAAGAGACCACAGGAAAGACTAAAAGAAGGAAGGGAGGATAGATGAAGCAGAGTGAGATCCACAAACGCCAACCTCCACTGATTCAGCAACCAGTGGGAGAAGCAAATTCTTTTTGAGTTTCAGTAGATCATCACACTGTAACTGAAATTCTAATTAATCAGTGCTCTGGTAGAATTACCATTGTTATTGTGGGTAATGCACGATCAAATAGGGAACAAATGACAGTACAAACCCAAAAGAGCTGAAAGTCACGTACAGTAACTGTACCGTTCCTTGTGATGTCCAAACGATAATGTGAACGAGTGATTCCAAAGGTTTCATGCAGGATACTTAGCACGTAGCGCAGCAGCAAATGGACTAACTGGTAATCTTAATCACTGTTGATGCAAGCGGCATTCCGTCCTCGCCACGCTGACTCATTTGACATTCTCTTCGCTTCTTGCCACATCAGTCACGGCTCTTAAAATGAGGATGGCACATCCTGAGACGAAGCCACGACAAAGTCCCGCAAGTTTAATGACACAAAGTGCAGTACACGATGAAATAGCTATATATCAAAAGTACCAGGTACCAATCAAATGCTCCCAATGTACAATAAACCGCCTATTTTTTTACTCTGACACTTGGAGGACTGAACTGGCCCCTTTCACGATATATGGTTTGTTTGAAGTACAACTTTGTGATCTGGTCAGTCACTCATCTAATCTCCAAGGCTTATGCTAGCGGTTGATCTCCTAGATTGCTCACGCAAGCCCAAGCCTTGAGTCATCCGTGGTTCTTCTGTATGAAAATGGAAGACGGTAATGATTGCCGCCAAAGCAGACGTACGTTATCACATTGAGAATGTGTATTAGCACATGCTTGGCACAAGGTTCGAATGATGAATTAGTAACAGAAAAGGGAAGATTGTGCTCTTGGTTTTGTTATGGTGATTGTGAAGTGATTTCTCAAAGTGATTGGTTTGAAAATAAACAGTCACATTTGATTAGTCGGTCTAAAAGTTGTGCCCCATTTGCATAGTTCTAAAAGTCCACTTTCACTTCATGCGGCACTGCACCGAACTCCCCTTGAATGACTTAGCACAAAAAGAAGAGCACCAACTAACAAGACGGCTTTTTCTCTTGTACTTATAAATCTTCCTGGCTTCCTGTGCACCCCAAAATGTCATCTAATCCTGTTGATTGTGTACACACTTTACTTGAATTACTGAGTGTACGTCTCGCTCAACATGGGACCTTTTAAAAACCTTTGCATTTCATGTGCTCGAGAGAAATTCAACACCACCCCCACACTCATATCTCCACCTCTTCACCCCTTTCTCCAAATGTATTTGGCCTTTAGGGGGCAGTGTTGGTTCATGTGTCATGTTGGACTGGCTTGTTTTCAAAGTGCTTACAAATATTTTTTTCAGAGGGAACAGTGACTGAGCTAAAGAAGAGAAGTTTGGAGGTGTATATTTGTAGAGAAGGACGTTACTTTGTGTGTGACTCGTCAACAAAGCAGTTAGGTATTATCACATAAACATTAAACACAAAAAAACAACAACTGTGCAACACAATTTCCAATTGAGGTGAATTAAATTTGGGTCATGAAACCTTAAGGCAATGTTTTAAGTAACAGTTAAATATTATTAACCATCTTTCAAGTGTAAGCAGAGATCAAAATTAAGTTTATTTAACAACATTTGTCACACAAGTATAAAATGAAGACCACTCACAAATCCAAATCTTTTGTACACAAATGTTGGTCAATACCGGCTCCGGCTATCAGGCCAAAGGGAACGAATGAATGGAAACACATTTGTCCTCAATCCATCTGAACATTTTATACTGAGGGCCGTGTGACATCAAGTCAGTATTATTTAAAGTATAGTGCTTCCAATGCACACGTTTCCTCATGGCACATAAGATAAGGAGCATTTGTTGTACCATCAGCAGTATTTTCAATTCCGTGTTCCTTTGTGTTACAGACATTTAGCATTTTCTCCTCTATGAACGTTTACTTTGTTCAGCTGGCTGACAGTTCTCCAAATGATAGGTAACATGTTCTTGCTACAAGCTGTTTGTCACCGTAAATGATCAGTCAGTGTACTTTGAATGCAACATCATTGCCAATTTCATTAGCCTAGCCTAGCTAACAACAGGCTGAAGGAAATTAGCATTGTAATTGGGGTAATTTTAAACTATCAACAACTTACTTTAATACAAACACGGCTGTAATACATACAGATAAAACATAAAACAATACTCACGCATATAATGTGTAGAACTGCTGGAGTTTAGTTTTAGTTTAGTTTGCTGACTGTCTAATTCCTAAATTACGTGGCACACCACCAAACAAAAAGTACACAAAACACTTCAGCATGTAAAAAAGAAAAAGAAAAAAAGAAGAAGTAATAATTCATCCAAAAATATACCAATTGCAAGTAAATAAAAAAAATACACATTTGCAAACAATGTGTTACACTATATTGGCCACACATTGTTCTAAAGACAAAGAAAACAACAACATACCCACTCTCTCAGAAATTATAATTACAGTGTGTCAAAATATTTTCTATTCGTACAAGACATGCTTGGGTACGGAACTGCTTTGATTTAAAAAAAGAAAAAAGAAAAAAACGTGCACATGTCCTGTACCTTTCCCAATGTCTGTTTCATTTTGCGTGTGTGAACGTGTTTTGACCTATGTGGTTGCCGTAGTTAGTGATCCAAGACGGCCAATCTTCTGCTCATGCGCGTCACAGATCGTGCAGGGGTCACAGATAGCGCCTTGAAAGGGTTTGGCCACCTTGCTAGGAGTGCCAGCAGCGTCTCCTATATGTATGTAAAATAATGTATGAATGTGTGACTTGTATACCAAATTTTACGGTAATTGATGGCTGCTTATAGATTATTTAATGAGCGACTATATTACTGTGTATACCTTCCTGTGTAGTAAGGAGTTGAAAAAATTGTACCACATCCAAATATTGTTCAAACTCTAAATTTTACAAGAATTTTCCATTTCCATTTTTGCCATTGCTGCATAGAATCAATTTAGTTGGGAAGCATTTCCATCATGCTCCTCCATTACTCCACTCCCCGTCTTCATCCTTTCTCCCTCGTCACGGTCACCCCTTTGCTGTGCCGTCGCTTCAGGTAGAATCGGACCTTGATCAAGTGGGTGTCATGCTGTGTACCTGATATCAAACTCAGGTCCTCAGAGCAGTCGCTTAACTCCAAACAAACGGAATGTCAGAGGGATTCTTCGACTGCTTTGTCTTTCCAAGTAGGTCAATGGTGGGGGATAGACGGGGAAATTATTCACAGCCTTGGAATAATTCAGTCACTTACTTACTGCTACTTTTTTGGGAGGGGGTAAGACGAAAGCTCAACGACTACACTAAGTCGCTCGCAAAGGCATACTTTGAAAACAGCCCACAAAGCTCCGGCTTAATCTTATGTTTTGCACCCTGGAGCAGGCTAATGTTCCAACGCTGGACAAGATGAGTGACTCCCATTTTCATTTTGTCGTTATGTTCACGTGACAACCCATGAAAAGTGGGTCAGAGAGTGTGAAAGAGCAGCAGATAGCATATTAAAAAGTTGTGACTCATGCTTGTTAAACTGCGCATAAGGCCTGACTAATGCCCCCAAACTCCGTATCAGTGTTTACATGATACAGCAGATATCACGTACGAGCCTATTAAATTAGGGACGTGATCTCTAATGATGATATTCATTTGCCCCCTCGAAACACCAATCAGCTTTTTGAGATACTTTAATCCTGACAGAGTGAAAGTTGTTTGTTGATGGTGTCTGAAAATCAGATCTGACTAAAGCGCTCACGCGCACTTCTTGATTAAAAGGGATTAGCTGCATTTGGAGACACGCTAGCGTCAACATTCAGTTGTTCCCTGATGGGTTAGTCGGTACTTGAGCATCATTTACTGGATGTGCCAAAGAATTTAGGTTAGGAGGCTAGGGAGGGGCATTGGAGAAAAACGTCTTTTGATTAAAAAACTGAATAGAAAATGAAAGCTGCAAGCAGCGATGAACAGGCCAATCAACCTCCGCTTATTAAATGGCTTCTCCCACCGAAAAATGTTTTCTTTCTTTTGCTTAAATAGCTTACTTTTACCAAGGTAGAACCTGGGCTAGTTTTCACCTGGTGCAGTAAATGCTCGCTGGTTGGGACCTTTGCCTCATTTCTCAAGCTAGCTACTGTAGCTAGCTTGAGAAATTGAGCATTCACGTTCTGGTGGATCCTGCTCAAGTTTCTTCCATCTATTCTGTCGTGCATGGTCGCTTTTCAAGGTGCCTTGAGACTTTTGAGTCTACCTTATTTGGGGTAAAAGGGTGAAACTGGTGTTGAGGTTATCTTTTTGGGGGGAGGCCCTAAGAATTGTCTGAAAACCCCCTGACTAGTTTATATTTGGGATTTTTTTCCCCAAAGTCATTTCTGAAAATTTACGCCAACTGTTAAGCATGTTGAAATGTCAATCAGCAATCAAGAAATGATATGATGGCCACTGTTTTTTTTTTCTCAAATTATTTTGAAAGTAAAACAGTCAACCAGCCAGTGAAGGAACAGAATATATTCAACTGTATCTTCTTCTATAAGGAGTTGACATCCAATGGCACCACAGTGGTTAGCTCTACATGATTACTTTTCTCAAGTTAAGATGTAATATTTGTATTTTCTTGAATAATTCAGTCCACAATCATCAATGCTTTTTATTTATTTATTTTTGTATTGGGCAAAAACTTCAAGTTAAAATTTATTAATAATCTGTGCGTCTCCTTTTTACCGCCATGGCTTTCCTCTCTGCTACTGCTGTGAAATTCACTCTGGATTTGATTAACACACCCCAACATGATTTTTTCCCTATTACATTTATTCCTAAAATAGGACATTTTGTACACTTCATCACACTTTCAAATTTGCATTTACTTTATGACAACTAAAATGGATGATTTGCCATCTGCCTTACTTGTGATTTGTACAACTCTCGGAAAGTGTTTTTCTATGCTAAAACATTTTAATCTATAGTCTCCACTGCAATGCAAATAATATCTCTTACAGGAAAGATTATTATTATTTTTTATTATAATCAAACATGACAAATGATGCTGTCAATAAAAAAAAATATTATGCTTAATTGCTGTGCCATCAATCACTGTAATTGTAATTACCAGTTAATCGATTTGAAAATAGATCATTTCTTGAGCCCCAACAGTTAACAATTCTTAAGTACTGAACTGCAAACAGCAGAGAGGCCCTGTTGATTCAGTCTCAACTAGTTTGCTATCTAAAAGATCAGCATTGACCTCCGATACGTCATGTGTCATCAGAGTGGAATTCTTCTGCTCCGTATGACACCAGCTTAAAAACAGTTACGCAGTTCACAACTGATGGCCAATTTTACCCATTATCAAAGAAATAGCAATACAAATACTATGTTAGTCGTTTATAGACAATTGTCGTAAGTGCAGACCAAATTAAATGTTTCATAAAATGTCAATTTGTGCATGTAAATGTGTTATTCAATGTTTTTTTTTTGGGAGAGCTCAGTACAGTTCATTCGGTCATTTTACCGATTTGACATGTCATCATCATTGCTCTCTTTTTTTAATATATATTTTTATTTTGTATGTGCGTGTGTGTGTGTGCGTGCGTGTGAGTGTATACTCATTAGTTCATCTAAAACCTATTAAAAATCCCATACCGTTCACCTAAACCGAAAACTTCAGAATCCAGCTCGTCGTGAGGTTGTCAGGAGACCCGAGGAAGGATCAAAGAAAAGAAAGGAAAGTGAAATCCAGCACCGACCAGACATTACCTACTAAACGTGTTATTCTGATTGTTCCGAAAATCCAAATTCTGACCTTAACCTGACTATTGCCTGCATGTAAACGTAGTCTATGGCTCTAGTGTCCCAATCCTACACAGAATCGCTGCCTCCTTGGATTTCACTGGCTCAGCATTCACAATCTCTAAAGGATTTGCAATTTCTAGTTCATTTAGGTCTACAAAGATGTGTGGGGGTCATACGTGACTTATAATATCACCCCCTGGGGAAAAAACACCCCTTACATTTTTTTCCGTACTTGGTGCATAGGATGCCTCACTCAGTGTGAATCCGAGTGTATAATGCCTAATAGGTTACATGCGGGTTGAATGTTGAAGAGCAAACAATTTATGAAGATGATGACCTTTTGCAGCTTGAAAGGTCGTTGAAACACTTGCGACCGGTCCAGTGGAACAATACAAACAAGCAGAGTGCAGGAAACTCCAAAGTCAAATGCTGTAAAGCTCTTTGAAATATTAGAATGCGTCATGTGTGTGCATCTCACGAGACAATTGAATAATTATCAATTTTTAACAGCTTTTTTGACACTTTTTCCCCCTTTTTTTGATCGAACTCTCAACCTGAGGCTTTATCAAGCAACTTTTTGGAAACTAACCGTCACTTGTCACAAAAGCGTGTTGTGTTAAAAAAAAATCGCCCTTTTCTGAAGAACTTATGGCAAGAGGCTGATTACCGGTCACCGGTTAAATCAATGGGTATGTTGAGAAAAATAAACATTCAAGTTCAACATTAACAATGTTTCATCAAATGTCAATTAAACTACCATGCCTAAGCCAAGTTTTAAACCCGGACCTCTGAATTATTGGGTGGCCGTGCTTTCAACTGTGCTGGCCTTTTTACATTCAATTAGCAGTTCTCATCGCAATTAAGTTTAACAAATGTGTATTACAATACCTGATGCTTTTTTTAGATTAGGCCTCTTTGGCACATAAGTAGATAGGAGACAAACCCAAACCCTTTTAGACAGATTACACCTTATTCCGCATCTAGCAGAAATCGGTTCCAAAGCTGTTTACTGGATCTTTCTGGCATCCATTAAATAGTACGACTGAGACTATGCAGTCTTCTGGTAGTTACTGTTAGTATATTATTGATAAAAGGACTGGTGGAAGTTCCCAGTTTTCAGTTGGTGCCGTGACCCGGATTCTTATTTACGTTAAAATATTAATAAAACAGTGCCTGTTTTGTGATGAAGACAGTTTGGACTGTGGGACAAATTAAACCAAATTCAATTGATCTAAATTGGGAACAAATTGAAAGGTCGCATAACTGAATAGATTTTGCTGCTCTTTGGTGGATTAATCCTGGAAAGTGAAGCCGACCTGCAGATCACTCAGCAATTTTAAACATGCATCCAAATGAACATAAATCCAATTCACGTGAAATATATGCGGCGCTAATGCGGTGAAAATTTATTGTGTAATGACGTCCAACAGATTGAAATGTTTTTTTTGCTCAGGGGAGGGAAAGTAACTTGAAATCGGTCCTCCCTCGAAGGCCAGCGCGCACGCTGCATTCGGGCCACTGTAATGAAGCCAATCACTTTTAATTTAGCTTCAGTGCCTCAGCTCTGTGATGGTGTAATTGGTTACATAATTAACACAAACCGCTGCACCTCTATCGGTGTCTAGCAGGAGGATGAAAGCGCTGGAAGCCGCAGCAGCTGCTGGGGGTTATGTGATCACGATAGTTTTCGCAACCACAGGGGGGTGGGAGGAAGAAAGTGCGTCCACACAGGTTACACTGTAGCTAACAGGTAAATAATGACAAAGGAAAAAAAAGGTGCCGTGATAATGGAAAATAGGTGTGAGCCATATGTAATGAAGTGCTGAGCGAGAGGGAAAGGCAAGAACAAAGGCGAGATCCTTGAGCGAGGTAATTGAGATGGGATTAGAGCAGAGGAGAGAGAATTCCGAGATGTAATGCTATGAAATGTTGAAAATAAATGTTGGAGTTGGAAAAGGTCACGTTTTAATAAGCCTCCTTTATGATGCTTGACTTTTCAACCTAACGGCCCTTGTTCTCTTTCCGTCATTTTTATTGCCCGAATGTAGACCCCAGCCGCGCCTCTGTGGTTTATCTGAGCTGCCCAATGGTTCATTCTGGCACTTACTGGACCCACATGCAGACACAGACATTTTGGAGGTGGTGAGATAAGTGTTTATTGCAAAGAGGGTCGGGCTTTTGTGGCTCGAGCTCGCTGGCCGGCGGGCTCAGGCTGAAGACCGGCAAATAAATTGCGTGAGCTTGACAAGCCCGGCTGCAGTGAAAAGTGCAAGGGAGGTGAACCAAAGGGGACACGAGAGAATATGGTCAATCACAAGTACAAGACACTTCGGTCTTGAGAATTGAACATCCATTAGGGCGAAGGAGACACAAAGTGAGAGAAGCTGATGGGACCCACACGAATACCGATTCACAAATCAGTGAGGGTACTTGGGCCAGACGAAAACAGAAATGCACCAAAACCTGAGGCCAATTGTTCTTTTAGCAAACTTTGGCAGCCAATTTAGGAAGCAGAGTCATTTGGCGAGAGTTAGTGCAACATCAAGCCAGACGCATTTTTGTTAAGTTGTGGCACTGAACTAGCACTGCTGGTTTTTTTCCCTGCTACAAAAAACAAACAAAACGTTTGAGCCGCACCCAATGGGGCAAAGGAATGACTGACGTTTGGTATGACGATGCAACGTTGTAAAAAAACGGACTTCATGATGTTTGTTTTTGTCTCACAGTGAGTGTTGGAGAATTCCTCTTTCACTCTTCAGACTTCATAAAATCAAGGTGGATTTGACCAAAATTTGAGGCCTGGCAGTATGAACCGGATTTCTTGCTGAAGTCGGTCAGGAGAAGAGCGGTTCTTACATCATGAAAGGGTTTCAGTGTTGATGAAGACAAATCAAACGAGTGTATTGATTGGCTGATTAATCTATGGATAATGGCTTGAAGTATTTTTGTCTTTCCAAAGTTTGACTCTTTATTTGACCTAACGATAGAGTAGAATCGCGTTAAGAAATATATGAACGAGTTGTGTCTGGACACAATTCAAGGCAAAAGGGAGTTGGGTTGTGGGAGCAGCAGAAAAGCCCAAACTTCCTTCTCCCCAGCCACTTCGTCCAGCTCTGTTAGGAGTATTCTGAGATGTTCTGAGGCCAGGCATGAAATCCTACCCCAAGTGTATGAAAACCTAGGAATTTTTTTTTACATTTTGAACAGATAATTATTAATTATTGGGGGTGTCAGGCGATTACAATTTTTAATCGTAATTAATCGCATGACTTCAATAGTTAACTCACGATTAAGCACAAATTTTATACCTGTTCTAAATGTACAGTAAAAAAATTCTAGGTTTTCATACTCTTGTTAACCAAAGTAAGAAAAAAATGTTAAACTAATAGAAATAGTTAAAATTATTTTTTGACGTTTATAACCGTCAATGGCAGTGAATGAGTTAACTGTATAGCGTGTGGTATATCGTATAATGTAAACATTTTTACTCTATGCTCACTACCTTTGATTCATATTTGCATCAAGATGTATTTTTTCCAAATATAAATATTGGAACTAATATTTGGTCCGGTAAATAAATAATGACTGTACACCATATATAAAATTATCAACATACTCCAATTTATTTACATGAGATGAGTTCATATTGCCAATGTATGTATAATAAACTTGCGTGTAAGGAAATTGAAAAAAAAAATTGTGATAGATGAAGTATAATTGATAACTGATCTAACAAAATGGATGGGTGGGTGGAAGTGTGTAATAAAAGCAAAAATATATATGCTATGTTCACATTGCAGCTCAATTCTCTCTATATATGCGACATGTGTCTGATGCCCCCCCCCCCATGCAGTGTGAACAATCGGCTACGATTCCAATTTCTTCTCTTCTTCTTTTTTATAAATCGGATATGTATGTGACGCGTCTGCAATATGAACGCAAAGTAACATTGTCAAATTTATATTTGTCTTTAATTTCATTTCATTTGAAACATGAAGCATTAAGTTGACATTCGTGGCAGCGTTCATTTTGAAACGCGTTACCCCCCAACACTGGTCATCATTAAAACTTGTACCTACCCATGATCTTGTGGATGACGGCAAGGTTGAGGCAGCATGGGATGACGAAATGCTTACGAAAACTGCCAAAGGAAAATTCATTGTAGAAAAATGGTGGCAACATCTTAATTCGCAGATCATGAAACAAATGAGCCTTCAACCGTCATCATAGAGCGAGAATCATTTTCTTTAGACAGCACTCACTTGAGTGATTTCCCCCCAAACCATAATCTAACAAAACAAGACAAAACTGGTCAGTGTTCTTGTTAATGATGAAATTCATAGACAAGAAAAGGACGGCTGGAGGAAGAAGAGTTGATGAAACGGAGTGCAAGGTCTTCATTAAGCGCTGCGACAGCAACCTGCTCCCTCGCCACAGGGAGCCGGAGCTCGGGGACGGCCCGCGCTCTGATGCCACAGCGTGCCGGGGAAAAAGGACTGCAGAATTCACTTTGAAGTTGATGAGTCACGGACTTGCAGCGGCGTTGGACAAACTTTTTCCACTATTACCGAGGGGAAAGAAAAGAACAGAGCAAGAGGAGAACAATCAGTCGCCTGGCTGATTCTTTGCAAACGGGAAGCAGCCAATCAGAGTCCAATCAAATTCCCCACTGTTACGATAGAGGAAATAACTTGGAGTACTCCAAGAGAACAGACTGTAGGGATGCATTTCTTCATCATTTCATCAGCAGAGTTTGAGCGCGGCAGGAAAGAGGGCATGTGTAGATAGTTCAAGGGAGTCGGCAGCCAGAGAATGCTGGGAACAGACGCGATAAATACTCACTCGCAGTTTTGTCTCGCTTTACAAGCACAGTGTTCTTATTAAACAGCTATGACAAAAGGCAGGCGTTATTTTTTACCTGCACTGGTTTTCCACCCTTAAAAACAAAAGCAGATCGATGCGGCGGAACTCTGCCACATGGCTTAATGAGTGGCTGAGTTTCAGCCAATGGTTTTGCGGCGATTTCAAAATATGAATCGTTCTTACGCGATGTGGCAACGTCGCAAATTATAGCCAATCAAAATACACAGAACCTTTCAGTAGTGCTGGGTTTAAAAAATCGAACAATCGATATCAAATCGATTTTCCATTTTCAGCCCAATATCGATTCATAAAACCATGAATCGATTATTTAAATATCTTTCCCCCCATAAATTCATAAGAAAATTGAATTTTAAAGGATGATTTCGTTCTTTACTGTTTCCATGAAATGTACTGTTTACTTAAGTGATTATTATAACACGTTACTTTCATTAATAAACAAAATCATGTGACCAGTTATTGCCTCCGCAAAATTATTATTAAATTTAATATTTGCAGAGTTTTTATCATGTCCTTGACATTTAAGAATTGATGTTCCATAATTAATCGATAGCGGATTTATTGAACTGAAGTGAATCGAATGGAATCGGGAAAAATCGAAATCGAATCAAACGGAACTCATGTGAATCGAAATCGAATCATTTGAGGATATTAGAATCGATACCCAGCCCCAACTTTCACACAAACAAAAAATCAACTCCTGCATTATAACTGAGCGAAAGGACATAGCTGCCCAACACGTGCCACCAAGTGATCAAAATCTAGTATATACAGTATACATAGTGTTTTACAGCAATACTTAACCCTACTTATAGTTCACAGTTGTTTAGAAGCTGCTAAACAAGTGGTTGTGAACAGTGGAAAGAAAAGTAGAATAGAAATGAATGACAACCTGAGTCTTCTAGTTATACCTCTTGAACCATGAATGAACAACCAAAAACTTACACTCACCACCTTATTCTTTTTTTGAGGTATTAGGATGAAACAGATGCAGTGTTGAGCTAACTTCACCGCGCAATCAAAATCAATTTCCTTTCAAGCGCTAAGCGTTATAGATCATACTGTCCTCTATTTACAATTAACTCACGAGCTCCTAATGTTCTTTAACTGGACTTTCCTCCGACTCTTTCCTTTTCTATCTGAAATTCTTCGGCAGCCCGTTTAGGCAGCCGATAAGTTAAGCCCGAGTTGATCGGTTGTTGCTTAAATGTCAAATCAATTTCCATCCTTCAACGTAACCTCACTGACCCAACTCATTTAGATTATTGAGCAGCCTTTTCTTACACTGCCTGCGAGGGCCAGCATTTTTTGCAGGATTTCTCTGTGAAAGAGGCTTTGCTCTTAATTTCTTGGGCAGCCAACAAGTTGTTCCCGAGTTGATTGGTTATGGCTAAGATGTGACTTTAGCAGTTTCTCAATACGCATTCTTGTCTGCTCTTATGTCCTCGTGATCTGGTGAAACGTCATCAGTCGCAGTCCAAGTACTGTTCCAATTGAAAGTACACACAAAGCAAGAACGTACGGAATACGCAGACCTTGTTTTTTATCAGCTAGCTTAAACCAAGAACGCATTTGGTTGGATACTTATGAAGACTCGGATAGGACAATATCGTGTACTATTTCGTTTAAATACTTGAATAATGGGGAAGTTAACTCTTTTACCACCAAAAACGTTTAATGACGTATGCTAAAATCCAAAAATGAACAGTTAATTGATGTTTACTATGTTTTTTCTCTCTCAATGCGCTGCCTTGTCATTGGTGTTGTAAAATCCCAAAACACCACTAACTATGATTTTCAAGGATGACGTGAATGATCAAAGCCTTTGTCACATTAAATCAAATTCACAGAGCGTCACTCAACAAAAAATATTAGTGTATTGTGCAGAAAATTTACCTTTTCACAAAAAAATTGAAATTTTCGCTCAATGTCAGTCAAATTACCTATTTTCAAATGGTGATTACTAAAGAACGAAATAAGGAAGAAACACGATCTTTCATTTGGTACTATATATATGTACGTAAGTAATCAGAGCACACAATATTTTGTTTGCCTTGAAAGATGAGTTAAAATGCTCGAAATCGGGGTTGTTTTTTGGATAACGTGTGGTAGTAAAAGAGTTGAATGCAGAAAATCGAATTTCTAATCGCTACTGCCACCTGTGGCCGGAAAATGAAACTGCATTTTCCCATCATCACGCGCAGATGACATCCCATCCGCAGACAGAGGGCAGGAAATTTGAACCCAAATTCAGTCTGAAAACTATTGGCCAGAGGCTTGCAGGAGTTTCCCCCCAAAAAATTATGTCATTAATGGTCAAATAAGATATTTTTAGGCAAACTGTTACAAAGTGCAGCTATAACGAGTATTCATTCCAATTTAAAAATAGTTCTTAGGAGGAACGTTGTCACGTACGTTCTTTAGAAGACCGTACTTGGTAAGTTCAGGAGACTACTTTCTTTATATTGAGAACATCACGGACATAACACATTAAAAGTGATAAAAACAAAACAAATGAAATGGAATAATTCATCATGCCTCTCCACCGCCATCTCCCTTCTCTGCTGTCAGCTGTGCGGCGAGATGATAAATGTCAGGCAAGTATCGAAGAGAACCGTTAACATTGTTTTTTCGCCTCCATCCAGTTGCTGTGAAAAACACTTTGGAAAAGGTTAGTGTAACAAAAAAAAAGGTGTGAGAGGATATTTTGTAAATGCTTCCCCTCAGACAGTTCGTCCTCATTAGAGACGGACATGGAAGAGCGAGGCAGCCGCTGATACGCCTGCTGTTGTTGAGGTCGGGAGCAGCATGCCATTAGGAGAGCCGTGGTGGTGAGGGAGGGGGTGAGTGGGTGGGTGGGCTGTGGGATATTTTTTGCTCAAGTTCAACTTCCTCTTACACCAACTCTTATTTGAAACATGTTCCCCTTTAGTGCTGTGGCAAAGAACGCATGCTGGTTGCCATTTTGTGGATGCGTGTGGAAGCCACTCGGCGTCAGTCAATATCATCCCCTGGAAGATTTGTATTCTTCTTTCTTACATAACAAAAGTCAGAGTAGTTTAATTCTCTTCCAAATAAGCCCGTATTTAGTAGGAAGTCCCATCTGGCTATTTTTATAAATGGAGGAACAAGAACATATGGACTATATGCCACGGAGGAGGCGGGACTTCCGACGACCGGGTTTTCACCAGTCAACTTTGTTTCCGTTTCCGGTTTGCGACGTGTGGGCCGCGTCCCAGTACTTAAGCTTCCGCCTTTGTGCCCCGGGTGCGAGGAGTGTGTAGTGTCTGTCTCAGCGTCCGAAGCATTTCAGATACACGATGAGCGGGAGCACGGGTGGGGGGAGCAGGGGTGGGGGTGCGTGTGTTGGAACGCAGCCAGCAGTGTCCGGAAACGACGCCGATGAGTAAAACCCGGAAGTCCGTGGCATCTTCCCCATTGGCAGCTCCCCACTGGTTGGTGTATGAGCAGATAACTTTCTGACGCATCTGAAATTGAGCCCCCCGAACAGTGAAAGGCATAATGTGACCAAATTAATAAGATTGTTTAAACGTAGCTACTTTATTGAGAAAAGTAAAGCATCACCATTATATGTATTTGTTGTCTGAGCCTTTCGTAGGGTCTTACCCGACCTAATCCACATTTTTATACCACCACTGTGACTCAAGACTGGGCTGTCCCAGACGTGTCCACCACTCCGAGTAGGCATGTAGTACTGAATGTAAACGGTGATAAAGAAAGAAAAGAGTACCATGCCATCCCCTCTTGTAAATACTTGCTCAAGTGTAAGTGAGAAGGAAAGTCGACAGGAGGGAGTACGATAATATTGACTGTCAAGCATTCTTCTGTTAGCTCCATCTCGCCCCCACGACTCCTACCGCGGTGCCACGCCCGCCGGGGAGGGGGGGGTTCGAGGGATGAATACAATCGCTGTAGCAGCCTTCAAAATCCCGTTTGAGGGGAAGATTTTCTTCACGGCTCGCCAGAAACGACGTCTTGAGAGTTGGTTTCTTTAAAAGGAGTGTGAAGTCGGCGTCGGGAGAGCCAATGAGGGCCTCCCGGGGGAGCGCGGCATTGACAGAAGTAGCCGCAGCCCTCTGAAGGCGTTTGTGCGTGCACGCGCTTTTGCATCAGTTCAATGTCAGGAGAAGATTAAGAGCCTTTGGCCACAGGCGATTAAGGGAGGTTTTAGTTTACAGCTGCATGCTTTATTCTGACATGATGCTCTGGGAAGGGGCCAGATTTAAAGTGCTGCTGTTGAAGGCAAAATTAGCACGTGCGAGGAGCATCTTGCGAGTTAAGGCATTTTCCACCTTCATAAGCAAGCAACGTTTGAAACACGCTTGCATCAAGTCCATGTCAGTCTTAATGAGAATCTTTATTATTCCCTTAGAAAAAAAAACTGCCTTCTGACAGTTAAAAATAAATAAATAAAAATAAATAATAATAATAATAAAAAAATAAAAAAATATATATATATATTTATGATTTTAAAAAACTAATAATTTGCAGAAACAAGCTACAAAATAAAAAATAAAATAAAAAACAACAACTTTTTTTTCACTGGTGAAAACTGCTTCTGATTTATTATTATTATTATCATTATTATTATTGTTATTATTTTAAAACGCAGCGCTAAGGTGAAACCCGGTCACCAGCGGAGCCCGTGGTGGTTCTACCCTCAGGCTTGCTTCTGTTCAAGATGCTCCTCCAATAACTTTCACCATCAGCACTGGAAACAATTTGCCCCCGAGAGCTGTCTCCTCCTCCATTCATTCTCATGGGACCACAGTTGGTTTGTGTTTGTGTGTGACACAATGAGTGTGTATCGGGCTGTTGACATGAAGTGGGAAGCTTTTAGGTGTGTGTGTGTGTTTGTGTGTGTTTTATTATTTGGCAGGTGTCAACTGTGTGGAAAGTTGTGCTCATAAATTTGGGAGGGCACACCACCCCTGCAAGGAACATACCGCATAAAAGAAAGAACACTGGGGAAAATGTGATTTATTTTTAAACCACTTTTGGTACCCTCAAGCTAAAAGAAACTGGAAAGGTATGGACATAGACGACTTTGTGACGACTTTGTCGTTTGTTGCTGCAGAGGTGTAAATGGCCCATAAAAGTTGTTTGACAAAACAATCAGGTTCCAATAATAAGGTCAAATTTGAGTGATGTTAAACCTTTGAGAATACTATGGGACTGAAAAGACTTGATGTCCCTCTGATGTCGACGTGGTGGCTGTCGGGACATGTTTGTCTCTGGTGCTGACAAGGAAACAGTTTGAAATTGTGAAAATAATCTTAATAGGGCTCCTTTTATACTGAAATGACTTATAGTGAAGTAAGTATGCTTATGTCTGGTGTTATGCTGACACATTGTGACAGTTAGTGTCTAAAATTTCGGTGACATTTACGGCATACACTCCCCTCTCAAAGTATTGGAATGAAAAGGTCAATTAAGAAGATAAAAGATAAATATCTCCCACAGACACTCTCCATGTTTGCGTAACCCAAAGCCAAAAACGAGCGCTAGCTAATTTTTCCGCAATCAATTGAAAAGGCACATCAGTCGCATGTTCAACTTCTAATACTTTTGCTCACATAAAAAAAGCGAGTGGCTTCAAACAAATCGGAATTGTTTAACGCATCTAGATGCAAATACCATGAAATATTGGTCGAATATTCCGATTTTGATCTGAAATCCAAATGTCTTCAGTAAACAACAAAAACAAAGGAATTGACTTTGCCGTAAAAATACTTTTAGAGTCGACTGCGTTTCTCAACTTTTTTATCGCCAAAGACTTTGCTCAGACGCCAACGTTTGCCAGCTGGAAGGTGCTTGCAAGGCAGCAGACATGATCCCCTTTTTGCACAAGACTCCCAGACTCGTCATTGTTCATTATTTGATGCACATTGGACACGCCGTGTGAATTATGGATTTGAGTTAAACACACACATACACGCCCAGCTCTTAACAAATAGAAACAAAACACTCGTTACTAAACACAGATTAACCACTGTCTCGTTTGTATCCAGAAGATTGCGCTACTATCTGAAATCTATAACTTTGCTCTCAGTTAATTATTGGGCGTACAAGGCGCAGGCTTGTGTCGTGCCATAATCCCCGCGTGTAATGACCAGATCGACTCGGCAATTTGGCTTCCTTCAAACCGCCGCAGCTCAGAGAAAGTCGTCTTTTTATCCTTTCGGCAATGAGAAGGAGGGAGGAGACCCAGAGGGGAAAAATGAGTGCATTGTCATATAATAAAGCTTTTTATCTCCACTGTATATTGTCAAGTGTGAGGCGCTCACATCGATAGAAATGTAGGCTAGATGGCATCATTTAAAAAATTAATCAAAGATTTTCAATGACCTAGCAGATTTTAAGATATTTGATTTCCATTAATCGTGGATATGGGCGTCTATTTTGTGAAAGTGGAGTTGAAAACAAAATAAAAATGGAGAACCAAAGTACGTGAAGTTTAAACAAGGCCGGACACTGGAACACTCTTTGTTTTAGGAAATACAGAGTCATCTCATATTCCGTCAAGAAAAATTGCTACCGCATGCAAATCTTTAATCACGTCTTATTTTTCCCAACCATTCCAAGCTCAACTGTATTTTCCCAGTGGCTTCTCATTTCATATAGCCAGCATAGAAATTGCCCTAGATTCCAAAAAGATTTGAGCAATCCATCCGGAAGTTGTCTTCCTCTGAACTTTTTGGCACTGACGCTATCCACGTCGGGTGAAATTAAGGCCACTTGACTCACAAAATGCAGCTGCTCGTCTCAAACAGCAATTCTCATGATGCGCCATTTATTATTTATCTGTGCGGTGGGGGGATCATAAGAAGACGTGAAGACAGAAAAGGAGGTCTTTGGCTATTAAAAGATGATGCGGGGAGTCCAAAAAGCAGGCCTACATACAAAGCGGTTGGAGACAGTTGGCACGCGCTAGAGCTCTTTGCAAGCATTTGGCAAGAACTCTGGTCCACTTTTTTTTTAGTTGGCTTCAGGGCAAAGCAAGCTTATTTAAAACTGAAAGATCATCAAAAGTGTTCAAGCGGGTCTGAATATGAGAACAGTGGGTGTTCAAATACGGTTGAAGCCTCAAATAGAATGACAAATATAGTCATAGTTCTTCAAATAGTGGCCATCCTTGGAATACATGCAATCCGTGTCACGGTTGCTCTTAAAAAATGGTTTCCTGTTTCCATCAGGAAAAAAGTTCCAAATCATAGTTCATATACACGTTTGCTCAAACAGGAGTTAACTGCTGAGCCCATGCAAACTATGGCTAACCAAAACAGCAGCACATGTTGTAAATGAATCACTGCGTAGTATTTATGATGATACTTACATTATGTGGACACTCTTTTTAACTCATTCACTGCCATAAATTCATTAAAAAAAATATATAAAATATTAGGGGCGACAGGCAATAATTTTTTTAAAATTGGTATTAATTGTATGACTTCACTAGTTAACTCACGATTGAAAGCACATTTTATATCTGTTCTAAATGTACAATGAAAAACATTTCTAGGTTTTCATACTCTTGTAAACAAAAGTGAAAAAAAAAATTAATAGAAATTAATTAAATTAATTTTCGACGTTTATAGCCGTCAATGGCAGCGAATGAATAAAAAAAAAAGAAGAAGAAAAGATTTAAGAATTTGGGGCATCAGGTGATTAAAATTTTAATTGTAATTAATTGCATGACTTTACTAGTTGACTCGATGACTTGAGTTTAGCATACCTAGCGAATGTGACATATGAATGCCATTACGTAGGGATGGGTGAGTACCAATACCAGGTATCAGTATTGGGCCGATACCTGGACGTATTTCAAGGTATTGGTACTTGCGATGGTGGCCGATACCAGTATCGTCCTTTTTACAACCAGGAACTGCAAATTAGAAATGAGAAAAATAGCCATTCTTTTCATGCAATTTTAAGGAAAGATGCTATAATGGGATATCATATATAGGTCATTCTTTAAAATGATCCGCGAATATATTTTTTTCCCACATGGTCACCGCTGGCCTGGGATTGAACCCACAACCACGAGGTTGTGAGACAACCACTCTACCACTGTGCCACACCGCCCCCAAAGTTACAAATGGGCTAATAACGTGGTGGTCATGATGCACTCATTTTTTTTCCTTTTCTTTAACCACCGACACTAAAGTTTAAGATTTGTGCCGTTCTGAACAAATGCGGGCCTGTGAGCAGATCAATGTCTCTGATCTTAAAGTGCTTTTAAAAAAACATACGAGGGCATGTCTGTTATCAACTGCAGATGTGTATGCTCGTTGAAATTCTTCCGGACCGTTCATAATTGAGTTTTCTGGCTTCAAAGACAAAACATTTCCTTTGACAAGTTTTACGATATCATTATTGGTCATGTAACACTACAAGCCAAAAAGTGTTTCCTTTCATCTGATTTAAAATGGAATGAATAATGCATCAAAAGTACAAATCATTCTGAGTTTGATTGATGGGCTTCAGAAGGACGACCGCTCACAGAGTTGGATTACCAACCGGTCCAGCAGAACAATATGAAAGTGCGGAAATATGCCCACCCTCGGCTTTGACTTTGTTAAAAAGGAAATCTTCTCTTGATGTCCATGCGCGCTACAGACTTAATGGACAAAAAGGATCCACATATACAGTAAGAGCGCTTGCAGACCTCCTCCAAGGCTTTAACATTTGTGGGAGAACCAGTAGCCCCCTTTCACACAGTGACCTCACAAAATTGAAGAAGAAAAAGCACAATAAGTCAAACATCTTATAATTATTAATTTTTAATGCTGCCTTTGATTTCATCAAACCAAGAATGCGGATGGGATGATGACATTTTTGCTTGCTATGGTGTGAAAATACCAAGTAGCTCTGCCACTAATGTTGATGGGTTCCGTTTGCTGTCTATATTGTAACTGGATTAATTGGACGCTCCCTCGAAGTTGTTGGCCAGTTGGGGTAAAATGTAAGAAAAATAATAATAACATAGCATCAGGCTCAAAATACGCTGGCCCACCAGGCATCTGCCTTGTACGCCAGATGGCCAGTCCAGCCCTGGCGTGATTGGATACCGGTTGATGACAGTGCCATGATTCCTTCTGGTTCGAATATGACATCCAAAAGTAAATAAATAAATAAAAAATCCACCATTCTGTGACTATGCCATTTATACATTTACACCAACATGGAATAAAGGTGGAAAGATACGGGATTTTACATTCAATATCTATATAGTACAAAGAAGCACTATCCTTGTTGGAGGTAATAAACAAAGAGATCCTCGCTGAACGTCACACACGCCATTGGTGCCTTTTCGGAACGAGCTAAGCTGAAGTGAAAGCCAAATGAATGGCAGCATTTGCAACTTTTGCAAATCTTCTGGGAAGACAATCCAAGTTGCTGGTGAAGGGATCTGATTGTGTTTCATTTTTAGCAAGCACGTTGTGCGGCAGGCTTCTTATTCTCATTCGGCGACTCTCCTGTGACTCATTCCGCATCCCTTCCAAGTCTCATTTCAAAGCATGTCGTCAGTCTTCTTGCTTTTCTGTCGCTCCGCAAGTCATTTGCAAACTCGCTCCCCCTAACAACTGGCTTTTTTGGCCTCCCTCCATCCAAACTCGTCACACATTCAAATGTGAGCGAGCACCTGTCTGGCTGCAAGCCGCGGCGGCCGATGCGTCACCTGAGCTGGCCCCGCGGCCCGCTTCCTATTCATAGGCTGAGGCTCGCTACGAGTGCAGCTAGCTCCTGGCTGTCACACCGACAGCCAAACTCCCAAAGGAGTGTGCTGCTGCTGCTGCTGCTGCTGCTGCTGCTGCTGCTGCTGCTGCTGCTGCTGCTGCTGCTGCTGCTGCTGCTGCTGCTGCTGCTGCTGCTGCTGCTGCTGCTGCTGCTGCTGCACAATAGAGCCTAAATGCAGTCGTTGTCTCATAAAGAAGGGAGATAGCCAACCACCGTTTAGGATACGTTCCACATCCACACACACAAACAATTTAAAACACTTTTGAAACATATTGGGTGGAGAAAAAAAAACCTGCAAGCATAAAATGGTGATGATCAAGATGTGGTACGAGTCATACTAAGGCTCACTGGGGGTACTTGAAAGAAGTACAGCCCAGTTGTATTCAACCCCTCCGCGTTTTTTTGTTGGAAATTTGATGTATCGAATGTACTAGTGGTGTTGGTGACTACTAGGGCTGGGTATTGATTCTAATTTCCTCAATCGATTCGATTTCGTTTCACATGAATTCGGTTTAAGATTTAGATTTTTTCTGATTCGATTGACTTCAGTTCAATCGGATGGAACATCAATTCTTCTTAAATATCAAGGACATGATTAAAACTCCACAAACGTTACACTCCAAATCAAATTTCGCAGAGGTAGTAATTGGTTAAATGGTTTAATTTATTAATGAAAGTAACACATGTTGAATCAATTAAGTGTTGCACAAACTGAGATGAAAATATTTTCATAATCCTAATTCAATTATTGTAAATATAAATTATTATATTATATATAAAGTGCAATAAGTCAGATCTTTCATAAATGTAAGCAAATACTTTTAAATTCATGTGAACAATACATTTCAAGAAAACAATAAGATACATAAAAAATGGCCTTTAAAATTCTATTTTTTTATGATTTTATGGTAAAACAATAAATAAATAATCAATTCATGGTTTTATGAATCAATATCAGGCTAAAAAATGAAAATCAATTCAATATTGATTATTCGATTTATTTATTTATTTAACCCAACCCTAGTGACTACTCAAGGATTGAGCACTGGTATCAATCTGAAAAAAAAAAAAAGAGGTACGGAACAAATTCTTGTAGCCTGTCAAAGCTCTAATTTGTGGAAAAGATGATCGTGAGTGATTATTCTGTGGTGCTCAGAGTTGTTTGTCAATGATAACTGTTGAACCTGTTCACTATCTACGATTGTTTAAACTGAAGTGTGTGCGAAGAAAGCTCATGATTGTCGGTGAACTTACTGTGTGTGTGTGTGTGTGTGGGTGTGTGTGTGTGTGTGTGTGTGTGTGTGTGTGTGTTTTAATTGAGTGTATTGTTTTAATTGCTTTTTTTTTTCTATTTTAGTGTTATTTTTTTAGCGTTTACTATATTTTAAATGTATGCAAGATGAGTTGGATATTTGCATTTTATTGTTATAATTTGTATTTTTTCTTTATTTTTTTTAATCATGGGAATATTTTATATGTGCAGCAATTTAAAAAAAAAAATTGTACTGTATTTTAAATGCGCTATATAAGTAAACCTTTACCTTGGTCATCTTGAGTACACTTAACACTATAAGAACAGTAAATTACCCATTTGCTGACTTTTAAAATCTTTTTTAAATGGCATATAAGAATATGGATGTTATGCCCAACAAATTTGGCAGTTAGTGACGCGCATGTGCAAATAAGAGTTGCAAATGTAATTTGAATGGAGTCTGGTCCACTTGCCCTTGAAGTGTGGAACAATGTCCTGATTGAAATTCCGTAAGGGAGCGGGAGCTTTTTCACTGTGAAATGTTGGGGCGCTGGAATGGAGAATACGATGATCTTGGATGGATTATGTCAAGATAATGGAATCATTCAGATCCAAAATGGGCAAAGGGACGTTTATAGCCAGCTGCCATGCCGAGTTGCTTTCAGCCTGGCTCCATCTCAGCGTCTCATTTTCTTCTCTCACCTGCTCGCCAACGTGCACGCAAACTCGCACCTCCTTCATCCTTCTTCTACCGCAGCGCTTCTATTATTATTTTTTGTGGTGAATATCTGATGTGGCAGCGTGGAACGGAACCTGCATAGAAAGCAGCAGCCAATTAGGAAAGCGCTTTTCATGTTGAGGCACTGCGCTGCCTTCAAAATGGCAAATGCAGGAAGGAAGCACATTCTTGCACATTCTTGCCATGCATACAAGAACATATTCCATATTCCGTGGATAGTGACCAGGGGATGTTTATTTACTCAATTGCAGATTATTATAGTGCAATTATAGTGAAAGGGCAAGAAGCAAGCATGAATCACACAACATTGTCTCAATCTAATATTGTGTGTGGGTAGGTACGTCTGTTTTGGCTAGCAATAGATATCTAATGGGACTAATCAAGCATATGACAGTAAACAATTCTTCAAAAAAAGAGGCTTTAAACTGTTTGAAGCAACTGCCAGATGAAGTTTGCAGTCTAAGCAAAAACAAGTTGTGTAACATTACATTAGCTTAATGCTAACACACTCATAGAAAACGCTATAGATGTGCTAACGATTAGCAACTGTGTTATCGGCAGCGGATGATTGAACGTAGATGGTGAAACAACACATAGACAATATCGCAATACTTAGAGGCATATATTTTTTTATTCTCTGTAAAAACTCACATTTGAGCTTATTGAGTCACCGAGTGTCGTGATGACTCTTGGTTTGTCTGTACTGCCCCCTGGTGGGCAAGGAGGGTACACTGGAAGGAGCAGCACAATTGCAACATAAAATCATGATGCAATAACTTCTTTACATTGCTTTAGTTTGAGGAACTTCCTGTTGTATCTCCATTCCTTGCATTATTTTACATATTTGACCATTAAATCTGGTTCTTAGTCTGATCTCAGAGGACGTTTGGAGGTTAATATTGAGATATGAGATGAATGAGGTGCTCATCACAAAACCGCTCAAGTCCATAAACTCCGTAACTCAACTCTGTATCCGTATTTTTTTTCTGCCGGGGAAAACTTGTGCTAAAATTTCCAGATGGTGTTGGAAACGACATCCACACTGATGGGCGACGAGAGACGCACCCTGCTGCTTTTATCTGGGCTGATTTGTCTTGTCTACGTAAACCTTAATTTTCAACACAGCTCCCCTCCCATATGATAAAGTGGAACAGAAAGCAGCAGGCACCGGGGCCGTGTTGTTTATTTTTTTCCAGCATGTTCTATTATTGCTGCCATTACTGTCTCATCGCCGCCCGACATAACCACCGTGCTGGCTTTTCTCGGAGTCAGACAAAATCATCCATTAAATCTCGTGAGGGCTTTTTTTGTGTTGAGATCTAGCGACCAAGGGGGAGTCCTGAAGCTTGGCAGAGAAAAAGACTCGGAAAGGACAATAATTCGGAATGTGCCAGAATCAGACTTGGAGGTCTCCTTCCGTCCCTAATTCCCCTGGGTGGAGGCGCACTTAGTCACTAAAGCTTTGCCGACTGTATCATGGAGGCTTTGGATAGCGTGGCCTTTCACTGTAAGGGAGACAGATTAAGATGTCTGCCGCCGCCACTCTGAGAGTGCCTTCTCTTGCGCCCACTCCCCACCTCACCCCCTGCCCCCACCTCTCCCTGAAGCCTCACAGGTGAAAGGAAGTTGGTAGTGGTTGCTGTTTTCAACTCTGCTTTTGCGGCTGGTTATTCAGTCAAGCAAAAAGGCAATGACGATGGTTTAAAAAAAATTGCAAATAACGTTTGCTTGCCCTCCTTGCCATTCGAGTTGAACAATTTAGCATCGCCATCTGCAAGCATTTCCAAATGGCCGTTTTGAAATGAAATATATTAGAACACAAATATAAAGTTTCCATATGGTGGCCACTAATTGTCAACATTTCAATTTCAATTTGGTGCAGATTCCATCAGAATGTGTTATTGATAGCATTGAAGAAATTGAACTCACTCTCTTGAGTCAATCAGGCGTTGACACCGACAAGCTATTAACTCAATCAAATCCAAAAACGTATAAAGACATTTTTAATACTTTGTCTTCACTCCCAAAAATGTGTTTTTTTTTAACATGTTTTTATTATGCAAGAGCAAACAGAAGGCTTTGATGCAGCTTCTGACATGAAAAGGTGACTTAAAGCAATGGTAGTTATTAAAAAAACGGCCAGATGGTGGCGGCAGAGTATAAGAGATCAGCCAGGCCATGTTGTTGTTTTTTTACCATTGTTTTAACCAGGAATGTGAATATTGATTAAACTTAGCTATATTTTAATGCTGCAAAACAGAAACAGATACAAATATAGTTTTTCTTTTGGTAGGTTCCATGTTTTTATAACAATAGAACATAATATTCTGTGGGCCTTGCAAAATCTGTCAAAATCCAGTAAACCAGTCAGGAGCGAAGGGGGTTGCTTCAGTGAAAATGGCTGGGAGTCAATGAGTTGTCTGATTTATATTAAGACTCAGGCATGAAAAATACATTGGAGGTACTGGTGACCCTCCGCCAATGGAAGGGGTGGGAGCACCCATGCAGTCATGAAGCCCAACGAGAAAACAATTTCACTGAGATGATGATGTCTTTCTCTCCCCAGCAGGGAGTAGATCTTTCATCCAGGTTAGGCTTTGCAAGTAGGTCACCCGCAGCCAGCCAGCAAGGCTTGAAAATTGAGATCAATCTGGATGGCTTTTGAAAAGTGTCTGCAAGGGGAGGATAAGGTGTGTAGAGGAGGAGCGCTGGTGCTGCTGGTGATAGTTGGATCTCACTACCTGTGACGTCTTGCAGCCTCTGGCATCAGATAAGCCACCCTTCTTGGAACAAGTCTTTTGGAAATCGCAGGCTTATGTCGGATCCGCTTAGGTAGAAACTTGCAAGATTAATGTGGACCGTTAAAAAAGAAAATAAGTGAAAGCCTTTTCCTGTGCTACAGATTTTAAAAGTCCATCTTTCAAACTCAAATAACGTTTTGTTTGTTTTCTTCCTGCTTTTTTTCTGTTTGAAGCCTCGCTGATGTGGACGAATGGCTAGCGCACCCAGAAACACACTTATGGTCTCCGCTTTGGATAACTCACTGTGTGGGTGCTTGCGTGTTTGCGTGCGAGTGTGAATACACGTAAATCACCGGCGGTATAAACGGGCGTCCCCGCAGCGTTTGTGCGCAGCTAACGAAATAACCAGAGGCGGCTCCGGAGCCACCCGCGGGGCGAGACGCCACCCCTCGGGCCGTCCCTGACCTGACTCTCCATCACAAGTCGCTGAACCCTGAGGTGGATGTTCGCGTGCAGCCATCACCTTTGGTTTGTGTGACAGCGCATTTGCTTGAGCATGTGCTTTACATTTGCAACAACTTGACCTCTCTGTGAATTTTCGACACAAAAATTCAAAAGGCAAAAAAAACCCCACATTTGCGTTGTGTCATTTCTGTTTTTTTTAAAGTCATTAAAAATCACTTTGTATAACAACTCAAGATCAGATTTTTTTGTGTATCTTTTTAAACACTGTAAGATCCATTCAGTTAAACTATTTTGGGGTCATAGTTTGTGGTATGATTCTGTTTTTTGTACTTATAGGAAACAAACAATGATTTGCTGTTTTTCACCATTGGTGGCAGGACTTGGTTGCTCAATGAAGTGCTCTATAAATAAAGTTGAGTTATAGGAGTGACATCACCTAAGCGCCAAATCACATTTTTTAGCACATTGATATCTCACGTGCACAAACCAATGAAGGAAGTAGATACGTTTACATATTCAAGCTGGAAATACAGTCCCTATGTTGAGTTTGTGACGGCTAAAGATGAAAATATTAAGGTTGCTTGTTTACTGCGTAATGTAGACAAAGTGTTATCTAGCTTAAAAAAAAAAAAAACTACCGGTACTTCAAATTTGAAGAAACATTTGGAGTCGCAGGACAGTCAAAAATGTATTTAAATGAAATTTAGAAATAAGTTTTACAAGTAAACCATTTGTCTTCAGTTAACCACAAAGACAGATAATAAAAAAATAAAAATAAAACAACAAATTTTACTTTCAAATACAAGACTATATCATTAATCGTTACTGTTCAAAATGCGTTTCCAACATTGCATGTTAAATCGATTGCTAATGGTAACAAATAAAGAAAGTTACTTTTAAAATGACGTAACCAGCAAAGTCGGTTGCTTTTTCAAGGTAACTGCGGCAATGCGCATGTGCATGTGGTAGCCTAACGGCATATCAGCTAAGAGCGAATATAACGTCTCATGTGTATTGTCAGGTTTGAGAAGAGGATCCTCAAGTGAATCCAACTCAAACTTCTTTCGTGCTTCGGCCAGCCAGACCCGATCGACCCATGTGAATATTTCTTTATCCTACAGTACCTCTTGCTTGTCAAATTCTCACAGTCTGGCAGCTTGAGGCTTAAAACTTTGTGAATTGGGCTGGGGGGAGTTTGATGCTGCAATTTTTCCACTGTCCCTGGAGCTCTCCATTCCCCGTTTTGCTCCTAAGTCACACCTCTTTATGACAAGGGCCTGGAAGGCAGCATGAGCATAAATTGAAGAAGGGCAAAGATGTGTCTGCCAGTCATAGGGAGCCCCCCCCCCCCCCCATCCAATAGACTGTATTCATTATTTTCCATTTTTGTCCATTCGTCTCATATGCTCTCAGAGCTCATGTTTCGGACATTTCTTCCGTCCTCTTGTCAGAGCTTGCTCTCTCACTCAATCTTCCCTTTCCTCTTCTATCGTCCTTCATGGACGATTTACTGAGCGAACATTCATCACGCTGCAGTCCTTGCAGCACTATTTTAACACAAACCCCCAAAACTAGAGCGATATTCCTACCTGCCCCATTTTAACATCGCCTCAGGAAAAAAATAAAAAACTCAAATCAAAATTGGTATGAGTTCTTGAAATTCTACCCGTGTTCATTCCGTCACCTTGAGAGACTGATTGTTCGTGCTAATTGTGTTGTCATTCAAGCAGTTGATTCATTGGTCGCAGTCGATTTATTTGCAGACAAGAATCCCGCTGGAAATTTTTGGAAAAACCTTATTGAAATATCATTTATTAAAAAAAGGATTAGATGTGACCTTTGCAAAGGGGGACTTTTGCTGGTAGGTCAGTGGCTGGGGAATTTCAACCATCTATCAGTTTTTTGTTTGTTTCTATTTTGGATATGATTTTTAAAAGGAGAATCTCTGACTATTCTGAACTCCCGATTCGATAAGCAACGAGCAGTAATGCTAATGTCATGTTTCCACCATCTACGTACAATTACTCAATGTAGCCTATATACTCTTAATATTCTATAGTCAAATTATTATTTTTTGACCTACCCTACTGACCTGTGTTTGGATATTTCTCATTCGCCTTAATAAAAACGAGAAGAGTTTGTAACTGCAGTTTAGGTATCAAACAAGCTAACATTCAGACTAGCTTCTTCTTAGCTTTCTTTTCTTCTTTGCTTTTTCTCAGGTCAGCTGCGTTTGATCAGTTTAGAGTTGCTACATTGGTTCAACTTCTGCAAATCCATCACTTCTCAGGCACTATTGTATCCAAATGTCAAAATGATTTCATCTTTGGTCAAGCACAAAAACTAACAAACTTCAATTCAATCTTCACATGAATAAAACACAAACTTGAGGCCAATAGTCTCATCCATTCCCGACCATTTTCATGTGCATGTTAGTCTTGTTTCGGGTTTTGTTAACGTTCCTCTCACAGTCGGTTAATCATTTGCTTTCAGGTCACGCCGTTTTCCATACATAGTCAGATTGAAACTGATGTTGGGAGGCTGCGGGGAAGGAGCTGTACAATCGAATGAAAGCCAAGGAAAAGGAAAGCCGCAACTAGGTGAGACAAGACGAGTGTCGACGAGATGGAGCCGGGCCAAAAAAGACGAGACTGAAAAGGACAGCTCAAGCGGAGACCAAAAAAAAAGACGTGAGGGTGATTCAGGGGTAAGGGTTCTTTTTTTTAATTTTTTAATTTTTTTTTGAATCAATCATTTTTTTCTTCTGTCTGCAAAAAATGCAATGTTAAACATTGATTCGTCATCTTCAAAAGTTGAATTGAGGCAACTGGATTCTTCTTGGTTGCTGAAGTAGTTTTACATTTAATCAAATCCAATCTAAAAAGCCTTTTATAAAACTTTTGGATTAAAGGTAAAACTAAGAACTGTCAAGTTGCCTCAATTCAACTCTTGAATGACAAAAAAAGTGATTATACTGCAAAAACTAAAATCTTAAGTAAGATATAATTTCTTAAATTTGCTTATTTAGATTTGACAAGTTATTTTTACTTAAAATGAAATTGTCAGGCAGGATCATTGTGCTTATTTTAAGAAACTTGTTACTTAATTATCTAATTTGGTCAAGCAGTCTTGGAATTGAGTGTTAACAACCAGTTTTAAGTACTGTGAGGATTAAAACAAACATTTCCCACATTTTAAGATGACAACTAACCAACATCAAAGGCCCTGAACTGGGGTTTCAAAAGTTTTCTTATTTTAAGATTTTGCATAATCAAAGTCATGACAAAGAAAATGGGACCTGTTACCTCCCAGCTTGACACTCAGGCTAAGTTATCCAAGCGTAAAAAATAATACTCATGCATTTTAAGAAAATAGTTCTATTTATTACAGCTTGAAAAAAGTCGACATTACTTGTTTTTAGTCTGAAAATACTATTTTCAAGACCGCAGTGGTTGGTATGGGCCTAGTATTATTTTCTTATTTTTCAATATCTTACAGGTAAATTTAAGTAAAATTTTCTTGTTTCTTTTGCTTATTTGAAGTAATAATTTTCTTATTTTACTATATTTTTTCCTTATATTTTCTACAGTCCTTTTTGCAGAGTATCATGACCTGGAAGTCTGAGAATCTACACCGACATTGATATGTCATGATTTTTTTTCATGGAATGTATTGCTAATCACTACTATCCTTAAAATAGATTAATTTGAATGTCTCATTAACCTTTCGCAGTCCATTAGACAAATGCGAGTTCCTTAATCAAATAGCATTCCATCGCACATTAAAGAAATGATCAGATAATTGCATCCTGAGCAACGTGTCTGATCTTTCCCCTCTTTTCTAACAGATTTTATTAAATTTTTTAAATTCTGCATATAAGTCACAAACAGTACTTTCTTTCTGTTTGAGACGATCGACCATTTAGATAACAACACACATGCCAGGTGCATCCCAGGAAAATGAGTTTGGACAAATCACAGCAAGTTCATAACACGGTTGCGATCGTTTTTATTCCCTTGATGTGTGTATCATAAAAAAAAATGTAATTATGTTCTTTTTTCTGAATTTTTTTTTTGCTTGTTTTGTCTGGCAGTCTGCCACTGGGGTAATATAACTTATTGCTTTGTGCTATATGAGGAAATATATCTACATCAAGCAGATGGAAAAATAAGACATTTGAGGAGGAAAATAAATGATAACAGTGCATTAGAAAAGCAGATTATTGCACCAGGCCCATGTTAGGTAAAGCTAAATACAAAATATATATATTTATTTAATTAAAAAAAAAAAAAAAAAAAAAAAAAGAGCAATGATGATGACATTACCGAATGAACAATACTGAGCTCTTTTAGAAAGAAGAAAAAAAAAAAAAAAAAGGAAAGCTAAATACCGCATTTCATCAAATGGGTGTCAGCCCTCCAATTAGCCAATTAGTATGTCGTACACCTGAAGGGCACATATGGAAAACTGATTTTTTTATTTTTAAATAGCTTGTATACGAATATTTGATGACACTAAACAACCAGGTCAACTTTTTGTATTCTGCACTTTCCTCTTTTTTTACTTTATTGGCGTAATAGGCACCCCCACACAGAGTTTCTCTGCCCTTGATACGATCAGGTAGGTTGGGCGAAGATCCAGAGTCGAGTAGCAGCAACTGATTAGTTTTAGCTAACACTGTTAGCTAAAATAGGCACAACGCCCAGGCCTTACTAATATTATGCTGGCCTGTTCTGACTAGGAAGAAACACACATTTTAATCCTTGTTTTTCGAGGACCCGAGAATGTCTTTACCAAATGAGTATTATCCGAAAGAACAACTTGACTGGCTGAAAAATTGCTGCTGTCCAGGCGCTGCGCTCACGATGCGTCAGCTGCTTGTCAGCAGACAGGAGAAGCGCTCCACAGGGTCATTTCCATCGGCCAGAAAATAAGCAGCTGCTGGCTCGGTCTTCAATCCTTCCGAGCCGTTTAGCTTTGTTGCTTCCTTAGCGCAGACAGGAATATCCTTAAGACTCTTCCTCCCCCGTGGACGTTTTGCTCTGTGGGCGCTTCCACTCAGGAAGGTGGTGGAGGTACAGCAAAAATAACAACCTGACAACAACACTTTTCAGTCAGCTCAGCCTAGAGCAGGATGTGCTTTCATTCTTCTATTGTATCTTGTTGTAAAGACATTATTTTGAATTATGCATTCAGTATTTTATTGTTGTAAATATTGCAAAATACTGTCTTAATTGTTCTATATATATATTGTATTGTTCGTTGGAGGCTTTTTTAATTAATTTTTTTACAACATAAAGTACTGTGTAATCTTTGGGTATTTAATAATTTAGTTGAACTGTAGTACACAACCCTCCAGAATCCACAACCCAAACTCCAGCTGTTCATGAAATCTTACAGTATAAAGTCTTCTGTTGGTGACGGAGTTTCAGTCCAATATCGGCAATGTAACTTGATTTTGTATGGAAGTAATGTGGCCGTCACTAATGCAGTCCTAATGTCCTAAATTTCCCATTTGTTTGTTTTTGATTCTGATAATACCAGAGTAAAATCCTTAATTGATGCATTTCTAGGTAAATATTTGCAGTGAAATAGCAAATACCAACTAATGTTTTATAGTCAGTGTCCATAGTGATGTAATTGAGAACATATAAACTGAAACCAAGTCAGGTGAAGTTGGTGAAGACCACCCCTCCATCCAATTTCTATCATACTTGTCCTCATTAGAGTCACACCAAGCCTATTCCAGATGAGTGTTGATCCTGACTTCACTCATTCCTTACTGACTGGGTGAGAGAAAAAAAATCTACCCTGCAAGGTGTCCACGGAGCCAAAAAGTCGGAAAAGCTAAACTCTACAAAACTGTTAGCGTATCATCTTCACCTATTCACCTAGCATCTCTTCATGCTTTCTGTTTGTTACTTAGCCTAGCATAGACTTTCAAGTCTCTGTTTTCTTTTTTTGTACAAACCATTGTGATCTGTAAACAATTTCTGGCCTTCCTTTAAGAAAGGTGCTAAGAACTTTCATGTCACTAATGACTGTCGGAATGCCAGACAAGTGATGTGTCCCATTATTGACTTAGCATACTCACAGCCATCTCAGTGATGTATGGAAGGTGTAATTGGATATGAAATTGTCTGAGGAGAGATTGAGAGTGCTTCGCTCTTCAGACAGACAATCCACACTGGCGAGGGCGCGCACTCTCCCCCCACCAACACACTCCCGCCGACTCTCCGTGCTAATGGAGACGATTTGTGTTTTCTAATGGCACCGTCCAGACTGGGGTGGTAATTGTGATGTATTAGCATGCCGCGACTGAGATTAGATTACACATGACAGGTTATTGCAGCGCTTGTGTGTGTTTGTGCGTCACTCTTGCTGCTTCCTGCTAGTCTGATTGGACTTTGCTGAAAGCACACATATCGACTTGCTGGCTTTTATTCCAAACCGTGATTAATGTGGAAGTCCCGGCCTGCGTCCTAAGAATATCACTCAAGAAGTCGCGCTGATCTCTGGCCTTGGGAATTATCGCACTGCACTCTTTTTGGTACATGGTCACATGCAATCTTGATATTTGAAATGAAATGCCTTCACAATGACGTGAGGAAAAAGGTTGTTCATGTTTATGCAAATAACATAACCTTATACTAGGGTGACCAAAGTTCCTCTTTTACCCACACACTTTTTTACATTCTGTCCTGACATCCGTTTAAAAAAATAATAATAATTATTGAAAATGTGCAGTTTTCATTGCGGGGCAATTTGGAGGCCACTCACACTGTGTTGTGACCGCAACTGGTAGATGTGTGTGTAAGTGTGTGTGTGTGTGTTTGCGCTTTTGTCTTTGCGACATTGTGGGACCCATACACGCGTGTTTTTCCCACATTTAACTACCATTGTGGTGACCGCCTTGAAATTGTGGGGACATTTTGGTGGTAACCACAAGTTCAGACCTCTTTTTGAGGGTCAAGACTTGGTTTTAGAGTTTAGGTTTAAATTGGGTTATGGTTGAGGTTAGGGTAAGAAATGGGGGTAGGCAATCATTTTTGATGGTTGGGGTTTGTTTTTTAAAGAAAAATGTCAGCTTTTTGAGTACCTCACTTACTGAGCATTGAAATTCAAGCGGTCCTAAGCTGTGGCCCAGCTTCAATGGCCCAGAATTTTAGCTCACTGGTAGCATGGCTTTGAGCCCCCACCCCCAAAAAATCCCAACAACAACAGTTTTATTTTATTTTTATTTTCTACCTCTGCAGAGAAGGTATACATTGAAATAGTTGTAATGTTTGGCATCTTTGAATAAACTTTCGGTAATATTTAAGGCCAGGCCGGGTGTCCTCTTTTTGAAAATCAAAATCAATATATGGTCACCCTACATTGTACTCATAGTATAAAGTTGACAATACCAGAAAATAATTGGATTAAATTTGCTCATTACTGTACGTTGAAAATATCTAAACACATGTTCCGAAAAGTAACTTTGAAAATCCTCAATCCACTTCAGTGAGCTAAAACGGATATTGCGTGTGAAGGAAAGGCCATGTGCCATGTTTATGTGGACGTGGCCTCAATCTATTTACGATGGGCTGTTTTCCCCCGTGGTTTCAGTAAAGGTCAGATGGATATTTACAAGTAAACATAAAAGGTATGAAATGCGGAATAAAACCAACCTTTTTAAGGACGACAATGACCTTTAGCTGGTTTTACTGATGGTAGCTTGTCAACCTTTTTGACTAATTAACAAAAATCCAACAGAATGCTAAAACTATTAGATTTGTCCTCTGAATTGTGGTAGTCGAATCAATGAGATTGCATAGAAAATAATTACATACGACATTTCTCCTTTAGGCTGCATTCACATTTGTAATCTGAAAGTTAATGATAAATTATGATGAAGCTTAAAGGAGGAACGAGATAACTTAGCTTGATGTTTCCCAGCCCATCAGTTTTAATGAAGAGCACCGCCCTCCCCTACCAGGCCCGTTTGGCCATTCAATGGCCGTCATGACCAAGCAAAGAAGAAGTTGCAGGTTATTACTTATGCCAAGACATAAAATTAATACACCTTCAAAGAGTTAATAAGCTTGTCTATTGATTTGTGCAGTTTGAATGCTGCATTGTCAAAACCATTTTATCACCATTCAATATTCACTTGCTGCTTTTGTCGTTTTATTGTTTGCCTTGCCAACTTCTCTTCCTCTCGTCTTTAATTTCAGTCCGTGTATACACGCTATGTGCTACTTTTTGTCAAGCTGCATAACTCTAACTGTAACAGATGGACCCACGCACGACACTGGTTTCGTCCCAGGAAAAAGTTGAGCAACAGCCAAGAGTCTAAAAAGAAAAGTGTGCCCAAAATGTCCCCAAAAAGCAAAAAATACAGGTGGAGTGTGGTTGATGCTTGCTGAAATTCGGGCTAGTGAATTTGTATGTTTTCTTTTCTAAGAGTTTTGGCTCATCGAGACATCAGAAAATGAAAGTTCTGCTGTCCGTACTTTTTTTGGGAGGGTGGGGAGGTCAATTTTTTAAATTTTTTTTAGATTAGTATCCGTAAAAGTCATATTTGAAACATGACACCAGCTGTGGAAATTGTAGACCTTTTTTCCTCCCGCAGCCATTTGAGCAATTTTGGGTAAACACAGGTGTTGCTAATGAGGCTCCTTAGGGCTTTTATACCTAAATAGTACCGCAGCATCATTGTTGTCATTAGAAACACATTACCTACCAATTTACATCAAAATGGCTGCGGCAGGGGGAAAAACCCCCACAAAGTTTCATCATTTGAAACTTCATTGTGTTTTTGGGACGCTTGGATAACTGCCTAATATTTCAGATGGATGCGAGAGTTAATGGGAGGCATCCCTGTGGAGGCCGTCTAGACTCGTCTCTAACCTGACAAAACATCGAAATAACAGAGCATTGCAAGGACAAACCTCTTAAGCCTTCAAAATGACCGTATTACCCATATGATACCCAAATGATATCAAAAGACTCTCTTTAAGACCAAATGAAAGGACTATTATAGAGACTACAGCAAAATGACCAGAAACGAAGCAGACGTAACGTGAAAAAGTCTGTCTACAGGAATTCATGAAAGACGCAAGATCATCTTTTAATACTTCACAAAGTCATCTCAATCACAACATACACTGGTTGATTAGTGTTTCTGTGCCGCTATTTTGGTTATCAACACAGTTCATTTAAATGTTAGGTTTTCACCATGGATCATTTGGGAGAGAACTACCAGCTCAATATGAAAACCGAAGTGATGGAATTGGACGTGTAAGTGGAAAACAAACATATACTACCAAATTTCAGAAAATAATCTAGTCTTTGGTGATTTCAAAATCCATGTTTTGTTTAATTTTACTCGTCCTGAGTAGCCATCCTGGATAACATAATCTTTAAAACTAAACACGGAAAACAAAACAAAACAAAAACCTGCTCTTGGATAGGTCAGCACCAGACAGTTTAAGTTTTAAGATGAAACGAATGAGGGGGCTGGAAGAGATTCAAGGGATTTCAATGCAATCACCTACAGTATTACTTTTATTATTATAAATTGTATTTTGTTATTTGACTTATTTGTCAGTGGTCACTAGAATGAGTTATTCATAATGAAAATAAATAAAGATTGATATGTGTTTGGCACAGTTTTTACGCCGGACGCCCTTCCTGACGCAACCCACCCACAACAACAGTGGCTGGAAACAATGAATTGCATAAAGGGACCCAACTGGATGCCACCGTTTGCCCTGACCAGGATTCGATCCCCAGCCCGGTGTTCAAAGTCAGGTGTACCACCCACTAAGCCATCCAACTGCCCGATCATATTCATGTGATAGATTTAAATAAAATTACGAGCTCGGTCATGGAACCAGAAACTCGTAGCTAAAGGCCTCACTTTTCTTTTTCTCTTCTCCTGGAACAGATTGACATCTTTTGGAGATTAAAGCGAGCCTAGGCCATCTGGATGCAGTAGTTACAGTATGTGAACCTTCCATAATGCTGCGAATGCTGCCACAGCAGAAAACAGTCGTCTCTGACCTTCCGATCAGCCCAGCAGCTCAATCAGTCATGCCACTCTCAAGTCATCTGTCAATCTGTCTTTACTCCCACAAATCCGCCTGTGTCTGTGTAGACATGATTTTTTTGTGATTTAAAGACCTTCTTCAAAGAGAACACCGGCATCGCTGTCAGTATATTCTGGCTTATCAAACATGCCAGCTCTTGGTTGTCGCAAGTCAATCGTACTTTTTTAATGTGAATACAACAGATGGTGGGAGACTGAAATGGATGGATCTGTTTCTCGTATGGCAGCCATTGTGTTTATTCTCACAGTTGAGTTGTAAAAGGTTTCCTTTCTGAAGAACAACAGTTTTCTCGATTCCGGCTGATTGACTTTTCTTCCTTTACAGCGGCTTTGTGGCCCTGCTGAAACATTTGACATAACTCGGAAGAGCCCCCCTGAAACCACAGACCTGATGTCACATTGACATCAGTTTCATTCTCCAAAGTGGTCTTTCGGAGTATAAGCCCTAATTGTTGGAATATTTTCACTCTCAATGTTCTCTTTGTTTTACTGCTGGCTGCACACGGAGACCAAAGTTATCTTGTCCGGCTCCGAGGATGGATCTCATTGTGATGAGAGTAGGGCTGAATCACTTTGTGCTTGGAGAGAAGTATCATTTGTATTTTAATAGCATTTAGCTAATGAGTTATTGATCTTCGCAACAAACTCTCTTGTGCTGATTCCCGATGCACTTGTTTGAAGCAAAACTTGTTCCATGGGACCACAAAGTCATCACAATGACTAACGACATGATGCAGTCAGTCACATGGTTTTCTTGTTCTCTTTGTGTGGCTTTATGTAGCCAAGTTCTGCCTTTGCACAGACAAAAAGGAAAGCAAAAGCTCCTCCGGGCTCGAAGCAGCATCTGTCCAAATAATGCCAAATGAATGAGATCAAATGGAGGAAATTACAGATTGTATTGCATGGCTGAACCCGCTATTTTTACCTGAGGGAGGTAAGGACAAACACAAATAGGAACCAGCGCCTAGTTTGGCTTTGATTTGCAATTAGTCTGTCTGAGACAGTCTGGCTCTCTTTGATTGGTCAAATGAGGTCAAATGTCACTAATGGTTACATTGGATCAGTGAACGCGAGTTATGCGCAGAGACTTGAGTATGTACCCTGCATTGATTTGGCCCGCATTTCTGTCCATCTCTTGGCAATGGACCAAATCCAGCAGCATCACCAGAAACCGTGGGGGTAAGTTTGAATATTTGAAGTGAATACTTTTCCGAACTAGAGGAAATAAATCACCATTGACGTGCCTTGAAGCAGGGGCGTAAATTTTCATCAAATACCACACCGGTTGCTCTCAGAGGGTCGGTGTGCACTCGGCATGATATAACAACATAATGATCTGGTATTCCGTTGATGGAAGTCTTGTTTGCTTTCGTTGGGTTTAGTTGGAGATGCTCTACTCTTCTCCTGCCATGAAATCCCAGCGCATCCACTGAGCATGTGGCGTGATGGTCGTTATTTCGCAGCGGCCTACGTGGAGGGATAGGTCGAACCAGATATGATCGAGAGGGTCTGCAGGATGTTGCGCAACTACCCATTGCTGTCCTGTTGTTCTTTTGACTGGAGACTGGAATGACTCAGCCAAACAAACGTTGCCATAATTATGCCCTGACTTTTGACTGTTATAACAACAACAAAATGGAAACATCACAAAAAGCACTTAAAGGACATGGACATTTGCAATTCAATGATACATCAACCTTAATTATTAAAAACTTTCGGTATTGGTGGCATTGACCTGGTATTTACATGGTATCGGATCAGTACAAGTATGTCGTATCGCACACCACTTCTTTACATCTTGCTTGTTTTTTCTGACCTTTTTTAGAACTTTCGCAAGTGAAAACGACAAAATTGCTTTGCTTTTGGCGTTTTAAAATTCAGGCGCAAACAAATATTTTGCAACTTATTCATGACCACAGGGAACATTATATATATATATATATATATATATATATATATATATATATATATATATATATATATATATATATATATATATATAATCCCAGTGTTGCTGTGTAATAAATGTTGGTGCCGTCTTCATTTCCACTCTGCATTGGGTCGGTGCCATCTTGGCAAAGCAACGCGCACACAGACTTGATGAATTGAACTTGTGTGCCTTATGTTCCAGCTGTCACATTGTCTAATGTGTTTTTGTTATCATATCTGCAGTACCTAATTGAATTTAAAATGGATAAAGCTGTCTATGAGATGAGGCTGTGGGGGGACAATCAAGTATAGACTAAAAGCTTTATTTACAGCACAGCAGTGCATGAGACAGATAGATGCTATCTAAAAGTGCATGGCTGCACGACAAGCTAACAGCATAACAAATATATGCATTTTATTACCCGCAGTGACTATTGCACTGAGACCTTTTCATCATTTCCATATTTGTGAAAGCATGCAATTTATTTTGCTCCCAGGCAGCTGTGCTACCAGCTGTTTGGAGGACTTGTGAAGTTTTCAGATGAAACGAAAAATGGCGACAAAGTTTTGACAGAACAGGTGGCATTGGGATGGAACATGAATCCAGGTTACTCCGGGGGAGCTGATGAAAGACGAGAGTTTCAGTCGTCTATGAACGCAAACTTGTCACAAGCAGGAGCTCCAAACGGCAGCAGACAACGTTGACAACGCTGAGTCAAGAAAGAAACCGGATTGCAACTGTAATATACAAACATCTGGCTTTGTTAATGTCTTATTTGGACTAATGGTTAATTTTATTTTAGCCGGACTGCTAATCTTTGCAACAAAACCTGAAAAATATGTTGGGTAATGTTTGAGTACAAAATGACTGCTAACATAAGTTATGCTAGCCATGCTAGCAGTGTTTCTCGGTCTTTAATTAGCCAAGGCACATGTTTTATAAATCTCACAGGAAAAAAAATGTCACAAAAAGGGTTGCGTGTATATACTGTATACTGAAGTAATGATGATCCGGGGTGGCCATTTTGCCACTTGCTGTCGGCTGAAAATGACATCACAGTTGCTTAGGGCTCAGGTAATGACCAATCATGGAGTTTGGCCATGTGACGTTCGCAAGCTGAGCCGTGATTGGTTTTTACCTGAGCCCTGAGCACCTGTGATTTCATTCTCAGCCAACAGCATGTGGCAAAATGGCCGCCTCCTGAGATGGATAAAAACGGGAAGATTTCGCTGCTTAAATTCATCATATTCCACAAATGCAATCTTTCCTCAGAACATTGTTTAGACTAGTGGTGCCAATTAGAGCATCTCATCGTAAAGACCATTTTTGATTTAACGTCTTAAATAGAAGGGAGTGACTGACTGGCAGACGTGGGTGTGGCTGGCTGGCTGTGACATTTCATTTAACTTCATCTGTGAATTTTTTTTTCATGCACTTAAGATCATTTTTTTATTAGAATGCTGTCATAAGTGTTCATTTTTGACTCATAATTTTCTTTTTTTCTTTTCAGTGTAGTCCTAATATGTTTTTTCACATTTTGAAATTGTTGACGCAAATGTAGACCATGACAATCTTTATTATTATTATTATTATTTTTTACATCTTTTTGTCACAGTAGTATGTCGCAAGAAATTGGCCATACATGCCTTGGAATGATGTTGCGTAATGCAGCATTAACTTGAGAATAATGGTCAAGTCATTGTCATTTCAGTTACACAAAAAATGAAATAAAAGGATGTTTTTTTGCTCATTAGCGCCGCTTTTATGACAAAGCTGTCCCTCGCTCCGTATAAAAAGGCCAATATGTCCACTGAGGATATTTTTGCAACAGCGCCATTAAGTCCAACTCTTTTAAATGGGTGCAAACAGGCTGGCAGTGGCAGCTAAAGAAATAATTGGGATGCCATTACATCGCCTTCACCAGTTGCTGTTTATAAATCTCCGCTCAACACGATACCCTCAGCCCCGAGACGTCCTCTATTAAATCATTGATACCTCTGCTCTCGCATAAACAAGTCACCTTTTAAATAAGTAATGGTCCTTAATTAGCTTAAAGAATTTACTTGAACGATGCGCGGTCAGAGGCGGATGACACGCGAGTGGGGATCAGGAACAGGAAACACGCGAGTGGTCTTTTTAGTATAACATTTCCGCTGTTCATCTGGGGGACGGTAAAGGTTTGATTCCAATTAATTTCAAGTCAAAACATTGTCTCCTACGTGCATAGCTTAAATTACCATTTTCCTGTGTATCCTTTTTATTTTTCTGAGTGAACTCGAAAGCCATTTAATAAAGAGACTCTCCAAAGTATCCAGGCTCGTGAACACTGTGGGGAAATTAAAAAGATGATATAATCAGATGGATTGGACTCCAGGTTTTTAAAATGAATCTCCTATATGCTACACATACAGTATATCTGTATTGCTATGCGAGTAAACAAATCAATTCATTATTTGACTCACGCTTAAATTGAGTTAGAAAGAATCAGAACAGTCTGCTACAAATGATCATGAATAACTTTAGACTTTGAGAAGCAGCATGCTGTTATTCTCATACGCTTCTCATGTGGTTCTGGAGATAAATTTTCTTATTGGTGGGCGGTTATAATTGGTCATTACATTGCATTTTCTTAAATGAGCGTTTCGCACATAAAATTGCAAGTTTGATTCAATGACTTGATAATAAAATTAAAATAAAGTAGCCATGATGCATTTCTACTGCCGTTCAGCACGTCTACTGCATGTGTACAATTGAATCAAATAAATGCCTTTAATTTTTAGGATTATTTTCTTGATGGGTGCTTGCAGGCTGGTGAGGAAGTTGAAAGTGGGCGATATGTTTTGGAAAGACACCTCCTCCTCTCATTTTGGGTCCTGACCCTCAATTTGTAAACCGTCCTGTACTTGAATAGATGCTGAAGGACTTCCATGCCGCTTATCCCGCCTTCCATCAAATATATATATATATCCGCTCCACCACCAAAGGCGCTAATGTGGAAGCTTTACAAAGTGAGTGAATTGTAGAGGGAGCCACTAATGGACTGCGGTTAGGGGGCTTTGCTCGGGGAAACTTTTGCAGTGGCACTCTAGTGTAATTGTGATAACTGCAATTCCCAAACGGTTGTCTTTTCAAGGAAAATACACGAGCATGATTTATACAAAAACCATGTAGTGCAGTGGTACAAACTCGTCCCCATTTTATATTGTTTGATATAAAAAATGAATGCCTTCAAAGAGATGAAGTTTATTGTAATACATTTTCAGAAACCATTCCCCCCCATTAAAATAAAATCCGTTAAGTCTTAAAACCTTCAACATTTTAGATACCACACAAGCTTAAAAACAAATTAACCAATGCCAATATTAGCATGTTGATGGCAACACTCTGTTCCATACAACAAGTAACAGTGTTTAAGTAATATTTTATTATTCTTTACTGTCATTCAAGTGTAATGTGGACTAATAAATAGTTCAATTGGAATTAGTATTTATTTATCTAGGCATTTAGCCATTCCGGTGCGTTCAAAAGTTTAGATATTCAAATTAAGTTGACTTGTGAAGGCAACAGCGCATTTCAGTTTCATCATGAAATTTCACCTGATACCTACCATTTATGCGTAGGTTCAAATTCCCATTTATGTGACTTGAAGGGGGAATTCAAGCATTGCAGTGAGTTGTATGGTAAAAGGTTTGGCATATGTTCCTAACCACATGGAGGCACCTCCCCACCAGATACAACACATTAAGATCCGTAACACGTCCCTCATTCATGCTTCCACCTGCGTCGCTTTGTTGGCCCTGCCCACAGGCACAATGCTCAAACACTGGGGACTCATTAGCTCACTGGTTGGCAAGGAACACAATCGCTCCCCCACATTCCACTCTTTCGGGAAAACACAACACATGGACATGTCACCTGCAAACAAGCTAATAGGCTTGTGATGGAACACGCGCGAGGTGATGAGCGTTCAACAAATACTTGAGATGAAAACAATTGTAATTTTTTGGGGGGGTGGTGGGGGTAGTGAGACACAATACATTTACTGTATCATAGGCAAAGAATTACATCGAGGCCAACAGGAGGTTACCAATGTTGTGTGACATGGCTGTGAGTGTGTGTGGTGCATGGTGTGTTGTCGCATCTAAAGCAGGGGTGTCCAAAGTCTGGCCCAAGAACTTGTATATTTTTTTTTTGCGCCACCCCATATTGTGGTAATGAATTTACCCACATGAAATTAAAAATGAAAATGTAGCAAAAGTTTGATTGGTACAAAGTATTACTGATTCACATGTTGATCTTTATAGCATGCTATTTTATTAGCATGTTTAATAAGCACATTTGCATAAACACCTTCCATTTATCTGTATGTAGCCTCAGTTGAAAAAGTTTGACCTGATACACTCTGCAATCCGAAAAACAAAATAAAAACAAAGAGCCACAATGCAAATGGACTAACATGTAATATTTATTTTTAAATCGTTGCATCATATTCTTTTATGAACTTAGTATGGCCCTCGGAGGACTATATAAACCTTAAAATGGCAACTGATAGTTTTTTTCGGTTGTGTGTTTGTTTCTGAGCAGAATTACACACACACACAGACACCCCCTTCCCCACACACACACACAAAACGAATGAACTACTTTTGTTGACTGTTTTAATCTTCCGAATAACAGTCGACTGGCTTCTGGAGATGATTCAGAGTATTGTTTTTTTCTTCTTCTTTTGTTTGCCTGCAGGATTACACAAAATACAATTTAAAAAAAATTCCACAGAGAGTTGGAGCAGGAGCCAAGGAAGATGACTGCACTATCTGAATAAAGAAAAAGGTAAGTCGCCAGGATATTATTATTTGTTAATCATTTCAACTGAATAATATTGTGGCATCTCCAGTAAGCAAGGATGTACAATTTTGTTCTGTTCCCAATTGCACCTTTTTCATATAGCTAATAGGAATAATGACAACGTTGGATACGTTACTGACAGGCCGGTTGCTAAAATGCATATATTTCACTTGGAAGTAAGACAAAAAAGGTTACGTGTGTGCGTAGGGCCCAAAATTTATATCACGGTATAAACTGCATCCCTTCACGGTAACAGTATAGTGTTTTTTTGTTTTGTTTTTATAAATAATTTTCTTAATGTTTTACATAGTCCTTTATAGAAGCTAAATGGATTAAAAAACAATGAAAGAATAAATTTACTTTGGATAACAGCATTTACTGTGCAAATCTCCAATTAAAATGATGCATATGCAGTATGGCTTGCGGTGTGCAGGCTTGCTAGATTTAATAGGGGGGTGTGGTGGAGGAAATCGTGTGCAGGTCACAAAACTAAAAATTTATATTAATAGGGCTGCACCTACCAAATATTTTGGTATTCAGATATCCTATGAAAATTCTTGCGAATAATTGTCACTATAAGGCGCACTGTCGATTTTTAAAAAAGATTTAAGACTTTAAAGTGCGTCTTAACAAACAAATGACAAAAAACACACTTGCACGTAGATAACCAATTTTAAAAAAACAAAAAAACTTACATTTAAACTGTGCACACTATTTCCCTCTCTGAATCCCTCCTCATAGAATTTGGTCTATGCGCCGATAAGTGACGTCAGAACCACAGTAGTGATTTGGGGGAACGTTAGCTCTGCTAGTTAGCGCGGCTAGCCTGCTGCTTGGTGCTGCTAACCTCCGTTAAACACTGGCAATGTCAGGGCATTTATGTCTTACTGCGCTTAACTGGAGCTTGAACGTGATTTCAGGACAAAGTTGCGTTACTGCCGTCTGCCGCAAATTGGGGCCGTCACAAACTATGAATAGACGAGTCACGTCAGCCCTTGCTGCATTATGCCGTTGCGAAGCATCAAAATGAAAGCGCTACAATTCATTTATCTCCATATACTACTTGGTAATGTGGGGTTTATCTAGAAATTAGGTTTCTCTCACCGCATTAGCGCCATGTACTGTCATGCATACTGCTGTTCGCTTGACTACGACTTCCTCAGTAAACAGACGTCACGTCGTTTACAACTGACAGGATGCATGTGTCGACACTCTACGTCAACATGTGCCGGGGGTCAACGTCAATGGTATGTTGTGCGCGCCGATGTGTTTACGTCATCGGCTAGTTGTGACAGCCCTGATACGATGATGTCACCAACTTGCGTTACCGGGGTAAGACGGTAGAGTCAAAATCTCTTCCGCCGGCAAAATGTATACCTTATATTGAATAAACCGTTTAAATCGCCCAGCCCTTTGTGTGCGTGTCATTGATCAAAGGCTTAATAACACCACACAGCCCATCTGTCGGCAGACTTTAAGAAAATCCATTATAGGCTGAAGTGAACAGGCGCTCTCTGTGAACGCTTGTGTCGTGTCTTTCAATGTTTCTCCAACACCTTAATTGCTTCTTAAGATCCGTCGAAATTCTTGTCCTGTGTCTGATTGTCATCGCTCATTGTAATTGGTCTAAAAGAAAACAAAGAAATACACGCCACCCCTGGAGATTCGTGACCACAAATGGCACAATCCCTACCTGACAAGTTCCTTTCGTTGCACTGGGAGCAGATGATGAAAAGCGTCTGGAGAGGTTTACGTTGACGTTGCCATTCAACACCATATTATGTTGTGAATGTTAATGAGCAGCAATCTAAGAATTCTTCTGAAAACTAACAGCCTCACTAAATCTGGGCTGAAGTTTCAAGCGTGATTTGGCATCTAGGGGAATCCCTCGGCATCTCCCATTTGGTTGCTTGTCGATCAAATGACTTACTGGAGTGTCTGAAATTTGCTTAAGATGAGCCAAAATACACATACATAACAGAAACAATCTGCACTCATGGTCTTCCCTCGTTCAACAGATTTACATCCATGACCTTTAATTGCATTTGAGGTGGCAGCTGAAGTATTCCCCTAATCCTGTACTGTATCTCATTTCAAATCAACCTTCACTGCTAACGTAGTTGATCCGAGGGGTTTTACCAACTTCCACTGCAGATCAAGCCAAGCAGCAGAAACTCTGATCCAGCGGTGCTACATCTTCACTGATTGACCAAAAAATTATTCCAAGATTATACTAGAAAGAGACTGAAAAGCTGACTGAGTGTGGTACAGTCAAACTATGGTTAATTGTTAATTATCCCCATAGTGGCCGGCACATAAGCCAGGGGACACTTACAATTAATTGCTCATTAAGGGTTTACAATGCTGGACCATTTTCAAATCTTAAGTGATCTCGTTTTGTATCTTAAAAAAAGCAAACAATCTGGACATCTGGTTGTCTTTAGAAGAACAGACAAACATTGTTTTCTTCTTGAGTAGTTTTGCCAGTTGACGAGTTTGCTACTAACACTTGTAGGTCTTACATAGAACATCAACGTTCGTCTGACTGTCAGTCTGTAAAAGTGAACAATTCAGCCAATCTATCCATCCATCCATTTTTTTTAACCGCTTAGTCCTCGCAAGGGTTGCGGGGGGCGCTGGAGCCTATCCCAGCTGGCTTCGGGCAGTAGGCGGGGTATGCCCTGAACTGGTTGCCAGCCAATCGCAGGGCACGCAGAGACGAACAACCATCCAAACTCACAATCACACCTATGGACAATTTAGAGTGTTCAATTAACCTGACATGCATGTCTTTGGAATGTGGGAGGAAACCAGAGCACATGGAGAAAACCCACGCAAGCACGGGGAGAACAATGCAAACTCCACCCAGGAAGGCCGAAGCCCGGAGTCAATCTCACGTCCTGGGAGGCTACCGTGCCCCCAAATTTAAAAACAGCGCTTATAAAAATAATTAACCAGCTTGACTCAAAGATATTTTAGTCCCATTGCAACCGTCGCAAATGTACCGCTTTCAACTTTTCACCTTCTCGAGACCAAAATACACCCTATAGAGTTTTGTCCTATTAAAAAGCCAAGTTCACAAAGTTGACTGTGGACAATGATGTGTGCGTATTGCAAGGGCAAGGAAACAGCTGCAGCCAAGCAGTGGGCAGATGTGGCCTGGGATGCATCGCAGGATGACGGGCAGCATCTGTTTAAGAGCTCTTCAAATCGCTACAAGAGATGAAAGGCCAGCTGAGCTTGAGAATGCGTTAGCTTGTAGTCTACATCCGGTAGAACGCACAGACCTAGCGTAGGATTTATGTAATTGTACCTCATACATCATTTCCAATTATGTCCAAGGCTGATATATGAAAGGGGTCTTTGACAAATTGAAAGGGAAAACATGATAGACTGATTGAAGCATCCACAACAGATGAAGTATGTGGCAAGAATGGTGTTAATAACGAAACACATTTTCTTCTTATGAAGTCGTGACAGAGTGGCAAGCGGCCGTATCCAACTGCAGACGTGTTTTTTTTTTTTAAAGAACGAGGCAGCAGAAGGCAGTAGTAGGGCATTTATTTAAGGGTGGATTGAGAGGCAGATGTGCGGTCTTGGTCTGAGCCAGATTTCGAAAAATAGGTCCACGTAAACAAATCGGATTTTTTCCAAGTCTGAAAAGTACTTGAAATTTGGTAACCGATGAAGCCTTCTCGATGAGAGTCCAAACATCTTTGAAGACAAACTGAGCAGTCCATTTACGATTGAAATTTCAAGGCCTATATTTAAAGTCTAGGCTTGTTGTTTGGCTTTCCTTTAAAGCCACCTCAATATGATGAAGTAAAATGTTGAGTTTGTAGATTGAAGGCAATCCAATTATACATTATATCATTTTGCTGTAAGGTGCTGCAACAGATGAAAAACTGATCATGAATGCACTTCCATTGTGTTTTCAGTTATCCTTTGCTTGAATGTATAAACCCCACATTGGTTGCCGCAATTTTAAAATACGTATCCTGTTATTACAAGGAATACACCATCAAAAGAGGTACAAAATGTTTACAAAATTGATAGCACTGCCCGTGATACACAAACACTAGATGGAATTTCCAAACCATGACAGGAAAATCTGTTTGATTTTGCCCTTTGGTCGTAGAGGAAAAGATGGACATATCATTGGCAATTTTTATTTTGTTCGACCATCTGCTGAGCTTTCCCATATCCGAGGGTTTTTATATCTGCAAAGCCTTCAAAATCTCTTTCAAGGATCACTTTAAAAAATGTTCCAAAAGTACACTTTTATTCCAAGTTTGAAAGAGCGTGTGCCATTTGGACCAGGCTTCTTTTGAATAGATGTGAAAGATGCTGCTCAGGCCAGGCAAATGTATCTTGGTCAAGTCCTGGCAGACAAATCTTCGAGAAGCTGACGGAACCCTGCCTAATGAAATGATGACACGCACTGTCTGCCTTTTTCATTCGGTTCCACTTAATGTGGCACCTTCTTTCCGAGATGCCAAGCAAAATTAATTGCAACTCTCTCTTGGAATGGTGTAGCATTTTCCAAAGGTTTATCATGCATGAATCATTTTATTTTCATTTTCTTTCTGACCACTCCTGCTTCTTCAGTCACTATTTACCATTACAGGTGAATATGTTCATTTTGTTGTACCAGAAGGGGCAATAAAGCAGCAGCAAAGGCCTGATTTAGTGGTCGGACATAAACTTTTACAAGGTGAACCACTATTTTGAGTTCTGACATCAGACCTCGCAGCGTGGATTAGACAAAACTAGCCAAGTGGAACGTAATAAAATCAATGAAATGAGCATTTGAAATGATCATGTGGTAGAATAGAATAGAATAGAGTAGAATAGTGTTTTATAGCCATGTGTACAAGTAAAAAAAGTTTATTGGAATTCTTCTGCACAACCCTGATACAATAAATACGTATGTACAAATTTCAGTACCGTGACACAAGTAAGTACTAAAACCTATTTTAAAAGAGAGAGATTTCCTTTTTTAATGTCCTGAGCCACTAGCCTAACAGTGGCTGGGAAGACTTTTCTGTTAAAGCGGGCTCTGTGAGCATTAATGCTCTCAGGTCAACAGGTCTCAGGTTGTACCCTGAGTCCACCTGCTTGAACAGGTCGTGGGATGGGTGATGGATGTCCTTGAGGATGCTTCGTGCTTTTCTCCTGCTGCGCTGATTGTAGATGGCGTCCATGGAGGGGAGGTCAGAGCCGATAACCCTCTCTGCTGTTTTGGCGACCCTCTGTAGCTTCCTCCTCTCGGCCAGGGTGGTGATCCCATACCGCACCGTTATGCTGCTGGTGAGGATGCTTTCAACGAGTCCTCTGCAGGCCTTGGTGAGGGGTCGATGTTTAAGCCCGGCCTTCTTCAACAGCCTGATGAAATACAGCCTCTGCTGAACTCTTTTCACTGTGGCAGCAGTGCTGAGGCTCTCTGCAATGTGAAGGCGCAGGAACTTATGGCTGACGGTTCGCTCCGCCACAGTCCCGTTGATGGAAAAGGGCTGCGGATAGGTGGCTTTCCTCCTATAGTCCACAATGAGTACTTTTGTTTTGTCTACATTGAGAACAAGTTCGTTGTCCTCGCCGCACACAATGATGCTGTGGACTAATTCTCTGTATCCGGATTCGTACCCTCCATTGATGAGGCCTAGGATGGTCGTGTCGTCTGCATACTTAAAGATGATATTGTTTTGAAGCACAGTCATGTGTATATATTGAAAATAGTTTAGGGCTGAGGCAGCAGCCCTGCGGGGTTCCTGTACTGACTGTGAGTTCTGCAGAAACCTTCTTTTCCATCCTCACCATCTGTGGTCTGCCCGTGAGGAAGTCCAAGAGCCAGTTGCGGGTTGGTGTAGGTACTCCCAGATTTAGCTGTTAGCTTCACCGGCCCTGATGGTATTCATAGATATCGTCTAATTTCCCGAATGTCTGTCCCTTTGACACTTAATCCAGCAATGATATGAAATGATGTTGCTCATTACCAAGATATCTGCTCATGTTTCTTTTTCGTTATCTCCCTGGAATCCCCGGATGGCATTCTGGCCTGATGAAGCCATGTTTTACGGTCTGTGGCCAAGCAAGGTCATGTGATGCGATGCTTGTGCCTGTTGATGCCAATCAATACTCCATTTGCATGTATTTGCTTCAGTAGCTTTGTTGGGGAATTTAGCATCAATTTAGTGAAGTACATTACATAGAACATTTATGTTGCGATGGTGAAAAACGATAATATCGTGTTGCTGAGGAATGGCTCAGTCGTTCGATATAATACACACAATAAATCCTGCAAGTATCTTATGTTGCATCATCTCAGAGAATAATTAAGTCAACTGTTTTTCTGCCTGCACCTCAGCATATATCTTTTGTATTTTGGCTTATAGCGCTTCTTGGTTTAATTTAGGTTCGTCTGCCTACGGATCAAATGTGATTGCATTTTGCTCGGCCTTATCAGTCATTTAGCTTCAAATTGACTGAAGGTTTGGAGAGGCTCACTATATTTGGCCTGTATCGCAATCATTCCCTTGGTCCAGGGGACCCGGTGATCAAGGATGTATCGAGCAGCTTATTGATTTTTAACACTTCACTTCATCTTCATCAAACCGCACTGAGACATCAATGGTCCAAAATAGACAGCACCATGCATCCCCCAAACACCACCCTCAGTTCCTTCCAAAGCCACTCACTCCAATGGCACCCCTCTCAATCCCCGCGGCAGACATGGAGAAATGCGTTATCGGCTTCTCCTCATTTGTCAGAGGAACAAAATTGACATGTGAAGGTAATCAAATCAAAGACAACAAAGCAGATGAAAAAGGCATAACACAGTGACCATAACATCTCATTGAATTCATATTTCATCCAAACAACGATAACCACTCAATTATCTTACATTTTCTTAGAGAGCTGCCTAATGAAATGTGATCTTGTACCACCAATATGTGTTGATAGGATATAGTGCTCTTTGGACTTTTAATCAGAAACCGTGAAATTGCGTCAAACCTCTTGTAGTATGTCTCAACAATGTCAACAGTCTTGGACAGATAGTATTCAAGTTATGAGCAACTCAAAAGGGATTCCATCTTTATTAGTGGAACTCGAAACGAAATGATGATTTGCAGAATGGCAAGAGAATGTGTACCGGTTTGATAGATATTGAATGTATACATCCAAGTTTTTGACGGACGTAATAGGAAACATTTTCTGAATCATGACTTGACATTGTTGGTTTTGATATTCACTCAGGCTCTGAAACTTGTACAACCTATGGTCAGCTATCCTTAAATCTTCGCATATTGCACTGTACGTCAGCAAGTGAAGATAAGATCCACATTCAAAATGAGTCCTTTCTTGACTTGATGATGTAATGTTCTTGTTCTTACCTGGAAAAAGACATTTCTACGTCAAGCCTGTAACGCTGAGCTGCCAGATATCCCTCCCAGCTTGATTTTGATCTCGGAAGAGGATGAAGTCGCTGAGAGCTAAATCGAGCAAAGCTGTTCAGGTAAGGATGGAGGATTGTGTCTCCGTGGCCCAAAAACGAATGCCAGGGTGCTGTGAACAGACTCACCGTAATGATGTGAAGTCATCCAATCGAGTGTGTCCTTTTATTCTAGACTGATTCTGCTTTTGATCAGTGCCTCAGAAAACCTATAATCACTATTGATTGTGTACTTTTGAAAGCAAAGTTGATGTTAAAATCCAAAATAGTAAATGGACTGAACTTTTAAAGAGTACAATTCAGAGTTATAAAAAAATAAAACCGTTTAGTTTGGCAATAAGATGTCAGCACTAGACCTCATTTTAGACAACATCAACAGATTCAGGCATAAAGGGGATTTTAGTTTTACCACTTTTGTGATATATTTTTTCTTAAAAGAAGAGGAGTCAACATGAACTTTTTGTAGGAGCTAGCTCACTATCCGCTGACTGGTGAGGCCAATTTCTGAGGTTTAAACAATTCACTAATTGACAATTTCGAACATCTGTGCAGTTCTGATAGATTTCCGCAACGCAAATGCTTCCATTACACACTGTATGACTTTTGCCTGTGACTAGCATACTACACAGGCAGATTGTTACAGCAGTCAAACGCCATTTCATCACATTTTGAAATCAAAATAATACTCCCAAATCAAATGACAAGGATCGAAAGTTTTCAATGAGCTTCCTTTCACCGAGTTGACCGCCATTTTGACATTTGACGTAAGCTTTTACAAAAATAGTAGTCTATCAGTCCCGAGGTACCGAGCAGTACTTTATAAGCTGCATTATGAATCACATCAAAATTGAATGCATTGAGAGAGAGTAGCACCAAAATGAAGCCACAAGGTCAATGACGGTTGAAGGGGGCATCTATCATACTTGTGTCAAGTCGAGTACACCAAAGCGTGTCACTATCAACAGGAGAGTAAGCAAACGCTTCGCTCCGTAGCGCCTTAATGCCCTTATGCTTCATTGACACATTCATTCCATAGTCTGAGGCGTCTTTGCCCGCAAGGCCACAGTCATCTCCATTTGCTTCCGGAGGACACAACGTGATTCATATTTTTCCAATCTGTGCTTAAATAAGCATGAAACATCACATCAACTGAGAATGGCTGGCAGTGGCTCAGATCGTGCCTGTCAAGCCCTCAACCTCCTCCATTTTCAAACCTTGAAAGTATTCTATTTTAAATGCTGGTTTTTGTGAGAGGCATGGCAAATTTGAATGCAAGAGCTGAACTGGACTGTTTAACATTAACATTCTTCCCCTCCCTCCTCAGATCTGATGATTTTTTTTTTCCTCACCACGAGTCTCATATTGCATGTCAATGAAATCGCTTCATAATATTTCTCTCTCCTCTCGCTACGTCAAGCTAAGTTGATGGGATGATCACGAGGCATGTAGCGTGTCCAATGCATTTCGGAGCCGCTCTAACCTTCACATTCTCTCTGCCCGCCTTGTTTATACAAATCAAAGTGCACACACAGCCAGGCATTACGGTCTGAGCATTGCAACAGTGTGTTGAATTATAATGACGACATTGAAATATTCCACTTGAAAGACTCAGCTATTTGTAGGTCTATATCAGCAATAAAAAAAAAAAATCATTCATTACATTATGTGTTCCCTTTAACCATTGGTGTGTTTGTTTTGGTGCTTTTTAGAACAGTTAAACAGGATTTTATTTTCTTTTTAATGCGAGACAGGCCAGACCAAATGCTCTCCAGGATATGGTCCACAGGCCGTAGGTTCCACACCCCTGAGATATAAAGAATGATGTAAAACAGATATTAAGTGAGTCATCAAATTAGCAATGCATGGTTAATTAAAATCACTTTCCATGATGCGTATTCATACGTGTGTTTCCTCCAATTTTGATTCACCTTATGTGGAGGGCAATGAAGTATTTTAACAAGTAGCAACCTTGAAAGAATAAAAACAAATACACGGTGATGAATAAGTAAGGCAAAGTAATGTTTAATTTGCTGGTTTTGAATGACTGGCCAATTACCAGACAGATTCTCCAGGGATTTTGCAGTATGTAAAGAGCTACTCAACAAATGGATGCGTGAATGGCACAAATCAATTGAAAAGTATGTTTCATTGTTGAAACGGAGCCACATGATAAACGTTCTTGGTTTTAGGTATAAAAACCGTCAAGCTTCTTTGCATTTATAGTTCATTTTGCAAACTCAAGCTAGAGTCCTTTAAGGTATAATTAGAATTTCTAAAAGTTAATGGTCTGTTATTAGCCTATATTGCCTCCAGCATGACATTTTACAGTTCTCAGTCAGCAACAATTACGAAAGTCACAATGCCTTCAAGTTACTATTGGCCCACTTTGAACATCAAGTACAGCAACTACAACATTGGTGATTCAACCTTGACAACAATGAAGTCAGTATGCTGCAGAAAAGCAGAAGGTCATCACATCCACCCTCACTCTCTTTCTTGCTTTTATCCAGACAAAAAGGCATCCTTTGGGAAGAGGAGGCGGGTGCGGGGGGGGGGGGGGGGGTGGACGAGAGGCAAGAGCCTGGATGACTGAGCAGGATTATTACCCTTGCTTGTCTTTTGGATCCTCGCCGCACTAGTCGAGGGTGCCTTGTGCACTTTTCAACTGTATCTTCGTATTTATTATTAAAACGATCAGATGAATCTTTCATGGGCAGGAAATGAAAGAACACAGTGGAGGAGCACATGGAGTGAAGGTAGTGACGAAAACAGCAGCAGAGTAATGGGGATCGAGGACGGAAGGAGCCAGTGAATCAGATGATGGTGATATACTAGATCATAGAGCTACTGTAGTTGGGTAACTGCTACACACTATACAGTGGCATTAGCAGACTGAAGGTTGAAAAATGCTTTATTTATGTGAAGAGGGATAGTGAGAGTGCGTGTGAGAGAGAGGTGTGTGTGAGAGAGATGTGTGTGAGTGAGAGAGCGACGTGTGTGTTTGTGTGTGTGTGTGTGTGAGAGAGAGATGTGTGAGTGTGTGTGAAAGAGAGGGATAGAGATATGTGTGAGTGTGTATGTGTGAGAGAGATGTTTGTGAGAGAGAGAAAGAGGGAGGGAGGGAGAGAGAGAGAGATGTGTGTGTGTGAGAGAGATGTGCGTGAGCGAGCTTGAGATTGAAAGAACCTGCTGCTTATCTGGCTGCCTATTACAACATATCAGCAAACATTCCAAACTTACGTTACTGTGGTTGTAGGCTATAACAGTATCTGAATATGTCGTTGTTTGCGCTCTGATGCAATAGGGCTGCATGAAAAAGCCAATAAAGCCTCCTTTCAAAGTTTGGTTCCATCAAGTTTGGCATTCCACACACTTTTATGGTGTGCTTTTTTTCCCTTTGTAAAAGATCATAATCGATATGTAGCCTACAATTCTGTTTTGGTAATGGTTGCGGTAATGTATTACAGTTATCAACTATCCATTGATTGGTTGACATTTAAAATTCACTTATGCCTTAGAATGGAATTTGTGTGTGGAATGGCCATTTTAGCTAATGCCATCTTGAGAGTTTCCATTCATGGTAGACTGAACCAAACTACTTTATTTGGCTTAAAGGATTAAACTGATTTTACAGTGCCGCTCACCATTGGCAAAGGTTTCATACGTAATCGTCACGGGGATGATTGGGAAGAAGGGGTGCTCTTGTTTAGTGCTGTTACTGCTTTTATTTTAATAGGTTTCTGCTCTCCGTTTTTGTTCCCACTTGCTTGCACTACAGTAGGTGAGCTGGAGTCACTATTTACTAACCCTTCATTTGTGAACAAAACACTTTGATTTGAAACGTTTCTGTTTATTCAAATTGACATGAAGATTGCTGTGTTACCTCCCTAATGCTTGCTGTTGTTAGCTGCCATATTCTTATCGCTGGTGATTAAAAGGTAGACTCTTACCCTATTTGCGGTTAATTTGACGTTTATAAATGTTCGACGTGCTTTCCTTTAAAGAGTGGTTAAATACAGTTTTTTTTTTTAAGTGTTTCATTATTGGACTGAAAAATGAATCCATTTACGTTATGTTTATATTAGCTTGTCTGTTAGACCCCTAAACAAGAGGTTAAACTGGGGGGACAATAAGCATCATACTGCACAACACAATAAAACACCTACAATGTTTCTCTTGTGTACTTGTTTCCTAACACATTGAGGAGCGATAAGCAGACATTGTGTGAGCGAAAATAAAATAAAATAAAATAAAGATAGGGATGAGTGTTTTTTATGGGACACTTTGGGGAGCAGAGGGGCATTAAAAAGTAAGACAGAGTAGAAAACTGGAGACATTTAACTTTTGAAAAAAGTGATAAAATGATCCGCTTGTGAAAGATGGTGAAAGGCTGTATTACTTTGCAAAAAGAGGACGATTGTATGCGAGATGAAAGTTGACCACGGTTACACCTCTGGGATCAGAGGAACTTGAATCCTGCCTGTTAAACCCTCAGATTAATCCTCTAACGCAAGCACCAGAAACAGGTCAATACTGTCCGCTGTGTTTTTCAAATTCATCGTGAAATATGATCACAGCGTGTCACAGCATGTGGTATCCCACCCTCTCACACGCCCAACCGCAACTGAGAGCTCAGGGAGCAGCGGCAGAACAGCCACAAGGCCATACATCACACACATCCCATAAAGTCACTCTGTCCCCATGCAATGCTCCCTCAGAGGGGGCGCTTCACAAGCAACAAAGCTCATCCGGACCCCCCCGGAGATTAACCATAAAACCATGTGTCTCACAACTATTTTTATATCCCAATATTAAGTATTGAACATGTCTAGGCCTTTGGGAAATAGTCATATTTTTTACCTGGTGCTTTATCCAGCCTCTGCCATCATACGTCCAAAGATGAAATCCACAAGATGAAGTCTCACAAGGCAATTTTGAGAACACTTTGCAGGGTTTCACCCACAAAGCTGGGCCGGGTGGACCGGGTACCCGAATTGGCCCTGGAAAATATTTTTCAATAGGGGTGTGGGGTTCACCAATGTATTCATGGATGGAGGACGAAGACAAGCGCTGGAACGCCAACATGTATTGGCTGACTTTGCGGCAGACAACAATGGACCAACATCCAGCGATTACTCTTCGTCGTTCGTCAACGGTGAAAGTGAGTGTGCACAAGCAAGCAGCCGGTGACTACTATTCATCTACGGCGTGGGGCGAGGTTCAAGAATTGCTCGGCCAGGCTTACAAAACAACTATAAATAGTTCTGCATTTGTGACATTGGGACTTTTGATGGTTCCACTATATCAAAATTACAACCTGGAACTTGCCTTACTTACTTGGTTCATGCTGGGGCAGAAAATGGCCTTTTGCATGCTGTTTCCACAAAGTTTATGGGCATGGAATTATCCAAAATATCTTGGAAGATAAGGATTAACATTCAAGCGGAACGAAGTAGTTTTACTCAAACACAGATTGATGAATGAATTGGTTGAAGAGGTGTGTCTCAATGCATTTTTCCATGTCAAAAGCGACTGACTGCCAGCAGCCCCTTCTTCTTCCCAAAATGTTTACAGCAAATGCACTTAGAGCCAATTACTTTCGCATCTTCCTCCGCTGAACAATTTAAATGAATGTTAAACAATCGGTCCGTTCGTGTTCGTCGGGTTTACAATTGCTCCGAAAGCAAACAAGCAAAATGCAACACTCAGCCAAATATCATTAAGCGGCAAGCGCGCCCTCATGAAGGTGACATTTGGCTGAGTCATAATTGATGCGGGCATGTTTTGTGAAAGATGGTAAACAGATGAACATCACGAGAGCAGATGGAGCATCTGTCAATCTGACATTTAGTTAGAACACTGTCCAACTGTCTCAGTGCGGGCCTGTTTGTTTGCTTTCTTTTGTTTTCTCCATTAGCACAGTTTAAACAGAACTCCTACGTGAATGCGTCTGTTTGGGCAAAGGATATTGATTGAGCTTAAATGCCACCTGGCTAAAATATTGCAATATGAAGTGATTACAAGGTGAGGGAGAAAGGTTTGCACAAAAACTGTAGCTGTAACATGACAAAATTATGTTCTCTACAAATGACAAGGGACCATCTTAGGTGAAACATTTTCTTTTTCTTTTTAAAGACTAAAAGATTTTGTTTACCTTGACTAGTTTCGGCGTCAACTGCGAAACGAAACCTTTTTGTCTTTAAAAAGAAAAACTCAGACTGTATAGATTAGAAGACAAGATGATGTTTTTTTTTAAACCATTAGGTGGTTATTATTATTATTTTCCCCGAGAGCTCAGTATTATTCATTTGGCAGTCTTCCCATCATCATCATCGCTGTCTATTTAAAACAAAATAAAAAATCTGTTCATGCATGCGAGTTTGTGCTCTTTAATTCACCTGGAACCTGTTATAAATGCAAGACCCTTCACCTTAACTGGATACTTTAGAGTCCCGCCAGAGTCGTGAAATTGTCAGAAGGCCAGAGGAAGGATCAAGGGAAGGAAATATGAAGCAAAGTGAAATCCAACACCAACTAGGCACCACCCTCTACTTACAACGTTACAAATCCAGAATCTTTCACCAAACCCAGAGACATCTGAATTCCAACAGGATTAGGGAGACAAAAATAGACCAGAGGAAAGACTAAAAGAAGAATAGATGAAGCAGAGTGAGATCTACAAACGGCAACCTCCACTGATTCAGCGACCAGTGGGAGAAACAAATTCTTTTTGAGTTTCAGTAGATACTGGTGTGGTGGATCTGGCGGTTTCAAGGGGAAGCCGTATCAAACTGTGAGCCAAGACCACACCTCCGATGCTCCATTCATTCTTAATGTTTTATCTGGTGTTAATCTGTGTGCTTGAGGGTTTATACTGTTGAACAGGGAGTGCGTCAAAAAGGCCACTTGAACACCGTGTGCTAATCTTTCAGTCTGGAAAGTCGGCGTCAGTAAAGCATTATCCAAAATGAGCTGTGAAAGTTTCTTCTCGCCTGACGCTTTCTCTCACTCTTCCTGCCGCCGCTCGACCTGCTTCCCACCTCGCTAATGGCACATCGGCTTCCTGCAAACACGCTCCGCCCCGTAATGGCCCAGACAAATAACAAGCTCATTTGAAAGAGAGTGCGATACTGACAGACAGCCATTTAAGGGCGCTCACATTACGAGACCCTGTCGACTAACTAGCCAGCAGCCATTTCCTAGCCTCTGTTTTAAAATCATTTTCACACTTTCTCCTTAAACAACAACAACAAATCCTGACTTTATTAGATGTGACGTCTGCACTCCATTTTATGAGGCTCCATCTCAATCTCCCTTTTCTGGACCTTGATGATGATATATGACGCCCCCTCTCTTAATTGCAGGACTCGGTCTTGCACAGTCATACAAGAAAACCATTTGGCGTGACGAATGGACCTCTCCCCATACCAATGAGAATAAATGGCCTTTTTATTGACGGATTCATTTCAATGGGCCATGTTGTCCATCGGCCGGCGAAAAAAGTCTTCCATGTGTCAGCCGAGAGGGAGAGCGGGATCGGTCGCTTATGGTTCCTGTTTGCCCTTCGAGCTCTCATATATATATATATATATATATATATATATGACTATGTACGCTGGTAGCTTGAAGTGTGAAGTATCTGCTGTAAATATTTGTTTTTGTTTTAAACTATAAGCATGCATGAGCAGAAAAGGACTCTTGTGACTGGTATCCTGCAGTTGATTTTGGTCTGTGCTGAGTAACTGATGGTTTTGAGAGTTTCTTCTGAGGTTCAATTCTCACTCTGTGACGGTGTGAATATGACGCCCAATTCACACTGACTGCGGAACGGACGCTGCGAGGAATAGAAAGCATTCGAGTCTGCGTGTCAATTCACACCAGCTGCGGTGTGTATGTGGTGCGGAAGGGATGCGATGCTGCGGAAGGTTTCCGCAAGTGTTCTATTTTTTTCTGGACGCACGAGCCGAGCGTCGGCATCAAGGTAGATCTGGTATATTTTAAAATAAAACTGTTTGCAAACTCATTTTTTGGGGGAAGGAAGCTAGCTAACTACATAGCATGACATGAGTCTGACATTTAAGACAAAAAAACGAACTCAGAATAAATTGAACATGACAAAATAACACTATTTAAACACAAAACGTACTTACCCATGGTAGAAGAGCCATGGTAGAAGTCCCAGAAATAATGTCCGAAAGCATATCGATGTGAAAACAGGCAAATGTGGCTATTGCTTACCTATATTGGGTAGATGCCACGAACTTCTGACTTCCGGGTTTCACACATCAGCGTTGTTTCCGGACACTGATGGCCGCGTTCCAACACTTGCACCCCCAACCGTGCGGTCCCGCCCATCGGCGGGAGAGCGCAGGGCATCTCAACTCTCTGAAATGCTTCGGACAACTGAGACAGACACACTACACACTCGCACCCGTCGACGTGAACGCGCAACCGGCACAAAGGCGGAAGCGCAAGAACTGGGACGCGGCCCACCTGTCACAAACAGGAAACGGAAACAACGCTGATGTGTAAAAACCAGGAAGTCAGAAGTCCTGCCTCCTCCGTGGCATATACCCCATAGGACTCTATATACACGGTTGTTATCGCGGGAACTCAACCGGGTGCAGATTTCGTCAGTGTGGATTAAGCCAAATGGTGACCAAATGGTGACCAGAATCTGAATCTGATTCCAGTAGTCATGTGGAAGACTGAGACAGACGTGTTGCTTCTGTTAGGTCATTCTTTGTACTTTTACTTCATTTTAAGTTATAAAGGTAGGTTTCTACTTCCTACTCTTGTTCAAGTCCTGTTGGCTTGATAGGACTCTCAGCCAGAGACAATATGGAGCAAAATAAAGGAGTTCGATTGGGATCTGTGGCGTCGGCGCATTTGAGTCACATCAATTGATGCTGATTGATAACAAGCAACACTGAGTGAAGATGAAGACAGCTACATTAGCTTCTCACCCGAGCTGGGAACTGGCTAGCTGCCAATATGCTGTCACCTGTGATTAAAAGGTACTGTTGTTTGTGTGTAATGTTTTCCAGGTTTTCCTTTACATTAGCGATTGGATTTTATGTTAAACAAATTGTGCTTTTGTGACAGTTAACAGCTGAATTAAATGAAATTAAAATGCTACTGCCATTTTTTATCCAAAATGCTTGCAAAGTGTGAAGTCTCTTCTTCCCATGGAATGAGACAATCTTTTGAGGAGATGTGCCAGGACATTGTTTGAAGCAGACAGTAGAAAATGGCAGAAATTTCCATCTGTTTGGATTTTGAATTTGCCATGGAAGGATGGCTTTTTCCACGCCACTTTTAAACCATGGTCCTCCCAGTCGGCCCAGGCCCGATGCTTCGCACTGCCTGATCCTGGTTGGTCTGTGTATGGATGGGTTTTCTGTAAACCTCAATAATGCCCTCACCATTATGATTGGCATTTGTAAAAAATTGTTCCAATTATAATTGACCTCGATGGGGAAGTTTTAGTTTTGAAAGTTGACCAAATGGCGTGTAGGCCAGCGGCAAGTAATTGTTGTCGACCTCCACTGTACTACTTTGCGTGTCTGCTGATATTCTTGGGAGATCATCAAACATCTGTTTTGTATTGCTAATCCACAATTCTGTCACCTTCCCAAGTCCAACCTGCTTCTTTGTGTGTATCCTGATTTACTGCTCCACATTTGGCTCATTTGAAGACAGCATTTGATTGATGACGGTTTAATGTTCCTTGCTCATGTTTTGCTGCTGCCATTACGGTCTCTCCATCAACATTTGCACTGGTTCTAACAAGGAATAAATTGTTAATTTATCTTCCTCATATCAGAGGCTATTTCAGTTTTTCTAAAGTCCTGGGAGGCCCGTAAAAATATGATAAAAGTGTAATGCAACGATCGACATAACAGTTCATCTGAGGTTTTATTTGTTTTTAGAATTGCATGGTGGGTCGGCGCTCACAGGCCCTCCCCTTTAATTTAATTGTAATTTTTGTCAGAAATGGACCAACATGCAAACTATTAAGGCCTTATTAGTCGTTTGGATCTTTTTTTAAAGGCAGTGTGACTAATACAAAACACAACAGTGACATTTAACTACCTTATTAACTTAATAAACCCTGCATACATATGATCAACCCGAGCCACCATTTGGTCTCATTCCATGTAGTCGCAACTACAATGCCTTATCATTTATCTCAGTTTCTTCTTGTGCTACTTAGCCCCAACATGCTCTTACGAAGATGTTACTAAGTGTAAATGATCACAATAGGTTTCAAAATATTAACTCATTCACTGCCATTGACGGCTTCAGACGTCAAAAATTCATTTGAACTATTTCTTAGTTTAACATGTTTTCCACTTTTAACAAAAGTATGAAAACCTATACAAAGGTTGTTATTGTACATTTAGAACAGATATACAATTTGTGATTAATCGTGAGTTAACTATTGAAGTAATGTGATTAATTACAATTAAAAAATGTAATTGCCTGATGACCTAATTTTTAATAATATTTTCTTTTTTTAAATAATCTTTTTTCCAAAAACCTAATTTTTAATAACATTTTCTTTTTGTTTTTAAAATAATAATTTTTTCTTTTTTTTAAGAAAAGATTATTAAAATTAGGGCGTCAAGCGATAATTTTTTAAAAATTGTAATTAATCACAAATTTTATATCTGGTCTAAATGTATAATATTCTCTTGTTAACAAAAGAGGGAAACAAAGTTAAACTAATAGAAATAGTTCAAATGAATTTTTGCCGTCTATAGCCGTCAATGGCAGTGAATGAATGAGTTAATTAAGGCTAAACTAGGAATAAGCTGTTAAGAAAATGGATGGATGGATGGATAGTTTGCATTCTTATGGCTGCCATAGAAATTAGGGATGGATATTCAACTGAATTTTCTTGACTGAGCAATGATCAATTAATGGATTTTTAAAGAATCTTTAAATGAAGTTGCACAATGGAAGTATGGACAAAACACTCATCAAGCCAGAGAAGCTAATGTTCCAGTCATTGTTCCTTCTTGGCAGAAGTCGAATACACCGTCTCCGTTACAGGTCATTAACCAGGTGCAAACTTTCTTTGTTATTTAGGCCGTAAGGTTTTTCTCTTGTAATTATAATTTGGACAGCATGACGAGAGAGCAGTGACAGTCCTCGTGTTTGGGGGTTCGAATCAAGTGTAAAGTTAACATGTTCTCCTTGCACTTGTCTGGGTTTTCTCCATTGTTCTGTCTTCCTCCTACTTTCAAAAACATGCATGTTAGGCTCATTAAAGACAAGTCTTCATTGTCCATAGGCAGACATACTTGTTTGTCTGTATTGTATGTACACTTAAAACCATTCCAGGTACACTCAGCTGGGATAAGCTCCAGCTCACTCGTTAACCTAATGAGAACAAGCTCTGCACAATGGATTGATAGATAGATAGATTAAATGTGGAAAACATGCTAGATTATTATATTCGGGGTTTTTTTCTTTCAGTGTAATCTCCTGCTTCATTCTCTGCTGTTTTAATTGCCTGCTGTTTGCCTCAAACTTGGTCCCTGCACCCGCCCCCTTGGCCCTTTCTCGGTGGTTCGTCTGCAGTTTTTACGACTTGAGCATCTGCTGTACGATATCCACCTCGGATGAAGCCTCCACTAATAGAGAGGAGGTGACCATGAACAGGTGGAGTCTTGCTGTGACAGCAGGGGGCACTCTTCTGCCTTCACAGCCATTTGTTGCTGCCTCTCCCCTGCCGGCATGAGAGTGCTTCCACTATGCAGAATTCAGACTTTTATTCTTCGGGTTGGATATGTGTGTGTGCATGTGTCCTTTGATGTACATGAGAAAAGACCAAGAGGACTCGTTAATATGTATGGCCAGCTGTACGTGTGTATGTTCAAGTGTGCGTGTGCGTAGGTGTGTGTTCAAGAGCGTGCTCTTAAGCACATGCGTCTTGCACCATGATGACACTTAAGGTCGTGTTAAAACAGTTAGTGATGTCAAATGCATGTCGATTGAATGAGGCATGTCTTCACTCAAAGGGGCCATTTTGTTTTCCCAATTTAAAACAATTCCTTGGAGTCTCATTAACATTCTTTCGTTAAAATGCCCCAAGGATCAAGAGTTATATATTTGTGCTGAAATTAGCTGCTTTCTCCTCTAAGTGAGCGACTGGGCACCCCGCCCCATACACGGCAGAGCCAATTGTGAGTATGGATTTTGTTGCCATGGAGATTGGGGTGGAGCTAGAACACAGTGTGAAAAAAAAAAGTGCCTATATAAATTTAGGCAATGGTTCATATGCTACATTATGTGCCAATTATTGGAAGCTAACTTTGTTAACTAATGCTAATTTGTGCATTCAATGCAGCTCTGCTTATCCTTTGGCTTTGAGGTAGCGGGGATGTCACACCAGTGATTGCTGTTGATATTTCGACATAATCGTGTTTCTGATTATGTAGTCCATCAGTTACTTGAACGTAGCTCTGGAACCAAGGTGGTCATGTCATGGGTGGAAAGGGGGGTGGGTGTTATGTAAATTAGGCCTAGATTTACATTGTATTGGGATTTAAGTGCAGAAGGGCTCACAGACACTTTTTCAGAAAAAGGACAAAAGATTTACTTGGTTGTTTAATTTCACACATGATAGACCTGACTATTTGTATACAAGCAATTAAAAAGTCAATATTGCACAATATGCCCCTTTAAAACGTTTGTACAGTTGTAAAAACAAGACAAACGTCTGGTCTCTTAAGTGGTTGTTCATGGGGATTCGTGTACGAAGGTTCACATCCACTTCCTTTGCCATTTGTAATATGTTAAGCAATTATCTCTCATATTAACGGACAGATCTGTCTGCCAAGTTCCATTGAGCGCCAATGATTTGTTCTTTAAAGTGTGGTGTACATGACGTTTAAGCTCGCGATCGAGGAGAAATCACTTTCTGTCAGTCGCATTGAAATTGGAAACTGAAATTGGTCTGTTTCACGCTGACTATTTGTTACTTTTTATGCAGGCGCTTTAGCCCAATGAATCCTTCAAATTGATTCCTGGCCACATTTGGACCTCTGCAAATGTTTATGTTATCACTTGCTGAAAACAGAGCTATCTAGTTGATCCTTTTCAAATTGATGTTTTTTTTTGTAAGTGTATTGTTTTCCCCCAGGAAGCTTCCTCAGATGGCCACCATTAACTCACAGTGCACATTGTCGAAGAGTAAATATCCAAATGTCAATGTTTAAAGCTTAAACTGCGAATGAAATTAAACACAGTGGAAGCCTGTATAAATAAAAAACGCCCCTAAAGTAAAATTTTAACCTCAATATATAAATTGTTGAAAAGCTGTGGGTGAAATGTAGTCAGTGTCAACAACACAAATACCAATGTCTCTAGACTTCAGCTCATTTAGCTCCGAAAGGATTAACTCTACAAGTGGGCTGTGCTTTTTGTATGCTTTTTGTTTGTTTGTATCATGGAAACAAAAATATAACTTATCAGCATTCCTCTCTTGGCTGCTCCAGTGTAATGTGGCTAATAACAGATGCAAGGAAGTTAGCTAGACCGATACAATAGCTAGCTAGCATTTCATTTTTTATCTTAACACATAATATATATATTTTTTTTATATCACGTTGACAGTGGTTAACTTATTTTTAAACTTCCACGATCGCTAAGAAACTTTGTTAACTGAAAAGTTGTGGGTTTTTTGGAACCAATTTCTTGTGCTTGTTCATGGGAAAGTGTTGAAATTGTGTCCGACCTTGGACGTTCCCTAGCGTCTCAAAGTGACCGTTGGTCTGCACGACACTTTAGTGATTACACCTTATTTGTTATGTTTGCCTGTATTGTTGCTCAGGCTTGCTTGTCTGTGTCATTTGTTTAAGAAACTAATTAGCTCGTTGTTATCGGCTTTGTCCTATTTTATGACCTCATTATGCAGAAGGAGCCTTTAAATGCAGTGGGGTCAAGTTGTTTCTTGTCGATTACATTTTGATAGCTGCTGTGAGGAATAAAATGTTCGATTTCTGTTGTGGACACAAAACAGAATCCATCCATCCATTTTCTATGCCGTACTACAATATTCTGCTCTTCTACTCTTTTCAGACTCTTCCAAAGTATTTCCTTATACTTTAGTATTAATAATCCAGACATGCTTGTCAGACTGATCATGTGTAAGAATATGCAAATGTTGGCCTTGCAGCAACAGCATTGTTCGTTTCACTGAGTGACTTTTTGCTACTTCTGTGCCGCTTGCAATGCCAGAAGGAGAGCAGCAATGAGGGGGCGCGGGGTTTCTCTCGGGGGCACGGTCAACCTACCGTCACTTCACTTGCATTCAACTCAACCATTATCCATTAACGTTGTCATGAATGGTTGAAGATGTCGTTAGTCCATATTGAATTGGTTGCATCTCAAATTCGAGCGATGCAGATTACAGACATCCGTCCATCCATCCAAGGCCCTTTACTTATTTATTATTTATGGAATACTTGTCCAGCAATTGTCTTAATTGCATCCTTGCGGGCATTTTATGGATTAATTTGAAATCCCCGCGGCTGTAAAATTGGGACACAATCCAAATAAAACTGTGACCTATGACATAACTAACCTCATTATAAAAGGAAAACGTTTATTGTACTGGCAGATCTGAAAAGATGAATGATTCTGTAAGATTAGTAAATAATGGAAATCGTTCAAAAAGTCAGAAGAAAAGTCATCCATTCTGAGGTTGAACTGTTGCCAGTAAATGTCAAATCATTAAGTCTTCATTTGAATGAATCAACGTTTGCGTCAGAGATAAGAAAACAATCTCTTAACGAACAATGTTAATCAGTTTTATTCTCAAAAATTACGAAACTTCTCTACCTTGCTATGTCCCTTATGCTGTAATTGTTTTCAGTTGCTATGCAGTTGCTATGGTCCTGTATGAGCTTCCGCTCATAGTTTTAGTCTTAGTCTGATTTTGTCATCTCGGCCTTTATTCTGTCATCTAGAATTGTGCATTGCTCTAGCGCGAGTTACTGAATGACACCTTTGTCAGTACGTCGGGGTTCGAGCGGATCGTTTCTCTGCATCAAGATTTATTAGCCAAGTGTTTTCTTGGAGGTCATCTGCAGCCAGCCCTGCTCACAGTTGTAACTTTATATTTTTGTCTTGTCTGCATTTGGGTCCTAACTCCGCACCTCACGTGACATCGGGATCAATGATCAATTAAGGATATCTTCAATTGGATAACAAGTGAGGGTGAGTGTTTTTCCTGGCAATTCATCTTATCCAAATTATTCAACCTCAATGTGTTTGAGTTCAGTTGGCAAATTAAACAGCAAAGACGCAAGACTCCCTAAAAGTGCAAAGAGAATTTCCACATAAGAAACAACAACTCTGTTTATGTTAAATATTGATTTGTCCTTTCAATTTGACTGCATATGATGCATGGTTGGCCAAATAATAACGTTGATTGATTGTGCTGTAAACATCCGTAATGCATTGTTAGTGTCGATGGTCTCAGTGATTATTCTTATGATTGAGCTTATGAGTGTTCCAATATTGAATGGTGTGTGTAGAAATTGTCCTCCCTTGCGCGGATGCTCGGAAATTTATGACTGGCTTAACTTTCTCAGCCAACATTATTGAACAGATTAAACATGATCAATGGTGTCTGTGTCTCGTTTTTTCCACCTAAATACATATCCGTTATGTTCACTTAAATGTGATGAGAGCTGTGTTTTTTTCAGACTGCTTTCACACTATTTGGTCCTAAGACAGCTTTATAGCAAATATCCATCAGGAGAAAATGATGCATCCATTAAGCACGCTGACGGATGACTTTTCATTCAATTATGACGCATGGCTTTTTACAGCAAATTTCCTCGCAGTGAAATGTCAATATCATGGAGAGCATTGCTTTGGCCGTCCGCGTCCTTCCTGCCTTTTCACTTGCACTTATGTGGCTGCAGCCATTAGGAACAATGCTGTCCTAAATGAAGTTGATTGAGTCATCTGAGCATGGCCTTGAACAGGATTTTTAAAAGCTAAATGTTATGAAGAAGCAGACATATGACCAGAGGTGGGTAGTAACGAGTTACGTTTACTCGGTTACACGGTACTTCTAAGAGTAGTTTTAACACACGATACTTTTTACATTTACTTGAGTGTGAAGAAGAAACGCTACTCATACTCCGCTATATTGTGCTACACGAGAGTCGCTACCCACTGCTCCATTCATACATTAGATTTAACGTATTTTCACTCCGCTTGACTGACATAAGGAAATGCGGCCCAGGCATGATGAGAACCCAAAAGAGTCAACTGAAAGATGGTGCTTTTTGCTTTAAGAAACTGACACCTGCGGTTGTTAGACCGGGAGGCAGGGCCGAGCGAGCTACGCCACAATTTGTGAATGGATCGTGCAAAAGTTATTTTTTATTTTGTTTTGTTTTGAAGATGCCAGCACTTGTGCATCATTTTATGTTTTTGTCTGTCTGATGACATTGATTTTATATATTTTTTATTTTTTTACTTGATTAATATTATAATATAATATTAATATTTTGAAGTAACGCTACTCTTACTTGAGTAAAAATTTTGGCTACTCTACCCACCTCTGCATATGACATACCAGTGGTATGTACATTTTGACTTATTGTATATGTTGGCCAGATTTTCAAAATTGAAAACCAGGACACTATCATTTCACTGAAAATCAAATATACTGTACAATAAATTCTCACCAGGAACTACTTCTAACAAAATGAATCGCGAGTTAATCTGTTGCTTGTTATTACTTGAGCTAATACTAATTGCTATCTTGGTTGACAGTTCAACAGCGCCAAACAAAGCAATGCACTCACCATTATCCAACCTTTTTTAAATTATTTTCTCCACTTTTGGCAGCTGTTGGAAGTTGGCTGTGTCATTCTCCTTGCGGTCCCACGTTGTATCACTGGAAACATGCCGCCAGAAATGCTCCGTTCACATTCAGAAGTAAGTTCGTAAGTAACTGCAGCGTTAGCATATTAGGACTGCATTTCCCATGATTCATAGAGACGGTAACATGAAGTAGTTCTAGTTCCGGTATGATGAAAACTTGCGACATCTGCCAGTGCAGATGAGAATGAGAAGCCAAACGTGAAATTAAATATGAAGGAATTTAACATTTAAATTATTTTTTAAATTGGTTTATCGCATGAATTGCTAAGACAAACGTGTGATTGACATACACGCGGGGGGGGTGAAATGGGATGAGACTTGCATAAAAGTGGGTCAAAACAATGGGGCTGGTGAAATCTGCTGGCACTAGGGACACAAGGATAAAAAATTTGACTATGTCTTAATTGTGACTGTTTGGGAAATCTGGTCAACCTACGATAACAAGCAAGACAAAAACAACTCTAAATTGCGGTTACGGAGAAAAGACCAAATCAACATTAAACACTTCAGAATGAGAATCTCAGAACTGTCAAGCAGGCAAGGGCAGTGTGGAACAGTACTTCGAAGCCGTGTAGTACGCTTGTCGACATGACATTGTACATGTTGCAGGTGATTTGTGGTGCTCTGTACACACCGAGCTCAGTAGATGAATTATTGATCGCGTTTGAGGTATGGAAAGCAACGTTGATCCCTTATAGCCGCTACATCTCCTCCATCACTTTCTTTTTTTGTTTTCTTCTTTTACCAGCGGAACAATTACTTTGGAAAGCCACTCCCGAGTGAGTGACCTGTTATTATTCCTGGAGTAAATTTGGAGTTGATTGGATCCCGGCTGCCAATTAACGGTGTCTTCATAAGGAAGTCTTATCACCGGGATGGAATAAACATGCAGAAGGGAGGCAGGCATAATTGCAACGCACTGCCGAGAGACTTAATCAAACAGCTTTCTGAATTGATATTCACAAAATGTCTTCATAAACATAAGGTGGCAGTTGTTTGCAATGAAATATCTAAATGCAAAAGCAGGAAGAAGAAATAATAAACCAGGTTTGGACATTTCTAACCTTGTTTTGAGCGAGTAATGTTTACTTTCAGACAGATGATGTTGGAAAGGACACACGTGCTGCCTCAAAAGCTTCAACAGCACATTCGCCTTATGGAGCTTTATTGTCGTTCCGAATGTGCATATCACCAGCAACACCTGCGGCCCTAGTGTATGTGTATGTGCGTGCGTGCGCACGCATGCTTAATAGAAGCTACGCAGCAGTGAAAAGATCAAGCTTATCCTTTGTGACAATCGCATTGAAGTCCTTTTGGAAAAGTGGGTGTTTCAATTTTCTTCTGTGGAGCCCCCACAGCCTCACTCGGCTCACACTTGCCCCCCCCCCCCCCCCCCCCCGATCAAAGACACACATGCACGCACGCACGCACGCATGCGCGCGCACCCTCTGATAGGCTGCCGGACAAACCATTGACCTTCCCTTTGCAATCTCTTAGCTGGATCAGTAGGCCATTCTTCCATGTAATGTTTACATCTCTGTGGGCCATTTGCTCCACAATAAGGTCTCTGCCTGCCTTCGCTCCGCAACCTCCACCGAGCTTGTTTTGACCGCTTTGGCTCATGGCAAGGACATCGGAGCATTTCTTATTGGTCTTGCAAAAAATGGAGGGTTTAGGGGGTCACGCTAAAAAAACAGACATTGCAATGCAGTGTGCTGTCAAGAATACATTTCCATTAATGCAGACGTGTATATGGTGCTGTAATGAAGTGGAACAACTAGGGCATAATAATCAATTAATTGATCGTTTCAAGTTTTGTCGCTTGTGTGGAATTGGTTCGTGATTAATATTGTCTTGAAGCAATTGAGGCGAAATGAAGTGTCCCGAGTTGGATTTATGCTACATGGTTACACAATAACCTTTTTTTTTTTTTTGGGCACAATCTGTGTCATGGGAACAAAAAAAAAAGAGAAAAGAACAGAATTGGTTAGCCTCAATCAGCATTGGGCCTCTTCCAAATACGGATGTGAATATGCGATATAGGCACTTAAGCAGAATTGGTCTTGAATCCAACCACCATGTAATAGAAAACCACGAGCTAACTATAGCCATGAAGACGTTCTATCTTGTAGCATAATTCTGAACAATACAATTGCTTGGAAATGTATTCATTGTTAATCGTCAATTTTCCCTTTTTAAAAAAAAATAAATTCTAGTTAAACTCCTTGAAAAATTGACTTAGAATTTCTAAGTGCATCAACCTTTACTAAGCTTTTTCAAGGAAATATCACTCTCTATATTCTTAGTGAAGAAACAAAGCTGCGATCTTAATTTAGCACCTGTGACAAGCGCAATTAGGTCATTTTCGCTAATCTGAAACCTAATGTTCATTTGTAAACATTTGAAGACTGCACGTAGGGTCTGATGGTACCGATCTGCAAATAAAGTGAAGCGCCCATCCGAAAACATCTCGTCAGTTGATGGCGCAGAGGGATGACTGGCTACAAGCTGTATAGCTTTTATGCCTGTTGGAGGATTACTTATGGAATGTTTATGTTTATGTAGGAGAGCGACTCTCAGTATGGATGTGACAGCAGGCCGTGGGCGGAGTCTATAATGCAGGAAAAGGTGAATGGTGCACTCCCTTTCGGAGGCTAATCACTCAGTCATGGCGAGTTCAGCCATTAGCAGGCTGCATTCGAACCCAAGTGGCGTGTGTTCAGATGGATGCAGCTGCCATCGATCTGCCACGGCTGGACAGTCACACTAATGAGTTTAACCATAAGCAAGAAAAATGTCTCTTTCCATCTCTCTCTCCGCCATTCCCCCCAGTCTTATTTTAAGTCAACAACCAGTAGAATCCTACCCGTGAACCTTGCAGGGAATCCTTCGCACCCAATAGGAGCCATATTTTGTTTATGTATTTGGATAGAATTGTAAAGCTAACTGTCACATTGTATTTTGCTTTTTTGCTGTTTTTCTGCTTTTAGACCATTTAACTACTTAGAATATCTAAAGCGTATAATAATATCTTTTAGCAGTTCCGCTTTTTTAGTGCCAATCCGGCAGCCGATGGTTGAGCTTAATATCTTTAGCTAACTACTTCTAGCTTGGTACAGTTCAACAGCAAGTAAATACACTTACCAGCACCCAGTATGCTACTTCTTTGCTCACCATTCGGTCCCGGCTGGCTTTGTTGTTGCGCTCCGGGAGACAGAACAGCCCGTAGGAATGTAACGATAACGATAATATTGTGATATCGCAATATTAAAACTGCCACAATATTGTCGTCCTCATGTCACGATATTAAAAGTAGCACATCTGTTAAAAAAGTCCGGTTGATATCCATTTGTGCGGTTCTAGCACCCTCTGGTGGCTAGTTTTTAGTGCAGTTTAATTTTCACAAGGAATGTTTTGGTCCTTCTATGTTTAAAAACAACACTATTGGTCAGATGAAGGGGAACATATTATGCTTGTGAACCAAGTTAATGGGAAATGGACTGCATTTATATAGCGCTTTAACGACACCATGGTGCATAAAGCGCTTTGCAATTAAGCCTCACGTTCACCCATTCACTCACACACTGATACACCAGTGGTCAACTGCTACCATGCAAGGCGCTGCCAGGTCCTCTGGGAGCGAATCTGGGTTCAGTGTCTTGCTCAAGGACACATGGTCACCAGGGGTGAGGATTGAACCCACAACCTTACGGGTGGGAGACGACCACTCAACCACTGAGCCACGCCGCCCCTTAGTTAATATTAATTAATTAATTAATAATTAACTCCTGAGTTAATATGTGGAGGAACTCGCACTGTGCTTGCATTAGCAACTAAGTGCCTCAATATTAAGCGTTATTAGAGATTGTAGCTGGTTCATATGCATTGCTGTTGTGTACACAAGCACAATAATGTGCTTTTTTTTAATGGGCTCTTTTTTTTTTTACAATATTGTGACCTTTTTTTTTAATATCGCCAACCTCCCCACAATATCATGAGCTTCTTATAGTGATAATATCGTATCGTAATGTTTGGATATCGTTACATCCCTGGTAGCCCGTACTCAAAGCCGATTGGCTGCTGCGAGGCGAAACGCGAAAAAAAACAAAAACATTTTTCAACCTGTATATGCGAAAGTGCGGATTTTTGGGCACGAATGTGCGGATTATGGCCTCGCTGCACCGTTCCGCGCGAAATACATTGACTACAATGCAATTGTGCCGCCTGAAGCACCTCCCCCGCTGTTGGTGTGAATGTAGCATCAGTCTTGTCTCAGACAGGGCGCACTCGGGATTCATGATCAAGAGCAGTTAAGGCCGGGCCAGTACGACTGTGATCAGTGAGAAACGCACATTTTCTTTCTAAAATCACATTTATCATGACTTGTCAGGACAATTTTTGCGAAACAGCAAATTTGCTCAGATTTGAGATTTGGTTCTCAAAAACAAAATATCAGAATTTGTTTTTGTTCCAAATGTAATGGAGAACAAGATGGTAATCTTTTTTTATGATCCTACTTACTTACTTAACTTACTTACTTAAAACTTTAAAAAAATTTAATTAGTAATTTTCCAATTTTCTTTGAATAAAACATGAATATTGATAGCAAAAGCAAAAGACGCAGCAAAACCAGTAGGAGGGCTTGTTTTCCGAGTGGTGAGTTATTTTCACTTCCAAACTTTTTCATTTCATTGAATTGAAAAGGGAGAATGGTGTAACGCTGTTTAAACATGGCGTTCTAAATTTAAATGCCCAAAGTCTCCAGCCTCTGGCATAGATATGCTCTTTTTATTAGTCTGCTTGTTCTTTGTGTATGTTTGCGCATCTGTGGCCTCAGCGATGAATAAATGTATAGGCTAAGTCCCATGGGCGCTGCTTTATTGCTTTTGGGTCATTGTGCGGCATCAATATTTTGGGCTGTCTAACTTCGATGCGCTCGGCTCGAGCGCGCTTCTCAGATGTCACAATCGAAAGGGATTTCGTTTGCTCAAATTTTTTATTGCTTGCTTATTCGATTAACTTTATTATTACCTTCACCAAGCGCGCTCTCCATCAGTTTTGTGTGATTGCTAGAAAAGTTGCAGCGATTGCTTTGTTTGAGACGTCTAAGATATCGCATACAATATCTGCATCAAATATTAATAATACGACAGAAAAATCAGCTGTTGTAAGCATTTATTACAAGGTGCAGAAGCCCAAGTCCAGCATAAAGATGGAAGAAAATGCAAGAAGCCAATTGTGTGCCCACCGGACTTCAGGAATTAATGACACCAAGCTGGCTTGGTTATTTGTTGCCACATGTGGAACATTAAAAGTGGTCAAATCATGCAAAAAACAAGCTGCCCTTGTTTACCAATTTACTGCAGTGTTTGTGCTGGTTGAAGAGAATGCAAATGAGCTTTTAATGACTTTGCTTGCAGCCGCTACTTTCCAGGGCTGAAGTGCCACAACGCCCTATGCTAAGGAATTTCTCCAATTACTGTACCTCCTAAGCAAACTCGTATAAACACACAATAAGGGAAACATTAGAACTATGCTTGGACTGTATTACGATGAACTAAAATAGTCCACTTGAAAAACATGCTGTGTTATTTTGTTGTAACCTAACAGTAATAATTGAGTGTAGGAAACTGATGCATACCAATGAACATTCTTGGACCCACTACCACGTTTTGTTGATGTCACAAAGTTGTATTTGATTATAATTGCCCGTCGATTTCACAAATTGAAAGTAATGAATAACACAAGTGTCAAAACGGGCACCTCGGTATTTCATTCCGCTGGCAGTCATCAGCCATGCTTTTTTCTTATTCAACAATCAACCATATTTAATGGTCTTTTTTTTATAGCTTCAGGTTTCCAGTGGTGTGTTGTTTAGGTTGAAGTAAATCTGACTGCTGGTGTCAGATATTTGATTTTAAAAATGCTTTAAAGATCTTTTTCAAATAGGGAGGGAATAGGGGGGAAAAAACATTGTTTTTAATCTCGATATGACATAAAGCATTTATACTTGGGGCTGATTTCATTTCCAATGGCAACTTACGCCATTTACGTAAAGCATAACAGTTACTCACCATGTTTGTTTGGAAACCTGGGTTCTCCACTATTTCACCGGAGTCTGCAGATGTCAGAGCCAGGTCCAGTCTGTCGGTAACAAAATATTTGGCAGCGGGTGGGTTTGACAATGACAAGCCCCAAATCCTATTTGTCGCCGGGGGGGGACCGACATCCAGCTGATTTACGTTTGGTTTAAAACTACCCACCTACAGCACAGGGCGATTGCTCAAGATCATCTTTAGCGACATCCAATAAACCATTGCTTAATTCTATTGGAAGAGAAGAAAAATGCTCAAATTAGGTCCGATTATCTTTAATTGGAGTGAATCTGAGGGTTGCTTTATGTGCGTTTTAAACGCATGGTATCATTAACAGTAGTTGGATTGTGAATTGTTAGCAGGAGCTAATGCGAGTGCACCTGATGCTGCTGACAGATTCAGCGTGCAATAAGGCGCCTTTCTCCAAATGACACGTGCGATGCATCTCATGTTTTTAAAGATGGAACTTTAAACACACAAGTGCGAGAAATGAAAGTGTCCACACATGGAAATGATGATGAGGCGTAATGAAGTGAAGACGCTGGCCTGGAGCTATCCGGAGACGAGGAAAGTTTAATTGAGGTTGAATTATAAGAGGGGGGTTGCCTCCCTCATAAAATTTGTCGGGCTAATAATCATAATGTTTGGCCTGGGGTCAAGGCCAATTTCCATCCCGAGCCTCCAAAGTGAGAGTGACTCTGAGCACTGCGCAGTGCCAAGTCAGGCCGCGGACAGAGAACATAATTATAGTGCTTAACTTTTAATTATGTGCTTCCATATTGGGTTTTATTGTCCAAACAAGACTCTTTTAAATCCACTGAGAAATGACTCCAGAGGTCATTCTAAGAGCTTTTTTTTGTGTGTTTTTTGCAGCAGCACAGAAGATATTTTTAACCCAAATGTATTGTTTTTTTGCTGTTGTCTGCATTTTTTTTTTTTTTTGCCTTGTGTTTCATGCTGATCAGGGTTTCCTTTTGAAGTTTGTTTATGCCCTGGGGGTGCGAATAACTCAGTCGTGCTCCCCAAACTGTGCATATATCAACCCAGAGAAAGCAATGAATCAGCTTGTTTGCATTGAAATGAGCACCTTACACGAGCAACGATATTATTTCAATAATAATCTCAAGACTTCGAAAGAATAGCACATCATTAGAATGTGTATTCTTTAACCAGACTTCCTTCCACGTTGTCACTTTTCAGGTTGCCGGCTCTGTTTATGACGTGTGAATGACACTTGGGATTTAGTCGACAAATCCCGTCGACTCTGCGGTAGTTAGCGCCGGAGACGTGTCACCCGCTGACACTCTCTGATGGAAGCAGAAAAGCATGAAATTGAAAATAAACCATTGGATAAATGGACCTGTCTCCACCCTGTGCAGTGCATAGGTGGCTCCTGCTCCAAAGCGACAAACTTTCACCTTCACTGTGTTCACAAAATATAAAAAGAGCTAATAGCATCATTCGAAACCGTCAACAGAATGTCATGACTAACTGCTTGGTCGATAGGGGACGCAGCGGTTCCATTTGCTGCTTATTTGGATTGTTCGGGATGGGGGGGGGGGGTCATTTCCACTAAATGTGCGGGGCAAAGCACAACCTGTTTGAGATCAAGTCCAGCATATCATCCATCTTTGTTAGCATTCTTAGTATAAAGGTTTGATTTTTTTAAGTGAATAATCCCAATGAGAAAAATCACAACCAGGCACTTTGATATGAATTTTCTCAATTTGTATCGTTTGGTCTTGGCAGAGGTCAGTTTTAAGTAATATTTCCGACAATTCTTTGGGTTTTGGCGTTGGGCAGTTACTTGTTATCAACTTTTGATGAGATCAGCCCGAATCAATGAATGAGTTCACTTTTGTATTGGCTGAGTATTGAACTAGTAATTCACACACACAAGAGATTCGAGATACAAATGACTGGTCCTGGTCAGATGATCTGGTCTTTATCTGGATTCTATCAGTTTTGATGTGAGAATTTTCGAGAATTCTCGAGAAAATTGGCCCTGCCTGCCATTAGGTGTTGTTACTGAATGGCTCATAATATTCCAGTCAAGAGGTATGTGAATATATCAACAATTTTACAATCTTTGACAATACGAAGTATGCTGATAATTGCTCATAAGTGATCAAATAGTGGACTGTTCAAAGGATGTATAAAAAGCAGTGCCAAAAAGAAGAAATAGCTGTAATAATATATTATCCATATATAATATTTATAATTTTATTGGCAGCTGATCAGTGTTGTCGTGTCTCTAATTCTACATGAGTAGCAGAAAATTGCATTGTATTGCCTGCACCCCCCTTTTTTTAAATTATTATTATTATTTTTTTTTTAATACAATCAGCCACTATTTTGTTGTCTTTCTCCTCGTCCATCAAAATCCAAACCCTAAAATAATGCAAGCAAATATGATTTAATGATGAAGTTGAGTGGCGGTAGCTGGGGGAAAACAAATATGGATAAAATCGTTCACAGCTGTGGGCGAATGGTGGATTTGTTTTTGGGTGAAGGTCATTTGCACTCTCTTGAAGAGACTGTTAAATGCTTTTTGTGCTAATGAGATGCAAACTAGCCAGCAAGGACAAGCACAGGACATGGTGAACCGAGCAGCAGATAATTTGGCCTGTTCTGGAACAATCCGGATCTCATGAGAGCTGCAATGGAAACAATTCCTCCTTGTATTAAATTGTGAGACCTTATGTGATTACTGATCAATCCTTTAAGGGTAAAGCTACGATTGGCACTACAGAGTAAAAAAAACAAGCTTGTATGTATGTCTGCTATTCGGTTGGGGGGGAGAGAAAAAAAAGCGGCGGTCGATTGGTTATCTGTATTCAAAGCGCCGGGCGACCGATGGTGTGTTCAATTGCGAAAGGTCACGGGGACTCTAATGAGGTGCCTGCTGGGAAAATAACAAGGTCCTTAATGCTTGGCTAGATACCTCTTCATGTGACAGGAGGTCAGCCGGAGCATGATGGAAAAGCTTCAGCCTGCCGATGGTGACACGCCGGCCAATCACATTCATTTCTTGTCAGCACGTCCCATAGACGCGTGGGGCCCAAAGTATTTTTAGCTACCGTAAAATGATCATCCCAACACAATGTTCACAAGGCTCATGTCCTTCGTCATCATCATCATCATCATTCTGATGACCGCACATGTCACATTTGTGTTTCATGAGAGATGCGGCTGACAAAATGGCAATAATAAAATGTTTTCATTGGTTGTTGGACTGCAGGGAAGGTATGCCAACACTTAAAATCCAATTATGGCGAGGTTAAAATCTCACTAGCTTTAGTGCATTTATTTAAAGGTGATGTGAGGCATTTACGACCCTCAGTATCAAAATGAAACAAACGAATGAGGTGCTTGTCCATCAAGAGCGTGCTCATTTCCAATTGGCTCCATTTTGAGGAGGTGGATGCAGCGATGGCGAGCGCGGTGAAAATATGCCCGTGCCCCCACTCGTGCAGCAGCTGGGCTCGTTGATAAACTACGGGGCAACTCCATCATTTAGAGCGCACCAACTTGAGCTTTTAATGAACTCATTACCAGCGCACTTCGTCTATCATGCCTCCTAGCGTAAATTTACTAATTTAGCCGACACAGGATGGGACTCACAATATCCAAGCCACTGTTCCAATAACGTATTTTCATCCTTTTTTTTCCCGGCACAAACAGTAAATACTCTCTGTGAGGAACACCTTTTGGATCAATGCCACGCATGCAACAGTAGTAGCTCGAAGAGACGCCATGCCTCATTTAATCACGAGGTGCGTCGTCCGTCCACTTGGATAAATACCACACCTCAAATAGACGTCTTATTGTGTTGCTGTTATTATCTTTGCTATGACCATTATTTTGGCAGATATTTTTGTTTGTGTGTGAAAATATGCCATAAGCTATTATTTTAAGAGAGTGGCAATAAAGTTGAATTTGAAGGATAAAGCGCTGCTATATGCGGCATGATGCATTCCACGCTATACTATTACACATATTTCATTAAAAAAAATATAGAAATGTGGCAGTGAGTGTAATTTATAAGGTTATTTTATTGTTGAGGCCCAACACTAAAGCCGGTGCCCCACGGGCGGGCGAACGTTGGCGACGTTAGTGAACATTGATTTCACATCTGGGTTTGTTCAAGGTTGCAACATTTCCTAAACCTTCTCTAAAAAGTCTTAATGGTTCTCCAAATTTCCTTGCGACAAGAAGAACTGTTAAGTGAGCATTTAGGAAATGCTGCAACCTTGAAGGAACCCAGAAAAACCCCGGATGTGAAATCAACATTCGTTAGCGTCGTTAACGTTCACCTCTGGGAACCTTGAATGAATCATTGTGCGCATTTGCCCTTCAGTGGGAACCGGATCTACTTTTTAAAAATTATTATTATTATTATAATAATAATAATAATAATACATTTGATTCGTAACACACTTTACATCTACCAGAAGATCTTGAAGTGCTACAATAATAAAAATGTTAAAAGAAGAAAATCAAAGTAAATTTTATAAATTAAAATGTCTTTAAAAAAAAAGGGTTTAAGTCCATTTTTAAAACTATCAGTTGTCTGGGGAGCCCTGAGGTTGTCCGGAAGGGCTTTCCACAGGCGTGGAGCAGCACAACAGAAGTCCCCCAAATTGGAAAACAAGTAAATATAGCATATATTGTTTTGGATGTAAATAGCTGTCAAAGTTAAAGAGTTAATTCATTGATTAATCCCCCAAAAATATCGCATTAATCATGTATTAACGCAGATTACTCACACTATTAATTTTGAGCGCAGATGATCCAATAGCTGACAGTGGATGGTTACGTTAAAGGTAGCACAGGTTGTGTTTGAGCAATAAAATGCATGCATTAAAGCAAAACATTTAATAAATGTTTGCGTATGACATTCACAATATTTGTTCATTTGGGGTCATTTTCCCCCCCATTTTAATTTATGCAAGTAATTAACTGATTAGAAATATTTATTATATTAATGAAATAATTAATCATAATGATGAAAATTTAAAAAGTGTAACCATTTGACAGCTCAACTAGAAAGCCTGTGTAAAATGATCTGTCATTCTTTGAAATTTTATGTATCAAAACTACTAGTGGTGTCAATACTTAGCGGTATCGGTGCCTACCCAAGAATTGAGTACTGATACTGGCATTGATCTAAAAAAAAACAAAAAAACAAGTGGTTTTGAACATCCCAAGCTACAATGATGCATCCTTTTTGTTGGATAGAGTGTTTGTAAAAGCCTCCCTCTAATACGACCTTGCCCCCTAATGGATGCCAAGTCCTCTCTGTAATCGAAGCTGGGATAAAAATGATCCAGTAGACTATATGAGAAAATACATTTCAGTATATCTACATCCTGATGAATTGTACAAGAGAACCACACAAATGTTTGTGACATTATATACCACGAGAGGCTCTCTTTATTGAAATGGATGTGAGCCTCATCTATTAAAGCAGGTTTGAAAGAGCTCACATGTTGTATGATGTATCTGGCTACTTGACTCATTGTCAGCGAGTCGCAGTCCTTCTGACATTTGAGCCTTTTCATACAATGGCGGGCGCCTGTCACGTTTGTGCTCGAAACAGACAGCAGAGTGCCGGCCGGTGTCACAGCAAAGCGTCGCATGAGCACCAATCCAAGCTGAGCGAAGGTGAAAGCGCAAGCAGCGTGCGCGGACGACAACGCGGCGTCCACCGCGCTGTTTGATGTCCCTCCGTCACGGCTGACAGACTGCGGGCGAGGGGATTCGTCTGCGTTGTTGACGCCGCACATGGGTACGGCCAGGATTTGATGTTTGCCGAAGCGCCGTCTCAATGAAGCTAGCTTGTCGAAGGAAGAGAAAACAGTTCTTGAAATAGATGCCAAAAGGCTTTGGTAGGATTGGGCGATTATAGGAAAAGCAATATCAGTTATTTTTAAAAGGAACCCCAACTGTAATGACAAGTTTGCCCTATATTATATATTTGGTTCTTACTAACATAACTATGAGATTCATTTTTCAAAAAATCATTTCCAGTTTAACACATTTTGTAGAAACTTTATTTGGACGTACGCCGCCATTGTTATTTACGTCGCAATGGATTCAGTGGGTAGTGATGTAGAATGGCGGCTGGCTCTCTGCCGAGGAATGTGAAACGTCTATGAAGAAAGCAAGGTAAGTCCCAGTAGCGTTCCTAAAGGGATGATCAAAACTCTTGAATGCGTCTGCTGAATGACGAGAGCATGGCATGGGGGAGGATGACTCTCCCGATTGCATGTTGTTTCTTTAGGAACGCTTCGAGGTCGGGATGTCCCGATCACACTTTTTTGGACCCGAGTCCGAGTCATCTCATTTTGAGATCGGTCGATTCCAAGTCCCAATCTGATGCCTCTGCCTCTTTTATTAAGGAGAATATTTTTTTTTTTTTTTTTGATAAACTACCCCAACAACTTTTATATGGTGAGTGGACAGTGGTTAAACTAAGTAAAACATTTAACCCCCCCCCCCCCCCCCCTTTTGACACATCTATGAGTTACTCAAAGGACACAACAACAAAATATCTGCTCAGGGTTATCTAGGGTCACCATGCAGAGTACACACTGAGATAAAAAAAAAGTAGAAAAAGAAAGTTCTATTAAATAATATCACTCGTTTTTCTAAGATTGACAAGAAATTGCGCTTTTGAGTAGCCTATTGTTATATTACTGGCATATATGTGTTCCTACAGTGTTTGTCTGCGAATACTCATGAGTTAAAGGTACTGTGTGTCAGTCCAGGAGGTGTATGCTAACCACCATTAGCATTTCAATTGGATTTTACATTGAATTTAGCATACATTGTATTAAAATATGCAATGTGTGTAGTTCTTTTTGTTGTGTGTTTAGTTTTACAGTAAACTCCAACTGAGGTGTCATGAACACTCTGGCAGGGCAGAATTCCAAAATGTCACACACTTGCTTTGCAGGTAGCATGATGCGTTCAGGGTCCTTTCACCATCATATAGTTGTGTATACTTTAAAAGCACATTACACTCATTTGTTTGTGCTGCTATCAGACTGACTGTCTATGTGCATGCTAGCTCCAAATATACCAAACTAACGATGGTATCTGTTAAAGCAACGTTTGTTTACAGTGCATGTCATGGTCAAATCAATCACAATGATTTTTGACAGTTGTTGGAGCATATCAATAACACGTCACTTGTATAGCAAAAGCCTTTTCCCATTTAAAAGCTTGATTAGATACCTGTCACAGATATCTCAAATTACATTTTAGCCAGTCAAAACAAACATTTTGTACATTCTCGCTATCCACAATTGTCATTTCTGATATCAGCAATGTCATTTTGCCAAGGACAAATGACAGCACTTTTGCCGTTCATGCGTATGGGCTTTTTCCTTACGGGTATCTGTAGATATAGATCGTTCCAGTTTGAGACGTCTACACTTCATAATACACTTGACAATATCTTTAATTCACCGCAATACAAATAGCGACATGTCCCTTTTCAGATAATGTAAATGAAGTTTTACCGAATGACGTGACGATAACAGTAACTAGAATCGTGACTTGTTTTACTGAATGTAGTTACAGATCCCTATAATTCATTTGCAGATAGTAATAAATCACGTGCGGATGTCTGCAAGTGACTTGTAGATACTGGAGCTGTAGTGGCAAAACTATAGAACAGCAATAGAAACTTTTAAGTGAAAGATCTTTTTGGCTGGAGTGTGGTGGGATGGCTTTCACAATTTTCACATCACGTGTGAACTGTACGAGAGCGCGGACAGGACCCTTGGACAACTCAACTGCGGGGAAATTTCCTTCCCTAAACTACCGTAACCAAAGCGTGCCGTTGTTAAAGCTTCTTTCCCCAATTACACATAAAATCAAACTTCATTAGTAACAAGATTAAAAAATGGATTTGCAACCGCCTTCCTAAATACGATGGAATAATTTGCCGAGAGCTTCAAGAACATTCAATGCTCCTCCGGTGGCAACGCGAGTTTGCAAACGTCAGCGGCAGGTTCAGATGAAGGATCTGACTTAAACGTGTTAATTCACGTTTCAACTTGGGGTGACCTTCTGAATTAACCGTGAGTCATAATCTTTCAGGATTAGGAGGTCCTGGGACATCAGGTTTTGATGTTTTAATATCGTCCTCGCTTACTGTCTCTGGAGAACCCAAACCACTACCCCCCTCAACATTGCCATTTTCCCTTTGCGTTTTCATCTTTGAAGCACCAAGAAAAGACTCTCATCAATTTACAACTCAGGGTTGCACTGGTTTTTCTTATGAAAATGATGTTCAGATCAGCAAACTAAATCATAGTCAAACTGAATACATAATGTATAATTATTGTTCATTGGCCTCCTAATTTAACCAGTATCTGTAGTGTCACACAATTTTCCGCACTCTTTACTCATATATTATGCATGCCGTGTTGATAATCTAACGATAATCTAATATATATGCAAATTCCCCACAGAGGCAATAATAAGAATGATGACTTCCAGATGCATTATTAATACATTTCTATGCCCACCAGTGTTAAAGTCAAAGTTGTGTGATTGCGTTGAACTTTAAGGGGGGGGGGAAGATCCATTGACATTTTTTTTATTCATAATTAGTGCGCATGGAAAGTATCAGAGCGTCTCATCAGGACATGAGCCTGGCGAGCCAACAAACTTGAAAGGTGCTTTAAAGGCTCCTCGAATGTTAACGTGCTTCCAAAATGGTGTGGGGAATTGTTGATGAATTACCTGGAAGCAAAAGACGCGAAATGGAGTGCGCTGCTGTTGATTCACGCTGAACTACATTGCTGTCTAAAGACCCGCAGCATGACTTCGGCAACAGGAAAATGAACAGCATCCACATCAACTTCCATGATCGCAAAACCTACACCATGCTACGTGTGCACTTTGAATTTGGACCATTTTGTAAAGCAGGGAAACTGGAGGTCAACGGGCTACATGCGTCAAATTAAAATGAAATAAAATAAATTTAAATAAAATAAAATAAAATGTATTGTTATTTTTTTAACAAACTCCCCAAATTCTACAAAAAACGATACATTCTACACAAAGGATGAGGAGAAATGAGAAGGAAAATCTTGAGGGGAAAAAAAAACAATTGTGAAAAAATATTGGAAAAAAATGGGCGGGGAAGAGGGTGGGGGAAATCTGAAAATATGCGAGTCCGCGGGTGCAGAACTATGAATTTGCAGGTGTCAAGTTTTAGTTTTAGTTTTAAGATGTAATATCACCAATCACCACTAGATGGCAGGCATGTCTTAGTTGCGCTTGCACTGGGTCTTCAAAAAAGGCCGAATTCTTAAAATGATCACTTGCACTACCTTATATTTAGTGTAGATCATAAATCATCCATTTTCTGTTAATTTAACCATCTTGCCTGCTTTCATGGACACCCCGAACGCTATCCATCCTTATTGCGCCACAATGAAATTCTATGGAATGGACTGTTTGGAGTGAAGACGGGTGACTTACTTGTGTCTGATTGAAGAAAATCATTCAGCCGGCAAAGTGAAAATAAAAGCTCCCGTATGACTTGGTTGGGTGTCAAAGTCATTATCTGGCCGAATGGCTCGTTTCTGCCGCGCTTCTTATCAATGGTCGGCCTGGGCGAGGGATTCAGAAATTTTACTCAGTGTCACTTTGAAAGCTTTTCAATAAAATGTTGCATTTGATCGTTTGTCGCTAAGACGCTGACGATAGGCAGTTTTTTAAACGATTAGTTTGATGAGTCCCCGCCCGGGGTTTGATTAATGACCAGCTTCATCACCGTGCTGCATCCTAATCACTTCTCAAAGCTTTTTTTCTTTCACCTTTTTGCAGCAAATATGGAACAAAGTTCAATTTGACGGGGAGCTATCCGCTCTATCGTCCCATTATTCATCCTCCCGCCCTAATGGGACTGAGCAGGCACTCCATAAATAAACATGTCAATCCTTGGGGAACGATAGTATTTACGGGTCACGCCAAACAACCTCTAAAATCCAAAAGTGACACAGATGAAGTTTTCATAGCTTTTGACTGACATAACGGCCCGTGCGCAACATGCATCTATCTTATATTTCATTGGCTGGCATGACAACAAGCTCCATTTATCCCATGAAATACATTTTCTTCTCATCTCTCCCGTTTATTTGGTCTTTGATCATGTTCACAAGAAAACATCTGTGGATTGTGCTATTATAAATATTCAAGTATGGCAAGGCCTTAACAACTTATGGACAATCAGAACGCACCTGACCGGAATGGCGCACTAGGCTGAAGACTCAATTGGTGCGACTTATCCGACCGAGGCGGCACGGTGGCTGACTGGTTAGCACGTCCGCCTCCCAGTGCAAAGGTTGTGAGATCAAGTCCGGGCTTCGGCCTTCCTGGGTGGAGTTTGCATGTTCTCCCCGTGCTTGCGTGGGTTTTCTCCGGGTACTCTGGTTTCCTCCCACATTCCAAAAACATGCATGGCAGGGGAATTGGACACTCCAAATTGTCCATAGGTGTGATTGTGAGTATGGTTGTTCGTCTCTGTGTGCCCTGCGATTGGCTGGCAACCAGTTCAGGGTGTACCCCGCCTACTGCCCGAAGCCAGCTGGGATAGGCTCCAGCAACCCCCGCGACCCTTGTGAGGACAAGCGGTACAGAAAATGGATGGATGGATGGATTATCCGACCTAATCTACCTCTTAATACTGGCCCTATCATATCAAAATGATGGAAACTATCAATACTACGAGACAATATTTATTGAATAACATGACAAAAGCGTGAATAAAATTCATCCTACTAGAAGGTGATTAATATTCCAGCTCTACCTTAAATCTTCCAGTAGGCAAGCCCAAAATATTTCCACTTGCCTGTTTATGCGACTGCCTGTCGTCATTTTCCATTCCATGCGTAAATCAAACACAATTGCCTGATGAATCACAGCAAAAGGAAATGGCACGCAGCTCTTAATAATCACCACCAAATTGCTCTCTTCATTATTGTCTGATTGAAAAGCTTTGTTCAAGGTCTTTTTCTTTTTTTTTTGTACCATCAATGAAACGTCAATGGGAAGACAACCAATAAGTACATTTGAAGTAGGTGCCAAAAAAAGAGCCTTAAAATCAATGTGACACAGTTGCTACATCAGGATCCAATTCTGTAGTACGCCAACGTACATATTTCTTGTACATTTTCACACTGAAGCAGGAGGAATAAAACATTCCTTACATTACATGCAAGTTTCCGACTAAATCTAAAGTGCTTTTAAACAAGGCATCCTAATGTGCCTGCAAATGGACGACTATTAAATTACTGTATTTAATATTAAAGAATAACAAAGAAAAAGCTTTGAGTGTTGACTGCATACTTTCTTGATTTGCACAAATATTTATATAAACAATTGGAGCTAATGTTTACAATTTAGTCTTTTTCCACATGGGTTTCTTGTTTTACAGTACGAGTTTTACTTTCCACTCGACTTTCTACCTTGAACATCCTCTGACAAAAGCAAATAAATGTGAATTTTTAGTGTTCCTCAGTGGGGAAAACAAAAATACAAATGTAAGTAATGTTGATCTGAAAACCTAAGCTGCTGTTCACGCGCAGTCATTTAATTTCCTTGTGTTGACGCCTTTAAGGGCTGAAAGAAAGAAATCAACCTGTTTTTTTATGTGCGTCTGCATATTCACAAACAGTCTTTTGGAAAACGTCACCATCTGACATATTAGCTTTTGACTCGTGTGCTGACAGCCATTATGCGTTCTTGTCATCACGCATGACCTCAAAAATCAAAATATAACCAAGAATTTATTTTCTCACAAATCACAAACCTTCAAAGACAAAAAAAAAGAAGAGCATAATCGGCTTCAGGTATGCGTAACTGAGCACTTCAAATGAAATACTATTGGATGTATTTTGGCGAATGTGTGATTGATTTCAGTGTTTTAAATGACAAACAAACCATGGTTACGGACTGAATTCAAAACTGTATGCGGATGGAAATGTTCTCTCTGTGCAAACTTTTGGCTTGAAGTTTGGATTTCACTCATGTGAAGGCGAAGCGCTATCGCCTTAAGTTATTTTTAACACTCAGGGTAAACCAGAGGCTTCCTACATTTTTAGCTGACTCAGGAACTTCTTCTAAAGCGATGCATTCGTTACTCCCTTTTTGCATTCTTCACTTGAGACGAAAAGAGTGAAACCTTTAGGAGACAAAGAGATAAGAGTATTCGATTTTGTAAAAACAAAATGTTTGTTATTCCAAGTTGTTTTCAGATGAGAAACTCTTCAGTAGAAGCACACCAGACTGCGGGCCCAAACGTAAACACTTGAGCGTGTAAATGCGCCCGCTGATTTATTCAGTGCTTTGCTGTGATTTTCCACACTCACATTTCCCATCAACGTATTTACGTTGCATTTACCTGACAACTTGACAGCCTGCTCGGGTTCAGAATGCATCCCAAAGTTCAATGCCGGATTATCCTGCGAAATCCCCGCGAAAGATACAAGCCTTCATATCACATCACTCACACAAATCGTACCTCAAGCAGGACAGCCATCAATAAGTGGATTATGTTGGTTATTAAATGACACGAATCAAAACCAGATTTTTTTTCCATTCACTTCTTTTTTGTTGAGTGTATATACTATTCACAATTTATATTTATTTTTATTTTAAGGATAAGGATATTCCATGTGCCAGTTGGCATGAGAGCACATCTAGGAGGGGGTCATTAGGTCAGCATTTGTAGACCTCCGTACACAAAACATGAACTGGTAGGCCTACGAAGAGGTATGCCACGGCAGGCACGGTCTAAGTTAAACACATGGCTTAACTTTACAAAAGTTGAGGAGGCGAACACGCACGTTTTTCTGTATGCGACGGCATCTTTCCACTCACTTGTGCAATTTCGGGTTCTGTCTCTCAAACGTCAGCTGGACCAACTGGGTCTCTTATTTGATGGAACATTGTGCGTAATTGGGCTGAAAACGCGTTACTCGGTGTAGAGAATGAATTCTTGCCGTGGCGACGCTGATTATGTCAAGTTTGAAAGCAGTCAGATCACGACACACAGATGTTGTACTTAGACAGGATGTGACGTGACCCTTTGCCAACTGATCGACGTTTTTATTTATTATTTTTTAAATCATTATTTTGCAGCGGTCACAAAAACTCACAATTTTTATCTCACATTTAAAATGGAATGTATATCAATATTTTTTGATGACTTTTTTTCTTTTAATTAGTAAAAAAAATTTCAAATGAAATAACAATAATGTTGTTGTTTTTTGTTTGTTTTTTAATGAATCAAGTGACCAGTAATTGACAGTGCACCTCAAGTAGCTCCTGGCGCCGGGTGGATAATCCACTTTAGTATAGTTAAAATGATTTAAAAATAAAAAATCGCTATTACATGCACCTGCAGTCGTATAAATGAATCCCATTGGCCACTATTTGCAAAAATCCGATAAAAATGATTTCTGAAGTGATCCGCTTTTGTTTTAGGATATTTTGAGCACGGCTAATAGAGGCGAGCGTTATCCCTCCAATACAAACAAACAGACGGTAAGCAGTATAGATGTGAGCTGGGATGATCCCTGACAGTCAATCTATGTTGTCTGCACAGCAAACATGCAGCTTAAGGCTCTATTTTGGAAACAATATCACAACATCGTTTCTCTTTTCAGCCAATCCCATCTCGCTCTCTTTCATCTTCGTCTTTGCAAAACAGCCAATTAGCCGAAACCACATAGCTGCCTGCCTGTCAATACTGTAAAATAGGTTGAAAGGCATCTTTAAAAAGATCTGTGCACCTGAAAGATGTCAATGGGGGAGTCATTAATTAATGGAAATTCCAGACTGATGATTGAGGATTTGCATGAAAGTTACTTCTTTGATGATGCTTGTAATTATTTACAAATCAAAAAAAGTGGAATGACAGGAGATGAGATTTTATGCGCCAGATAAGCTTCTTAAGAGGATGATTAGAAGATGATACTATCGTGAAAGTCTACTAAAAGAAATTAGTAAAAAAAAAAAAAAAACTAGCAGCACTTGCAAAACCTTAGCGAGGCCACCAGGTTTTAGGCACTTAATTAAGCGAGACCTCCGCTGAAGATTTTAAAAGGGTTAAGAGGAAATCAGAAACATTGATTAAGATTTACTTGAAATGCAGTATATTGCATGCAACAACCGTTGAGAAACTTTTGTGGAAATGGCCAAAAAGCTTGAAGGTTATTTTTGAAAGTACAGTAATCCTCCACACAGATAACTTAATCCGTGCTCACATAAACATGACCTTCCACCAATAACTGAGGAATGGCTGCACAGAAGAAGAAAAAAAGAATTGAAAATATGAATAGCGATGGATGTGCAAATAGGCGCCGTTTTTATTTCCTCACATGAATGCACAAATGTGTCTTCCACATTTTCCTACATTCATTTTCATAGCTTCACTTGTTAACATTACGGTAACCTTGACAACCGCAACCAGCAAATTATTTTGTGTGACGCTATCAACTTTTCGGGGTCACTTTGAGCTGATGAAGTGAAGAAAGGTGAAGCGACGGTTGAAGCTGTCGTTCTTCCCCAGCGCGTCTCGGGCCATCCATATTTGTTTGGCCAGCTGCGTTTCCAACCATCTGGAAGGAGACAATCTCTCGACACCTGCGGCGGGGCATTTGTCAGCAGTGGGGAAGTCTTTGCGGCACACTTTACCTGCCACATTTGCTGAAATATTGGAACTTCCTCTAATTGATGTTGTTCCTCCAATTAGTCGCCTTCCTTTTCCCATCAGGCAACAAAAGCTAGTGACTGTAATTGTCTGTTAAGATGCTGCGGTTCATGCACAGATATTAAATAGCATTCGAACATGACGCTAACAAATGTAGCAGCATCGAAGCACATAAAAAGAGGTTTATAGATACTAATAAACATGCACATTATTGTGAAAGTGTACCTAATGTAAACATATATATATATATATATATATATATATATATATATATATATATATATATATATATATATATATATATATATATATATATATATATATATATATATATATATATATATATTATTATAATTACATTTGGCTTGAATTCAGTAACGGACCATTAAAGGATCTTTGTGCAGTTTGTCACTTTTTTTTTTTTTACTCGCGACTGCCACCTCTGGCCCAAAGCGTAACTGTAGCATCTGTGTCAGGCTCGTTCATGTACTTCAGTACGTGCACGATCTTAAAGCGACAGCCACAGCTGACAAAAGAGGAAGAAAAACTCTGCCCCTCCCCACCCCAACAGAAACTGTGGAGCGTGCAGGGTCTACACACTCTACTATAAAGGGAAGATAAAAGCTGATAGATGCAGTCAGAGTAAAAGAGTCAGGGCTCTTCGTGCTCGTATGCGCATTGGTGGAGCATGCGTGATGTAGAAAAATCTTTAGCATTACCTTTTTAAACGGCACAATGCACCTTTAAGCAAACCCTCAAACTGCAACTAACGATTACTTAAATAATTCATTAATCTGTCAATTGCTTTTTGGATTACTTGATGGATCAGATAAAAAAAAAAAAAAATCAATTGCTAATACGTTTATTTCCAAACAAAATGACTATGATTCATTTAGTGTTTTTTGTTGAACATGTGAGGTAACGGGCAAAAATGTTGATCGTTGTTTTCCAAGGTAAAGTTAGAAGTTTACAAATGTCGAATTTTGATGGAAAAACAAAGAAAACCAGGCTGTTTTCATGGAGGACTAAAGATTTACTGTTGAGAGGCTGAAATTGCGAGGATTTGGACAATTGGAAAATAAACAAGAGCTCTAAAAGGTGACTCCAAATAATTTGGTAATTGATTACTTATTGCATAAACAATTAATTGTTGCACTTCCAATACGGACAAAATGGGGTAGTAATTGTATTTACCTCAATACATAGAGGCTATTGTTTGGCTGCTACGTGACATATTGTGATTAGCTCCGTCTGTTTCACCACACATTAATTGTAATAGCAGCAGTAAACGTTGTTGACTTTTTTTTGTCTTTATGCTGTCTACTTAAAAGTAGCATGAGTTGTGATTTTGGCGAGCGCTTGTTGGTGACTTGCGTGTTCCACAAATTCAGCAAAAGTCAGCATTTCATTCATTACACTGTAAGGTCTGTCGAGCTTGAAGGATTTGCAACAGCAGCTGGCTTGTTACCCAAAATTGTAACTAATGGATGTCAACCCCCCCCCTTGACAAAAGGCTTATTTTCCCTCTCCTGGCGATGGCGGGCGGAATCAGACGGCGCTTTGAAGCGGAAGGAGCCGTAAAAGCACCAGCGAGCTGTTAATGAACAGCGTCGACAGTGAGGAGCGGCTGTGTTTTTGTTCCGCGGCTCGCTTGTTTTGTTGGTGGAGAGTCTGCGGGGAAACGGAAGATGTGAGGTGTTTTCAAGTCGAGTCATTTATTTCCAGGCTGTCAGCTTCCTCCCTCCCCGTCACTCGTCCCCAGTCCACGTTTCGTCTTGGGAGGCGAGCCCGCCTCGCAGCTCCCCAACATTTATTTAGCTTTTCTTGTATGTTTTGCGTACAACCCGGCAGATGATTTGAAAGGCCGCGTGTCTATCTTCAAATGCAGAGCTTCTCCATGCCTTTTCTCACCACCGCTCCTTTGTAAATAGGGTTCATCTTTTCCACGACTTTGCAAAATGCATAAATACAGCTTGTGGCGGGAGAGGTATAACAGTTCATTGAATGTGAAGAGTTTAGTGGGTAAAGCACGGCTTTTATAATGTGTCATACACTGAGCCCTACTCCTTAACCCCAAATTGATTTGCGTGGGCCTATTTCGTTGGAGTTTTCTGCTTGTCCCAGATTCTTGTGTCCTCTCTTAGCATTGGAACAAAAATCAATTCATTTTGGTCAGCGTTTTCCTTATGCTTCTGCTCGATTCCAAAGCTCGCATGACACTTTGAAAACTTTTCTTGATCCTCTGGTGTAGGCCCTTAACTCTAAATGATAGATACTTTTTTTTTTTTTTTTTTTTTTTTCCTTTCTTTTTAAGAGCTCAGTATTGTTCATTCGGAAATGTCATCATCATTGCTCTTTTTTTTTTTTTTTTTTTTTTAATATATATATATATATATATATATATACACATATATACATACATATATACATATATACATACATACATACATACATTTTTTTTTTTTGTGTGTGTGGGTGAGTATGTGTATGTGCGTGCGTGCGTGCGTGCGTGTGTGTATTTGTTAGCTCACCAGAAAACCTATTAGAAAAAAAATCTCATACCGTTCACCTAAATCGAACACCAGGAGACCCGAGGGGACCGAAGAAAACCAAGGAAGGTGAAATCCAGCACCGACCAGACACCCCCCACCAGAACTCCTCCCCAGCCCAAGAAACATCCAGACCCCAACAAATCCAAAATGGACAGGGGACCGCAGCACTGCTCTATACTGCGGCCCCCAACCGATGGCACCCCCACAAGACCCCCCCCCCCACCCACAAGTTGTGTGGTGTATTAAAATTGGAGGGGAGTTGTAGGGTGAAGACGGTGTTTCCACCCTACCCCACCCCCCAAAGTGTGTTATGTGCCCTATATGTCTATAAAAGTGTATTGTGCAAACCTAGTGTAGTGAGTTAAGAGGTGTGACCAGCGGGGCCCCCCCCAACCGGGCGGGGGCAGGAGGCGCACCGGCCCACCAAGCCCCCACCCACCCCACCAGGACCCCGGCGGGCATATGGGACCCGTCCGGCGGGGCGATAGGGCTCGCCCCCCGGATACTGGATAAATGATAGATACTATAACCGGCAGAATAGATGAACTGTTTGGATGAGAACTTGTACTTCCAAAAATATAAGATGCTCCCCCGTTCATAACTCCCACTCCCGTACCACTCCCATTTTGGAGGTCAGCTACATAAAATAAAAAATAAAAAATGGCTGTGCATCTGTCTCAGTTTTTATTTTTTTTTTATTTTTACCCCTATTGGATAATCCTGCTTTTGGAAAAGGGTACCAAGCTACTGTACCTGCAACACTGCGTTTTTGTTTTTGTTTTTGGGATTGGTCAATTCTCACCGTCATGTTACAGCACAAACATGACACAACCAAACTGTACTTCTTAATCGACGCATGACTTTTGTCATGGGATGGTTACTCCACAAAGTTTACAAATTGAAATTTGCTCTTATATGTTAGTCATTTGCGGTAAATGGTTCTGGGACGAGGATGGAGCGGTTGGTTTCCACTTGAGTCATGTGGGCGAAAGAGTTGTAAATAGGCCGTTTCCTGGCAAAGTGTTGACAACATGGAGCTTTTTCAACACGCCAGACACTCTCCTCAACCAGATCATTCGCCATCTTGTCATCCTAATCAGCTGGTTTTGATGAACAGGCGCAACACTCCATCTTGGCTGATAAATGACAGAACTTTTGTCACGGCATTTGAAAGACTTGTTAACACCCTGTTGTTATAAAGTACATTTTAATAAGTTGTTTTCATGTGATGTGGACATCGTCAAAGACCGAGATCGTAAAAATGGTGGCTAAGAAGTTGACTTATTCCGTGAAGGACTCCATCGAGGTCAGTAGAGGCGAGGAATTAGTACGGGAATCTATAATGGGCTGTCTCCGCGTAAAGTACTGCTATCACATGTAATAGCATGTTCAAGTATAAATTGCTCAAGTGAAGCCCCATTAGATTCCTATCAGGAGCCCATTTCCATTAGTTCTAAGGTGCATTGATCGGGTCCAGGCAAGTATGTTGGATCAGCGCTTATACCGGGTCAGCAGCAGCGTGTGAGTCTCATAAGTGCAAATTGGCGGTGTGTGACTTTTGTCAGACTGCTGGAGTTTAGATAAACTCTTAATTGCTTAATTTATTGCATTTTAATCACAGGCTTCACTCATTAACGGACGGAAGGCAGTTTGTTCTCATTTGGTCAACAGGACATTATAGTTGAAAAAAATAAATAAAAAATGTTTGAGGATTCCCCCATGAGATTAAACAGTGACTGAAGGGGTGTTGTGGTCTGAAGTGGAAGGACTGATGTGATGGCCAAATGAATGTGCTGAAGTTTCCGAAGCGACATACTGTAAACATGCAGTAGTCACACACGGTGTACCCTTTGAAAGATGCTAAATGGAGGTAATACGTAGAGTATGTACTATCATTGTAGCCATGTGTGCTTTTAGTTGAGGCGAACCGCATGATCCACCCATGAGAGCTTTTTGCACATGGTTGACCTGTTTTGAGGAGATGTAAAGCCAAGCTGGAAAGTGTTTTGACACGTTTTGCATTCATGACGGTCGCTCGCACACACACCTGAAGGACGATGTGTCCTTTCACGCTCCGCCATGATTCATTTCGAGCGTTTGCGTGTTGTGCATCGAGTGTTTATGTGCATCTACACTGCAGCCTGTGGCTGGAGCCAAATAAAGTTTCCTCACCTGTTTGTGGCCTTTGAGGAAGACTTTGTGTGTCATAGTCCCGAGGGCCGATGCCACACCGATTTAAAGCCGCCGCAACAATCAGCAGACCCAACACGGCCTGGTCAGACGCAAGAACCAGAGACAAATTCAGCATGAGCGGAAAAGTGTAGAAGCAGCGTTACGTTCAAGAATTGAACTCTCATCTTAAATTGTAAATTGTTTGGTAAGGTTGTGTAGTGCAAATTTGCACATTTATTCTGATAGAGGCGCCACTTCACAATGATAATAATAATAATAATAATAATAATAATAATAATAATAATAATAATAATAATAATAATAATAATAATAATAATAATAATAATAATAAACATCTCTGTCTCCCCCTGTTCAAGTGTCACTGCCTTTTCATGGTTCTGGGACTGCTTGAAACTGTAAAATGAATTTTGTTGCTCTGTTGTTGTCAATGACAATCAAATTCCATTTCCATTTCCAAGACCTGTTTTTTAAGACTGGAAACATTAATACGACACTGCCAAGATATGGAGATTTTTTGTTGTTGTTGTTTAGACCAGAACAAGGGTCACACTTTAATTAGGATGAAGGTAAAGTCTGTTTGTAGGAATTTTGATCTCAATACGAAAACTCTGATAGAATTGTTTTTCCTCATAGGGCTCTGCAATTAATCAAAATTCTATTACAATTTCAATTATTACACTCCACAATTACATAATCAGCATAATCGTAAAAAAGATTATTAATACAAATGTTTTTGTTGTTTAAATTTATACATTTGCACCTTTTTAAAATTTTCATTTTGTTTCATCCAAAAGGAACTTGCATAATTAGAGTGTTTCAAATAATTGTATTTGTCTTTTGTGTTTTTTTACATTTAAACATTTTCTTGTTTTGTACCTAAAAAATTGTCCTACTTGAACAGTCCAAAATAACCCAACTATGGGTCCAAAATGGACCTATCCTCTACTAAACTTTGAATCAAGAAATGGTCTTTCGCCGTAAAACGACTCATAAATATTGGTCAGATCCTTTACTTGGTTCAAAAAATTGGGTCATTTTTTATAAAACAAGCGGGAAAGTTAGGTCAAATTGACCCATAAAGTGGATCCATTTTTTATCTATAATTTGGGTTACTTTTGACCCAACTGTTTTTAGAGTGCATGCTGCACTCAAACTTCAAGTTTTTGCTAACATAGATAAATACATACAGTATTATTATAAATATATAATATTATAAATTCTGCTATGTCCAAAAGGAACTTACATAATTATAGTTTTTCTATATTTTAAATTGGTCTTAATATTTTTGAATGCTTAAAAATGTTTTTTACCCAAAAATAAATAAACGTTTGAATAATTGTGATTTCAATTATTGCCAAAATAATCAAGATTATTATTATTTTTTCCATAATCGAGCAACCCTAGGATCAATGTAATGCAAAATGTATGCTGCACAGATAAACAGTTGTGAAGGCAAATGGGATACATTGAAGTGGTCTCCTACTTATTCCTAGTTTCTAAATGGCTTACAAGCAGTCAAGGTTAAACATCTGGATCTCGGGGTTTGGTACTTTTGGAGCTTTTATTATTGCTAACACAACAGCTGTCTCCATGGGATCAGATGATGTCTGTGTATCTTTGAACATCTAAAAATAGTTTAAATAATGAAAACTAAACACTTAAATTTCAAATATAAACTTTAATGATATCAATTATTGAACATATTAAAGATAATTATAACTAATTGAAATTGTTTGCATGGGGATAGGGGTGGTAAACAAACCAAGCCGAAACAATAAAGAGAATGACATTCATCATCTTTGTGATAGGACCAGGCACCTTTCCGATCAATATTCTGAGCATTTTGACATGATACAAAGGTATGAAAGCCCCAGTTGGTCCGTACTACCTCCCCCTCCCACACATTAATGATCTTCTCCGGGACTCACTCGAACATTTCTCTCTCTTTCCAAGGAGAAGTCACGGAACTGTGGATAAGGATTGGCCCACAGAGAAAACATGACCTGATTTCCATGTGTCACTGTGATATAATAGCTTTGGACATTACAAGGGAGGATCTGACGCTTTAAAAAAATGTCCACATTTCACCTTCGCTACGTGCAGTTTGGGCCTTGGAAGTGAAGATAATAAGGCTGCAGAGGACAGAGAAACATTTTCAATTGAAACCAGTTCATAAAAAGCCTCAAAACTTAGGAAACTTCAAAATATTCTTGTCTATCTTACCTGTGGCTTTCTAGTGCAACAATTACCACACAAAGCCTTTCATGATGCTAAAGCGCTTTCAATAATGAACCCAATTGGGCAAAAGCAAAGCGTGTGCACCTGGGAGACTTCATTTCAAGGAAATACATTACGTCCTGACACTTGGCTACCAGGATATGAGGCGGCTTCTAACGACCGCTGAATGCCTGCGAGATGATGCTGCGAACCGTGCGGCATCATCAGCACGATGAGCCAATTACAAGAAGGCAATGAACAAACTGCTAGCGTACAGATATTTCCCCAACATAAGCACCATGCCACTTATTCTTTTATAGTACCTTTTATGAGGGAATAAACACAATTTACTCACACAATGACACAAAGCTCAATCGTCTCATTACTTTTCAAAGGAGATGTATTAAAGGAGACATGCATTTTTGTATATTTTTTCTGCTTTTAGTCGTGGGTAGTCACGAGCTACATTGTCACTCTGAAGGTACTCTCCGCCGCTACTCGTGTTTTTACCTTATTTATTCTTACTCTCACAATCTATTTTGGTTTCTTGTTCCACATGATTAATGCCAATTAATTGTGAGTGAATCCATTTCACCAATCAAATGGAGCCAGGCAGTCACATGACCGCAACACAATTTCCACAGCAAAGTTTTCAAAGTGAAACATGATTATTACATGAAGTTACAACATTTAAATGGTGGAAAGGTTTCACTCCGTATATATGACAGTTGGGTAAAAAATAGTGCTGTCAAAATTAAAGCGTTACCTAATTAATTACTCACAAAAAATGATCGCATTAATCATGTATTAACACAAATTGTTTCCGCTATTAATTTTTACTGCACATGATCCTTTAGCTGACAGCGGATGGTTACGTTAAAGGTAGCACAGGTTGCGTTTAAGCAATTAACATTACTACATGCATTAAAGTAAAGCATTTAATAAATGTTTGCATATGACATTCAGAATATTTGTTCATGTCAAAATATTGGGGTCATTTATTTTTCATTTTAAATTATGCAAATAGTTAACTGATTAGAAAAAGAGGAGCATGAGCGTGTGCAGTGGATCAAAAATGTTGAAGACGTCCTCATAACATTAAATGTCGAAAAAAATAACACATAACAGGTGCTCTTTAAATTTGGCGGGCAAAAAAATGTTGATTAAAAATGCCTTTTTTAATTAAGCGATTAATCGAGATTAATCAAAATTCTAAAATGTGATTAATCTGATTAAATTTTCATTTGACAGCTCTAGTAAAAATAAACCAAATTGGGTCAAAAAGGGGTGAAACAACTTTTTGGGTTATTCAAATAACCCACAAAACAGCCCAAAAATGTGGCTGCTTTGTGGGTTATTCAATAAACTTGACACAACTTTATGGGTTCAACAACTCAAAAGGAAAAACTCAATTAAATTGGGTATAAAGCAAATAAAATGAAGCGACACAACTTTTTTTAAATTGCTTAACCCAAAAAGTAGAGTTGGTTCATTTTTTCCAAATTCAATTGTTGATATTCCATTAACCCAAAATGTTGGGTCAACTGAATAACCCGCAAAACAACCCCAGAATTGGGTTGCATTGTGGGTTATTCATTTAATCTGACCCAATTTTTTGGGTCGGTCCATCTTTGGCCCAATTTGGGTTATTTTTGGAGTGCGCCTTCGTTCAAAGCAGGTATTCACACAGTGTAGTGCAGAAAATCAAAATAAGCAGTAAGCGACTATTCCCAGATGTGTAATGCAGGTGAGCCAGTAGGTGAAGAGGTAGCTAACTCGGGCCAAGTTCTCATTCCGCTAAACAATCATTAAGCTGACACGCAGTGACGGAGACAAACATGTTGCTTTGCTGCAGCTTTGGCCTTCATTATTTAGACTTTCCATGTTGCCGTGCTCATTGAAGCTCGGGGATCTCTGCGAAGATTGATTGTGCTGGACCGCAGATCGGGGACGAGACCTCCCCCACACGCTGCCTCTGCTCCAAACCCAATACTGCTTTGCTCGAGAGGAGCTTAGGGATCCACAGTCTACACAGAGGCAATATCACCTGATAAATTGCCTTCTCTGGCAGGATTACACACCGGGCGGTTCCCAGTGGTCTTCCCCATGAGCTTTAGGGTTTCAGCAGAGCGAGAAGATATCACAAGTGGGGCAATTTGTTATTGAAATGGACAAGCAATGATGGGCTTCAATCATGTAGTATAAAGCGCATTCCATCACATTGAGCTATTAAAACAATCATTCTAGTTTTAACACCCAAAAGCAACGGAATCCATGGAGAGTTGTCGTCTTCTCAGGCCGGGCAAGTGATTTGCAGTGGAAGATAATCTCATCCAGTGAATACTTCGCCTTTAGGACATTCCTTATGACGCCGACTTGTCATTGCCTCTAAACACCTTTTTTCATCATGTTAAATTGTTTACTTTCTCATTATTACCCGAAGCCTCATCCCAAATCCAAATGAGTACTTTGTCCTGAGACATCTGGTGACAAAATGTTGTAACTAGTGCTGTCAGGCGATTAAAATATTTAATCTAATTAATTACAGGATTTTTTATCAATTAATCAAATTCATCTATTTTAATCTCATATCTGATAAATCTCCCCAAGTAAATAATTTTGAATTCTAGGACTATTACAAAATTGTGGCGCATGACTAATCTATTAATACACAGAGAAGAGATTATTTGAAATCTACATTTTTATTGTTTAAGTGTGCTTCATAAATACAATTAAAATAATAAGTATGAGCAAATCAACAAACCAATTAGGCCAGGCATTATTTAAAAAAATAATATAAACTTAAATTTTGTAAAATAAATAAATACATTTTTACAAAATTGAATCTAACCATCCACAAACTGAGGTTCAGTGTATGGATGGCAGGAGATGAACTGATAATGGCTGTGGTGGTTTTTGAGCTAAACTAACAAACTGGTAATCGGTCAAATTTAAGGTTAGAAGGAGAGGTTAACAAAAATCTAAAGGCACAATACCTGAGTCATAACAACTCAAACCCAAAAACTGGGGCTACAGTACCGATTTCTCAAATTAAAAACCCACCCCAAGCGAGGTTACAGGATCTGACAACAGACAACGTTGTTCTTTTTATATATAAACTTGCCATTTAACGACTAGCACTACCAGAATTTTAAAACAACTAGATCGCTCAGAGCCGTCATTTTGAGCCTAATATGGTTATTATTACTGTAATTTGCACGTAATTAATTCATCTAGATTAACGCGTTAAACCGACAGCCAACATTTAATTGAAAATCCCAAGAAGCTAATGTTGCTGATTAGAATGATAACGCCTTTCTTAATATCATTTGTGAAATCACCCCAGATAGGTACAAACAAACCATGGTTGTTTTTTTGTGCTATTATTACATGAGTTAATTCAAGAACGATTGGTAAGCATTTTTTTCCCTTTAGTTTAATTAACTGCACCCCTTGCCACCATTTGTGTAACGACGGAATTATCTTATCTGCTTACCGCAATGAGTTTCTTGTCTTTTGGAAGTAGAACGTACATTCTTTGTAGGATTAAAATTTGGAACTATTGCTCCCTCTTCAATCAATCATTGTATTTGACAAGTTAGCGCCTCACTTCCTTTCTGTTCCTCGCATTGGGCTATCTTCAAATAAACGCACTGTTGCATGTCTCTTCCTTCATGGCTCAAAAGTCGCGGGCATCAGCCCGACCATCGGTAAGAGGTGACATTGCTCGACACAAACGATTCTGACAGATACCCGACACAAAAAGTAAGGGGAAAGTCCAAGGACCATGAAAAATGATAGGGGCAAATGGGGACGATGTGGCGGGAGGTTAATGTGAGAACAAGTTGAACACAAACTTGATGAAACATCCATCATCACTGGTGACTGTTTTTTTTGAAGCAATTATCAGGTGCACATCGAAAACCGTCAACACGCAAATCATTTTTCTGCAAGTTACTTTCATTGCCACAAGAACAAAACTGAAAGTACTCAAATTGAATAATGAAGTTGTCCCTCCTGGCTATAGCAAACAAGCGCCTAGAGTACAAACATCTCCCATACTTCATCCTAACAAAGGGATCCAAGGGAATTATTACAATTATTATTATTATTATTACTACAATCAGTCAAAATAAATGGGCCTGTACAAAGGTAGCAACTGGGAAGGCATACTGTAGCTAGTAGCCTCATTGCCTTAAGTGGCTAAACTTGCTAATGTTACAGACGCCTAAGAGTGTAAACAAAAGCTTGCCGTACCATTATTTTAAGGTTTAATTTTGGGAGCTCAGAAATTTCCAGTTGATTGAAGGTCGGCGTGTGAACATCCAGTTTTTTTTGTTTAATGAATAGTACAAGTGCATTGATTACCTTGCAGCAGATAACGGACAGACCACTACATAGCTTTATCTGAAGCATGCATGTGTTAAGTTTTGTGGGTTTTACAATTCAGGAAAATGTCTTCAAGTTGACTGTAACTCGGTTCCAAATATGTTTTCATTCCTCACTCCTCCATTCCAAATTGGAATGAATCAAAAAGCATTTCTTACATTTACAACAGCTTAGCATTCCTTTATGTATAGCTTTTATCCAGCCTTTAATTGGGTTAGTGTTGGGTTTTGGAAAGATAATAATAATAATTAACTGTATCATTGAATTGCAGCATCAGGACGCTACCGTTGGACTTCATCTTGTTCATGTTTCAATCATTCTCTTCTTTGTCCATAACCGGCCAATCCCGTCTTTCTGTCAGGACTGGTTTCTTCTCAAGGGCTTGGCACGAAAGCCTACAGTCGATCCCCTCGGATTTCCCAAGGTGTCAAAGCCGACGCTCCGTCTGAAATAATTTGAACTTTCATTAGCATTGAAGAGCACGACCCTATTCGTTACCTGCTTAGGGCCTCTGTAATTGGCGGCAGCGCTGTCACAGGCTCGTGTCCCCTGACACCAGTCACAGTGATGTCCGGGATATCAGGCGGCTTTGTCGATCCAGCGTTTCAACGTTTCGTCTCCTCCTCTCACTGCAGTCACTGAGAATTAAAGCCTAGTGATACAGTACATCGGTCACGGGTTCCATCCGTCATACTCTCAAGACATTGACAAATCAAAGAAGAACTCTGCCAGAGAACAACTTTTTGGAAACTTTTCGCAGGTGTCGAAAATAGCACCTGCTCCATAAAACCGTGTTTTTTGGGGGTTTTTTTTGCAAGTAGCTCATTGTTGAGCTCAATTAACACTTGGGTTTGCTGAAAATAGTGACGTTTTGGGTGTTTTCATGTTGACGGTATTTTTAGATTAATTGGGAGAATATTTACACTGCAGCTAGCCAGATGCACTTTGGGTATGATCAAATTAAATGCAAGAGACAATGTTTGGGAAAATTCAAAGTCACTTCCACATGTTTAATAGTGCAAACTAATTAGTTAAAGAAAGCTGTTGGCCGACGAGACTGAAAATATATGCGCACTGCCTGGCCACAGCTCAGTCACTCATTATTCAATAGAATAGAAGTCATTTGATATGTGTCGGTAAGAATGTCTGTTATTTCTTTTATTTTTTTTGTAAACGGGATGAGTCTGCTTGGCCAAGATAAGAGGAGGTCACGCCTGCCAATCCTTAGCAGCAAAGGATCAATAGGGATGTAGGATGCTTTGAGTTGTTCCGCTCTCTAATAAAGGAGCTTTTAATTGGGATTTGTTCCCTGCGGCACTTCGAGCCACTAAAAAGACTTTTTGACAGACAATGTAATCACTTACCTTCTGGAAATGGATCAAAGAAGCCACAACCCCATACGTCAATTAACCTTTATGGCGTTTTTAGTTTTTTTTGTGCATTTACATTTGTTCCTTTTCATGCGCTATCAATATCAAATTGTATTTCTTCTTGCATTGACAATGGCCCTTGAAGGACTTTAGAAAAACTGAAACTGCCCCAGACCAGGAAACGGTTCCCCACCTCACATCTATGAGGAGCCCCAACCTTGTAGATTCTGTTTTGAAGAAATAAAGAACTGAATAAAATGCTTCATTACCCCAAGACATTCTCGTGTCTTAGGGGAGTTCTTATGTTCCTCTGGACTCTGTCAACCGTAACTTGCCCTGCATACTCGCCCATTCCTTTCCATGTAAGCTAGCATGTTTCTAGTTGAAAGCGGTGAGTCTGAAGACGAGCGCAGATTTGCTTGAAAAATGAAAAAAAATCTCTGGGGCAATGGCTTTTGGTCTTGTCAATAATTCAGTATTAGGTTTTGACAAGAAGTACAATCAATGAGCATTTATGGTGTGTTACATTGAAAAGCCTTCTGCAGTCTGCCCGCCTTGTGATATGGCTTTGGGGAACAGTGCAACGCAAACTTGCATGTAGCTTCTCCAAGTGATGTGGAGGGAACAAAATGTCTCCAGTGGTAAGACAAGGCTCAACATAACATACGACTTAGCTAACACCCGTAATGGCACTCCATTTACTTCGACTTAAAATTGAAAATTCAGCCACACTGTTTGAACTATGATTCGGTTGACTTTTAAAACATTTCTAACAACATTGACTATTATTTGTTACAAATTTTAATGTACCGGTACTACAGCTACATCATCGCCGCAAATAGCTTTTGATGTATCTTACAGTAGAGGCAGTGGCTACTTGCTCCACTGTGGTAAAAGCTAGCCATAGATTGAGTTGCTGTTGGTTAACGTACGACTATCGGATCCTTTTCTGCGCTTTGATAAGAACGAAAAGGACGAAAGAGAGAAAATGTCGCATGGGGAAAATAGGAGTTCGATAAGAAAGTGCAGTTGATGAGGTGAAGGTGTCAGATGGACGGATAAAACGTGGCAAACACACCATGTGCCAAGACAGACCTTGTTGTCTGACTGTTGACTTGACACAATCAGCATCGAGTCGTCAAGTTAGTTTTTTCTTTGGCTCTTACTTTCCTGCTGCAAATTACAAATGAAACCCACGCACGCACACACACACACACTTTTTCCACATCTGCTGGATGGAGCGAAGTGAATGACAGCTCAGTGAACAGCAGCACTCCATGCTCGTTGCTTGAGGCTATGGCAGGTGTTGTGCAATTGTGTGTGTTTATACGCAAGTTAACGAGGTTCGCACACTTATTCCTCTGTGCAAACTTTGAAGGCTATGACATAATGATGAATAATTCCTGTTAGGTTGGGGCCGTAAAGTCAATAATAGTATCGCACCTGTCAGCGCCAAATTAATCTTTGTCCACTTTGAAGGTTTCAGTGTGAGGAAATGTTGAGAAGTGCCGTAAAATACGTCCACGCAAAACTTTTGCCTTATTGTCCTGCAAATGACTTTGCCAGCAGGGATAACTCGGCTTATAATAGGAGCAAAGAACTGCAATCTCAAGGCTCATTTATGCTCCCTGGACGCAAAAAAAAACAAATAAAGCATAAGTTGGTTCTCATCAAAACAACATTTCCCATTGAGATCAATTACATTTGGAATAACTATTGTAGTTAGTTAGTTAGTTCGTTAGTAGTCATCTGGTGGTTTGTGTATGTCAAGCAAGTGATGGGCAACCAATCCAGACAGTACACTGCCTCGCACACAAAGTCAACCAGGGTAGGCTCGCTGTGTAGAACAGATGGTTCCGGAGTCCACACTGTCAAACTAGCTAGCCGCTAGCATGAGATGCTAACATAGGAGCAACTCTTCCACTCGTTGCTCCTTTTGTCTCTGCGTATAGTGTAAGCATTATCTGCTTACAAATTGTAATTAGGTCTGTTACATTTGAACCTGATTGGTTGGTTTGCAAGTTGGGGCGGGGCAAGATCTGACTGCTTTAGCACCACATTGCAATAGAGCGCAATTGGAACTGCACAGACTGATTGACTTCTTGTCAGCCTTGCATTTTGGCCCCATCGAAAACCGAGAAACCCTGGTAGTTTATTATTTTTGTTTAAATGTTCAAATTTAGTGGTTCAGTGAAACTCGTAGTGAAATTTAATCGGGGTAAGACTCACAGAGAGAGAAGTTAGGCACATATGAGAATACATTATTCTGCCGAACATTAAAATGTAGCAATGTCAGGCTATACCTGAGGGTCCAACGACGCCCTCACCCCCCAAACATTAAAATGTAGCAAGTGTGAGGCTATACCGGAGGGTCCAACCCCCTCCCATTGATGAAACATCCCTGGGGAGGGGAAAAAAAAGCCACAGGGATGAAAGGCATGTAAGTTGTGCAGTTACTGATACATGATTGTATGCAAAATTAGAAATTGTCATGAAAAGCAAGCAAGCACACGCGCTCGGCCAACATCCTCCGTCTATCAGCGGGATTATGCCACATCCCCTCTTACATAATGTTGGATGTAATATTCATTTGGCTGGTTTCAAGCAGTGCAAATAGGAGCTGAAGTCTAATGCTTTTTCACTTTGTGCATGACAAAACATGCTTTAACAGCTGGCTCCTTCCATTTTCATCAAACTTATTTTTGGCTTAGTTGTCAAACCAACACCCCCCCCCCCCCCATCCCCTATTTTTTTCCCCCTCTCTTGCATTGTCATGCTCATGTTCTGGCATTGTTGACTAATCACCCTTGTTTATGGAAAGGATAGTATTTTATTTAAAATTGTTTTCTCTCTACTCACATCAGTTTACGCTTGAGCGCTCTAGATAATAATAATAATAATAATAATAATGCATCCGTTTTATATAGCGCACAAGAAATTGATGCCTCCGTTTTCTTCAAATCAATGACTGCGTTTAAATAGGCGTACTTTGGTTTGTGTGGTTGAGGTGAAGATCATGCTCTTTGACATTTTATGGAGGAAGCGAGGGAGAATAATCAAGGAACGGAGACAAGTCTGATTAAAGTCACATTAGCTTTCAAAGAAATGTCATCAATCAATGCCACATCCCTGCGTTTCTCTCAAAGGCCAGCCAAAACTGTGCAGATGTATTTTAGAGCACATGTGATGATACAAAAAACAAACTAACTCAGAGCTTTTGTCAATACCTACGATTCATCGTTTGACTTGTCATTTGAAGGCAATGACCGCAGCCTCGACAATTGATTTTTATCAATGACTTTTATCAGACAGCCGTCAACTGCTTTTCAGTCATGACCGTCATGGTTTAAAACATTATTTTAACCTTGGCTTTTCTGCAGTTAACTTACTTTTGGGCCAATTTCATTGTTCATTCTCCTTGGAAAAGGTACAAAGGGTTGCCAGGGAAAAAGCGAGGCTCAAGCAAGCATGAAGCTGATTAGAGATGCTGCTCTGTTGCACTGAATGGGAGCGACCGGGTGTTGAGAGATGTGAGCCGGCTGCATCGTGAACGTTTTGCCTTAGGAGCTGCTTTAAGATCATACAACTGAGAAGGAACCTCACGGCAGAGTTTACTCTAAGTCACCTCGCAGGAAACAAATGGATGCATTAATGAAGTCCTTAGAGGAAGTCGATCCCCATCATGACTACAAACGGTGGACAAGGTTGGAGTATCTACTTGGATTACACCATATCATTCAGTCCACCATAATGCCACCATATTTTTTTGATATGTTACTGAAATAGAAATAGAAGCAGCTTTTCAAATTACAGAACACTTTGAAAGACGCCCACATTTGAGGGTTGCACAAATCTGGCATGTAGGTACGTAAATGAGACATACGTCGACGGGAGAATCATCAAAGCACGCAGCTGTTTGCCTTTTCCCTCGGCCTATATGTGCTATATATTCTGTCTCTGCGAGTTATTCAGCTGTGTGTCTGGGTGAGTCATTCCGACCTGAGGGTAGCGGACATTCAAGGCAACAACTCATGCAAGCGTTGGCCCTTCAGCCCCCGGTGGGAAGCCAGGATCCACTTTTCCAACGAGACATGTCTGCTGCTGCTGGAGTCACCTCAGGGAGACCGGGCAGAGGCGCTCATGTGGAAAGAGTGAGAGAGCAAGTGTCAAGGGAAATGTGCTGAAGTGTGAGCTAAAAGTAGCCCCCCACACTAACACCCCTCTAGTGTTAACACGTAGATGGATACACCACGGGTGAGACAAAATATCAATACAAATCATGTCTTGTGACAAATGATCAATAACAGAAAAAAAAGATCGGTTTCGAGTTTTACTCCATCAGAACATTTGTCTCTTTGGTTATTAGTTGCATAGCGGCCCAGCAGGAAGCAGCGTGGCGTTTTTTCCCGCTCAAAGGTTTATTGCTGTTAGCACTCTGAAATCACTCCGCCGGCACTTCTCTGATTACAACTTCACTTCAAATCCACTCTCGGGTAGGACATTTTTCTATTTCAGAGTTACTTATCCCTGCTCCATCCACCGAGTTTTTGTTGAAGATTTCAAACATTGCGAAAATAAACCTAAATGCCAGAAATTATTATAATAATAAAAAATACCAATAATATGCCCAAACTAATGTTTTTAGACATGAAAGGGTTGGATTTGTCAGCGTATCGATAAAAGGAAAATGCACATTTTGGCAATGGGAACCTGTTTTACGGATAAACAATGACAGGACTGGATACCTCGCTGGATATCAGACACCAGACGTAGCCTACATATTGTAGTCAGCACGACTCTGAAACGGAGAAGATGAAGGAGAGGTCAGATGACGACTACAACAAGCTGCTCGTCTCCAACTCGGACTACGAAAATATCACGAGTCTGTTGACAAAAACGCAAAAGCGGATGTAGGCGGTGGACGGTGGCGGCAATTTGGCCCTCATCAGCTCGGGGGGGAAATCACCCGGCATAGTGCTCTAGTTAAACGATACAAAATAAAAATAAAAATTGTATAGTTTGGATGGAAACCACATTACAAACAACAAATACATTTGTCCAAGGCCTTAACATTATTTAAAAACATTTTTTTTTTGCTTTTCAAAATGTCTTAAGTCTTGAGAGACTTATTAGGTGAAGTGTTTGAATGAGCGGCTAAAGTGTTGAAAGATCTCTGGAGGAACGTCAAGTCCCAGCTATTAGATTGATGAGTGTCTCCATTGTGCCGGAAGCAATGAGGCGAGTGACTCACGTTCAAGTTTATGTCCATCAAATATCATCATCATAAATGTAGCACTTAGCACACCCATGATGCTTCACGGTCTCAATGGTGGATAAACATAGCCTCAATAACTCAGAGCCTCCATTATCACAAACGATGGCTCTTAAATGCCTTTTTTAAACATCAGATGCAAAGTAGCTTGGAAATAAGTAATGCTGCGACAGTTTTCAAGCTTGGCTTATCAACATCTGTGACTTTTATCTGTGGAATTAGCCAAAGCATGCTCTAATTTCACCGTGAAGAAGCAAATCTGTGACAGATTAAAATCTTTTTTCTTCTTCTTTTAAATACACCTACAGCCGTCTCTCGCATGCTAATAGTCATTGCAGCCGATGCACAGTCGCCATCCGCGCTTCCCTGAAGGGTCGTAACAAACTTTTTTCCTACCCCCCCCCCCCCCCCCCCATGTCCTGCCTCACGGCTACCAATCTTTCCAAAGTGATCATTGTAGCAAAACGCAAATGACATCTGACAGGTCCGCTATCGGCCATAAAGACCACTATATTTTATTTGAATATCTTTTTTTTACTGAGTTTTAACGATGTCGATTCTTCAGCAATGTCAGGCGTTATCTCCTATGAAAAACTGCAGCAGATGATTTAGTGCCCTTTTGTAAAAACATGTTTATAAAATGTTGATGATACCAGAATGAATGCCTGGTTGTTCTTGCATATTGGTCATATTAAGTAGGTTAGAAAAATTGTTGTGATTTAGTCAACTGTGTGTTCAAAGCAACCTGCACCTGTGACACGCATGCATAAATACCCGAAAGCCTTTTTGAAATGAGTCCAAGCCAGCCAGCAAGCCAACCATTCATCTGTGATATACTATATACACGTATAACGTTGACATATTTTGAAGAAGAAAAAAAAGGCATATTTTTGTTCCCTAGAGTTTTTATTTTCCTGTGTAACACCGCAGGCTCCTTTGAAAGCAACGGAACATAAAGGTACCTTTTTTTCTGTAGACGGCAGATGATAAATAATTGATTTAAAAGTCGGGTAACAAGCACAACATTTGACCATGTGGTGCTGGAAACAAGGTCAACTGTATCAGCAAAAAAGTAACAGAAATGTATTTGAATATTGATGCGCTATGGCAAGTTCTGGGTTCTTTACTTTAGAATATGAACATTTCGGAGCTTGTGTTTATGCGATCCATGACAAGTTTGACAAAACAGGATCTGTTCTTGACAAAACACGAAGTGGAAGTATTTATTTTCCTTGAGGAGCAAGGCCGTCGCTGCTGAGCAATTTCTGGCTTGATGATGAAAAGACGCAGCCATGTTGTTTGGAAAAAGATTTGATTCTGGACAAGGGCTAATGCCAAAGTACTGCAGTCTCCCAAAACCGTGCCCTTCCCTTCTTATTAGGGACAGGCCACATACGCTAAGTTAACCATGACCAAGCGCTTTGTTCTGGACCAGGGTACCGAAGTAGTGCACAGACAGCCTTAGTTAACGTTGGTTCATGACAAGCGATCCATTGGTAACCAACAATTTTCCTCAAAGACTTGCTAGCCTGCTTTTCACCTAAGATCACTGGTAAGTGGCCGTAAAGCATAACTACAAACAGAATTCCTCTGAGGTGATTGCGTTTTCTTTTTTTTGTCACCTTTTCATTATCGCGACTGTTGCCACCACACATGCATCGGTTTCATGATGAAAGCCAGGAAAGGATGAAGCCATCCACAGGCTTTATATATAATACATGCTAGGCCTACTGGGGATAATTTCCAATTGCTAATGAAAGGATGTGCTTTGAAGGCACACATATTGTGTACCAATCACACGACTTTGTTGGCAGCTGCCCTGCTACCCACTTGGGGGAGGAGCTCATCAGCCAGAAGGGTCACCATTGTATTGTTTACACTTGCCATCCTTTTACATAAACAGTGGTACATTAACAATAATTTCCGGGTTATGAGTCTTTGCTTTGTGTTGTGAGCTTCAAATACGTTGCGCTAGATGGCGGCAGATGACGCCATAATATCCGCCCAGCGTTAGACGTCTCACTCACAATTTCGGAGACAAGTAAATTGAGTTGCAAGGTCAGAAAGATACTGACATGCCAGCTGTAACTTGTAATTGGATTCAATCAATTCAATTTGCCGCCATATCTCAGTTCAACTACAACTTTGGAACGAAAAGATTGAGGACCCAATGAGCACATTTACACAGCAAGCACACGGAAGTCCTGAAATTGAGAGAGCCAGATTGCAACAACTCAGTATAAACAGAATGTAAAGGTGGAGCCAATGTATCCTTGATTTTCTTATTTCAAAAATCAACGGAAAACACAGCGGAACCTGGGGCCTATTGCTTTGCATATTATTGATGACTACTATCATTTCTGATATGGCCAATGATGAATTAAGAGTGACAGCATCCTCAAATGCAATAACCGAGTTGGTCATTTTGAAAACTAATCAAAGCCCAAGAGAGAGCACAGAGCTGAACTCCTGAATCTTAGAGCCAAGGTTTTTTTCTTTGTGTATATAAAGACAGTTGACTATTTTGTCCTGGTATTGGCACTGATATGGCATTCATTTGTTTTCACTGTGTTGAACGACAACAGAGTTCCGGATGATACAAATTGGCAAATAATGTGAAACTGAAAATGACTCACCTGCTCATTGAGCTGAGCTACGGATGGTACAGCTACAATGTTCATGCAGTGTGTTTAAAGTGTGTGGGAGGAGTAAACATGGGTTAAGATTGAATTTCTTTGATAAATTAGCCCGCTTTAAATTTGAGCGCTTCGTTGTATCATGCAAAATTCTACGGAACTCTCAGGTGAACATTTGACGAGGATAAATATAGGCCCTCGTCAATGTTCCTCATTGATTCTTAAAGCGAGGACATGTTGAGGATTATGATGATGCGAGTAGTGCTTAAGGTTTGTGCGAGTCTCCAGGGATGGCCGCTAATGTAACGCGCTTTGCAGTGTGTTTATGTACAAGCCCAGCGGTCCCAGTGCAATAAGCAACCTATTCATCATCTGCCTGCGGCCATTGCGGATTGGTGCGTGTTGACGGTTAAGCCGCGATAATTAATCCGTGTTTATGTCGTGTCTTTGGCAAAGGGAAGTGAAACTTGGGCAACCTAGACCTTCTCAGTGCTACGGAGCCACAGCGGATTACCTTGGAATAAGATAGAGAGCAAAAAAAAATGTCATTCGTTATAAACATCACATGCACCGGCCTTCATGACCCGCGAGGAAGGTCAAATTATCATACGCTTGACATTTGAACACGTGCATTATAAAGTCAGCAGTTCAACAGTTAATAAATGTCAACTCTAATGAAACGTGTTATATATCGATGGAAGTGTGTGCTATCTTCTGTACGTTTATTAAAAAAATCATCGTATGAGTTATGGTTGATATTAAGAAAAAAATATCCCCTTGCTGCCAAGAAAAACACGTCATGACGCTTGCACGTGGCCAACACTAGCTAGTTTAAGTCTCACTTGTGTAAAGGAAAAGTCCATTCTGAATGTACGTATGTCTTCAGAGTTGTTAGCTACGCCAATAACGAAAAGGCATATTGAGTCAATCCATGTTACTCACGTTATCATGACATTCATTTCAACCATTTCACCTGCGTTCATCTAAGGGACAGCTTGCGTAACATGAGATGTTACGCGCTACACCAAAATTCAGCCGACTCATATTGAGATATGTGTTGATGAAAGCGTGAGAACAAAGCCCAACGAGATGATTAATGCGCATTATTAGGGCGCATTATTAATAATACGCTCGCAATGTCTGGACTCGGCTGCTCGCTGAACTTGAGTCCACGAAAGAGAGCTGCGATGCCATGCGGCCGCTCCGGTGGCCGTCCTGTGCAGCTGCCACCCTGCCTAGCCGAGCCACAAGTGGCTGCTCCAGTTTGCGTTTGCTTTCCTGGATAGAACTGACTGAAACAGGACGGAATGACAAAGAGTGTTTTTTTTTTTTTTTTTTTTTTTGCCAGATCCACCACACCAGCATCTATCGAAATTCAAACACAATCTGCTTCTTCCTCTGGTCGTTGAATCGGTGGAGGCTGATGTCTGTGGATCACACTCTGCTTCATCTATCCTTCCTTCCTTTCCTCAGTCTCTCCTTTGGTCTCTTGAGGTCTCCCTAATTTGTTGGAATTTAGATGTTTCTGGGTTTGGTGAAGGACTCTGGTTGGTAACCCGGTGGGTAGTAGGCAATGTCTGGTCGGTGCTGGATTTCACTTTCCTTTCTTTTCTTTGATCCTTCCTCGGGTCTCCCGACAACCTCACAACTCTAGCTGGATTCTGAAGTATTCGGTTTAGGTGAACGGTATGGGATTTTTAATAGGTTTTAGGTGAACTAATGAGTACACACTCACACACATGCACACACACACACATACACACGCAGATGCACATACTCACCCACATACAAAATAAAATACATTTAAAAAAAGAGAGAGAGCAATGATGATGAAATGTCAAATCGGTAAAATTACCAAATGAACAATACTGAGCTCTTAAGAAAAAAAAAAAGGAAATAACTGGCAATACCAAGATTCAAACATCAAACCTTAGAACTGAAAGGCAGTTGTGCTAACCACTAGGCCAATGTACAGCTTTGGTTACAATGAGCATAAGTTAGTATGTCATGTCATGAGAACAGCCAAATCTGATTGTATTGATTGTCAAGGGTTATCAGTGACTTCCCAATCATTATTTGCCTTTTCCTTGTTTTGCATTTTGTCACCCTTTTAAAATCTTTTAAAAAGTCTTTTTTTTTTGTGCAAAAAATATTTTTGTGCCTAAATCATCTCCTCATGAGGCAAATGGTTCAATTTTTTGTGCTTCCTGAAAAATCTGAAAAAATGACTTAGGCAATTATTTTGAAGATTTCATAGTGTGAAAATGCATTTTAGTGGGGTTTCTAGCAATAATATGCATCCCCAGCCTGTCTACAATCCAACCAGGTATGAAAAAAGTCAGTTTTTCTTTAGTGTTCTCCTCCTTTCTAGAATGTGTGCTTCAAACGGGCAGATTATACTTATGTGACTTGGTGACATCAACAAGACACGAAAGTGCACTTAACCCCGCCCCCTCAGGTTGTGGCAACGCCTCTGGTAAAGGTTTGTCACACCCACAGATATTCGATTTTCCTGCTCGCATACTTCGTGGACACGAATGGGGAAACAACGATCGTGAAGAAAGGGTTGCTCTGTCTTTGAGAAGACAGTGGATTCATTTTATTTTTTAAGGATGTACACCCAACAGCATTTCTTGAAGGACTGTTTTGTTAATGAAAGTTTTTTCAGAGCTAAATTTGCAATGACTGCAAACATGAAAGATGTAATTTTACCATTTTATTTTGATTTAGCCTTATCATACCTTCTACCATATTACCGGTGTATTTTCAGTACCTAAAGTGGGAGCTATATTTGTCATGTGGAGGTTGTTTGGTTACAAGAGGTCAGATATGATAAAGTAGACGGTGGTTAGATAATACTGAAGCGGTCGCGTATTGTTTTGCCAAAATACAATCCGCGGTGGTTATTTTGCTGTGACTGGCAACTCGCCACCAAGTTGACGTGACTTTGTGATAGTAACCGGCCGCTAAGTGGTCTTGATGAGACGGCTTGCATGTTGCGACAGCACAGTGGCTTAAACGTCTACAAGAATTCACGGCAAATCAGAGACATTCACGGCAAAATAACACTCGCAGGAGATTTGCCGGTTGCGGCAAAATCACCACTGCCTAAACAATCGCAAACTAACGCTGCAACATAGTCTCTGTTGTAACGTTTTGCTACTTTTTCTTACGCTAAAACGTTCTGCCACTTATCCACATATTAAAATAGTCAAATGTGTAAAAGACATCTGTCTGGCTCAAATTGGTACGGTTGTACCACACTGCTTCTGCTCCAATGGCAAGTCGTTTTCGATTAATTACATTAGCACATAGCTACCTAGCCGAAATCACAGCCCTTCGAGAGAGAAGGGCGTGGGCTGGTGCAGACATTTACATAAAAGTGACACGCCCCTAAAACTTGCTGTTTTGAACGGAGCGTTTTTGTTGTTGCTGATTTAGGGATGGCTTTTTCAGTCTTGTGGCGCCACTTTTTTCATTTTCTTGACAAGCGCCTGAGAATTCGTATTCATCTGAATAAGGAAAACTTTATTTATTTTTCTCTCTCTCTTTCCCCCCATTGATGCTGATACGTAGTTCTTAATTTTACACCAGAGTGGGTAAGAAAATGCAATTATTTTACTTATTCACTGCATAATCGCCCACTTTCATTATTTGAAGCACTATTTCTACACAGCATGCAGCTAAATATATCCCCATTAGAATAACTTCAAACACACACAAATATATAAATGCACCAATTTTATTGTAAAATTTCACAGCTATGTGCAGTTCCCTTATGAAAAGTAAGTTTGGATACTATGCAGATGCTGTGCCCCCTTTTTGTACACACAACTCAAGAATTCCAAATAGCAAGTAACTGATGTAAGCAGGAGAATTTGATCCATTTTGTTCTGTCACTCCTAATTTTATTTGATATATCTAATTTTTTCAACATAGGCAGCAGTAGAAAACGTTTTGTCTGTGCTCCTGAAATAACAATCACAAAATAAGTACAGTGGAGATAGAAAACCAAATTGATTTAGTTGGATTTCATGAATTTAGTGAAACTAAACATTCAACATGCACACACTTGATTGCAATCCCCACTACTTCAGTTTACTTTGGACACATGATGAATAAGCTGCAACTAATGTTTTGAACATTTTACCAATGTATTTTTTTTGTTATCCGTAACATTGTACGTTTTCAGATTCCGGATATAAGAATAATGATACGTTTGTGGCCTGAATACACAAATAGACAAGTTGCAGTGCAAGGTCACATCATCGTCTTCATTGACATTTGAGCCAACTCCACAAATAAAAATGATATGTAGTTCATTTTCCTCTGTTGCAATGTCTCAGTTTGGCATTTAAGTCTGTCAGGATGAAACACAAGATGACGAGCAGTTGTGTAAAGATGACACTCAAGAGGTTTAGAGTTGACAACTACGAAGCGTGGCAGTTTAGGAATATAAGAGGACCAACGTTCAATTCAAAAGAGGAAAACATGAAGGATGGCCTACAAGCTAACATTTTCTTCTGAAGAAGTTTCTAGAACAGGCAAGGAAAGAGTTTTTGATCCATAAAGAAATAACAAATAGTCATGATATATAATCATAAATAAACATGATGTGTTTTTTCCTCAGAAATTCAGTTGTGGCCTTTAAAAAAAATGGAAGTGGCTGCTGCGAGAAAAACGGTTTCCCGGCCCTCGTTCCTGATGTTGACAAATGCTTGAAATAAATAAATCTAATTAAAAAAATAATAATAATTCAATGAAACAATGTCCCTGGAAACTTGGATTTTTTTTCTTCCAGTGAAGCTGAAGAAGTCACATTTGAACAAACAGGAACAGACCTTGTGAGAACATCCAGCACAACATTGAAAGAACACAACAGAAGTTCCATTGACATATTGACCCCCCCAAAAAATAAAGCACCCTTGATATGAATGCGATTTTTTTTAAGAACATACGGACATAAAGTATTTCCATGAAATCAATAAATACCATAAATAAATAACAAACACCCCCACCCTTGGATTATTCTATGCCATTAAATAAGTCTAATATAGTGTAATTTCATAGAATGCGACAAAATGAGATTACAAAATATATATATTTATATAGACCCTTTTCTTTCTTTCTTTCTTTTTTTTTTTTTTAGAAAATCCAAAGGGTTTTCTTCTTTTTATAATTTATATACTGTACATCAAAATGTGATTTACACACACTCTTTAGTGAGATTATTGATGTCATCTATCAAAAATGCTCGTTTTATTTTTTTTCCTACACTGCGTTATATATATTACACGACATTGTACACGACATTTACACCGCTTTCATTGTGTCTTCGAAGCACAACACCATTCAAAGCAGAAGGATCAGAAGAAATTAGCATTCTGGACTTTTGCCGCAAACAAACATGAAGTGAGACGCTTGGTAATAAGGCTTGTTTAAAACAAAAACAAACAAAAATATGCGTAAGCTTTGTGTTTTGTGAGCTGCACAAATGATCTTTCGGTATCTGCACTGACATCCGCTTTGGAATGTTGACGACGAGGTCTTCTTTGTGATAGCTTCAGTGAAGGGCAAGCATACGTACTGTCGATGCAGTTTCCTTTGTTTGGGTGTCAGATAACGCATTATGGACATTTTAACAATAAACGTTTGTTTTGTTGAAAGCTGTGAGGAACATAAAAATTCAAGACAACCCGAATGTAAAGATATTTCAAGATTGTTTTCACTGTCTGGAATTAACCTTGAATGAAACCCAGCAGTAGCCGACAAAAGAAATGCATGTAGTGTATTTTTTCTGGCCTTGAAAGGTGCATGCAATAAATATATAAACACACTATGCCGTAGTCAAATATTTACAGTATTTGTACAATAGTCCGTAAACGGCGTTGACGTCTACACACGTAAAAATGGCGGACGATTCGTTGTGCTGTCACATCAGCCACATTAAAAGTCATTTCAATTAGAGATGGGCATCGTAATCGATCAATTGCTCGTTGTTTTTGAAAGTGATGGTGACGAATCAGTGAAGCAATCACATCTTGATTGATTTTCCCTCCAGCAATTTCTAAAAGGATCACGTTAACTATGGAAAGTTGATCAGAACCAACCACGCCTCAGGGACCGCCGTGCAACTCTACGCAGTGCACCACTGGCAATGAAACTGGAGTTCAGAACATTCCAAGAGACATTCTTCATTGAAAATGTTTACATGCAGTCAAAAACCCTTTGAAACTTTTTGTCCGTTATGCTCTTATTTGAGATTTGATCTGGGTTCGCCCTTTTTCTAACCCAAATAGTTGGCCATATAAACGCCATTGGGGTATTTCCTTAGAAGTAAACTTTGGTTTGTGTTCTGGGCATGCTCTATTCACAAGAAACTTGGTCTTCAAGAAACTACTTGTAAGTGCGCCGGCACTTATGATGCCACTCACTAAGCGAGCCTCACTTGAATACATTGATATATCTGCTGCGTTATCTTGTCTCTATGGTGGGGACGCCACCGTGTGTATACAGTATATCCCCGCATACAATATATAAGCGCCTGGTGCAAAACCTACCGCAACCACACAAGCAGAGGTAAACAAAAATGGCGAACATAGAGCAGAATGCGAGATAAAAAACGACGACTTTATTAGTGTGCTGAGTGACACTAAATGCCCATCCCCAATTGTCGCTCTTTTAAAGTGCATGACACTTTGCAGCACAGTGGTACCTTGATATAATTCTTTCCATTTCAGCACTTCATTTCCATTTGTCCACGAAAAAAGTAAAAACAAACCAAATGAGGCGTTGGCACAGTGAACAGAAGATTATCACACACAGGAATAATTCTAATCAGCGTTTATCGATCTTTTCATGCCGCTTGAAGTAATGCTACAGGATTTGCCATGTCTAAACTGAAGAATCCGATCCAATGAAGAGGTTAGGTACGGGAAGTGCGCAAATCGAAAACGGCGGCGTCTCCCCTCCTGAAAAAATGTCCAGAGCGCGGTGATAAGGCTGGACATGCGCTCTTAAAGATAGAGATAGGAGACCCAGTAGACCAGGTTGAAGAGACCAAACGCGGTGGGGAAGAAGATGCGCGCATACGAGTCAATCTTGGCGATGCGGATGTGCAAGCGGCCGTGCCGCCACGCCCCTGAGCGGCAGTCCTCGAAGCAGCAGAAGAAGCTGGTGCAGTCCTTCCCGTCCAGGCACTCGTAGCCGTACTCCTCGTCGCGCTCCTGCATGTGAGTGGCGTTGTTCATCTGGATGGCCGTGGCCGAGCGTGGGCGGATGTCCACCGTGGGCGTCTGCTTTTGAACAGGAAGCCAACAGTTAGCACGTACCACGCCGTGCCGCTTCACATTCCACGTACCTTCTGATCCAAATTCTAAATCCTTCAACCCTACTCGTGAGAACGGATAAGGTGGCGGAGTCTCATTTGCGCCGCCACTTTGTTTTGGTGCTGTTAGCCAGCAACATTGAATTAAATATATATATATTTATATTCATAATCAAGCCTTTTAAAGTCAAGAAAACACAAATAGAATCATAACTACCCCCCGTGGTAATAATAAGCTGGCTCTATAGTGACAGTGGGTCAGTCTGTGGAGGACCCAATGCAAATGACTTTTTATGGGCCGCTCAATGAGGCAGTGATAATATTTTTCATCACAAGATTAGCTTCAATTAACGTCTATGTAAAACCAAGTTGATGAATTATCAATTGGCGATGTGTAGGACCAGGACACATTTTAGAAAATGTGCTCACCACTAGAGGGCTCATGCCTTGAATTTATGAAGGTTCTGAAATAATTCCGTATTTCCTCAAAAAGTGACCTTGAATCACAAATGGCACAGTGACTGTTCTAAAAAATAATTACTCAGTGGCTCCTTTCCTCAAAACAAAAGAAAAAAAAATTTGTGGCTGAAATTATTTTAGTTTAGATGTTTAGTAATTTGAGCTCCCTTGCAAAAAAAAAAACCCTCAATTGCACCTAGTGAGGTACGCACTCTTAACAAAACACAGGATGACAAATGAGGTTTACGAAAAATGTGCATTGATTGCTCAATGGCTGAAGAATGCATCATCAATCGCGTCAATGAATTTTGAGCGTCCGTAATAATTATTAGTCGGGACACCCTTCCGTCATCGTCAATCCGTCAATATTTCAAGCCAAACTGCCAATCTGAAATTCAATCTGTCCAGCAAAATGGGACGGATTGCCAAATTCATTGACGGATGGACGATTACATTGACAGAGAAAAAAATCAATGCTTAGTTTGTCGATTTTGCAAAGTTTCCCGTCAAATGTCAACAAAATGGGTGTCCGTCATTGATGAACTGACTGATGCCCACCTCTCAAGAATTTCATTTGTTTTTGTGTATTATTAAACATGTTTTCAGAACGATATTTGCTGCAATTATTAGCTATAACTACACCAATTTGTGTTTAACTCCAGGTACATCACAGCCATAGAAAGCGACCCGCCTTGTAAAGCAAGAAACCCCTGTGACAGTGTTTCAAGCTTTTCATGCCTAACCCCCTCTACTCGATCGGTGGTCCTCTCAAAGTAAAATCAACAAACCTTTGCCACTATGTGAGGAAATACGGTAGGACAAAAATGTCACTCTGTCATTCTAAAGGAAGACAATGAGTATTCAAATATACCATTTTCATACACTTTTTATCTTAAAAGTCACGCCACTTTCTGTTGCATAAATTGGGATTCCAGCCGTTGGGCAGATTAAATGCTTGGGCAGCATTGCGAGGATCGTCGACCTTGCTGATAAACGGATGTGTCAAACCCGTCTCCTAGAAAGACTCTGCGTGTCGAGCATCCCAAAGAGCTTAACAAGAATTTCACCTCACGACTTCCTATCAAAAAAGTGCCACTTTTTTTCTTTGTTCTCTTGTGATAAAACTAGTAAAACATGAAGAAAATAGTCCCTGCATAAGATTCCAGGATCATTTTAAAAATGATTATTGGGCCATGGTGACAGCAACATGGGAAAAATATCATAATGCTGCTAGCATGCGTCCTTAAATAAGCTTCGGACACTCAAGTTGACTTCACATATCATTCCCTACAGTCTCATTTAGTCTAGCACTTGTGCACAAACTCGTTGTCCCTTTTGAAAACGACACATAATCCCACATGAAAATCAACATATGGGTTGCTTTGAGCACTTAGTAATTTTTTGGGGGGTCCAAATGAACGGACTGCATGTTGAGTTAATGAAGGGATTAAAGCGAGCAGGTTATGACTCAGTTCTCAAAGGGGATCGGTTCTTAACTGGAGGCGGCGCAATGAGTGGCAGCTCAAGCAGAAGGAGCATTAGCATTAGCGACGTACCGCTCACGTCGGGCTGTGCTGGGTTGTGTCAGCAAACAAACAAAAACAACCCAAAACAAAGGAACAACACAGTTGGCAACTTTAACTGACTGAACAGTAGACAACCTCTCAGAAAACAAATTCTTTGTTATGTATGTCACCCTTTTGATAACAAATCACTCAAGCTAGATTTAAGTTGTTCCATGCCAAACCACCCCCCAAAAATCTGTAAAAGTTAACCAAGCAGATTTTGATTCGAAGGAAACTTGTGTACTTGTCAATAGCCATGGGACAACACTAAATTTCAAATTTTACGTCAATCGGAACAGGGGTTTGGGAGCTGCGACCCGCCCAATTTGGACATGTTTGGATAAAGGGGTATATGGTGAACCCTTTCATCTCTGGAACTACTTACTGGGTTAATCTTTACAAATCAGCGTTTGTTCCAAAGGGAATTCAACAAAGATTACAAACCTGTAATCACTTAGGAGGATTGGGGCAGATTTTAGTAATTTTTTGACCTTTTGTTTTATTGACCCTGAAATTGACCTTGTGGATCATGTGAACTTTTCATGTATCGTCATCTCTCACATGTTCACAGAAAAGTTTCAGAGATGTCATTTTTGTTGTGTCCATACACTCATGCTTTTAATATGCAAGATTGAGTCAGTAGTTCCTGAGATATAAGAGTTCAAAGGAGGGCGGCCACTCCAACTTTTTGCCAAAAATGTCCAAATGTGGTGGGCTGTAGATCGGAATGCCCTTCTCCGATTGGCCTAAAATTTGAGATTTTATGTTGTTCACTATCAGAAAGTACACCAAGTTTCATTCAAATCCAAATCTGCTTGGTTACAATTTTCAGATTTTTTGATGGCTGTTTGGCATCGTACAACTCATTTCCACTTGTCTTGACTGAAATGAAGGTCTGAAACAAATGAATGGTGCAAACCTCCACTAAAAATAGCAGCTTTGTACACTATATGGACACAGGTGTTGGCACACGGGGAAACGGCTTTTTATGACATTCAACAAGATTTTTGGAGTGTCTGTGGTCATTTTCAAATCATCCAGCAAGAACAGAATGTGAGGTCATCTTGGGGAAAAAAAAGACCTGTTCCTCAGTTTTCCCACAAAGTGCACAGCATGGAATTCTCCCTAATGACTTGTTAAAATCAAAAAATAATTCAAGATCAAGGGGAACTTGAAAGCTTCACAACTGAGCAAAGCTTTAGGATTCAGAACATGCGCTTCTGAATCTGAGGTGGGAAAAGGGTGAATTGTGCCATTCGGGTTGGGAGCGAAGTCTTGCCTCAGGCGTAGGAGTTGGAGTTCAAGTATCACGGGCGGGGGGAGATTGTTGAGGGAAACATGGATCTGTGCCATGCCTGCAGCCTTGCACTGTCCAAGTGATGAGAGCCAAAAGGAAAAGCTCTCAATTAAGTGGTCGATCTACATTCTTACCCCAACAAGCTTCTGGTTGTGAAAGGACTATCTGGACTCACCCTTAAAGACACAGTAGGGTGTTGAAATCAGTCATGACATGACCAGAAGCCAGTTAAGCAGCTAAGTACTTGGTATGGCCACCGCCAAACGCCTCCCCTGGTGAAGTGTTGCGGACGTGTCCAACCTGAGCTAACTGGAAACTGAAGAGACCACTGTCCATATAGTGCAAGTGTAAATTTGGATTGTTGCTTGCTCACTTCCACCTTTCTTCGGTCTTACCTGACAGCTAAAAGCACCTCGAATTAGACTCAACACATTGTGGGGGTTGTCTGTTTCAGTCTGTTAAGGCTCTGCTGACTCTGTAGGAAGTGTCAGGTTGAGAAGCCCAACAAACACAGAGGTAAAAGTTTCACTGGCAGGACGAGAGGTGAGTGGGGGTGGGGAGAGGTAGCTTTTGCAGCCGCGCGCCGTGGTTAAGACGACAAGAGTGAAACAGGACAGAGGGAGCCAGAAGCGGTCCAAGCTGAGCCTGGACTTAATGTTCCATTGGGATCAGTGGGATGCTCATTTGAATTGTTAAAAAAAAGTGCTTGAGTCTGGCTGGCTGGCTGCCTCCGCACTGTGCACAGCGGAGAGCACCAATAATGTCATTTTTCTGAAAGCTGTTCATCAAATGAGGAGGTGTATCATAAAAATGCAGGTAAGATCAAGTGGGAAGTGATTTTGCTGTAGAACAGACAGAAAAGCCGTGTGGTGCTAGCTTGAAAATGCAGCAGAGGCATGCAGTTAGACACAGGCAATATACCTTGGAGGAAAAGAGCCGCAGGAGCTTTTGTCCAGACAGGAAACAAAGAATGTGAGGAATTGAATAAGAGAATCAACAACAACAACAGACAGAAAAGCAGACATCAATAACCACTATTCAAAAGAAAACACAAGATAATGCATGGAAAGAAAAAATTGAGAGGCGAGAGGAGATATTGTATCGAGACATACGTAGCATGACGGCACATGGGGGAATGCATGGTAGAATATACCTTTCAAGTACTCTCTTGTATTACGCTTTTCCATTGCACAGTAGTGGCTCTTCAAAATAGTACATTTGGGGGAGTTAATCCGCGCAGTATAGTAATGCTAACGAACAAAAACAACGGAGAAGAACGAGGCTCTCGTTTATTGAAGGCTTGGATGTTGGCCATGGTAAGGCGGCAAATCGAGTGGCGAGTCTTGAGGAAGGACAAACGAGAGATCAGTGGCCGTATCAGCTTGGCATTCCTAGGAACCAACCCAGCAACTGAGCAGGTACTGTGCAATGGCAAAGGGCCATTGGCATTCAGGGCAATATCCAAATCATCAATTGCAAGATCTGTAGAACGCGTGCGACGTCACCTTGATGGGAGGAAAAACGCTGACTCAGATTTCCTGTGTTGAGAATGGACAACTATTTGGTGTGAGAGGTCGGCCGAGCCACATGATCTGTTGATGGATTGAAGCCAGCGCCCTGACATGTGACATGGGTCGAAATTACAACGGTAACAGATGTGCGGTGGATTAGGCGACCAAACGTTTGAGCTTAAGGCCTCGCTCGCTCGGTAAGTCGAGGTGACAGTGATCGCCAAGATGCTCCCTTAGGGATACTAAGCTTCCCTCGCCTTCCCTGAGGATTAACATGAGTGTAATACTTTGGGGGAGGGACAATGAACTTTAATCTACAGAGGTTATAAAACGTCTATACGAGTCTGTTGCAATGTCAGCTTCTTGTGATGTCAAGACCAATTTTCAATATGAACACAATTGGGAAAATGTTTCTTACTGAAGGGGGACGTAAACATAAACAAGTGAAAATAAATAGCCTGTTTGGATCCAGACCAATCGGAAATTGGAAATGAAAGCTGACACTCACCGGGTTTCTCTTCTTCCTGTCCTTTTTGGCGCTGGGCTTCCTGTTGCTGACAAAGTAGTGCAACGTGCCGTACTCTATTAGTGCAGCAAAGACGAAGATGAAGCAGACGGACACAAACAGGTCCATGGCCGTCACGTAGGAGACTTTTGGAAGAGACTTCCTGGCTATGGTACTCAAGGTGGTCATGGTCAGCACGGTGGTGATGCCTGGCAAGGATAGAATAGACCATGATTGGATACCAACTTTGCAACTCATGCAATCATGATGATAATGATGGCAAGGATCCGAATCTAAAAAAGATGCCACCCTTTTCCAATCAGAAAAAAAGATGGGAGTTAACTGTCATTACATGAACTCATACGTGCTATTGTTTACACTGTGGTGCCCATTTCAAGTCGGTTGCTAATCAAATAAGCAACATCTAGCCAAGCATGTCAATTAATTTAATTAGATATATTTAGTGTGTGTTGGAAATTGCACAGTATTATGTTGAGATTCGCTACACATTATGTTTATTTATATGGTATTTTGAGGAGCATTCGTCATTTGTTCTTTTTTGCTTTGGTTCAGCTGCATTTCTACAGTGTTATATTTGTGTAGTTTTGTACACCAGTTTCACTTCATAAATTTTTTATTTGAGATTGTTCAATGTTAATCACAAAATAAATAGACTTTGATTGGTTAGAGGTGGAAAATTCCAAATTCCTGTCACACAGCATTAGTGCAATGAGTTTTGAGGACATGACTAGTGATGTTTGATAGCAGTTTTTTCTGTATGAGTCTGGGCTCTTTGCACAACTACACTACTTCCTGAATTTAATACCACTCCTCTGTCTTTCATGAGTGGACAAACTGGTTAATCCAGGTGTGCCTGACCTCATTAACTATGACGACAATGGCCAGACACACCTGGATTAACCAGTTTGTCCACTCATGAAAGACAGAGGAGTGGTATTAAATTCAGGAAGTAGTCGAGCTGTGCAAAGAGCCAATTCACTCTGAGTATTCACCGAAAACAAGTATTTATACCTCTAGTACATTTAAATAGCGAGAACTTTTAATTGAACACAATGACAAAATATTGTATATCATGTTTTAGTCCTTGCACATATCCTTCAAAATGGGATCTGTGAGAGCAAAAACTTGAACCATGACTAATAATACGCATTCTTTTCAAATCTGTGAGAGTACAAATGAAAACAAGTTTTGTAGCAGGCTCGAAGTCAAGCAAAATGTTGTGTAAATAATAAATTGATGGAAAAAGAGGCTTAACGGTGGCTGTTAAGAGTCGGATCTGACGGAGAGATGCCTAAGCATCTGTTTTGCATTCCCTGTGATCCATATGCTCGATGGTTCATCTGCCATTGACCACCAACACTCACACTACATTGCCACAAACACCATCTGGTGATGCTTCTCCCTGTATGGTTGCTTGTCTTGCCCCGGCTCTAACGATGATGTGGAACAAGGCGGGGTTATGGCACATGGGAAAGGTTTGTTGATGTGATTGCTGAGATGACAGATTAGCACTAGCATGAGCATCAGAATGCCTCCACGATACAAATGAAACCTTCCCTTTCACTGCTTTGCGTTGGCCTGCTGTGGGAGTCTACCAAAAGACACGTGTCTGTCTCGAGATGAATATTTGGCCATTGTGAGGGAATTGGTTTATTTCTGGGTGGCATTGAAGGATTACGAATGATGTCATCTGCATTAATCCACTCCCCAACCACCTGGCTGCTTCTACTGCATGCCCGAACCGAATAGTCTTTCAAAGAGAAAATGTGGATCTTCCTTTCTTGGTATAATTTTAGCCAGGATTTGACGGTGTTAGCATTTCCGTGGCAAAACATGTTGGAATCCGCCAACGCTCAAGTACACATTCTATTTTTAGAGATTGACAAAGTCATGACGACAGCGAGGTCGGAGGAAGCTTTCTTCCCTGGCGGATTCTTCTCTTATGCCAGATAATGATAACATCACATGGATTCCAGGTCAAGCTTTTCAGATGACGAGGAGAACGAAAAACGCGTTCACACCCCTGCAGGTGAAGGAAGTTCAAAGACGGGACATGTTTTGTTGATATTTCAACTTTTGCTCTCGTTCCGCGTCCTTTTGCAGCCGCTGTTTTTATGATTGTGCTGAGGCTGCATCCCGCCATCTTTGCTGCTGTGCTGCATAATGAATGTCTCATTAAGGCATGTGTGCAAACATGTGCCGGGATTGGATCTTCTAATCAAGATGGACTAGATTCCTGAGCAGCGTGCCGGTCTCAGAGGAGGCAGAGGAAGAAAGGGAAGGGGAGGTTAAGTTTCAGCAGCACGGTGCTCTTCCATGTGCAGTTCCACAATTTGGACCGCCAGCATCTCAAACGTAAAGCACAAGCTCACCTAACGACGTCCTGGCCGGCACGGCATCCTTGTTGATCCAGAATGAGACCCACGAGAGGACGACGATGAGAGTGCATGGGATGTAAGTTTGGATGGTGAAGTAGCCCATTCTCCTGCTCAGATCAAAGAAGACCGTCAGCACCACATAGTCGCCTAAAACAGAGGAAAAGACCACAAGATTATTCCATCATTGGAAGATCCAGACACTTTTGTTCAGTCTACCTGTCGGTATGTGTTGGCTTGTTCTCGTTACTTGGCAGCTCAGTGTGGCTCGCACATCTGCTAATTGATTAACATCAAACTGTTAGCAGTGTGGGAAACCTCCGCTGGCCTATCATGATGACTTGTAACCTACGGGCACATGCCTCCTCTCTCAGTCATTCGTTTGTGTGTGTGTGTGAGAAAGTTCGATGGATGCCGGCGCGTCGCAATAGTCGGGCTGCAGCTGGGGTACGAACAGCTGGCTAATAATTTCCCCATGAGAAAGGGCGCAGCGCAGTTTATTGCCAAACAGCCGACATCTGTGTGTTTTCGCGCTGACGCTAATGAGCGACACAGACAGAAAGACGCGAGACTGTTCCTGTTTATTATTTTGCCGCCATCAGCGCCAGCCAGTCCTTGTAGCATCTGGATGGGGACCAAGTCCGAACGATCTGTCCAAGCATGCACCGCTCTTCACCAAGCCATTCATATCACCATATGTAGTTTTTGCTGATGCAGGTTGGTGATTTGTAGGTGACACGAGCCTTGAGGGTTCGACTGAGCGCACTGTTTGGACTTGATTAGCAATAGCCCCTGTAGCAGCTGGTTAATATACATATATCCAGTCTTTGTCAGCAGCACAAAGCCTCCTTCACATTTCCACACCTTTAATAAAAATGTCCTTTCCAAAATGGCTGAAATTGGAACGCAAATTGCCAAACGCTCGCCCTCATCCATTCACCGGTTTCATTACAGGCCGCAGCACTTGCCAAAAGAACATTTTGTGGCAGCCTCCACTGTGGCAAGCTGATGTATCAGAATCAGTCAGCCTGCCATTACAGCAAAACATTCGTTTGTTCATCACGTTCTGATTGCACTTTTAAAAAATTGGCTTTACAAGCATCTAAACACGACATTCTGATTCAATTTGCATTTGTGGTATTTGACTTAAGAAGGAGAATCCACCAATTTTATCCAGTCATTTTGTCTTATACACCCGTTTGCTGTCGACTGAAAATTACATCACAGTGTCTAAGCGCTCAAGTACCAATCGCAGCTCACGTGTTTTCTGGGTTTGGTTATGTGACGTTCGCAAATCGCTGAGTGTTTTTTTAAAAAACGTTTTTGGTTTATGTTCGATCTTTTGCGAGTTCTTGTAAAATAATTCATTTATTTATATACAGTAACATATATGTCTTCTCTACTCCACTCCATGGGTGTCCAACATATGGCCCGTGAGCCATAACCGGTTCATCAGGAGGTCCAAACTGGCCTTTGAGAACAGAACACAAACTGCAGTTTTTTACTCCAATAAACTGTTGTTGCTAATTTTGTCCACTTAAATAACATTTTGAAATGGGGCTGTAAGTCAGGATTTGATGCATACTGGTCCGACCCACTTGAAATCAAACTTGGGTGAAAGTGGCCCCTGATTTAAAATGTGTTTGACACCCCTACCTCACTTTTACCATAACACCATAATATTGATCACATCAAGGGCATTTTGTATCCCCTTAGTACACATAGAAATATAATGACAATTGCATCTAAATTCAGAAATGAAATGTTTGCTATGTGTGAAATATTCATACAGGTCGTACTGTAATGTATGTTGGCATGGTTGAATTTTGTTTTCAGTGACTCTGAAACCCTGGTGTAGCGTAAAGCTCTCACGATCTAACCTTTTCTTTTATTCATGACCATCACCAGCGAGAGGTCCAATTTCCAGCCAGCAGAGCAGCAGTGAATGTAATGAAGCAGCTTTATATGTGATGCTGTGATCTCCCAGCCTTTCACGTGTATCCAACACCGCCCACATCTTCCCTATCCCACGAACAATCATCTCATCCCAAGAGCTAATTTCTCCTGGAGCAAGAACACAAAAGATTACAGATGAGCTCTCTGCTCACCGCTAATAAAATCAACTTATCATCCATCGCTGTAATTTCGATGCTTTTAAGTCAATCAGTTGCGATTTTTGCTGACCCAACCCATGCAAAAATACTGACAGCAGCACAAAACTGCCATGGAGTTTTTCTTTCTTTTCTTTTTTTTTCTTATTGAAGATCCCACATTTACTTCAAGCTAATGTAATGTACGAAAAGCAATAAAAAAGTTGGCAGGCTTGATCATTCATCAGAAATCAGCTCTTTATTGTTCCAGGCATCAGAGGAAACACGTTTAACAGAATGAGAGCCGGAGCGATGGGAAGGAACAAGCATTCTTTCAGCCTTAGTGTGATCATATATATTCAAAAAAAGATGTTTGATTATTATATTGGAAGAAAAATTATTGTCCACGTTAGATAGCGGAGATTAGAACATGCGGAACAGCCACTGGCGGCAAGGTAGGAATGAAACCTGGCATGCCAATGTGGATTGCTGACCAGATGAGAATCTCATATCATCATTTTGCTAGCAGACAGATTGTAAATTGGTGGAGCTATGGACAGGCAGCAGAGAGCCGAGGTACACGCTGGCCGTAACAAGCTGCTGACAGGCCGTCCTGTCAACGCTCGCGGATATGAGAGGTGACAGCGTATGGAAATGTGCGGCTTCGACTGAAAGACAGGAAGCTTACTAATGATCGAGGTTGTGCCTTGGCTCCTTGCCAGGGTCAACACTACTTAGCCAGAATGCTAGCTCATCATTTTGTGGTGACATGACGAACGGCACATGATGAACAAGTTGCCATGTTGCTTGATTGTAGCCCTGCAGGCGGTTGTGGCTATTTTTAGATGATTATAATGTATCGTCTTTTTTTTTTTTTTTATCCATGTAGGAGCACCGCCGTAGAATATAAACGTACACGCCGGTTTGAAGTTTATTTTTCCTTAATTGTGCCATATGTAACACTATGGTAACTGTTGTATATTAAACCATAAGTAAATGATGTCGACTTGTGGTCTATTGAGTAGCCATACACATATGTCACAATAAGTTCCACTTAGGATTCTGTGGTCAACATACTTTTTCTCTTTTGGCCAAGGACATTGATGATTTGTCCCTGGCAAAGACAATATTGCAAAGCTCCACCATGGAATGTATCCAATGGTTCCATTTTCCCCTCTGAGTTTGTTTCTGTGTTTACTTACACCCCACCCCACCTTGTCTAAAAATGGCTCCATTATTTCTTTTTCACACACTGAGCAGAAACGTGTTCTTGAATTTAACGCTCAGCCTGCTTCCCTTGACATCGTCTGTCTCCTTTCCACTAATACAACATGCTATATGACCTCTTATATCTCACAATGACACGATAGATTGCTCTTTACAATAGCTATCGGGTTTTAGAGATGTTTGGATAGAGAGGTAAAATTTATAAGCCTAAAAGTCACTTCAATGTTTTTGTCTTGAAATGGGTCACGGTTTATCATCTTTGCAACCACATGAGTCGTATTTCCCTTACACGACCGTCATGTCTTCTCTTTTTTATCCGAGTAGTGGAAGTTTACTTCTGATGAGATAATGCCTTTGAAGACTAGTCGTCTTTCTTGCTAGTAAGCGCAGCGGCTGTTACAGTAACAATTTAGTAACCAAAGCGTTTGTGAACAAGGTATATTAAAATGAAATGCAGGTCTCATTTTATAAGTATGCCCTTAGTCCAACTCTTCCAGTGGAATATGAACAAAATATTGCCTCTCAGAAATTGAGACGGCTGTACTGATTCCAAATTTGCATAAAGGCTGGTTAATCCTCTTAGTAAACACAGTCCGAGCTTCTATGACTTCAAACTGAATTTCACTATAGCCTTTACAAAAGTGAATGCTAATAAATCCCTTACGGTATCTGTGCCACTCATTAGCATAGTAGACCGAGATAAAACATGCCACTTGCCATCTAAAGCTTTGTAAAGGTAATAAAACACCTGCCAGGCAATGTGATTGTGAACGTTGGTTCAGTGAACATTTATTGGATTCTATAAACCTGTAACAATCCATAAGTGTTAAATTAAGGGATGGGACAGCAGGTAAATACACTCAAGCAGAGAATCGAATAGGTCACACATTTTTTTATATTGTCAAAACGTTGACAAGGCCAGCGACTTTCCGTGCAAGTCCACATGAAAGGCAAACATTTCCATAAGCAACATCTCTGACATTGTTGGCCTGCTTTTTTTTTTGTATTTGGCTCACGAAGCACCCCCCCCCCCCTCTTTTTTTTTTTTTAATAGCCTTGCTTCCCTCTCCTCCATGACCTCCATGCATGCCTACCAGCATCTCCACTAAAAAACAACCTCAATACGAGATCATTTTCATTTGGGAGGCAAATGCATTCGTGTGTCCTAGTTTATCCATCTGAAGCTTCTGCGGCAACTGCTGTCGTGCCAATGAAAAGTGAATACAGGAACAGGAGCACAGGTGTGTAATCTCGTAAATCCATCTTTTCCAGTTTCAAACTGTGCGCTTATGTAAAAAAAAATAAAAACAAGGCTGTTTGATGAGATGAGGGCGATTGAGGCTTTGAGCACTGGGCGAGATTTAGATTAGGGATTGGAATAATAATCGGTTCATTGTTGAGAATTTACTAGATTGTGTGGACTGTTGATTAACCATGTCTTTAAACAACTGTCTTAAAAGTGAGTGCACTACTTGATTCAGTTGGCTGCAATACATGTAGGCGACATCAAAACAATAAAGCAAGACAAGTTACATCCACATGAAACGTTACAGGGATGCAGTACTTTTTTTGGGGTGTCTCGGACTCGTTGGCATTTGACTCCGACTCAGCCATTGGACTCACAAAATATTTGTATTGACTCGACCAAGTCCAAGTATATTTTTACTCCTGAAAATGAACGTCCTCCTTCAAAAGAAACTTGAAATCAAGTTTTCCAGCATTGACATTGGCCACCTAGTTACCATGGCTACCGGGCAGCGAGCCATCTGATTAGTTAACCTGACCACGAGTGCCAATGCACACAGTCTTTTTCTTTCAGCCATGCCAGTCAACAGCAGTGTTATAAAATTTGGTTTTATCAACCATTGAAAACTAGCATTAGCTGCAACATCCTCAAAAAACAAACAAACCGTGAAGCAACCTGCAGATTCTGTAAGACAATTTCGGACACATGCAGCACCACGTCCACATTTGTTCGACAAAAAGACATAAGACGCAGCCTGCCTGTATTCTTTCTTTACGAGGAAAGTTACGTGTCTTCACATTTTTGTATTTATATTAGGGAAAGAAAATAACGGTTCCAAGTTTCATCATGAAATTTCTCGAATTTTGTTGTCGTGAAATTTTAGTCTTAAAGTTTACTCTTGATCTCATCTGGATCTGGACCTTCGTCGACACAAACGTTGACTTGGACTCGATAGCGGGCTATAACAACTGCTTCTGGTGGCAGGAGTACAGAACATTTCATCCATTATTTACAATCCCCATCGTTGAGCAAGATGATTTATATTTTTTTTTAACAAATGGCCATCAGTTGTTTTGAAGTGGAGAAAGCAAAACTTCAAGCATAGAAATAACAGTGGGCCTTAAGGACATTTTACCACGCTAATAATTCTATTGAAACAGGACAAAATGTCTTCATGATAAAAGAGTGTCACTCCATTTGCTCGAAAATGTGTTGAAACGAGACAAATTTAACTATTGCATCAGGGACAAAATATCCATCAAGTATTGTTACCATTGGCCCATACGGACTGGTTCGACAAACCATGTACTCTATATGTCAAGAAAGATGATTTGTGTATTGCCATCAAAAGAATTGCTGGTTGTAAATCAGATGAATACTGCACAGGTAGGGGACGAGTACGAGGGGAAGGCGTGCAGCGTAAATTGCGATTTAACTTGACAAAAGGAGGATCCTGAGCGAGTCGCGACATTTATCCTGCCCATCATTGCAAGTGTCACCATCAGAGAGAGGGCGAGGAGCGGATGAGTGGAGGAAGAGATTAAGAGCGAGTAGCTCCAACGTCGGACAGTGGCTAATGGATTGTTTGGGCTTTTGGCTTCAAAAAAACACTCTGTGACGGTCATTTGATGAAAGAGCTGCATGCAGCGTATTGTCACAGTCGCTCATTTACGAGACGAGATATTTAGGAGTCACTTTTTGATTGACTTCTCACAGTGATGTGCTTGTCTCCTCTTCTGCTACTTTATGGCAAGCTTTTATATCCAATCGGGACTCTCAGTAACAATAAAGCAAACTATTGATGTCCGTTTTATTGTGCTTCCTTTTCCTCACCACTTTTCTTGATTAAACTGAGAAACCATCCTTTGACAAGCGACCTTGCCTCCCTCCGCAGTTCGATTTTTCCTCACGTATGCGATAAACTTTTACGCGTCAGTAACTCTGCTCATATGTGCTTAACTTATCACTGTGTCTAAAAAGCCAATCGAGAAATGGATTGCTCATCAGTCAAAGCAAAACCTTTTGATTTGGAATGCGATTCGCAGGTAACAAAATATCCTTCATCGATTAACTGCTGTTTTTCAAATATTAGCTGAAGTTGGGAGAAACTCTTTGTATGTTAGGAACTTCTAAATTATTGAGGTGAGTGTGCGTAAATATAAAGCTTATCTGACTCATTTTGTTCGACCGCACTTTTATTCAGACCGATAAGAGTAGGCTACTCAACTCTTGAGTAGCCACCGATACCACTGATTTCCTGTTACGTTTCATTTGCTACAAATGTATGAAAACTTCATTTGACTGTGATAAATGACGTTTTAAGCATAACAAACACGTCATGGCTATTCAAATGTAAACATTGCCACATTTTGGTTTCCTGCGCTGACGACAGCATTTGGCCTTTGCTTTATGCTTATCTTATTGCAGCAGAAGTGCGCTTGCTTATGAGTGTGTCTGTGCGGTTGAAGGTCTACGTCTCCATTTGCAGCTTCCAACAGCCTAAATATAGAAGGAGGATATGCTTGGTCATGCTTTAAGAGGGAACACATTTGTTGTTTGCTTGTTCCTCTCAAGCGCAATGCATGCGGATTTGCCCCATCAACAAATCATCTGTAAACTGTGGAGCTCCGTAATGGGGACACGGCCACTGATGTGTCTCGGGGCTTTCTCCGCTCAAGCTGAATCACACAGGCGGACGCACACAGACAACAGGGCGCATGCACGGCACGGCACGGCTTTTGGAAGGTCAAACTAAGAATAACTTTTGGTACATCACAAGCAGACACAAATACGCTTGTGATTGTATCTTGAAACACGTTCGCATAGATACGTATAGCTGCAAATACGTACAGTGCGCTGGAGGTGTTCAATGAAAACGCTCCATGACTCACTGCGACGAGCAGACAATCAGTTGGGAAATTACACGGTTAGCCTTTATGCTTGAACATGCGGGAAAGCCTTCAGGGCATCCATCTAAGATGTTTTTTTTAGCTAATTTGTACTGCAACTATGACTCACAGACATGGTGAGATCTCTCTGTGGAGCTGAGTAACATGAATGCACTAGAAATAACGCGCCACCATTTTTATAAGGCGTCATTTAATGCGGTGTGTATGAACACACTAACAATCTATAAGGTGAACTGCTTTAGTTTGAACACATTTTTTTTGGACTGCTCTGCTACACATGTATTTAGCTTGATAGACTTCAACTAGTAACGCTAACATTAGCTTGTTCTAAAAAAGTTCAAATGTATACTGTCAAATCCCAACAATAACACTCGTTTTCTTGCAAAAAAATATAAAATAAATATTGGCAATATTTGGGTTTGGGAAGGCCATGTAAACACGCACATAACCCGAATATGGTCTTATTTGAGTTTTTAAAAATTCAATTCTCACCATAACCCAAATATTGACTGCATGTAAAAGTAGTCGCGGAGTTAAATATATTTAAAAGCAAAGTGATGAAATAAAAAAAATAAACTTACTAAAATGACTAAAAAGAGTGTGTGGTGCAACAAGATTTTTGAAAATACTTTGAAAGATCATCATACGTGTGGAAAAAGAGCAACATTTTGAACCTGGATTTAAAATAATTGACACTTTATTGACATGTTTTGAATCATTATTCACTGTGATAAAGGATTCTACCAAATCCAGGGACGGCATTATACAGAAGTACGGAGAAAAGCATAGATTTTTCAAGAGGGGTTTTATACAGGTAGTAATAATTTTTGTAAATACAACAACAGCTGACTTTTCACTTCACCAGACCAAGCTATTCCTCGTGACAGTAAATGATCCATGGATTTGAGGGTTGTTTTAATAATTTGTCTCCTCGTTCTTTCTGCATTCCGTATCAATTTTCATCTTGTTTCCCATGCAAGCCTGAAAGCGCGTGTTGATACATGCAGGTATAGGCTTGCAGGCAGTCTTGATGCGAAGTGACATGTTGAGCGAGCACGCCATTGGACACAAGTCGCAAACCAAATGTAAGCAGGCGCTACCTTTATTAAAAGGTGCATCAAGAGCAGCAGATTGCATATCAACAACCAGCAACGATTTCATCGTAAAATCTCTTTTTTTTCTTTTTTTTTTAAGCATGCCTCATTCTTCTCCCTTTTTTTGAGAACTAATGTGATGGCAGTCAGTAGAAGAACCTCCTCTGGCTAAAGCCGCTTCACCTGCCTGCTTGTCGGCTCGGATTAAGGTTATTTCCACTTGCCTTACCTGACCCCTTCCAACACAGCAAACTTTTAACTTGTCCTTCAATACCCCACAGAAAATAACAAGAAATAAATCTGCTACTTGGATCACATTTTGCATTGTGTCCATAAACAACACATTTGATTATCATTTGTGCATCTTTGCATAGGCTGCTCTCTCTCTCTCTCTCGCTCTCTCTTTGCGGCCAGACTGCTCGTTGAGGCAGATGTTGCGTCTGCCCGACTGGCAGCAGGTCAGACACCCAAAGTGACTGCAAAATGAGACAAGGGGTCTCTCAACCGCAGTCAAGGTTCTCCGCGCTGACAAGCGAGCAGATGGCGCTTTGGCGCAAATAACAAACCAGATCAGGGAGACATGCTACCAAATCTTCACCGCATTTAAACCGCCAATGCGCATGGCCTTTTCCGCGTGTCACCTGCAAACAACAAGTTTGACCTTGATGCGAAAATGTATCGTATTGGAAGTGGATGATGGTCTTTTTTTACACGCCGTAGCAGCGGACAGTCTGACAGACACTCCAAAAACAGCTGCTCCACGTAAGAGAATGTGCTAGCTGCTAAACTCAACCAGATATGTACATGCTAATGCACCCGCAAACACATTTAAAAAGCTACATTTTGGGGGTGCTTCTTCTCTATTCCATATTCCCAAGCCTGCTAATAATATTCAATCCTAAAATAAAATAGCACCGCTTTGAACTGCAGAGGCTAAAATTAGACTAAAATACATCACACCATTTACAAGAGAAATTTCAACCTACTACTGTATTTTTTTTTTTAATAATTTGTCCACAGGGTTGAAGAAATGTTTGAAAACATCACTTGGATCAAAATGTACCTTTTTGAGAACAAGCGATTGGAAAAAATTTGATTGGAAAAAAAATATTTATCTTTCCGTCATAATTATTTTCAAACGCCCCGTTCCAACTACAGAACCCCTAGGCGGTATTGTGATGGTTCTGACCAAGCCATTTCAAAATAAATATGCACGGGTTAAGTTTAAACAATAAAATGTTGTGATCACACAGTACACAATTTCCTCCCCTTGGTCTCTCAAGAAACAAACAAAAAATACATTTGCTGTGACACTGCCAACTACTGGCCTGGCATGCATATTACTAAATTACTTTTTGGGTGCCTTTTTGTTTAGCGTCTTTGTAAACATGTCAATGTGAAAGCATCTAAATGAGCAGTATCCAAAAGAGCTGTCAAAGGTCAATTTAATTACACATCTAGTTCTTATCAGCTCATGACAAAAACTGTTTTAGGGTTATTATAAAATATTTTCAGCTGCAGCTTCAACAAAAGTCAGAATTAGTTTGGTCCAATTCATCCTTTCAGCACCTGACTTATAATTATCAAGCTCCGTCAAACCTCCAATTGTTACCTCATTGTAACAGCAACAATAGAGTCCTCCCATAGTGTTCATTTGGCAAAAAACGCCTATACCAAAGTGTCGGTGCTGTTTCAGTCCAAAATGAAAAAATCCCGTTTGATTAAATAACAGAATTGGAGGCTTAACATGTACAGCCGATTGTAATAATGTATTTAAAATGTTCATATCAGATAGTACACAAAAGGATGATGATCACATCAGATTAAATGTCATGTCCGTCAATGTTGGCATGCAAAATCCAATCCGGACCTTCACATGTTCTAGAAATAACCACACTCACACACATACACTCTAACAGAGTGCAGGGATGCTCACTCTAACATTTTACTTGTGGGGCCCACAATATGGGAAATGGAGGATTGCGCCAGTTTCTTCTTTAAGAATGAAACATTTCCTACGAAAATAATCCAAGCAAGGTCTTGCTGAGAAGTGGTCTTACCTGAGACAGTCCTGACAATCTCGGAGGTGTTTCTCAGGCCCACAAAAGAGAACTGGTAAAGCCTCCAGGAGCGGATGTCTCCCACCTCCACTGAGCTCCTCTTCCACTTGTACACAATCTCCTCCCTGGGGTAGCCATCTGCACCAGGACGACAAGCGCAGGGGGGGATTAGTATTTCATCCCTTACAGGAGTTCCTTCTATTGAGTTGCTCCCTCTTCCCATTCAATATCAAGCCAAAGTGCTCGTGCACAATACAATCTATTGAAGTCTTACAAAACGAAATCAAAAGGAATCTTAAATAACTTAGTCCTGCACGTCATGTTTTTTTTTCTCCCCATGATCGGAGGCTGCTGATGGCTTCCGTGGTGTACAGCACATGGAGTCAACTTGCTTGATGAGTTGGCTTCTTTCAGGCATGTGCCGTTGTGCCCGCTTGCCACATTCAAGCCAGCCCAGCCAATGATGACAGATTCACTGTTGTCTTACAAACTGGGAACTTACCTGACTGTTGTCAAATATGGCATAAGTCAGGTGTGTGTGTGTGTGTGTGTGTCTATGGCAGTGGCGGGCTGCGCATTTGCTACCTCTTTCACTTGAGAATTACTTGAATTAATTCACCTCTTACCACTGTCACAGTTATCAAAACCATCGTTAGTATATAAAATTACAACCTAGCAGCACAAAAGTTGCATCGCATGGAACAGTTCGAATTTGAAATCGGATGATCTTGGCATGGCAGCACAAAGAGGCTGAAATCTGATTGGACCAAATATCCAACCTTCACATTGAAGTACCGGAAGCAGTGCAACCAAGACTCAACCATAGACTGTTGGGACTAAATGGATACAATTTCATGCAGTAAATATTTAGGTTGCAAATGTAGGTCAGCGTTTTTGATGGTGCATCGGCCAGCACCGGAGGACTCGTTGGCCATGAACAGTGCACTGGAGCCAAAAGATGAGTTTGAAAGATGCCTAGGTTTCATCCAATTGAAATGAAGGACACTCTGGCTCCATATATAAGCACAGATCAGTTTTTCTTTTCTTCCCATGGTGCTTCTCTCCGTATAGACCTCATTAGCATAACTTTAGTCCTCTCCTACTCGTCCTCCCATGTGGCCAGTAAACTATTGAAATTTTCCTCAGCAAAGTAATGTTAGGGAAATTGAGTCAATCGTTGACTTTTTGAAAATGATTTATTCAATGTTTACTGTTTACTATGAAAAGCCATGACCTTCATGTTTTGTCCGAATGTCTGCCAATGGTCATTTCCTGAGGAAATAATAGCAATTTTGAAAAAGCACAGTCCACATACACTTCTATGAACTAGAAGGATGGGTACTATAAATGAATAACTGATTGTAACATTTGATAAATTGCTCCGCCGCCGCTAAATCAAATCCTCCAGGCAATATATTATGTGATTAAAGATGACTCTGGCAGCAAAACATGAGTCCAGCAATTCATTGCTTTGTTTTGCCACAGTAAATCACAGAAATGTTGTCGCGTCTTAAATTTTATGATGAAATCTTTATTTTAACAACTGGATGTACGTATTGGCACTGTTGCAAGTCTTAGATTATTATGGTTTGATCGTTGTTAGGTAGGTTTGTTTATTCAAAATGCATGGAGGTATGTATGGCTCATGGGAAAAGAAAGAAGACTTTCCTTGTACAAATTATTATATTACTAAGATTGTGATTTTTTTTTAGACAGGGGTTTTTTTCAGTGCCGATTTCAATACTGATTATTAGTAGCTCAAGGAGGCCGATAACCGATATTTGGAGCCAAAACTAATTCTACTGAAAGGGGAAATATTTCATTGTGTCAAAAATGTATCTTAGCCAAAATACGTCTTTGTTTTAAAATTCTAGTGAATGGCTCCTTACTGTTTTCTTCAATAAATAAACGTAAATTTTTTACTTATCTTAATTTCAATTTTAAACAGAAGTTGAGTTCACAGGGTCGGCAGCATTTTTAGAAAGTTAACTGAAAACGTAAAGCAACGGAACCCTGACTTTAACACAGTTTTAAATCCATCTATTGTTATAGATTATTATTATTATTAGCTGTATGGTTCTTCAAAAAGGCAGATATTTGTCAAAATGCTGAATATCGGTGCAGATAATTGAGTGGGCTGGCCGATAGCTGGTCTATCCCTAATTTATTGCCATCTGCTTGATTATCTATGGTATGAATTGTGCAGTCTAAATCAGATTCAAAATGGCCGTCCATACCTGATGACGTCATCCATAAAGCAGGAATTAACCTGCTAACTATCCAGCATTGTGCACTCCTTGATTTTCTATTGCTGATGTAACTGAAATGTGGTCGTTAATGCAGCGGTCCACACTTACAGCTTGAAAACTCCAGTGGACACGAGTGCTCATCCATCGGGAAGTTGTTCAGTTTCAGCTGGCATTCCGCATCGATGGTCAACCTGCGGGGGACACAGCACTAAAAACTAAAAAAAACACCCTCCTGACAGCAGTAGGAACGTTACAGCTGCTGTTTATCAAAACAAATTGATTTTCCGCATACCTGTCTTGTCACCACTTTTCACACTTGAGAGACCTCGAAGTCATTAAAGTCATTAAACTCGGCGTTAATAAGGGAATGACCTCAAGTGACTTTGACGCTATCGTCATGTATCATTGTCGTGCTTGGCACAGCGGTCGGTCATCCTAATTAACTAGCGCTCGCATTACCAGTTACTCCAAATAAATGAAGTGGCGAGTCGGTGTTGTGCATAGAAAACATCCATCAGGATTTGATTGAATCCGATGGACTTTCTTTCGTATTATCTCTCAAGATGTATGGTGGTGTCTGTCCAAAGCATCTGCTGCATTGAGGACAATCCGAAAAGACACAATAACATCCTTTTCCCCCCACAGCAATGTTCTCATTGTATCCGTTAGTTACCGTACAGAAGAAAATACTTTTGTTTCGGGTTATCATTTTTGACAACCCCGCCTCCCTACCGGAGCGTGTAGAGGATCCGCCCATCGTTCCAGATCCGAAGCATGCGATTGGGTGTTGTGATCCAGTGGGCGTCGGCCTTCTTGGAGTTGCGGAAAAAGGTGTCAGGAATCCAGATCTTCCCCACCATGTTGCTGTTGAGACGCAGAACCTTCATCGTGCTGTTGAATTTGAGCCTTCGGTCGTACCAGGTCTGAGCAAAAAAGATGTCGATGGTGTATTCCTGGCAACAAAAAAAACAAAATCACAAGAGCTTGACTAATTACAGTACATTATTACTTTTGTCTGAAGTTATCACTTGGTCATTTTCCTTCAACTCCATAATAAATGTGCTCAATTCAAAGAATCTTTCTTATGTATTTATTTTTTTATCCCCAGTAGTGAAGAGGAACATTTTGAGTGGCTCAACCTTAAAAGCAACGGGCCAATGATCAACTACTGCCTCTCATTTTTTGGCTCAAGTATTTTCAGACCTCATTAACAGCTAGACCAAAATCTACTGTCGTCTTTTCAGCCCCTTTGAGAGCAGCAAGGACTAGAAAAAGGAAGTCAGACGAATAAAAAGCCAAATGACAGAAGCCCGGCTGGCCGTAATAAAAGTGGGGAGAGCTATTGAGACGGAACCATCCGTCTTTTCTTACTTATTTAGTCACTTGAGGTTTCAAGTAAAGTACAGCAGGGGAGAACTAAACGGGTCACTTGTGTGCAAGAGGCCATAAAGGCATTAACTTAGTGACTAAGCTGAAGCCAACAATCACGTCCAAACCCATTCAAAGACTTTCAAAGCGGAGCTAAAAAACAACTAAAACCTGCTTTTTCGTCAAGTAGACTCTTGTCTCACTTTTCAGCTCCCTGCAATACCCAACGTCAAGTTTAATTACCTATGCCAAGTGCCAAGCTCGTGGTTTCACTTTTTGATATCAACCTGGATCAAATGCAGCTCTACAAAACAAGTAATCCTTTCTTACTATGTCGAGCAAAAAAACAAATATATAACGGAACATATGGTGTTCCACAGAGTTCAATTCTGGGGCCTCTGCTGTTTCATTGGGGTTCATCTTAAGAAAAAAAGCGGTGGTTGTTTTATAGTGTTCTCTAAATAAAAATTTAGTTGAGTCGAGTGATGGGAGTCAGCGTCCTAACTGCATAATTTGCAATGGAAAGTTGAGCAATTATAGTCCAGCACAATGAGTTATCTACAGTAACAACACTTTTAAGATACATGGAGACGGGAAATAAAAGAACACAACAAGATTCTATGGAAAATCTCTTCTCCCTCCCTCTTCAATTCATTTTGTTCACCAGTAAAGCCGACACGGATGTCTTGAATATAAAAAAACATCATTGGGTTGGGTGAACGCGCCTAGGAAACTGGTGGGCTTCAGTACCTCCACCAAGGTTAAGAACCACTGCTTCCAACCTTCCCTTCCTTTCCCTTGGTCATACTCAGATAGCATGTGTCTTCTTTGCCATATTTTCTACATTGCATAATTAAGAATACGAAATCACGCAGGTGCTTTGATGCGTACCCGCGCGCCATCTGTCTATTCGCCGCACTTCATCCCTACACAGCGCCCACATTGGTCATGTTACAGTGTGAACAAAAGAGCCCGTGGCTGATTACATATGAATATGAGGCAATCCGTCAACCCTTCATGTCAGCGCAGCGCCTTCGCACGCATACGCACAGATTCCCCGATGCCAGCACAAACAGTAAGTTCTAACACAGCCCCCCCCCCCCCCCCCAATTCAATACCTCACCGTCAACGCTATCCACAATATCACATAATAAACAGCAGAAAAGAAATAACAACATACCGTATTTTCCGGACTATAGGTCGCACTAGACCAAAAATGCATAATTAGGTAGAAAACAACATACATAAGTCGCACTGGAGTATAAGTCGCATTTTTTTGCGGGTACTTTACTACTACTTGAGCAAAAACAGATATTACGTCATCTTGGAAGGTAAGTTATAACATTAATAAAAGAGTAGAGAACAGGCTGAATAGGTGTCAGATTTGCTAACACAATGAATGTTCACTACTTGCAGCTTGTAGTCTGTAGAATAAGATTTTCTTTTAGGGGCATTTGTGTTCAGTGGTTCTCAGTTGTCTTTGTAAGCTAACGTTTTCTGTTTCAATATTTCATTGTTAAGGAGTATGAGATATCGGTGCGTAAGAGTGCCCTCTTGTTGCTGTCGGTGAAATGATTTACCCCCGGTATATTTCTTCATGCATAAGTCGCTTCGGAGTGTAAGTCGCAGGAACAGCCAACCTTTAAAAAAAAGTGCCAGGTCCGGAAAATGCGATATATGTGCTCTGTGTGGGGGTTTACAGCATGGCAAAACAATGGGATTGAAATGCAGAGGTGGGCATAGTCATTGACTGGAATTGATGATTGATGGAAGTGCCCACCTTTTAAAGTGTGCTTCAGCACTTTCAAGCAAATACTTGGTAATGCGAAACCTTGAAAAAATGCAGACTGAGCACCGAGTGAAGCAAGATTACTTCTGTCGATCGCGGTGAGAACACATGGTCCTTCTCAATCCGTGTATTTTCGTATTATATCATCAATTCCAGTCAATGACGATGCCCAACTCTGGTGAAATGTTGGAAAACAGTTTGAAATGTGTATCTAGATTGAGGCACTTCCCGTGAACCTTTGCTTGAGCTTTTCAAAATAGAGTTTGTACCAGTGCTTGCCTTTTCTCTAGATTCTAAAGTTCTTCCTGATTATCTACTTAGTAGGATAAGGCAAAAAACTAATTAGAATCTACCAGCTTTGTCAAAAACAAATGTACTTCCATTAGTTTGTCCTTAAAACCTTGAAAAAATGCACAGGCTGTAATTTGATGTGCAAATTAAATGTAAATTGTCTCAATGATTGTCCGAAAGGAAAAATGAACAAATAAAAACAAACACAAATTTTCATCCATTTTGTCAGGTTTGAATTCTGAATTTAAATAATGTGCAAAAGACGTTATTAATCGCTGTTGGAATCCAAGATTGTAAACAGTTGACTTATCTTAATTCTGATTGTTCAGCCTTGATCGTTCAACTTTCAACAAAAACTAGATATCCTTGTTGAGCATGTTGAGTAACGTTCAAACTGTCCACCCATCGCAAAATCAAAAACGATTCCCACATCCTTCAACCAACCCAAATAGTTGGGGTTAATCCAGCACAATACCGCATGTGCGTGTTTCATGGGTTTTACTGGCCGGGCCGTTATTCTGCACTGATTTTCACTATTTCGACAAATATCGGCTTAACTTTAGGGAACTATTTATTGAAATTCTCAATTAACTTTATAATAGATGCTGGTGACATGAGGAACTCCCTGCACCTTTTTTTTTTTACCTTTGAAAATTAAAAGAAAAAAACAAGTGAAACTTTAAAGCAATACTAAGGAACTTTAAAGTTATGTTGATTATGGCGGCGCCTTAGGACAAAAGCAATAATCTTATGCCTGAAGGAAGATCACATTTCCCATGAGGACAAGCACATTGCCTCGTTGTTTTTAGCTCAAATTGGCTTCTGTCTTTGTAATGAATGGGGAAAGTGACGTATGCCATAAAGTAGTCAGCACATTTGTAGTTTTTTGTGTGACTGTGTTCCTACCATCCTCCTCAAAGTTGCTCAGTGCCAGTAAAAATGATACAGACCCACTCACGCCATGGCAAAGGTGCCATTCAACTAGTTTTAAGTTGATGTTTCCTCAGAAGAGTTATGAAAATATCTTATTACGGTTAAAACGTTCCTTAGTGCTACTTTAACATTTCACTTATTTTGAAAGTTTAGAAAACGCTACGGGAGCTATTTACTTAAGTTTTCATTTAACTTTGATTTAACTTGAAGGCATGCTGATGTTAGAATAAAAAAAAAAAACATGTCTATTGCATTAAGATCCACATTTTGCAAATCAGAAAAGTTGGTCAATAAATATTATCTGAAAAGCATTTCGACAAAGTTAATTGTTGGAGTTTTTATTTGTTAATAATCACGCCAGTATCTCCTCTTACAAAAAATGAATATCGGCTCCAAATATCGATTATCGATTATCCTTGACTACTAATAATTGGTAACGTATCAGTTATGGGGGAAAAAACAACAATATGTCGTTCTATCCCTGGTTTTCATTTCAAAATTCAGACGTCTTTTTGAAAGTATAGATTGGAAGTATTGATAATTTACCAGACAATACAAGAGCGGCTATTCTAATATCTGAAATCTGCTCCATCATAATCGGCAACAGCTCTGTATGAATGAGGTGTTATAAGCTGTGTGCAGTGCAGCTGTTCCAGCCGCTGATGGACAGCAAAGCAGCATAAAGATTAGAATAACAGCCACGAGCGGCGGCAGCAGCTGCGACGCTGAGGTGTGCTGGAGCAACACGTTGACTGCCCATCATGACGCTCTCCACTCCCCGGGGTGGCGAACACGCATTTAGTCATTGATATTGCTCCTAAACGGCAGCAGATTAGACGCTTCAATCACGGCATTGAGACATTAAGAGCAAATTGCGGGTTGCTTACCATATTGATGGCGTTGACTGGGCCGATGCTGTTGACAAACATGTCTGTGTGGATCACTGTGGGTTTCACTGCAAGAAAAAGCACAAGAGTATTGGCGCACTAGGCTTGCATTTATTTGACCACATTGAGACCACCCTTTAAGAGTCTTTTGGCAATGTTAGAGAACAGCAGAGTTTAATAAATGCTCAACTCCTGACTTGCCCTGTGCAACATGAACTCGATTCCTCTTTCACGTGCTGCCACGCATGATAGGGAGCAGTGCAAAGGTGCAATTTTAGGGCCAGCGTGCTTCATAAATATTTGGCGTGATGATATACTGTAGCACATCGGGCATAATAGAAACTACGGCGAGTTACTGTACTGAGGAATCGCGTGAACACATTCATGCATTTTTGACTGACAAATTAAGAAAAGCGTTGGGGGAAAAAAAAATCCCATTTTGCTAACCCCACCCATCCATAAAGTTAAAGTATGCTTTGCTGATTGTGTGAAAAGTGAGGAAAAGAGTTACCAATATATTGTGTCTATCTGAAACAAGAATATGTTGCATCTGCTCAGTGTGGTGAGACACACAGACGCAAGCAGCTATGTAATGCTGTCAAAATTGATCGATTAATCAACAAGTAATTGATTATCAAATTACAACTACTTTAATAATCGGTTAATCGTTTAGAAGCATTTTTTAATTAAAAAAATTCAAATCCTCTGATTTATGCATATCAACACTAATTGTTCGCTGATTTCTGTTGGGGCCCGACCGATATGCATTTTTATGCCGATACCGATTTTTGGCGGAAAAAAATACAGAATGCCGATTAATCTGCAGATTATTTAAAAATACATATTTAATGCAGACAATAAAATTTATTTAATGGTGTACACACTTAAAGTTATTACAGAAAAACGTTGCGATTTAATTTTAGTAAAATAACTCGTTTTTCACGCATTGTGCCTTTACGTAGTGTTATCTCACCTGTGGGTATGTGTTCCCACAGCATTTGTGTGTAAATAGTCGTTACTTGAAGGAAAAACACTCCCAAAGTCTATGCTAACATCCTGTTAGCATTTGAATGGGATCCTCCCTTTGCTTTTAGCATTAGCGCTAGGCTAGCTATGTTTTTAAAACAAAGAATGTTTTGTATTTAAATATACATTGGATGTAATTCTTAGCGTCGTGTGTTTAGTTTTACAGTTAATTCCAACTGGGCTGTCATTAAACATTTTAAAGGACGCTTAGGGACAGAATAACATACGCTAGAAACTTGGTAGTTGCTAATGCTACGCAAACAAAATGGTGCATTCAGAGATTCATTTCTAAGAAGAAAACGTTAAGGGGAAAATAAAATGATTTGGTCGATGTTTGAAGGGCAATTATCGGCGGTCGATTAATCGGTCGGGCCCTAATTTCTGTAGTCCTTCATGAAAAAAGACTCATTATCTTATGTGTTAAATCAAATTAAATCAGTTTTTACTTAGTAACACAGTACAACATCAACACCCCCCCCCCACCCTTTTTTAATCAATATACAAATAAGAAGTACGAAATAAACATCAATTACTGGTTAATAAACAGTAATCATGGAAAAAAAATCTTATGTAATAAACTTTAATGCAAATTTCAAATGAATCTGATGAGCCGATTAATCGATTCTAAAAAAATATTCGATAGTGACAGCACTACAGACATGTTAGCGTCCATATAGCTTGAGCTGATGAGTCAAAGCGGGAACGGCTGACCAAAGGTGACGTCCAAGAGTGTTCAGGTGAAGATATGGGCTGCCGACATTATTGAGTGTTGCCATTCATTTTTCATGTCACTCTGTGGAACATCATGCATGATCACACAACAGCTTGTGTGACAACCTCACATATTGTGTCACATGTCAGTAGTGACTGTTGACATGACGTTCTCTATTCCGTAAGCATGGAAGAGCCGCCAAAATATTGACCAGACTGGATTCCACACATAAGGCTACAAATCCATGAAAGGTGTTAAGTGTGTATTTCTGATGTAATTTGAAAGCAAATATTTGTCATATAAGCACAGATGGCAAGAAACCTTGATTGCAAGTTATGCCAAAAGAGGCCCAGCAGAATTGTAGACAGATAAAGTAGAAGGCTGAGTTCCACAAACAGTTGGGTCAAAAGAGACCCAGTTATGGATCCAAAATGGACCGATCCACTTTATGGGTCAATTTGACCAAACTTTGAGTCAAGAAATTGGTCTTTTAGTGTAAAACAAGTCATACATTTTGGTCAGATCCTTTACTTGGCTCAAAAAATTGGGTCATTTTGTATAAAACAACCCAGAAAGTTGGGTCAAATTGACCCATAATGACCCCTAAATTACCGAATTTTTGGACCCAAGTAAAGGATCTGACCAATATTTATGAGTTGTTTTACACTAAAAGACCCATTTCTTGACTCAAAGTTGGGTCAAAATCGACCCAAGTCGAAGATCCGTCCATTTTTGACCCAACTATTTTTAGATGAATGGCTGAATCCGAAACTCAGTGGCTACATGCTACAAACAATCCAAGTGCGCATGCGCAGCTCGGAACGAGCACGCACAACATCGTTAAAGCAGGTTGATTGACGAGATTGAAAACCAAACAAACAGCAACAGAAATCCGTCGGGACCATATCTTTAACAAAGCGAAAGCTGACACAACACCGGGAGTATTTGATGCCCGCTAAAGTCCTCCCTAAATGCTTCCGTAGACCCGCTGAGGCTAAAACACTTGAAAGGAAGACTGTGGGCGCAATTAGGGATTAAATGCAATCCCACATCACTCTTCAAATGCTTGGAAGAGAGAGCAAATGTTTTTGCTGAGTGCGGTATAGCTGCTTTCTTGATTGGCGGTTGAGATGACAGTATAGCCGGCTAATTATAAGCCTCCAGTATCTGTGCAATTTTGACAGCAGATGTTGGAATAGCGAAACGTGTGAGAGGGAGGGTCAGAGCCAATTTGAAGATCACGCTCCTCGGTTAGGGTGGCGGCGGTCCGGCCGCAAAGAGACTTTATGTGTTGCTGTGGGCTTGATGCAGCCCCGCTCAAAGCAGATCTGACAACAAAAAAATCTGTCAGGGAAGTGTGTAAATAAAATCAGCCAGGTGCACTTTCTGTATGAGCACGTCACGCAAAGATGCTGACAGTTTGCAAAAATATTTTGTCCATTTCAAGGATGAACACAAGATGATGGCGGCACTTGTTTCAAGGAAAGCCAAAGCTAAAATACAGTCGCTCACTTCGTAAGAGGATTGGGGAGGCGCTTTCAAATCCCGCAACCAACAAAAAAATATTACAATTGAGGACTGCGGTGCAGGAACGGAACATTCTCATTACCGCTGCATGTCCGCCCGATTCTCCAAACATTTGCACATTGCAGCAGGGTAGGAAGAAAAACGACATTGACGTTTACCAAAGTATCACTGAGAAGTTTTGGTCAGCCAAAGGACTGAAGACACTCGAGATGGACCGACTGGTCTGGCCGATTATCGATGCCGATATTGAGCATTTTGACAAATATCGGTATCTGCCTTTTTCTTTTTCTTTTTAAAATCTGATGGCCGATATAATGTCAATCTAAAACCATTTTAATCTCAGGGAGCTATTTATTAAATGTTTTCAGTTAACTTTATAAGTGATGCTATTGACCACTTGTTTTTGTTCGACATTAAAACAAAGAAATGTAAAAGTTTAAGATTTCAGGTATTTTTAAATTTGGGGAAAAAAACATTTACTATAGAAAACTATCAAAAGCTATGGTATTTAGTTGTTATTTTACTTTTTAAGATGCGGAAGCTCCCTGAATGTTTTTAGAAATGTAGATGTCAATTATCTAAGATTAAAAAAATATATACATTTTGAAAAGTCAGAAAATGTGATCAATAAACATGCTTTAAGACATTACAGCAGAGTCAAAATTAGCATTTGTATTTTACAAAAATGTTCCCTCATATTTTTTTCACCCCTTTTTACTAAAAATTAATATCAGCTTCAAACATCGGTTATCACCTCCTTGACTACTATATAATTGGCATCTGTATTGGCCCTAGAAGCCACGTAGACTGATAGGTTGTGTTCGTCATTTTAATTTCAAACAACATAGCAAATTAGCCATGTTAGTCTATAGGATAAACCACAGATAAACAAAAGGCAACAAATTGTACAAACAAGCCACCCCGGATTCCTAAAGTCGACACACAACAAGTCGCTGCTTACTTTGGCATCATGAATAAAAGGAGGCAGCATGGATTGCTTGTTTATCAAAGATGATTTCTTATACTTTCATATGCATTGGGATTCACAAGCTGTGGTATGTTTTTTTCTCCCCCTCGCCAGCCCGTAGTAGCTTATTAGCATTCATTTACAACAGCCCGTATTTGGACAGCTTGTGGAGAATGACAAATAGCATCATATTCCTGCCATGTCATTGCGACGGAAGATTTATTCGGCAGGTCTGCATGTTAATAGCTCAAAGTAGCAAGAACGCCCAACGGGAAAAGTGTTCATCTTCGGCAAGATCATGTAGGAGCGATCCATTCATTTCTCTGGGAAGACACTTGTGTTATGTAGCAGCTATTACAAGGAAATGATTAAGTTGTGGATGCGGCCCAGCAACAATACAGACGAGCGCACAGCTTCTAGAAGCGGATGTGATTTCCCCGGGATATTGTACGTGGCCCCATCAATCATGTGTTGGAGGATACGTAAGGAGGACCAAAACTGTAAAAATTCCAAGACTAAGTAAATAAATAAATGACTAAAAGTGAAAATAAAAACAGATATAAAAAATATATTATTTGAAAATTAAATTTAAAAAAAATATATATAAATGGAAATAAAAAACTATATATATTTGTATTAAATTTTTGAATTATGTTTTTTATATCAGTTTTTAATTTCACCTTTAGTCATTTATTTATTTAGTCAATATATTTTTAATTTTGGCAGTTTTGGTCTATAATGCCAGGGCAAAATGTTATTCAAATGAGGGGGCGGTCCTAAGCGTGTCTTGGGTTGGACTCTATCGCTGCAAACTGCCTTCCATTTGTCTCGCCGACTTGAATAGAGAGCTCCAGCAATGGACAACTATCTTGTCCACTGTCACCTTGACTTGTTGTCGAGCAACTCCAGTCGCAAGTTGTGGTGAAAGTGAACAAGATAGTCGTCCATTGCTGGAGTTCTCCAATGCAAGCCGGCGAGACTTCCTCATCGCCGGCCCGCTCACTCGACCATTGAAAGGCAGTTTGCAACGGTGGAGACACGCTTAGGACCGCCCCCTCATTGGAATAACATTTCATCCTGGCAGTATGGACCAAAACTGCCAAAATTAAAAATAAATAAATGACTACAAAATAAATAAATGACTAAATAAATAAATGAGTACAATTAAAAATAAAAAGGAATCTAAAAAACATAATTAAAAAATTTAATAAAAAATAAATGTATTTATGTATGTATATATATATATATATATATATATATATATATAGTTTTTATTTGCATTTATTTATTTTTATTACATTTTCGAATTATAATTTTTTATATCCGTTTGATTTTTACTTTTAGTAATTTATTTATTTATTTAGCCATTTATTTGTTTGTAATTTTGGCAGTTTTGTTCCACCATAGATAAGGAACAACAACGCGTGCTATTCAGATGACGTATGTACGCTTGTGGACTCGAGAGCTCCACCCAACTGTCATTGGAAGGAAGAAAGCTACTTGCCTTACACAAAACATATCAAGGTTTACAAGAACCTGTCAACCACATCACCACCAAATGGTACCAAAGTTGCGATAAAAGCCCAAACGTCTTTTCATTGCATGGCAATGAGATTGTTATGGGAGTCATTTCAGACACTTAATGTGTCGTTTTACACTTAAGAAGTCACATTTGCATGTTTGAACGTGGAAAGATTGTCCCTAAAAGTGGCTGTTTGGTGCTGTGGCTAAAAATTCTTCTGTGAATAATCAGCGCCTACCTCCGATGTCGGGCCTCAGTTTGTTGTCGTAACCGTCTAGTAGGCCGTTGAGGATGTGTGTGACGTCACTCTCGTACACCTTTGGGGTCAGCACCCATGTCTTGTTGGCCACCTCGTCGTCATCATCCGTCTGAAAGGAGCTGCAATGAGGAGAACAATGCCTGCACTCAATTTTTGTTTTCAAGAAGAGCTTGATGCTTCTTATGGTTTTCTTGATTAAGCTGAAAGAAAACACGAAACCATTGATGTTACATCCAGCCATTCATTCTCTGAACCGCTTCAGCTTTTGGATCTGGTGAACGGAATTAAATACACAGTAGAGTAAATGTTTTCAACTTACAATACATACAATTTTCTCAACTACGTTTCTTTATCTTGCCCAATGGAACAGTTAATAACATCTCAAATGCCCTTAACTTATTCACTGTAATTGGCGGCTATAGATGTCAAAAATTAATTTTAACTATTTCAATTAGTTTAACATTTTTTCCCACTTTTGTTAACAAGAGTATGAAAACCTAGGAAAAAATTTGATTGTACATTTATAACAGATATACAATTTTTTATTAATCGTGAGTTAACTATTGAAGTCATGCGATTAATTACAATTAAAACACCTGACGTGATTTAAAAAAAAGATTATTAAAAATTAGGGGTGTCAGTCGATTACAATTTTTAATCATAATTAATCGCATAGATTCACTAGTTAACTCACGATTAATCGCACATTTTATATCTGTTCTAAATGTACAAAACAAAAATTATAGGTTTTCATACCCTTGTTAATAAAAGTGGAAAAAAATTTAAACTAATAGAAATAGTTAAAATGAATTTTTGACGTCTATAGCCGTCAATGGCAGTGAATGAGTTAACAATGAATGTCACCAAGGAAAAGAAAAATGAAAACACAAAAATGCCTTGCCCTTTCACGGACAGGCATGACGTGGTTCGATTGCATGTCTACAACAACGAGTTTTTGTTGTTGTTGATGTTGTCAAAGTTTTTTTGCTGTTTATAATCACATTTTTGGAAAGGAAATTATGATGAGTGCCGCAGTCAGGAATCATTAGTGTTGAGTTGCAAAGTATGATTGTGTGCATCAATAACTGAAGCCTTGTGGTTGTGTAGTTGAGGTAGATTTAATACCTGTGATTACTGTAAAACGTTCCGTACTTATTTTATATTGTGGTATTTAGGGAATGCAAGGTCTGATCTAAGTGCTCACTAATTTGGTTTACTCAAACACCTGAGCGTCTTACTTGACATTTTATTTTTCTACCAATTCATGTATCATGTGCACAAATAATATAAGTTCAAGTCAGACTCATGATCACATTTGTGAATGTGAACAGCTATCTGAGAAATAAAAATGTGGGCAGATTGACATACACGGAGTTGTCGAAAATAGAATTGTGGTCTCATTCAAAGCTGTTCTACCTCCAGTAAGCATCGGAAGAGATTGGGGATCCTTCAACAAGCTGTGAGCTTTCTTTTAGCGAGGCTTTGTGATTTTGGGGCCCTGAGCGGAAACAAAATAATAAAGTCGGACGAAAAAGGGGAGGCGGGAGTAACAGATCTGATAGCGTTCTCATGTTCCCAGGCCGAGAGCCAGGAATAACACTTTGACCTGCTTGCACTTTTTCTTTCGATTGCCTTAAGAGCCATCATGCGCCATCCATTTCCACTTGGACATCCAGGCCCAAACATTAAATCTTAACTGGATTACTCGGGTGGCCCCTTTGCAAAATGTCTAGCAGCCTATGTTTGGATTTGTAGTCCAAAAATACGTTATTAAAATAAGGATTTCACTCAAAATGTGGTTGCCACAGTTAGCCACTTGCTAAAAGGCATGCTCATATTTTTAGATCTTGTTACGCAAGGAATCTATCTTTTATCTTAAATTTTGTGTATCTTTTCAATTATTGTTGGTTCAATTCTGAATTGTACGACCGCAGCAGTGTAGAAAAAAGCACAGAGGAGTTTGTTTTTGGCGCTTCCTTCACTGTATGTGTGCATTCATGGAAAAGCTCCAAATGTAAGTAGATCAAACGGAAGAGCCAGCACAAGCAGATCTGTGCTCTTGCCTGCTAATTGAGTACCTGAAGGTCCGCTGAGACGCCCGAGCCAAACTTTGTTTTTCATGCATATGCATGCGCACGCATGAGTGCGGCTTAACGAGAGAGATGTCTCCTTCAAAGGCGTCCATACTTCTCGTGGCATATCAAGAGGAAACTGAATTTTGCTCTGCATGCCGCACTTAAAACCGCAAACGGCTAATCTCAACCAAAGCGAGGACCGTGTTTACCGCCAGTAAAACATTAAGACCATCGATAAAGATGGTCACCATCCATCTCATTAGCGTCTTCCAAGGAAAGCCCCGAGTGAGAGAATGCAAGCATGCGTTTGCATGTTTCACTGGCAGCGTGGCTAATAAACGTACCGAACTCAAATGAACCTTTGTGCTTATCAGCGCTCAACATGAAATGAGTTCTACGTACGCCCGTGCAGCAAAACAACAGCCCCCGCTTTGGATGTCACATTGTGACCACGGTCCTCCTACACCACGCCATGAGTCACTTTTTAGTGAGGAACACAAAGCCAATTCCATCCAAGCCAAACATCATGCACAAGTTGAGGAGAAGATCGCTTCAAGTGGGTCAGCCGTTATATTCTTAACTGACCTCTGGCAGGGAAAGCCGGGCTATTTATGGCTTCAACTGAAACCAGATCACGGCACACTACAACATCATGAGATCCAAAATAAGAGCATTATTGAACAAACGATACATTCATCTGTATTGCAAGATACAATATCAGATTCACTATACATAAATATTTTGCTTTCATAGTTTCGACCTGCGCTAAAACTAAGGCAACCCAAGTGTGACAATAAATCAAACAAATCTGTGGCTTTACCACTTGAATTTGACCTCTTTCAAATTATTAACAATGATATGTAAACAATCATGTGAACGAAACTTTGGAAGCACTGAACGTATGTAAGACGGCGCTATTTATTTTTATTTGCGCTAAATTCACGACAGAACAAAGAGGGTCCGAGACGGCAGTGACTGAGACGAGCGAGAAAACAAAAAACACGTGACCATCATTGCTGCGGCCACGTCCGACCCTCCAGTCCGAAATGAGTTTGACCTCAATACCTTGCTGAGGAATACGACAGACTCTTCGACTTGGAAGCAAAGTGGCATTTTCATCCCCATTTTTCTTTTGTCCTGTTGAACGCTCAACACTGAAAAGGGGAAACGCCAAAATCGACATTTACATAATGAGTAGGGATGTCCGATACGATACTCAAATCTTCAGTACTCACCGATACAAGTACAATTAGAACTTATGATACATAAAATTTCCAAAACCAATGACAGATGATTTAAAAAAAAAAAATACATGTACTGTATATCCTGATTATATCAAATTTCCTTAAAATTGCTTGAAATGAATATCAATTATATATTTTTTCAATTTGCTCATAAAAGTGCATTTGCATAGAGCACACAATAAAAATTAATTTCAAAAAACAGATAAATAAAATTAAACTAATAATCCAGTGGCCAGGGGGAAAAAAGTGCCAATTAAAATAGGTGGCTGTACAACTTATTTTTAAGGAATACAGTGAAGTGCAAAGAATTAAATTAAATTCAATAGTGCTTCAAGTAATTTAGTAATATCTACCATGTTAAGAATTCCTCAAGCTGTTTAGTTATATCTTGTTTTGAAATCCATGCTTTTAATTTGGAAGGTATTTCCGTTTCCTGTTTCACGTTCTCCGTTTGTCATTCATCTCACAGCAATGCAGTCGTCAATGACGATATACAATATAATGTACAAACATCTGTCTGCACTTCAGAGCTAATTAAATTGTTGAGTACAACTGAAGAATAATGAGCATTGAATCATGCAAATCACCATCATAGAGTTTCAAAATGATGCGTCTTCATTTTCCCCTTTTTCCAACAGGGCCAACTTTGCATGTCCAAATGGCCTCGTGTCTTTCAAAGTTGGGACACTTTGTGTAGTTTGATGCTGCATAATGCAATCCCGCAACGCAACATTGAATCACAAAGTAGCATCTTACTGAAAGCGGGGCTTTGACAAAGACGTCTTATGTAAGTGTCTCATCACAGATTCAAATTTGCCATGTTGCTATTGAAGGAAACACATATGTTGTTTGATTAGATGACAAAGGTTAATCGCTGGGATGGTTTAGAACGGCAAAACGTATTCAAACCATAACAACAGCAAGGCCATTGCTGATTCACGCCCACTGGCCACAGCTAAAACTACGTCCAATCAAACTCTACCATTATGAAAACATTTTTGGAATAACTCTTTCAGACCTGTAAAATGAAAATATGCTTCCTCGACAAAGTATTTTTCGTACAAATATTATAGCATAGCTGCTGCATTAGCTAGGTGGACAACACACCCAGCATTTAATGGGCTCTTCTATTTAGAAGTGTCCCGATACAACATTTTCACTTGCGATACGATACTGATATTGCACCCTAGCGATACATGCTTTGACTTTTGTTTCCCTCTTTGAAATGTTAACCCTAACCCAACTATTCAAATGAGGAACAACAGTCAGCAACAGTAGGTATGTCTTATTTATTCCAAACATTATAAATTCAATCTCAAACATGAGATTGTACTGCACTTGATAATGGGCCTTATACAGTAATGCGATATCGTAGGTTTTTTGGGGACTGATACCGATCCAAATATCAGATCTCAATATTAGATGGGGACGCCCCTATTTCTATGACAGCAGAGGCCACGAAATGATACAATACATTTATTATGATGTTAGCATAGCTTAGTGATGACTGTGCATTCCGACTTTCAAATATTGCTGCCGTAGGAATGGAACTCCATCGTAAACAGAGTATTTACAATTGTGTTGATTTTGTAATGTGAAGTCAGCTGTAGCTCAATATGATAACCGAGAGCCTTCAGTATGATGCATGGCAGGTTTATGCCACAGCAAAGAACAATGTGAAATACCTCCCTTGATAGAAATGCTTGTTGGAATTGTTGCTTATATCATACAGGCAATTAGATGAAGTTCATGACAGACTTCTGATGCATCAGAAATGTGTACTTAAATTGTAATGAATCCTTCATTAACCTATGCTAACACAGTAGGAAAGTAACTAAATATTTGAATGGAAAACGTGTAGACCATAAATACAAACTGATCCTAAAAAAACACTGAGGTGGCACATCTGCGCCGTTCAAACTTATTGCTTATTTCTTTAAATGGCCAACACACCCATCAAGAATCATGAGCGGATGTTATAAGAGATGTCTGATACATGTATGATGCAGACCAGGGCTGGACTGGCATTTTGACTTATGCCCAAAGGCCTGGCCCGACTCCTGACCATACCTGTCTAACACATTGTTAGATATTTTGACTGATGTTGGTTCAGTACTTTATTTTGCTGTCTATATTCAAAATGGATTTATGGATTAGTCCCTCTAAATTGTGGGCCAGTCTCTTGGGGTAAAATGGAGGGAAATAATAACTAAAAAGCACTGCATCTGCCCCAAAAGACGACGACCAACCGGGCATCTAACCTGTATGCCACATGGGCAGACCAGCCCTTGCTGACCAATCAAAAACTCTCTTTATGAAGTCCCAATCTTTAATACAGTACTGAATGTATCAAGCCTGAGTACCTAATAAAGTGACCTGTGAGTGTATATGCCTCCATTTTTTCCCACCTCTCTATCTCGTAACAGACGACAAACCATCCATTCTCTCCTTCTCCATCTTAACTCTAACCATAAATAATGTTCCAACAGCAAGAGAAAGACACGCAGTGCATCCCTGGTTCAGCTGCACGGACCATGTCTGTTGTGTGCTGTGCTTCCATACTTGTCGATGTAACCGTCTGCCATTTTGAAATGAAGACAAGGAAGGGAAAAAAAAACACTTATTTGAACGAGCGTCCACAATGTGCTCTCTCTTCTTGTGTAGCCGACCGTCATCTCACACACACACACACACAGTCGCATGTACGTATAGAGCCGTTTGGCTTTTGGACTTAAATACACTTGATCCTTCCAAACGGCTTAGCTGTAGCATCACTTGAGCTGTAGCTCGCCTGTGCTATTTGAACAGCAGCCAGCGATCATGCAAAGCATTCCTTAAATATGAATTATGACGCTCGATGTGCGCCCCAAATGAATTCCTCGCTACTTCAAATTCACATTCATGCACATGAAACACGTTTATCAGACAGTGCGTTACGAGTGACGTGAAACACACGAAGAGGACACGAGTACGACGACGTGATATTTGGCGAAATTTGGTGCTTAGCATCGTCGGCTAGGCAAAGGAAGGCTAACGCTAGCTGACATTAGCAAGCATGCAGCCTGGCAAGAATAATGAGCAAGTGGCTTGTTTACCTGCTGGGGAGGTTGACGGCGATCAAGAGCCAGACGAAGAGCTTGGCCATGGCCGTCGAGCACTTGCAGACTGCATTTGGTGAATCCGTCGTCATTCTCACCATCTTTTGGCGCAGATGCCCGTCCACTTGTTCAGTGCTTTCCCAGCCCACGATGCATCACGCAGCCGCTTTTCTTTTTTTTCCCTTTCTGCTTCTTCACGCGAGGAGCGCAGCTAGGCTCGTCATCGAGAAAATAAAGCGAGTCCAAAAACACTCAGACAGATAAATAAATAACAGAAGTCGTCCCTGTGCTGCGTTCTGGTCGTAAGGGGCCGTGGAATGACACACCTAACGGGATGTGGAATTTGCCTGGCTTGTCGGCGTGAATGCAGATTGGGAAGCAGGCTGCGGGGCTGGCAAGAGACCCCGATCGAGGCACGTTGCTGCAGCGCGGATCAACACACGCCCGGTTTCACCACGCACACACAGACGCACACGCGCTCCCTCCACAGCATCTTTAGCCGCGTGCTAAAGCAATTATTTATACTGACATTTCGGACATTTTTGCAAAGAAAATCCAAATCAAACAAGTTATCAAGGGCCGAACTCATGACTCCCAAAACATTCAATGGAAAAGTCCTCAAAAAGTTCTGCACATTTTCATACACTGGTCCTAATAAGTTGATGGTTTGATCTGTTTTATTGTATGATTGCCACCCGATGCTGGTGTTGATGTCACCTGTCAAACGGTGTTTGTGTTTGTGTGAAACGGATTAGTTTGTTGACTGCATACGGTTAGCACCGCGGACAGCTCCCATGAGCGCCTCATCAGCACCGAGGACAGTTCCTTTGAGTTTTTTTCCCCTTTTGTTTTTTGACGCTCGCTCAAATCTCAATCAAGCCTTGGCGGTGTTTGCAAAGTTTATTTGGATCTCGACAAGTCTCGCCATTTGGGTCTCGACAAGTCTAAATTCTTATATGCTTTTGAGCTATGTTTGAATTTGAACCTTCCACCTGCTGGTCGGTTGTGACAAATGCAGTGACGGAGAGAGAGAGCAAGAGAGAAGAAGGGGGTAGACGGGGGACAGACAGACAGACAGACAGAGAACCAAAGACAGACTTTCTCTTGGTCATTGTGGATCTTGAACACTCTGGATGCATTCATGCAGCCCAATGAACTCCTCATGCGGTGCAGTCAAGTTTGTATCTCGCTTAATCACTTCAAACCCATCGATGGTTGCAGTGGACATGACATAGTCGCGTGTCCAAACCAATAAAACGCATAATTTGGATGATGTCAACACTTCCGGTTCATGATTGGATCTTAACTAACCAATCACAATCGCAAGTTGATTTGCATGATGTTCATGTTAAAAATGTTGCATATAAGCTTGATAAATTTATAACACGTTACAGCCATATTATCCTGACGTCTAATATAACAACTAAAACATGAGATAACCCCTCCCCACCACAAAAAAAATCCATGTTATTCTTATGTGGGAAAAGAGTCAAAATTATCACACACACAAAAAGAAAACAATTTTGCCTGAAGGGGCAACAGTCAACTGCGATCGGCTCCAGCTTACCCTTCAAGATAATAAGTGAAGGATGGATAGTCAAATATGTACCAAACTCTCTGTTCTCTATAGTGTGCAGCCTGGTAGACATATCTTCTTTTAATGATGTTGACTTCTTATCACTCTCGCCATGTTGTGCTGAGCAGCCAGGACACAGACATTTCGTACAGTACGTGTTGCCAAGCATCTTTTGCAGAATGTTTCAAATTCTCTGGTCATCATCACATTTTTTTTCCATTACCATTGCTCATGCGAAAAAAACATAAAATGATTATATGTACAATAAATAAGAATATGCACATAATAAATAACATGCACAATAAAATGAGATCACATTTGAGATTATGAAATTGTTCCTATTTGATCATAATGTATTACAAGCAGCTGGATGTTTGTAATGTCAGGTCTAGTTAATACTCATCCATTTTATAACTGTCATGTGAATAAAAAAAATTAAGAAATCAGTGTTCATATACTGGATTTAAAACTCATTCTTAAATCTCTCCAGAATTTTTTTTTCATAAGCGAATCAGTACCGTTGATGTGGATATAAATAAAATCATGAATACACTTTCAACATACTGTGAAAAATGATTGCAGGCTTTGCAACACACGCTCGCCCCATTAGTGTAAAATATGTTAATGTGGTGACTCATTGAAGTGGCTGGGGGGAACATATACTTGGATATAAATTAAAAATGAGTATGCAACATTTACATGTGGGTCATAGATGATGTATAGAATTTCAAATGGTGAGTAGAGAGATAAATAAGGAAATGAATAGCGCATAGCAAACCCGTGCAAAGGCTCTCCGAAAGAGAATACATTTAGCAGAAGAGGAAAAACCTGAAAGCCGCAAGCCAAAAAAGAAGAAGAAACCAAGCAGAATGAGAGAGGCAGGTGCATGCTGAAAAAGCAGGTGTTGGCGTATCCGTCCCAGTCTGATGCGTTAAGCCCAATTTGCCACTTGGAACATGCAGTTCACGTGACATACGCCTGACTTTCTTGTGGGCCGCTGCTACACTAAGTCTCTTCCATAAGCCAAGTAAGTCAAAACTCATTCATTTGGTACATTTTTGAAAGTGGCCAACGACAGCAGAATAATGTTCCAGCATGAGGTTGTGCTTGATGAGGTTCGAAAAGCACCGTGCACGTGCATGTGCGTTTATTGCTTGCAAAAGAGGTGAGGTCCACTCCATCATCTTCATGAAACCCTGGGTGGTGTTGTGAACCGTTTTGGGCTTTTTGATGGTTCTGACCAGGCTATTTCAAAATAACATATCACTCGGAATTCAACATACGTTTTATGAATAACATAATTGAGTGATTTTATTTTGACAGTAATGAACACGCATTGTGAACAAAAGGAGGTTCATATCATTGCAGCAGTCTGTTGCTTGCTTGATTTTTGTCACCCCCCCCCCCCCACACACACACACACGTACACACACGCAGTCAGCAAGAGAGAGAGTGAGGTCAAATGTAATTTCCTTGCTTCAATTGTCACAGGCCACATTTGCGCCAAATTGGCGCTTCCCCACCTGTGGTCTCATGCACTCGCTTACCTCCGCAAAGCTTTTATTTTTCATTTGTGTGGGTTTAAGACTCTGAAGAACAACATTGGTACTTTTTCTCAATTCCACAAGGATTTGTGGTTGCCCAACGTGATGAATATTTGTGTAGTAAACAAAAGAATCTGGCTTGGGTGCGTATATAAATAGAAATGATGCAAATCATTCTTGAATCAAAGCCATTAGATGCCTTGTGGGTAGTGACAGATCCGCAATTACCATGCCTCATATTCTGGCTTGTCTGCCCCAAAAAAAACTCCCAATTTTAATGGTTCACCAAGCGTATTGTTTAGAATAACACATGCGCACGCGTGTCTTGGCTGGGATGATGCGATGTGTCATTTTTTGGATAAAAAACAGTGAGTGTTGTTTTTTTTATTTTTTTGCATGAAATTTTGATGATGTAGGTTAATGTGGCTGATCACACAGATGCCCGGCTCCACTTTGCAGCCCGCACATATGCCGTCACATCCCTACTTGCTTAACGTCAAGCTGTGGGAGCACAAGCATCTACTGTTGGACGCCAGAAGCAGCCTGGCATCGGACGCCGCATGATGTAACCTCCGCAGCTCAAACATAACAACAATATCGCAGGGGAAAACAAGACATGGCTTTTGTAGCCATTTTTCTCCACTTTAGAAAACATCTAAAGAGTAACTTGAAAAATCCACACTGTAAAAAAAATTAAATAAAAATAAAAACTGTAATATAACAGAATTGTACCTTTTATTTTACTTTTTTTTCTGTATTTCAAAAATATAATTTAATTTAGAAAAATAAGCTCTGATTTTACATGTCAAGTGTAAAACAACATGAAATCACTGTAACTATAAAAACACACAATATTTCTGTTATTTTGTATTTAAAAAAAAAAACTCCATTAGAAATGCTATATTGTTTGTTAAAATACTTTCACAAATGTATCGTAATTTCATAAATATGTGTCTGTTATAGGAATAAAAGGCAAAAAAATAAACTTTAAAACCCCCAAAAAAGCCATTTATATTTACTGAGAAATTAACAATACAAATTTGCAATTTTACCATAATTTCTTGAAATGAAATGAACGTTTTTTAAAGTGAAAATAACTACAATTTCTGTAATGTCTTAGATGGTAGCATTTCATTGTATTAACATTTATTTTGAAAGGACGTCTAATGAGATATAGGTAAAGGCGAAAGCTTGAGAGGCTGAATATGCAAAGCAAAGAATTGGCATCAACACTACCAAGTATACATTTCATGAGATCTAAACTTATAAACAACAGTGGCAGCGTGGATCAGTGGTAGAGTGGTTTTCTGGCATCCCTGATGTTTTGGGTTCGATTCCCTAGGTAAACATGTTGAAGAATTGTTGAGCAAAATACTGAACTTCTATTGCTATCATCATAAGATGAATGACTAGTCAAAATGTAAAAAAGTTTGAGAGACTTGTAAGGGTGAAATAATGCTATATAAATGAATTACCCTAACAGTAAACTGTTGCAATTTTAAACACAATAGCTAGTTTTTCAACAGTTATTGGCCATGCTTTGAATGGTCAATCACATTCTTTTTTGGTCATATACTGTTATATTACATACAGTTTTGTTAAAATTACAGTTAAAAACTGTACTTTAATTATGTTGAAAAAAGTGTTTTTACAAACAAGTAATTTCCTGTTATTTCACAGTATTTTTATTTTTTATTTTTATTTTTTATTACTGTTTTTTTAAAATACTTTTATTATTATTATTTTTTTTTTTACAGTGCATTTGATAATTAATGGGTTTTCAATGCTTGTGGAAATTGCTCAGTGGACAATGCGAAGATACACAAGAAAGATGAATTGAGAACGAAAAACAGCCATCCTGATTTGAACCCTCTGGAGGCTTTAGACGTTTGTGATTCCATGCCATGGCATAGTTTTCTCACGCCCGGCTTGTGTTTTATCAATCACAAATACAATTTGACTTTGATCATGTTGAAACGCTACATAAAAGTGTAACACAATTGCACAGAAAACATAACATTTATAAAGTATTTCGATTATTTCATTACATGGTAAAGTCTCATTTTAGGAGTGGTGACAGGCAACAAATGCATTTTTTTTCTTTTGTTGAAGGTGGTTTAAAGTTATCTTTTAAATTTGTATTTATCAAATAAGCAATGGGATCAATTTGAAGGACACTTTTCAGAGTGAAAAAATAATAATTTAGAGTTAAAAGCAGAAGTCAACCCCCAAATTTTCTTGACAATAATGTGCGCCCCACTAGTCTAAACACAGCATTCTGGTGAATATTGTGTTTGTGGAATAAGAATTGAGCTGCGAAACGCAGCCGTTTTTCATCCATCTCAGGGGGCGGCCATTTTGACACTTGCTCTTGACTGAAAATGACATGACAACCAATCACAGTTCAGCTTGTGAACATCACGTGACCAAACGAAGAAAACAGGTCAGCCGTGATCGGATGCTACCTGAAAAACTGTGATGTAATTTTCATTCGACATCAAGAAGCAAAATGGCCGCCCTTGCAGATGCATAAAATCGGTTGGATTTTGCTGCTTAATTGAACTCTTATTCCACAAACGCAAGATTTGTGTCCAGACTCGTGGAGCTGCAATTAATTAGACAATTAATTAATTAGACAATTAATTGTAGGGTTCCTGACACTGATTCGGTGGGCTATACTATACATCCAGTATAATGCATTATTATTATTATTATTACTAGTATTGTAATTATGATAACTGTCATCATCACCACGCGTTATGACTGTAGTTGTTATATTCTGTCCATAGTCTCACTCATTTTTGCTTATTTGAATGTAATTGTTTTTATTTGTCATATTTAGTGAGATCAATTTATTTGTTTCCTGTCTAAAAAGAATATGCAGCGTGTTGAAGGGATTCTCGAGCGAGCTGATGGTTCTCTTTTCCTACTTAATTTTTTTCCCCTCCTTTCTTAAATTCGATTTTGCGGGATAGAATTCTGTATTTTTTCCAGTTGACTGTGGTTTGATGCGCGTGGTGTGGTGGTCAGAGCAGAACACCCTTGCTTTCTAAGTGAAATCGGTTGACATGTAGGTCACCAACAACTCTTATGTCAACTTGAAGGGACACAAGTGAATCAACCAGTTTTTGGGCCCTACTGTGACCCACTTTGATTATTTGACAGTATATTTAATATTCAAATTCACAGCAATTTTATTGTGCTTGCTAACCATTTTGCAGCTTGATATTGTTTCTCAGTTGTAGCTACTTGGCTAAAGTGTTTCCTCGCACCAAATGATGTTTAAAGACATTTTTTGACAAATACTCCCAGTCAAGCCGATTCTCTGCACTTGTGCTCCCAAAACGAATCTCTGTGAAGTGGTTGCCAGCATCCGCTGATTTTCCTTTCCAGCCGAAATGTAGACGACCGCTTTCATAGCGTCTTTATGTTGAATTTGCTCTGCTTGAAGTGAAGCACGTATAATCTCCCCTCCCAAAGGTAGATTACAGCCAGTTTGGCTTTTATTTTCTATTGTTGCCATGCTCCTCAGCGTCACGGCTTTATTGAAAATAAACCGCAAACTGAGGCCAAAGTCACTCATGCACATACTATGGATTACATATGAATGGCAAATAACAATAGTTGCACAATTAGCGGCCAAGCTAGGTAGACATTCATACGGGATAATGGATGCAACAGGGGCAGACTATTCAAGCAATTATTACTTACTTAGTGTATATTGTATAAATAACAAATATAAACCAAACAGATTATAACATATAGATATATATATATATATAGTTATTGGTTTCCTTGGACAAGGACTGCGCTATGCAGGCGCAATTATCTTAGTGCAGATAAAAGCTTTGTAGCCAAACCATTGCATCCGAAGCAAAATGGAGGCCTATGATAAGGGGCAATCTTCAAACAACATTTTACTGATTATCAGCTCTTGTTGCCGAGATTGAAAGCCTTTTAAAGCACAGCCAAGAAGAAGAAGGAGCCATTTAATTTATTTCCCGGCTGCCATCAGGACGCCATTCAAGAGCAGAAGCGCGTCATTCCGGGTCATTAAGAAAATACTTTTTTGAGAATGAGAAGTTGTTCATGGCCAAGCAGAATGCTGTGACTCACATCGCTGCCGACGACGAAGCTTCAATGTATCTTGATGTTATTTTTAGAAAGGCGTCGCTGTCATTGTGTGAGAATCCTGCAGAAAATACATTTCATACACAAATGAGGACATCACATCCAAATACAACATTTCTGTAAATGTCCTACACAAATGAATACATAAAGGTTTGCAAATGACACATTTTCTTTCTGCTTGAGGCTGCTTATGAAACTTGAGAGCTCTCCACACATTTTGGCTGCATGCACAATTTGCTGTTATTACTCAGCTTCTGTTGTTGGATGGATTCCACGCTGACGTATGCCGATTTCCAGTGCAGTCATTTACATTTTCCAAACAGAAAAAAAAGACTTTTTTTCTATCACCCGTACACAAACCCATTCCATCGCAAAGCTTCAAATACATCAAAGCAACAGTAAATGTACACTGTGTAGATTCCTGTTAGAGTGCGTAATACAAGTAATACTGCAATTCTCCAAATATGGACTTGACTGGTGTCAACTGTTGCTGCTCTGGAAGTTGATTTCTTTGGCTTGACATCCTGACTGGCCTTTTTCTCCACTGCCAACCGACTGAAAATGACAAATGAGCAGTAGGAGGTCGATGGTAATGTGCTGGGGATAAAGATGAAGACGCGATGTAATGCGAGCTGGATGCACGATTTGATGTATCACGTTTTCCAGGTGTCAGCTTCCCGCGGAGCACATAAGAGCTTTTTTTTTTTGCTTGCTAACTCTTGATGCGTTTTCTGGCCGGCGTTCAAATCTTCATCGGATTTTTCCATCCGTCTTGTCTTGTTCGGCTGCCCGGATCTCTTCCTGCGTATCTCTCTGCCCGCTCTCGCTCCCTAACCGTCGCATGTGAAGTTCACCTGCCCGCAGCGGATGCCGTGAAGCGGGTTCGGGCTACGGAGGAGTCACTGGAGAGGTAGAGTGAGAAGGGCAAAGGCAAGATAGCGCTGGTCCGCATGTGCCCCGGCGGGGCCGTATCTGATGGCCTGCCAATCACACGCGAACCCGGCGTGGCCTTGTACTTGAGGCTCGGTGCATGCTTTGTTTTCACAATCCTTCTTGTCTCAAGCTTACTTCATTTTCACCCGCCATGGCAACTAATATCAAATCCCTACTACAGTGCAGTGGAAGCTTTTAAACAAAACAGAGTCAGTTTTTTTAATTGAAATCTGCATCTGCCTGACAAAATCCGTATCGGTCGATCCCTAATTTGGATAATTTTTTTCTTTGTGCAAATAATGGATGGAAAATTTAATCTACGTGAGGCTCAAACTATACGAACAAATAATACATTTGTCTAGTAATGTCAAACTTGGATCAAATCCTCAAGTGAAAACCGTCCAGGCTATTTATTTAGCTGTTGAATTGCCGCCATATCAACAAAATTGTGTCTGTTAATCCATATGTTAGTTGGAAAGCGGCTTCCCAATTTAGAGATGGCAGCTGATATTCAATGCAGTGAATAAACATTTTGGGTGTACAAATCACAACATATTGACTTAAAAGTCTTAATCAGCATTTTCCAGATCTTCAACAATATATATTTTTTGTGGCTTCATCCAAGGCTACTTTTTTGATATTTTGTTGAAAATGCTCGAGCAAAGTCAATCGGGACAATAGATTCCATTCACACCTGATGAGATATTCAGTTATGCTTTGGCACTCCTGTCCTTAATAAAGGTCAAAGTGCAAGTTGCTCATCCAAATATGATTGTGTTCACATTATGTTATGGTGAGACACATTATTTTTACTCACGCTTCACTTATCTAATTGCTTCCAAGTCACATGGAGCTTTTTGCCCTTCCCCGCAAAAACACATGAAAAATTCAGAGCATCCAGTTTAATTTCCAGCAATAATATGGAAGTGAAAGCATATGCATTGAAAATGTAGGATGCACGAGAATGAAAATTTCAGGTAGCAGGTTTGCGGCACGTATGCATATATTGAAATGACAAATATATTTTGCCCGTGATGATCCAAACATCGCAACACCCCCCCCTACTGGATTGACTGCAGTGAGATGAGCTGATGAATAATAAAGGAGCTGCCTCGCTATCTCTCATCCTTCTACTCTCCTTCTCAAGAGCGTTTCCTCTGCAGTGGCCCATTAATAATACTTCGAACATATTGATCTTCCTTACATGCTGGGAAGGCTCACAACGCCAGATGACGCAATCTGGATTAGCACCAAATCATAACAATCATAATAACAAGGATGGGAAATTGGAAATGAACTGCCTTGAGGGGGTGTTGCAAAAGTCAACAACTGCCAATGAGACGACATCAGCATGAGCAGCCAGCATGCTCACGTGGAAGGCAAGCACAAACAATCAAGAGGTTAGATTTCACTTAGGAAGTGGAAAGATCTCAAATTTTCAAGTCATTCAAGTCAAATCAAACACACCTTGAATAATTTGTTGGACAATCAGGGACACACACACTTGCACACACCCACGCGTCCTTTTCACATGCTTCCCAACTTCCATGCCTTGACACTTTTTTTGGAATTTGACACTGAATATGTTGCATGATTTATTTTTATTTATTATTATTCCACAAGATGAAGCAATGAAGACGCCAGCTTGACGCTGGTCATCAGTTGTTGCGGAAATGAGGACTGGCTGGTGGTTGCTTTTCACAACGGCTCATTTCTTTTTACAAGTGTGTGACCGGCATTTAGCAATCATAATTGCATTTGTCGTTAAAAGGGAATGCGTTGAAGATTTAGTAGCCGTCTCCTGCTTTTTACTTTTGTATGGATATTAAAAGTTTCAATGCGAGATTGCATTTCACTTTGCTCATTAAATACTTGTCGGCTTGATGTTTTTTACGTCTTTCCATTAGGAGTCTTTAACTTAATTGTGCACTTCGGCGCTTGTAAATTGCAATTGCAAGTTTTACAACAGCAAAACTTTGACCTATGGGACAAATTGCTTCCAAATCCAAAGAAACGAGAGCAGCCCTTAGCTGATTTGCTTCCGTGCAGAACGAACATTTTTCTTTTTTCCGCACCGTCGGTCATTACCAAAATGCTCATAAATTTAACATTCTTAACATTATGATGTATTTATTTTTATAAATACTTTTTCATTGTAAAATAATGAAACTGGACAAGAACAGGCAGTGTGAAATGCATTTTAATTGGTTAGGCTGTCTGTTTTTAAGACCCAACTCTTGAGTACTCGTCCAATGACAGATCATTTGAAAGTTTCCTTCAAATTGCAAAAAATTAATGTCAATTTTCTGTTCTCCTGATCGCCTGATAGTAAAGCTGCCACAGTAAGGCAGCCGATGCTGGTATCGGCAACCAGTAGGCTAACTTTGAAATAAGTCTAGGTATTGGCCCGATACTGATACCTCGTATCAGCATTCCCCCCGTCTTAAGTTCCGAGCAATATTTCCTTTTGCGCATTGGGCAATTGTGTGAATTTGCTTTTATGTCTTGTTTGTTAGCACTGGAGAAGAATGTTGTGTGGCGTTAATAAAGGTATTAATGATGGCGTTCATTATGTTCACTGATGTCATTTTTTTATATGAAAAATGGAAGTTGAGCGATTATGACCTGTTGACTGTAGTCAATTAGTCATCAATTATCGCGCAAAAATCTTGCGACAGAGATTTGGAGCCGCAGCACAGCATATTCCCAAATGCTGTCGGGTTTTCATTTGGATCAATTTGCTCTCCTCACTCTTTGCATTTGTCGCTTGATGGATGGCTGCTTGCCTTTAGCATCCCGAACGTCCCCCGGGAAACCGACGGCAAATGCGTATCAAGTCATCGCGCTCACTCCATCGGGTCTTGATTTCCTGATTGGTGATTGGCCCGTCGTCCGCACGCACGGCAAGATTGAGATGTCACACCATGTTGCGAGGTGGCGTCATGGAGGAAAGCGCCAACATGTCCTCCTCATATCCGTTTTCTCGTGCAAGACCTGCTCGTCACATTCATGTTGCTACAGGCTCGCAAGCGTCCTCTCCTTCCTTATTGATTGACACGCTCGTGCCTGGGAAAGCAGCCGTTTGGTACCAATATTGCCTAATTGATCTGAATGACAACTAACACGGGCGTCTTGTAATCAACAAGTTGTGCCAAGTAGAAAAACAAGGTCAACGCCTTGAAAAAGTCTTTTAATTAATTGGCAGATTTGAAAAGTGCAAGCAAGGCTAAAATACGTTGCGCTGATTGAATTCAATTGGATCCCATTTGTGCCCTTTGACTGCCTTTTGGAGGGGGCATATGACGGTAAGAGGATGTGATTGAATAACAATGTGTGGCTGAGCAGAATGCAGCTCGCTCGCCTTTTCAACCTCCCAGCTTGTTAGATCACACGCACATTGCTTCCCACAAAGGACATCCGCCAGGCTTCCCGTAACTTTGGGCAGGGGAAGGAGAAAAAGACAAAAAGACAAACAAAATGAACACAAGCTTCACGTTTTCGAATCCCTGCTGGGTGAAACAGTGGTCAAAGCCAACAAGACACAAGAAGAGCAATGACCAGGGAATACTCAAGTCGACCGTGTAGTTCCTTCCAATTCATACAGATTCTGCATTTTATTATGAAGATGACACTTTGTGACACTACGGCATGCATAATCAACAAGTAACACCAAATTCACACTGACTGCGGAACGGACGCGGTGCAATTTCCGTACGGCATCCTCACGGACTGCAATTCACACCGCGTGCTTTGCGTGTCCGTGTCCGGAAATCTGCACCTGCCACAGTACAAAATCACGGGGGTTCATGCTGGAGAGTTGAGTTCACGCGATAACAACCATGTATTTAGAGTCCTATTGGGAAACAATAGCTACACTTGCCTGTTGTCACATTGATATGCTTTTTCTGTGACTTCTACCATGTTTCGTGTTTAAATAGTGTAATTTTGTCACGTTTAATTTATTCTGAGCTCGTTTTTTTGTCTTAAATGTCCGATTCATGTCATGCTATGTAGGTAGCTAGCTTCCTTTCCCAAAAAATGAGTTCACAAACGGTTTTATTTTGAAATATGCAGGATCTACCTTGATGCCGACGCTCGACTTCCTGTCCGGCTCGTGTAATTTCTTCAGCTTCCGGAAAAAATAGAATGCTTGCGGAAACCTTCCACAGCGCCGCATCAGATCCGCACTGCATACGCACCGCACTGCAGCTTGTGTGAACTGACACGCAGACTCGTGCGTTCTATTCCTTGAGGCGTCCGTATGGATGCCGTACGGAAAACGCACCGCGTCCTTTCTGCAGTGTGAATTGGGAGTAACATTTCTGCCCTATAAGATGGGACACAGACAAAAAAGAACACACACTATTTTTTTTCTTCTCAGATTTACATTGGGCACGAGCTTGTTACCAAAATAAAACTGCATGGACTCAAAGAATGCCCTGAAATTTCTTGATTATTCTCCATCCATTCTCCATGTGGAATTGCCATGATGATTTCACGTAAAAAAAAATCTCTTCAAATGTTACACACCTACCTACCAGAAACATTTTACAATATTTATCGAAAATATTTTTAGATCAGGGGATGTCATCAGTTTTTGTCAACTGATGGCCTTTGATACTTCAAATGAACTTAAAATGGTGCTCGTATAAGATTTGATCCTATGTACATGGCTGTATTGTATTGCTTAGGCGAAAGAAATTCCTGTCAAAATGCAAATGCGAGCAACAGCCCCGCGTTGAACCCTGCGAGCGTATTGTTCGCATGGCGACCTTCAAGAATTAAGCTGCGTTGGCTGACGGACGGCGTAGCCAAGTAGCTTATGAAGGACGCCAGGACCATTGTTCGCCAGACAAGAAGCGCAAACCACAATCAGGTGCAATTTGTTCCACAATTGAATACAAACACACACACAAAAATCATTCTTTCTACACAAAACGCATTTAGACACTTGATTCAAGGTACGATCATTGACTCATTACTGTTCTTGACAATATGACATCATCAATAACAAAAAGTGTTTGGACAGAAAGCGACAATGACTATTTGATTTGCTTTAATATGGTAACGGCCAGTTCGAGATGGCATGATGCAGTGACTTTTTGGTTGTACATTAATTTGAATTGAGACATTTTCCAAATATGATAAATATACAATTAGTAATATGAAAATAATGAGTGTTATATTCAAAAACTAAAATATATATGGACTGCACACAACAAACACTATCGTTCCAATCGGGCTACAAATCAATTTGGGGCTTTTGGATGTCATCAAAAATGTCAACCAGCATAAAAGCAAAAGCTCCTCCGGGTCCGCCCACTTGTTTAGTCCCACTTTTCCAATTGCTGGTAAACAATCAGTGCGGGGCCCCACCAAGAGATTATATTGAGATGAGAATTTACAAAAAGGAATCATGTAGGGAGTGTGTGCGCTTGTCAGATGCAAGCTAGATAGATAATACATTCTTTGTTGTGTAGTCAACGTGCAGGCGCACGCACGCACACACGCACGCACGCACGCACGCACTTGGACAGCCACAAAGAGAAATTGGTGATGTTGGAGATTTGTGCTGCTGTTGATGCCAACATTTGGGGACACAATGCTGCCACAACGGGAACATTCACCAACCCACACAAGCTGGGAACTTCATATTCAAACCTCATTCAATTATCATTGTGTATTAGTATTAGATCAAAAACGTATCACTTTCATGATATTCCTTTGTATTTTGTGTTTTATTTATGTATACGTTTTTGTTTGATTGATTTGACTGGCTGCCCTCAGGAAGTCGTAGGATTCCCAAGTGAGGAGTGGAGGCATTTGGAACACCCACTTTCAACTTCTTTAAATACCTTCTTCAACTTTGTTAAAGGCAAACAAAAGACCAAAAACAACAACCGCGTCTTTTTCCACACAAGAACAAAATTCTGTTTGCTGCGTCCACAGCCTCAGGCGATCGTCTTGTGCTTCAATTGTCCCTTGCAAATGAATTGACTGTTTGTCAATGTAGTTCGTGATTCATTCCCGTTTTCACCCAATGGACAAATACTTAAGAGAAAAAGAAAATACAAAACATACACAAGTTGAATGAAGATGGAATAAAAACCTCAGGAGGCGTTTGCGGATTCTATTTGCACAAACACTTACTGTGTTTATGTTCAAATATATGACGAAACAATAGGACCGTTATCTTACAACTTCATAAAAAGGATTGTTAGGAAGAAATGTGAAATGGCAGGAAGACTGGCGGAACTTGTGTAAGTTCCCCGCAACTTTTTGCTTGCTCGTAATCAAAGAGTTGCGTCTCTGGAGTGCCCGCTCAATGCCCACCCATTCACTGAGAAATTTAACATCAACAAAAAATATTTTCCCAACATATTTCTATTTTTGAACGCATAGTCCATTTCCAAAAATATATATAAGATATGCTGTGATGTCACAATCAACCTCCGATTGAGTTTCTCTGCCCATGACTTTGCAGCTAGGTTGGGTGAAGATCCGACACTTTTAAGATACGGTCATATTGTATTCTGCCTTGTTGGATTCACATATTGACATCCGCTTTTGAGAAGTGGCACATATGTTACTCAGTCAAGAATTTTTTTTGTCTGGAAATTGAGCATGAATCGGCAGCGTCACGGAGTGGTGAAAACGCAATCCATGATGTCTCTGTGGAGGATTTTGTGCGCTCAGAAATTCAGACTCAAACCTCTGCAACTGGATTATCTGACAGACTGCCTGCATTTGATGAGGTCAGCGTTCTGCAGGCGACCGCCTGAGCACCATTCATCTTCATCCAGTGCACTGTGGAGCTTCTCTGCCATCAACTGACTCTGGACTTTGTGGACCCCTCCCCCTCCAATACTGAATGAAAGCATGTAGGTGATGTGAACAATAAACCAGACAGTCCACTCAGATTACTGAGAAGGTCCTTTGGCGGACAAGGAGCTCTCCTGTTGCTTTTTGTGACTCAATAGTGGCAACTATTTACAGAGTGCGCTCTGCTGGGGCAATTTCCACGGGAAAACTGGACAGGCTGATAAGGAAGGTCTTTGCTGTCCTGACATGTCCCCTGGACTCATTTTAAGAGGCGAGCGGGAGAAAGGAGAATGGTGGACAAAGATTCCCACCCTAAAACAAGACACCATCAAAGCTCTCAGCAGTTCGTTCGATGACAATCTCTTTCAGTCACCATTTGGTCCTGCGGATCTTTCCTTCCTTCCTTTCTTTCTTCCTTCTTTTCTTTCTTCCTTCCTTTCTTTCTGTCTGTCTTTCTTTCTTCCTTTCTTCATTCCTTTCTTTCTTTCTTTCCTTCCTTCCTTCCTTCCATTCTTCCTTCCTTCCTTTCTTTCTTTCTTCCTTCCTTTCTTTCTGTCTCTCTTTTTTTCTTTCTTCCTTCCTTCATTCCTTTCTTTCTTTCTTTCCTTCCTTCCTTCCTTCCTTCCTTCCTTCCTTCCATTCTTCCTTCCTTCCTTCCTCCATTCCTCCCTCCCTCCCTCCCTCTCTTTCTTTCTTTCCTTCTTCATTCCTTCCTTTCTTTCTTCCTTCCATCCTTCCTTCTTTCCTTTCTTTCTTTCTTTCTTTCTTTCTTTCCTTCCTTCCTTTCTTCGTCCCTCCGTCCTTCCCTCTCTTTCTTTCTTTCTTTCCTTCTTCCTTTCTTTCTTTCTTTCCTTCTTTCTTCCTTCCTTCCTTCCTTCTTTCCTTCCTTCCTTTCTTTCTTTCTTCCTTCCTTTCTTTCTTTCTTTCTTTCTTCCTTCCTTCCTTCTTTCCTTCCTTCCTTCCTCCCTCCCTTCCTCCCTCTCTTTCTTTATTTCCTTCTTCCTTCCTTCCTTCCTTCCTTCCTTCCTTCCTTCCTTCCGCTGTTGTCGCACTTTATAAGCAACTCCACGGTCAAAAGTCCGTGCTGTGTTGATCTGATTTATTCATGTGCACTTGTGAGTAGGTTGCTGCTTACATTGCCAACTGCTAATCCATGTAGAGTCGCCACATACGATGCTGCTAACTCTTCTTGTTACTTTTAGTTTATACTTACATCTGCTTGTGTCGCATGCATAGGAAAGTACATTTGTTGTCTTCATATATGATTTACAATCTACTGCTGGTTAATCGCTACATGCATGGGCTACATTCAATGCTGTTAAATATTCTGCTGATGTTCACATTCACGCCTGTATAGATAGTATCTGTTCAGCCATATATTTATTTGATTATTCCATCCTTTAATCAAATAATCAATGTCATTAAAGGGTTTAAAAAATAAATGATGGTAAATACAATGTACCTACGTACAGTGCTATGAGGATGTAATGTTTAAGTCAGGGTGAAGTGAAGTGAAGCCAACATTTCAGCAACAAAGTTCTCTCTGATAGGACCAAGTTTGCGGTAAGAAAGCACCATATGGGATTACAATACCTGCTCGTTATGTGCCTGAGTCCAAATTTGTGCTTGTGGTGGGGAAAAAAGTGGTGGAGTGGAAGCAGAAAAGAAGGAGAAGAGTGAGAGAAAAAGCTCCTCTGGTGCTCTTCTGCCAGCAAGAAGCAGCTTTATTACATAATGCTGTGCAGAGAGCTCAGCAGCTCACATGCTTCTCGGGAACGAGCGCACGTTCCTCTGCGCCTCAATTCTCACGGCGGCCAGGTGGAGAAGAGAAGTATGATATCCTCTCATATAGCACTTCTACTGCATAAATTGTAGGCAACCTATAAGAATTAAATGTACACTTGTGAGGATTGTAATGTCCCATTTTGGTAAAATAAGAGGACAGCTGCTGTATTTACAAGCCAAATCATAATTACTTCGGTACAAATCCAAAGGTTAGAAGGTGATTTGTATTGTTTTGATCATCATTTGTTTGTTCCTCAGCAGGATGATGCAAAAAGGTGATTCTGATGGCACTTTGTAGCTTTGGCACCTGCTCCGAATGTGAGATTTGGCAAAAAAATGAAGAACTCCCAAAGCATGATTAAATAAAATGGTGACCAAAGTCAAAGTACATGAGTCTGTTTTGTGGCTGACCACACAAATGAATAATCAAAATACTTCAATAATCTGTCTACTATTTTAACTTGAATTCATGTTAGCCAAACCAAACATTTGATGGTAAGCTAAGTAAAAACACCCCTATACTTTGCCCATACATGGTACTGTCAAGGTCACCTTTACTATAAAAGGCTTTGCTTTCATCCAATCCTGGTTTGACACTTGAAGCCAGAAAGTTCACCTGCTCAACTCATCTACTCCTCAGAGAAACTAATCACTTTCTCATCTGTTTGTTTGTATTTGACATCATAAATGTTTACCCAGAGCAAAAATGATGGCTAGCATTTCAAGAAACACCAGTTAGCGCTGATTTAGCCTGGCATTATGTATCAGCTTTGTATACAAAGTTATTCAGGGTAGGTTGACTTAATTAAAACTGATATTGATTAAAAATGTTATTGTACGCCAGAAAGCAAAAAACACCACCAATTGCCTAGTGTAATTTGGCGGAGGTCTCGCTTGAATGGCAGGTTGGCGCGTGGGATGACTCATTTCCACAAAGGAGCTAATGTTGGAAGCCATTAAATGTTTGTGCTGATAAATACTTCCCCGCCCCCCTGCTTTTATTAACATCGCAAGTCCATTGTGCTCAAATAAAGACAGCGGTAGCGTTGTTTCATTTTTATTTAAAGACTAATGCAGTGAATCAGAATCTACAGGGCCATATCATAACCAAAAGAAACCAACAAAAACATTTACAGGAGGTTCACCACGTCATCGACGTCCTTCAGAAACACAACCCAGTGGAGGAGTCTTTAATGTCCTTCCGTTGTCCATTCTCTCCTTATATCCTCACCGTTTGTGCTTTAGAAAATGTTTTTTTTTCCTCCCCCATTGTTGTTAGTATTTCAGTGAAAATTAGAAGAAGAAAAAAACCTCCAGTAGATATCTGGTAAGAAGAAGAAGAAGAAGACCCGGTGGTGAGAAGCAAGTGTTGATGGTCATTGTTCCGAAAATCAAAGCAAGCAAAGAATTATGACAACAAATGTGATATATACATGAAATCTCCGCAAATGAGTGAGACGGGAAGGTCAGAGTCGGAAGCTCATGATTGCACGGTACCTCATGTTTCACATTCTCAAAATGTCTCTTCAAATGAGATTTTCTCAACTTCAAGTTTCTGTCTGTCAAGTCTGATGCCAATTGGATGGAGCTCCCCAACTTTTTAACAGGAAGATCTGACCCCTTCGCTCCTTTTTTGTCTATCATGACCCGGGAGAAAAAGCGCAATCAACAACCCAAAGCCATTTTCTCGTCAAGCACTAACAAATCCAAAACACAAACAAAAGAGATAATCCACTCTTTAGCTTTGATGTCACCCTGTATAGCCATGAAAAAAAAAGCTAATGGGGGCATATATATATATATATATATATATATATATATATATATATATATATATATATATATATATGCTAAGCTTCCTTTTCCTTCTTTTTCTCCCTCGTTAATGTAAAACACGATGGAGAGGTGGTTGAAATCTGTCCTTGCATAGCACAAAGCCGACTACGTACAAGTTATGTTATTGGTCATCTAAATGTGCAAAATGCAGAACAATAGCTTGAGAATACAAACAATATTTATCATCTTTTTTAGCTAATATCTTCAATAATATCATCAAATACTGTATGCATCCTGTATTTTACATATGTATATATATATATATATAGCGAGAATTTTCTTTATGATATTCAACATACATACAATAGTTTATTTATATCTATCTTTATACAACTCTTCACCCTGAACTTTGCACTTCCATCACCCCTTTACATGTAAGTGGCCTATTAGGGACACGTTCAATATTGTTATAATGCAAATCATAAGAAAAGCAGGAACCCTCAATATAGATTGTGACCTCATCCCTGTGTTGGCAGGAAAAATTAATAAAACGGGTTAACTACAAATAAATATTTTCAAATAAATAAATACAAAAATACTGTTAAATAAAAATAAAAATAAAATGGAATATTGAAATCACATATTGAATTAAAATAGGTGTAGGCCTATAAATGTTCATAGTTTTGAGTAGGTAACAAATGCTTTTCATCTCAGTGAGAACACCAAAAAAGAAAACTTTGCAACACACAAATGAAAATAGGAATTGAAGTAAAGCTACGCTGGCAATCATCCCCAGTTGAGGTCCGAAGAAAAGCCCTTGCTAAGTAATATTGCTACATTAACACAATTCAAAGTGGGCTCTTCCCAAACCTGGATGGGCCACGGCTGACAAATTCTTGATATTTGGAAAAAACAAGCTCAAGCAATGTTCAAGCAAAAAAAAAAATCTATTCTGTCACCTTTCCTTTTTTTTTGACCTCATGCTACAAAAATATATTAATTTTCATCGCTATCATTGACCGAATTGACAAGATTGGATTATGATATCACATCTCAATTAGGCATGGGCCAACATAAATAAATAAATAAATGAACGAATAAATAAATAAATAATTGAATGAATAAATAAAGAAATGAATTAATAAATACATAAATAAATAAATAAATAAATAAATAAATAAATAAATAAATAAATAAATAACATTCTTCTTCTTTTCCCATCATTGGTGGGCTATTTTTTTTTAAACAGATCTGTTGGCTACTCATGTAGTCTTTGGGGCTAACTTACACACGCTGGCATGTTAAGGTTAATTGGAAGCAATTAACTTCAAAGAGGCAACCTGTTTACTCAACTCTGCAAGCAGCCAATCATATTGTGCCCTGCTTAGAATTCCCCCAAAAAGAAAAGAAGGACTCATTACCAGTGACAATGACTATTTGCAGTTATTGAAAGCTTGACTCAACAGTTATGGGCCCATGCCTAATCTCAACATCTCATTCTTTTACTCACACAGCAGTAACAAATATTTTCAAAGGGCCTGTGATACTGAAGGCAGTGTAGCTGGTACTTTCTGAGTGTTGACAAATTTCAGCAGAAAAACAAAAAAAGCAAAAACTTTTTGCTGTCACAGTGGGTCACAAAATGCACAATGTGCCATCAATCAGCAAAGCCACCATCAGGGCTGCAACTCTCTTAAAATATGGAAAAGGCACTTCTCCTCCTCAATGTGCCTCGCCCCTCGTCTTCTTTTATAACAACTTGACTTTGCGTGAAATGGCATTTTTGGCAAGCAAACAAGCTCTTCCCCCATCACCATGTAACAACCAAAACAGGAACTCATCATTGTAGATCAATAAAATGTCCGGTTTGAAGACGATTCATTACATTCTTCTTACTCACGTACTTATTTTTTACATCTGTACCAACCAAAACAAAAAAGTGAGATTTGTACACAAACTTGGCAACAACAAAAATTAGCGAAAAATATAACGTAAAATGACTCTTTCATGTAGATACCCATTAGTTACTCCAACGTAATATTGACATCGCTAACATCTGAGAATATTTACAAAGACTGTGACAAGGAAAATACATGTTCATCAGTTTCATTTCTGAGCAGAGATGATTGTGTTTTTTTTTTAACTCTATTTTTGGAGCTAAATGAATGGTGTGTCCACTGAGATGTGTTTTATTGCTATTGCAAAAACTTCAACCTATTTTGAAGAGCGGCTAATGGGAGTCTTTGATGTGACAACGTGATTTAAAATAAGGATGCCCTGCCCATGCATTTTACACGCGTGCTGTTTGTCATGTCTGTGCTTCCAAACAAATTCAACTAGTAAATAAGATCCAAGCAGGGTTTGATTTGTGTGGGAGCCATTGGAAGCTTCAAGGCCCGAGCTTTTAAAGTTATAAATTTTTTATTTGTGTGCCAATAGGAATCGTCATTATTAAATATAATAATAGGACGATTGATGCAACCTGCTGACTAGCCTGAGCAAAGCTGAAATGCTTTTAATCTCTTCTCACCAATCTCTGCCCCAAATAACTTGTTGTACCCTGGCCACATTTTGAGTTTCTTAAATGGGTCTTTTAGCTAACAATGACACAAGAAATGTATGCATTTGTATTGTTTTGGACAGGAAGTTTCATGTCCCAAAATGGTTTTATAGGAACGGTTTCGTTTGTGGGTCGTTGCATGACAAATCAAGCAAGCAGACTTGGATTGGAATGAAACTTGGTGTACTTGTTGATAGTGATGGCACAACACTAAATCCCAAATTTGAGGTCAATCGGAGCAGGGTTTTGCGAGCTACGACCCACCAAATTTAGACATTTTCCTCAAAAAAGGTCACCTTTCTTTCAACCCTCATGACTTCACAAAACAGTGCTCGTTGGAAAGGGAATCTGCAATCATTTAGAAGATTGGTGCATATTCTATTAACCTTTTGACCTTTTGTTTTAGTTGACCTTGAAATTTGCCTTGTGATCTTGTGACATTTTTCATTGATTGAAAGTTGAATATTCATTGAATATCCCATGAATATTTGAGGATATTGATACATTGACTTCATTGATGCTAAATTAAAAATTAAACAAAATTCTGAAATGTTCATTTTGAGAACGTAAGAGTTGAAAAAACAACAACCTAGGTATCAGTACGGTATCTGCATCGGCCAATACTGCGTATCAGAATTTGTATCGGGGGCCAAAAACAATATCGGAACAACACTAGTGTTAAGGTCATGTGATCTTCAAGGTCAACTAAAACAAAAGGTTGCAACCATTTCCAACAAACACTGTTTTGTGATGATTGACTCAGTACGTAGTTCCTGAGGTTTAGAGGTTCAAAGAAAGGCGGCGACGCCCCTTTTTTTGCAGAAAATTTCAAAATCGTCGTGCCAAACCCCTCCTCCAATTGACCTCAAATTTGAGATTTTGTGTTGTGCCATCTCTATCAAGTACACCAAGTTTCATTCAAATCCTAATCTGCTTGATTAAAAATGTCAGATTTTTTTGTTTTGTTTATGATTTGGCATTGAACGGCTTTTCAGTTTTGAAATGAATAGTAAAACTTTTCTTTTTTTTTGTCACTGTTGGGCGTTTTGGCACAAACCACTGAACTGTAATATTTTGGCAATACGCAATCTAATACAAAACATGTGTTTCCAAATGTTCAAGTTGCTTTAAAAAGATTACATGCGTTAGATTCGACAGCATCAATGTACAGGACGTATTTCCTCAAATAGTAGCCCTCTTACTAATTTTACAGCCGTTATGAACCAAAACAGCAGCACCTACCGAATCACATCAACAGCATCTGGGATGAATTAAATATGAATATGCTGTTAGGGAGTTCCCTGTGCCGTATTTGTGATGAGGTTTTTAATTAGGTTTTTAAAGATTAGCGTGGCTCCACAATGTTGTGTGTGTCCATGATTGGGCCTGAGTTTCTCAGCCTTTCTCCATCATAACAGTCCACTTTGGTTTTGACTCCACTTTCACTTTATATAAACTTTGATATAGCGATGACATTGTGTAATATCAATAGGCGCCTCCCCCAACAGCAGCTAAGCAGATAAGCCTCAGATACTATTTGCGGAATTACTGCAATAATACTCGAAGAAACGTCATGAGAAATGGGCTTGAACATTTGACAGCACGCTTTGCATGATGTATTTGTCACTTGGTCCGTTGCCAAGCCGATGTTACTCATTTGTTGCAAGATATTATCGGGCAGTTATTCCAAGTAGTTGCAGTCTGTTGCTGGACTGTCTCCCTCATGGAAAGCACATTTGTTCTACTTATTTATCCCTACCTCAAAGGGTAATAACTCGAGAGACTCCCGCAGCAAAGATTAGAAGTGTAACCCTGGAAAATAAGAAAATATACAATGTAGAAAGAAAAAAGCCCCAGACAAGATTGGGCTCTGTGTACTTGAAGAATAGCATTCTCCTTTCGGCTATATATTTGCGCTAGCGTTTTCTTAAAAGCATCATCCCACACCTGAACAGCAACCCTTTAAAAGTCTCTATCGCTTGCTTGCACTTAAGTTTTTTTTTTTTTGTTCTCTATGTTGTTTTCTCCAAATCTTCAAAATGTAAATAAACACAAGCGATGCGACGACTGGGAATTCAAACCAGCATGGACATAATGTTTGTCTGAAAATAAACAGATTTTCCTTTTGTTTTCTTTTGAGGAATAGCAAAGAAAATGATAGTTAGATAGGTAGAATTGAAAAGGAGCCAACGATGGATTAGTGTGAAGTCATCCCCTGCAGTTTGGGCTTCTTATTCAAGTAGGTGGCCCAGTAGACCAAGTTAAAGGTTCCAAAGAGCAGAGGGAAGGCTATTCTGGCGATCCTGTCGATCTTGCTCACGCTGTTAAAGGTTTTCTTGGCCTCGGGAGGTTTGGGCTTTGGCTCCTCCTTGGGCTCAGTTGGAGGTGGGGGGGCGCTTTTGGCAATGGTGGCCAAGCCGGGGTCCCTGGCAATGTTGGGAGCGAAGGCTGTAGCGGTGGCGGCCGGGTACGCTGTCGTGTTGTTCTTTTTCAGCATCGACTCCTTCTTCTTCTTTTGCTGAGTTGGTTTGACCGGGGAAAGAAAGAAAAAACAAAAGACAGGGATCAGCGTATGGCCGACATGACTTCTCCTTTTGGAAATTGAACTGGAATTTTCCAATGCTAGTTCAAAGTACAAACTTATTTTTTCTTCCGACACCTGTAGGACCTTTGCTGTTAAAAGACTGCTTGAGAAAATGACCTCATGTTGACCTCATTATAATGTGAGACACCGCTGACGTCAAATAACTTGGAATTTGACCAACATTTAATAAAAATCCGTTTTGTATCTCTTCTGAAAATAAACCAACAAAAAAAAGCAATAATCCGGGATTTGTGTGAACTAAGATTAGCATTCAGAGCAATGTCACCATAGGCTAAAAAATTTCAAATTTTAAGTAAAAAGATGATGCAAATTTGAATATAGTTATTTTCAATTTCCATTAGTAGCCTACAATTTGTTTTGAAATCTGACACAGAATAGATTGTTGTTTGCTGTATTTTGCCACAAAAGACTATATTTGGTCCTTAATTCAAATGTTGGGGAAAGAACACATTTCCATGAAATCTTTTCATTCTATTGAGTGCAAATGATGAGAAAAGGCTTGCATCATATGAGAAAGCCGTGTGCAAATAATTCTTACATGAAGATGAATAATAGTCATTGCTAACATTGTGTCATCGGCAACCAAATGATTCATACAAATCAATAAGCCTGTAAAAAAAAAAAAAGAAGTCCTCATAAGCAGCCTTGCGTCGCTAAATGCCGCACACAGATAAGTGGAGCAGAAAGCACGAGATGAACACTAAACTATTAATGTTCACGTCATGTTACACAAATTGAATTTTCTGTGCGATGACAAGTAAATGTGTCCCCGCCTTCTGCTGCTCCAACAGCAGTTAAGTGCTAACTGCCCCCGTGTGCAAAACGGGAAGACGCGTCCTTTTACGTTTGACGCCATTCCGAAAACCAATCGGAAGCCAGCTGAAAACAAATGAGGACAAGTGATGATGCCGTATTATCGCCTCGCAGACGCTCCCTGTAGATCATTTGGGGGTCAACTAAGAATGAAAGTCAAATCTCAAATACCTTCTCCGGCACCACGCTTTTCCCGTCCCAGGCGTAACCCCTCTTGGTGAAGTAGTTGACTGTGGCGAACTCGATGAGGGCAGAGAAGACGAAGGCGTAGCACACGGCGATGAACCAATCCATGGCCGTGGCGTAGGCCACTTTGGGGAGGGAATTCCTAGCGCTGATACTGAGGGTGGTCATGGTCAGGACGGTCGTCACTCCTGCAGGACCACAACGCAACACACCACTTCAATGTCATTTCAGGTCTGCGTCACATCTTTTCAACCTTAATAAAATATTTTCATAACTCTTCTGATGAGACATCCTTTGCCATGGCCTGAGTGGGTCTGTATCATTACTGGCACTAAGCAACTTTGAGGAAGATGGTAGGAACACTGCTACACAAAAAAAAATGTGCTGACTGCTTTATGCCATATGTCACGTCCCCCTTTCTCCATTGGTTACAAAAACGGAAGTCAATTTGAATGTCGACGCACGATTACTGCTTTCCTGGCAGAAGCTGCAAAACAACTTGTCTGAGGAGACAAAAAGAAAAAAGAAAAAGGGAAGCGACACAATGCGCTTGTCCTCATGGGAAATGTGGTCTTCCTTCAGGCATAACATTACCTCTTTTGTCCATATGGCGCCGCCATAATCAACGTAAGCTGAAAGTTCCTTAGTGTTTATTTAATGCAATTGACTGATATGAGAGCAATATGTTGAAAAGTCTGCACAATTTCCATCCATCCATCTCTTTTTAATACTTTAATGCGTGTTCCCATTAGGATTGCGTGAGAGCTGAAGCCCATCCGAAGAGAGAGAAAATGAACTTCACAGACAGCACTGTTTAAAATGAATTCCACCCCACTTCTCCAAACCGACGGTGAGTATTATTGCTGACCTAAGTCAGCGTGAAACCAAACTTCTATTTTCCCAAGATGCACTATACAAGAAAGCACTCCTTGGATTCATGCATCCTTGTCGTATTTGTTGTATCATGCGCAACTGATCACTTGCAAATAATTTTTAATGATTGAGCCTATGTTTTTGGCCATGAAAATTAACGGCCTCCTTCAAAGGTTTTTCAGATGATCAAATCTGACATCTGTTGAAAGTTTGTACAATTTCAAATTCAACCATCAAAAATTGTGCCTCGTATACATAAAAACGTAAGATTTCTGATTGCCATCACGCTTGATTTTGAAAGTCAAATGACTATTTTTAGGTATCAAAAGTTGAAGTTGCTGTTTTGCATGTTTGCGTTTAAAAAAAAAATCTAACAAAAAACAAACGCATTACTAACATAGTAAACAATCCAATGAAAAACAGGACGTGACTAAATATGCCGTCGCTACCTTGAAATGTCTAAAAACGAGCGATTCATTAAGACCGTGATCATGGAAAGATCTGGTCATCATCATACATCATTTATTACTAATGCTGAGTTGGGGGTTTTCTTTTTCAAGTAGGCTCTCATTTGTATGAATCCATGGGAGCAGCCGTGCAGCTTGTTCTTTTAATAGAGTCGCAAAGGTAAAGATGCAGCCGCAACATGCGCTCGTCCTTGGGGATGCTGCGGCTGACGAATAGCGTGCAGGCAAAACAGGCTGGCGGAATGACATCCTGCAGCGCAATGCAAAACACACCGCAAGAAAAATAAGGCAACATATAAAGTAGAAGGAAAATAATGGTGGCCGCATGTTGCCAACGCTGCCCAATCACTCACTGACTACAAGTTGCAGGTAGCGCAGACAATCAAAGGAAGTGGCTCGGGCCATTTGTATTCATACAGAATCGACGGCTGCAGATGTTTACACATCAACATAAGATGAGCCTGAGCACAAAGACACCCGGCGATTTCATGACATGAACAGATGGCTTGTTTAGGGGGAAATATCAAACACGACACTTCCCATACGTATGTTGTACGTACGTATGTGTGCGCGCTAGCTAGCTAGCTAGCGAGCTACGTGGCATGCACACAAAGGGATCACACGTTGCATCCTTCAATCATCTGAACAAAGCGTTGCAACCTGATCTTTTCATTTTTATTGAGCTTTTTGATAGAAAATGCTCTCATTTGACCACTTGGTGTATGTCCCAAAAAAAAAATTATTTTTTTGTAATAATGTCAGACACAAGTTTTTCAAAATACTGTAGCAGTATTCCTTATTACTTATTATTATGCACATCATGCGGTCCATTAATCTAAACACAGTTAATATTGCGTTTATGGAATATGAATAAAGCAGCAAAATCCAGCCGTTTTTATCCATCACCTGCCGTCAGCTGAGAATGAAATCTCGGTTGCTCAGGTTACGACCAATCACCTGTTTTCAGAATTTGGTCATGTGCTGTTTGGCGAGCATGATTGGTCGTGACTTTTTTCCCCCCCTTTTTTTTTCCTGAGAGAGCTCAGTATTGTTCATTCGGTAATCTTACCAATTCGACATGTCGATTGGTCGTGACCTGAGCCCTGAGCAACTGATGTCATTTTCAGTGGATAGCAAGTGGCAAAAAGGGTGCTTAATTCACACTCCACAAACGCAATATTTATCAGAATGCCATGTTTAGACTACTGAGGACGCATACAACATATTTTTGTCGAGAAAATTTTGGGGTTGACTTCCCCGTTAAGAATAATTTTTAAATAGAAATGTATTTTTATAGGACAAAAAAAAATGTCTGTTGTCTAGGAGCTATTTCAAGTAACAATATCATTTGAAACCACCTGTTTGTTTGTTTTTATAGATAGAGAATGTATTTTTTCGTATTAATTATACTTCCTGTTAGCATTGATGCCTCTTTAAACTAATGCAATAGCGTTTGCATTAATTCCGTTCCATCTTAATTGCAAGTAGATTCATGGTTGCTCATATAATTGCCATTTGAAAATATTGATTTCCAATTAATGAGCAGCAGGCTGCAGTGTCCCAATTGCGACAAACATCCCTGTACACCTCAGTTTGATGTACAGTATGTTTATTTTGAAAGCGTTTGTGGGGATGTTTGCTCTCGGTCCATTCTGACGACACAAGCGGTAAACAGATGAATCACGCGCCTCTCGCCTTCCCACGCTCCTTTTCGCCTTTGCTTGGGATATCAAGCATAAAGTATGATTACCATGTTCTCATTAGTCAGAGCCAAATAAGTGATTAGTCACTTAACCAGAACCAAACCGGAGCCCTCTGATGGATTTGCGTCATTTGCATTGCTGGTGCACGGCCCCCGGGTGTGTGCTCATGCATTTCTCACCTTCGTTAGGAATCAAAAAGAAATAAGTAGGTCAGCATTATTTATTTAGCTTTCTGCAGTCTGTATTGCATGCTTGATCTTTTTTGGGGGGGGGGAACATCCAATGCAGGTTATTTGTGTAAATTTAATGAAAAAGAATTGTTAGGGAATAGTCAAAAATGTGTACATTGTACTGCCCCAATCATATTTTTGCAATGTCATGATAAATGTCCTTATGTTTTGGCGTGTATCCCTTCAGAATCTTTCAACACTTGTGTTTGCCGTTCTTTCCTAAGGGAAATAAAAGTTAAATAAAAAACTGACATTAAGAGATGAAAATTCTCGACTCAGCACTTAGCCGCTTTAGCTCGGCATCCTCGGGGCCTTCAGTCATGTGAGACCGAACAATTATTTCCCTCTTTTCTTTTCTAATTAGCATTTGGAGCTATTGTAGGCTAACAAAGGCAAGAAAGAAGGTAACTTTTACTCTTCTTTTTTTTGTGTGTGTGCTTGAAGATGGACAATAACACTAGACGGACATTGGCGGTTGGTAGCAGTTGTGTGCAAAGGGGCGGTTTCCCTGGGCATCCAACATATGGGGGCATCCAAAAAAAAGGATGATGGGAATTTAAGACTATGACCAAACAATTTCCCGTGAATGATCAAAAAATCCAGGGGGACTATTGTACAAGGGTCCAGTGAAAATAAATGAATGTTTTTCACATTGTACCAGTACCTAGGGATTGTTTGACGATAATTATTTTCTGTGCTCGAATGGGGCAGTTATCATAGTCTGTATGTTCGTTTGCCAGTTAGCCGCATTAGCCCACTAACATTGGTTCAGAGCCGTTTACGATCATTAATTTGTGCACAATAAGGGCATGTTGTTAGCTATTTGCGCATTGTAGTCATCTAATGTTATAACGATGATTGCTTCTTGCCGACCTTAATGTGGGAGGAGTTTATGCTAAATAGGTCAGCTTTCCATGTCATGTCAGTAAATCCCTGCAAGTGGAATTCATTTTTACGGCCACTTATGTCCTTTTCTTTGCTTCTACCCATATTAAACTAGGGGACCGTAATACACAAGTACAGAGAAAAACTACTTTTTAATTATTATTATTATTTTTTATAATGTTTGGGTACATCATATACACAGGAAATTACGGTTTAATCACACTACAATAAAAAATAAACAACAACAATTGGTTAATAAACACTAATGTGGGAAAATAATAGTTTTCTAATACCCCAATGTGAAATCAAAGATGATTTGATGAATAATCAATCGAATGATCATAACAAGCCCTTGTACTGAGCACAATGTGTCGTTGCGGAGGACTGAATCAACAGTGTCAGTGAATTCCCCAGTTAAATTTAAATGAATCCTTTAATAACGGACAGCAATATGAAAATTTTGAAATAATAATCCTTGCGGGCAGCACAGTGAGGAGTGTTCCGCACTTCTGCTTTCAAATTCGGAGGTCCTTGGTTTCAATCTCAGGTTCCTGTGTGGCGTTTGCATTTCTGCGCTGGGCTGTTTTCTTTGCTAGTTACTCTTGTTTGTCTATAATTATGTGCCCTGTGATTAATTGGCTGGGCCTCACCTGTGACCCTAACTCATTCTTTGCCATTGACTGCTATAGACGTCAAAAATTCAATTTAACTATTAGTTTAAACATTTTCCCACTTTTGTTAACAAGAATATAAAAACCTAGAAAAAAAATGTTATTGTACATTTTGAACAGATATAAAATTTGTAATTAATCATGACTTAACTATTGAAGTCATGCGATTAATTACAATTACAAAATTTGATCACCTGACGTCAGGCGATTACATTTTTTAATTCTAATTAATTGCATGACTTCACGAGTTAACTCACAAATAATCACAAATTTTATATCTGTTCTAAATGTACAATATTTTTCCCCTAGGTTTCCATACTCTTGTTAACAAAAGTAGAAAAAAAAGTTAAACTAAAAGAAATAAAAAATGTAATCACCTGATGCACCTAATTTGTAATAATCTTTTCTTAAAAAAATAAATACAATGTTTTTATTTTTTATTTTTAATAATCTTTTTTTTAAGAAAAGATTATAAAAAATTAGGAGCGTCAAGTGATTTTTAAAAAAAAATTGTAATTAATCGCATGACTTCACTAGTTAACTCACGATTAATCACAAATTTTATATCTCTTGTAATACAATACAAAAAATTCTAGGTTTTCGGGAAAAAATGGGGAAAAATGTTAAAGTAATAGAAATAGTTAAAAGGAATTTTTGACGTCTATAGCCGTCAATGGCAGTGAATGAGCTAATGAGCACAAGTGCGATGGAAAATGGATGGATGGACGAATAATCCCGAATCCGCACCGTTTCTAATGTTTCCTTAAAAAACACCAATTTGACTTGTGCAATGTGAGTGAAAGCAGCCGTTTTCTTTGTCACAGTTTCGTAAGAGTCACAGTGGTGCCAGAACTCATGAAGAGAAAGTGCGAAGCTCCTGTGCCAGCAATCATGTGTGCTAATGGTCTTGCCAGGTACAACGCAACGCCACAATTCATCTATTGTTTCATGAAATAGATGGAGGGCTAATGTGTTTAAACTTGGAGATGAATGGAGGTGTTTATGAATATTAGGAAGCGGGTGCAGGCATCTACAGGTGTCCGCAGAATGTTGTCAATCCACAGTAAATCTTTTCATTTTGTGGGGGAGGATGCAGGCAGCATCCCTTGCTGGGTATTACACAAGTCTTCATAAATAAATAAAAAAAGGCACTCATCTATATTTGACCATGTTTGACTCGTTCTGTCGCCATGGAAACAAATACTCCTCCATTGTCTCATTCCAGCCAGTGAAGACTAAACTGTCATTTTTGTTTTTATTACTTTGAGCACATTTCAGACTGTGGCACTGAAATACTGAATAGCATGTTTCCTAAATAAAATAGTGGCCACGGCTGTTTATTGCCTCTTTATCCTTTAAATCCTTTCCTATCCTTTAAAATTCTGGAGGCAAACTAATTGTTTTGCCTTCATCGGTTTACATTAAATCATGTTCATGTATTTTTTCCCACCATCACCAGTTCTCATGGGTTGAGTTGTCTGAATTGGGGCACTCATATTGTGGAGTTTCGGCAAAGGCACGATTGTCAGATATTGCTAAAAGATTAGCTAACAGTTGGCCAAGCTTCTTCTTTTGAGTCTTACATTTATAAAACTCAGTTGAGATGTTAAACATTTCATCTTAGATGTCACAGACTTCCTCCCAGATTGTTGTTGTTCTTCTTTTTCCTTGAATGGAGTATATGCCACGGAGGAGGCGGGACTTCCGACTTCCTGGTTTTCACACATCAGCTTTGTTCAGTTTCCTGTTTGCGACGTGTGGGCCGCGTCCCAATTCGTGCGCTTCCGCCTTTCTGCCCCTCGGTTGCGCGTTCCCGCCGATGGACGGGAGGGCGTGAGCGCGCGGTTGGGGGGCACAGGGGTGGGTGTGCGAGTGTTGGAATGCAGCCATCAGTGGCCGGAAACAACATCCGTGGCATCTACCCCGTTATGATGAAATTATGTCAGGCTATTTATTAGCACATTTAGCTAGCCTTGTCCCACATATATTCCTGCTAACCAAATAAGGGTTACAGTTAGTTATTGTACTCATTTACATAACTTGGTGTAATTAAAGGGCCCCCATCTATTGTTTAATGGAATTTTATTTCATTTTTACAATGCAAATGTAATTAATTACACTGGACACAGCGTATGTATTGGCACTGCTTATGATCGTCAAGGTCGAGACTTAGCTTGTCTATGACGAGGCCAGTTGCAACAGATCTAGCAATGTTCTCTTCATGGGCACAATTCTAAACTATTATAGGAGTATTAATAGAATGACAACACTTTTCTATGGAGTCTTTTTCACTTGATTTATACACTGCTTATCTTTTACAAGGTTTGTTGTTTGTTTCCCCCCCCTGAAGGGTTTTCCATAAATACTGAGGGACGTGACATTCATTTCCAACTTCAACTATCTTGATAGCTGTGGCCATATTCCGCAACGTTATCCTTTTTTAAGCCAAATCTTCAAATAATTGTTTCTATTAGACTAGAGAGAGTTGTAGATGTTGTCAAAACAGACCGGCCGGCAGAGATTGGGCGACATAGTAAATTTTGAGGTTTAAGGTGATAAATGACAAGGTTAAAGCCACTATTTTACAGCTGCTTCGGGCAAGGACAAGTTTGACTACAGGCAGGCGGGCGAAGAATCAAATGTGGCGCAGATAACGTCAGCCCGTTTAAACGCTTTCTGACACAACTTTGCTAAGCTTCACAAAGTTGGATTTCTTATCTACGGGGTTGCCAACTAACACATCTACACACATAAAGTGAAGAATCTGCACATGAAAATAATTTAATAGTTCACCGAAAACATTGCTTTCTTTCAGGCATGGTCAGAGATGACCACAACATTTATCAACACAATTCTGGATTTCCTCATACATTACAATATACAAATAGATGAAGGGAAGCACAAATGGGAAGTAGTTGAAAGTCTTCTTAGTGTTTCTGTTGCATTGATTCTTTGACCAAAAATATAACCTAATTCAGGGCTGCTCGATTATGGAAAAATTAATAATCACGATTTTTTGGGTAATAATTGAAATCATGATTATTCAAACGATTATTTATTATTATTTTTGGGTACAAAACAAGAAAATGTTCAAACATTTAAAAATATTAAGACAAGTAAAATTATTTGAAACACCATAATTATCCTTTTGGAACAAACAAGATTTATAAAATGTTTACATTCATTTTAAATAAAAAAAGATGCAAATATATTAGTGCTGTCAAAGTTAAAGCATCAACTCATTAATTAATCACATTTAATTATCTCATTAATCATTTATTAATGCAGATTAATCACACTATTAATTTTGACCGCAGATGATCCTTTAGCTGACAACGGATGGTTACGTTAAAGGTAGCACAGGTTGTGTTTGAGCAATAAACATAACTACATCATGTAGTCTACATGCATTAAGTAAAGACTTTAATAACTGTTTGCATATGACATTCAAGAATATTTGCTCATGTCAAACTATCAGGGTCATTTTTTTCCATTTTAAAGCTGCAATATGGAACTTTTTTCCCCAAAATAACTTTACAATAAGCTTTTTATTTGACCATTTATGACTGAAATGTCTTCTAATTAGTAGATACACACGTTAGCTGTTCACAATGGGTACTCTTGCAAGCCTCTGGCCAATAGTTTTCAGACTGGATTCGGGTTAGAATTTCCCGCGCCCCGTCTGCGGATGTGACGTCATGTGCGTGGTGTGTATGTGAAGAACAGCATGTGCAGTTTTATTTTTTGTCGGCAGGTGGAAGTAGCAAATGCGAAATGGAATATTATACGTTCAGTAGCTTTAAATTACGCGAGTAATTAAATGATTCGAAAAAGAGGAGGTTGAGCGTGTGCAGTGTATGAAAAAATGTTTAAGACGTCCTCATAGCATTAAATGTTGAAATAATTAACTCATAACAGGTACTCTTTAAATATGGCAGGTAAAAGATGTTGATAAAAAAGCCTTTTTAATTAAGCGATTAATCGTGATTAATCAAAACTCTAAGATGTGATTAATCTAATTAATCAAAATGTAATCGTTTGACAGCTCAAAAATCTATACATTTAAACGTCTCAAAATTTGTATTAATAATCTTTTATTTTTGTTTACGATGATATAATTGATGATAATAATTGAAATTGTGATTGACTTTCGATTAATTGCACAGCCCTAACCTAACTAACTACTGAATCCATCCTGTGGCATATATTTCCAAATGTAAATTTTTGGAATGGTCAAGGACATCAAACATGTTTTTGTTTTTCTTCTTCTTTATAGTTGACGGGCACGGCAGTGGTCACAGTGATGCTCTATTCTCTGAGGCTTTGGCTGTTAATAGAGACCAATATGGTCTCATTATCAGCCGACAGTATTCAATCTATGAACGCGCCTAACCTGTTAATGAAAAAGACACCGTTTTCGGTCCATGTTGAGATTTCAAGTGCATTTCTAAACACAGTGACTATGTTTCACGTAGAAAAATATCCTGTGCACAAATTGTGATGCGCCGCTTCAATTCTGCTTGTTAATTACTGATCTTGCTGATATTTGTCCCCCCCCTCCGCGCACTTGATTGCGTACCCTTGAAATGACAGCGTTGAGTTAATCCCCACTCTGCCACTGGATCGCAGCCACACAGAACAAATGTATGGGTGCGAGTGGACCTTGAGAGAAACATGGCTGCGCTCGCTCCTGCTCTCTGCGTGGCTGGTTCTGGCCAAATATTTGCCTCTGACAGTGTGTCACCAATTAAACATGACAACCAAAATGTGGGATGAGGTCAAAAGAACAGTGAGAAGTAGGACACTATACAACTCACTGGCCCAACAGTCCCTTTTCTGTTACTAATCTAAAGCGCTGGACGGATGATGCAATATCGTATTACTTCTATCGTATACTTTTCCCAGTATGTGCCAACAACCCTATAACTGCTGCGAAGAGGACACCTCCGTCCGCTCATAAAAGAAGTACGAAACCAAAGATAAAAAAATCAGTCGTTACTTCCTTAATTGTTTTTCCTCCCTTATTTCAGACCTCATCTAAGCATAGCGCAGTTACCCCTCCCTTTACGATTCCTCTTGTACTTCAATATTTCAAGTCATTTTCATTATTTCTATGATGCTAGGTGGGGTAATTATTATTTACTGGTCAAAAGAATGATCACAATGTTTTTACGATATCATGACATTGCTTATAAACGCAAAAGAGCAGCTCTGATTGTGTGCTGTTAGTTATCGTTAATAACTCGTAGGAAGCATAAAGATGGTCAACATTGTTGATACAAAAATCCCCGGTTGGGCCATCATGTAAAGTGTAACTCTTCCAACAGTGGAGGGGCCACAAAGTACTAATGCTAGCTAAATGTATAGGAAATAGGTTAGTGATATGACCTTGGACTCGATTTGAGAGCACGTGTCTAAAATATACTCACACATTATATTCTTCTTCTGTTTCTCTACTTTGATTACCAAAAATGTTTCTACTTTAGTCATAATTAATAATCATTAAAGACCAATAACTCACTTTGACCAAGGTCTTACTCCCATCTTGTTTTTTTTGTTTAGTTTTTTTGCTTACACTGCAAAGTTGAATATTTATACATTGCTAAATGAGCGAAAGAAAGCAAATTTTTCAATGAAGCATTTCGTGCAAATCCAATCCAAAAGCAAGTGCTGTGTTTGGAAATGGATTGAGTGGGACCGTGCTTTCTCATCATGTCACGTGTTGTAAGCCACGTTGCCCCTCGCTGCATTTGCTCACGTTAATGAGGCTTGATGCAGCCGTGTTGGTCGTGTCTGATCACAGAGCACAAATGAAGCTTAAGAGTGGCGCATCCTTTGATGGACTGCGGAAAACCAAGCCAGCGCGTGCTTTGAATAACAACGTTGTGTACCTGAGCGAGTCATGTGTGACTTTGCGTATCTTAAGGGGGGGAAAAAAATGATTATTTTGGGGTTATTCAAGGGACTTGTGTTTTACAAGACTGTATGTTGGCAAAACCAGCGCTGGGTTGTAAAAGTCGCTTTGTGTGAAGGCAGCGAGTGTTCTCAGCGCACACGTCAGTGAAGGCCATAAAAAGTTAATGCTTTTGAAATCTTAATCAACGGCCAAATGCATGCGAACACGAGCGAGCGCCGTGCTCGCACTCAATTCATTTTTCAATGACTTTCATCTTTTATCAGACGGAAGCGGGTGCCTGGCTTGGGCGCGCTTTGCCGTGAACAAGAGTAGGGCATGACATTCAAACCACCACTACTAGGAAGAACTTCTGTTTCTCCACCGCTTAACAAGGCTTTTTTTTTTCTCTTTTTTTTTTTTTACATGATTAATGCAAACGGCCATGCAAATTGCTGGAATGCAAATGAAAAATACAAAAGCAGAGCACTTTTAAATCGGCTGACGAGGTTTAATTTCCGCTTATTTTATGTTATTGTAGGGTGACCATATTTTCAAAATCAAAAACCAGGACGCCACAGTTTCACTGAAAATCAAATATATCATAAATTCTCAGCAAGAACTATTTATGACAAATTGAATTGCAAGTCATTGCGGTGACGATTGTTGTGTTATTGCTATCTATCTTGCATTGGCAGTTCAACAGCGCCGCTAAACAATCATTGCGCTCACCATTCTGCAACCTTTTTTGCTGAGTCCCGGTGTTGTGGCAATGTAGTTGAACCCGAAAAATTGGTATCCACTTCAACTGAGCTACTAATTCTGGTGCGTCAAATACATGACAAAATGTGTCCAGGACTGTGCCGGTTAATCGTGGACGTCTGGTCAGCCCATGATATTGATAGGTTTAGGATGCGCAAAAAGAAAGACGCCCTTGAAATTGACCAATGAGCACCATTAAACTGACTTCAATTGAACAGCTGCATTTTAAAGCTTATAAAAAAAAAAACTCAATTAAATGCTTGCTTGTAATAAGGCAGCATTTTAGTTAGCGTCTCAGTTTACATTTTCATTCTAATAAAGTAGAATTGTCTTTTCAATGATTCATTTGGTTTTCTCCTGACTCCTTTGAGCATCACACTCATTATTCTTCCATCTTTGAAAAATACATATTCATGACATGCATGACCTAGCTCGTGTCCTGCGTTAGATGTGCGCACGTGTCCATATGCTGCCTTGCTAATTCCACTGTGCTCAAAACCAGCAGCGATTGCATGCAGAACACACACATGGCCTAGATACTTTGGATGTTGAAATCCAATCTGGGCCACCCTCGCTCCTTCTTTTAACACACGTGACGAGCGGCGCAGGTAGCCATGACACAGACCGCAGCACTGCAGGACATGCAAAGTTAAAAAGAATAAATCAATCAGCTTTCTAGCTGCAAAATGAGATGCCTGTGTAAATGTCGGAGTGAAAGTGGGCCAAGGGAAACACTGACATCCGTGAGAGAGAGAGAGAAAGAAAGAAAGAAAGAGAGGAAAATGAGTGTGCTGTGAGGTAACTCAAGGACATTCCGCCTGCTGCTGCATGCTGCCGACGAGCAAGCAAGAGCTTTCCTTTTGACCAGCGTTATGTAAGAACCGAGTGTGACACACACACAAACACACATTCACAGCTTAAACACCAGCGAGCTTTTTGCCTGAAATTTCACTGCAGCGCTGACTGATTAAAGCTGATTGGTGCAGAATGAACTAGAATAGAAATATCTTGTCGCATTGTGGCTTTAATAGGCAATTCAAAGATAAGCTTGAAGATGTTACGTATGCTGGAAGGCAATGGTTCGGGGACACGTGAGATACGCCGGGAATTTGCCGGGAATATGCTGATTAGCTTCGGTGCAGGGAGTCAGATGAGGAAGATCGATAGAAGCGAGTTGCCAGGCAACCGGCAGACACTCCAGGATGTCGCCACGCACCAGCCGTTTGTCAGCAACTACATCTCCATACACTCTAAAAAGAGTTGGGTCAAAAATAACCCAACTATGGGTCAAAAATTGACCGATCCTCTACTTTCTTTCAGGGTAAAACATCTCATAAATATTGGTCAGATCCAAAATTGGGTCATTTTATATAAAACAACCCAGAAAGCGCATCAGTCCATTTTAGATACATAATTGGGTTACTTTTGACCCAACTGTTTTTAGAGTGTAGCCTCCCCATGTAGCAACTTGTTTATTTTTGGGAACCTGGGCCGACCCATGGATGAATGAATGCATGCAACAGCAAAAGACAAGATAAGGGACCAGAAAACTCACCAAAGACAGTCCTGGCAGGGACGGACTCTCTGTTGAGCCAGAAGGACACCTGTGACAGGATGACTGTCATGATGCAGGGCAGATATGTCTGGATCACAAAGTAGCCGATTTTCCTCTTCAGGTGGAAATGTGTCAACATCACCACGTACTCGCCTGCGGAGCCAGAGCGAAAATGTCAAGGACGTCATTTCCGTCATATCGGAGTTCTAGCATTTGATATTACACAGCCAGATCATTTGGTGGCTGGATGCAGATGTTAACACCTGTAATCATTTCAGCCTCATGTGTCCAATTTTCCTACTCCGCCCTAATGTCTCTAGTATGAAAACTTGGAAACCTGTGAAGTATGAAAGTATGAACCACCTTCATCATCATCATCATCATACTGAACCATTGGCCTCTAATTGAACCAACACTTCTTCTTTTTTTTGCTTGGTACATTTTAAGCCTGTCACAAAGCAAACATGTCACCATGATTGACAGCCTCTGAACTAGTTTATTGGGGATTTATCTAGCTATATTGTTCGTGTTTAAGTTGGCTTTTGAAAGACCTTGGGTGCAGGTTCAGGGCAATCAGATTGAGGAGGGCCCGCTTTGAGAAAAGCCTGATCCGAGCAGCCATAGCCGCTCTAAACAGCAGACCCCGCTGACCAATCCAAATCCGCCATTCTGTCATATGCCATGTATATTGCCATTTTCTGACATCTGTCTGTGATGCATGTAGTTGTTGTCTTCTTCCGGTACAGTCTAGTGTAAATGAATTTCTCTACTCAGGGACCAATAAACCAATCAAATACTGTTTGTCCAGTGATGACAAATAAATAAGACGGATGTTCCCATGTCAGAGTAAGGCAATGACAAATTGGTCACTTCATACATAATGCGCACAATTTCTCATATAACGTTCACGCTGGCATATATTTATATTTTTTTTATCGGACCGGAAGCTGCCCAGTAAAATATGAAAAACAGTCATACATTTTCAAAAACATGATTCTTAATGTGAAATAAGTGTCATCAAAACCTGCAGTACATTAAAGAGCTCGGGGGTCCGTCTTTCCCATACATGGGCAAATCTCGACTGTTAAATCTTTGTGACTTTCTTTAACTGTCATTTTAATTAATTTGCTCCCAAAAAACATATAAAAACGTTCTATTTTGAATATTGCCATGGTCCCAAAAACATAAGTATATGTTTTTTTACTTTACTTAAATTTTTTTATGCTAGAGCATACAGAAGGCTTTGATGCAGCCTCTGACCAGAAAAGGTCGTTTAAAGCAATGGTCGTTATTATTATCAACCAGGGCAATGTTGCAACAAGTGTTTTCAACAGGTTTGTGAATAATGATGAAACTTAGCTATATTCTAATGCTGATTGCTGCAAAACTGAAACAGGTACAAATATACTTTTTCCTTATGAAAGAAGAGACTCTAATCTTTCTTTTGGTAGGTTCCATGTTTTTATAGCAATAGAACACAATATTCTGTGGGCCTTGCAAAATCTGTCAAAATACAGTAAAACAGCCAGGAGCGAAGGAGGTTGCTTCAGTGGAAATGGCTGGGAATAAAGGAGTTAATAGAGAATTATGATCTAAAGTGAACAGGGTTCACAAACTTGTTTGGTGCTCACCGGGCTTTGAATGATATATTTCCCTCTGGAAGACTCAAGAGGCGGGACTTGACTAAAGGCATACATACCTGTGCTGGACTGCACCACTCCAGAACTCACGCTCTGTCCCATCAGATCATACTGGTTTAACCTTGAACCGTCATCTGCCACCACCACAGACTGGTCGGCACCTTTGGTCCACACATAGACCACTTCTGCTCGGGTGTAAGCATCTAAGGGGGGATGAGGGAAAAAAACATCAAATCTGAATTCTGTAATCTGCTAGTAATTAGAAGTATGAGTAGATTTAATCTATCCATATGTCAAGTTTTGCCCTGCAAAATGAGTCTTAATTTCTTTGATTCAATGTCATGTCACATCATGTCGTCTTGCGACTTTATAAAGAACACAAACGCACACCGTCCCAACAGGACGGCGTGACCTTAAAAAAGCCAAGTCAGTGTTATCTTGCCTCTGGCCTGCCTGCCAACCTGTCAAAACTGCAGTGTGGCTCGACCACTGCTGAGGAAAGGATGGTCCCGCCGCCGCAGACTGCAGCAGAAGGCAAAGAGCTAAACACTGAAATATTTAGCGAGTGGATTCAATTTAAAGAGGAGGCTGCACTGGTGTCGGCCGAGGACGGGTCCTCTTGCTCATACCGCGCAGCTGTCTAACAAACAGCAACAGGAGTGTGCAGCCTTTCTCTCATTGGCTATTCTTGTCTCTCCATCATTCTAGCGCTTGTTATGCTGTCTTCAAGCTAGGTGTAGGCCTATATCGCTGTCAGCAGTGAGCAGCTGGTGAGTCGCTCTGGAAATTTTTCAAAGAGCGCTGCCTTGGATAAACACAGGTCCGCACGGGGCTTGCCTGCCAGCGTCTGGCGCGGACTTGCATAGCCTGGCAGGGTCGAAGGAGACCGGAGGGGCCTTAGCGGACACGTCCTCTGGGGGAACATCTGCTAGCGTGTTGTCGTCTCCTATCGCTCATGCTTCCACTTGGGTGAGGTGTGAGCGTATGGGCAACGTGAGCTCATGATTCATCCATCTATCCATATTGGAGACCGGTTATCCAGTACAAGATCAAGAAAGCATGAGCTGGAGTCTATCCTAGATGACGTTTAGGGAGATTTCCAGTCAAGTAGGTCATCCAGAGAAGCTGAAAAGAAGGAAAGCAGTCGTCGTCGTCTGCTTAGATTTTATCTTTAATCCGAAAAGGCTTCTTCTGTTCTAAATTTGTAGAGGAGAGTCCATGTATTTATAGCCTTTATCAAACGCGCTTTCCACAAAAGTGGTGCTTCCGAGACCACTTAAAACAGACAATATTTATCAGCCTCTGCCTTTCGCACAAAATCTTGTGAAGTCAGATATTGGCGTGACTGTGTGCCCTTTCGCACATCCCACACAGCATCTTGAAATCAGACAATTGCGTGACGATGCGTCATCATGTCAGAATTGGTGTCTGCTGTGACTTATGAAACGCAAAAAGCTGGGAAAATAGTCCCTTTCAAACAGCCCCACCTCCGTTATTCCAGGTTGCCTTTGATAGGCAGTATGAAACCTTTCACTTGCGGTTTTCACGCGTCTCGTCATTATGCAAAACCGGCCAGTCACCAGCAGTCATCCCTTCCGGCGCAGCACTCCCCTGTGTGGGATATTCCCACCAGACATACAAATATGGCTACTTCGCCATAAATGTTGAACTCTTCCATTTTTGTGGATATTCCAATGGACTAAAGATGGTCAGAGTCAGAACCATTGCATTGCATTTGGTGCCAACAAAAGCTGCTATGGACAGTTGTCCCCATCTTGTAGCCATTAACCAAGCCCCAGCTATGCTTAACTAGCATGTTGATGAGATGAGATCAGGTGTCCTCGAAGTTTCATGTCTGTAAAACAACAGTTGGATACCCAAGTCGTGCACCATAATCTGCATTTGACTACTCTCCTACAACAATATGATAATATTTTGTTTCTGCGGAAACCCAACTCAGTGACGTGCTCCAAAAAATTGTCTTACCCAAATGCAGTCCAAACACATGCCCGATAATCTCTTTGGAATATTTAATATTTTGCTAGCAAAATTTATAACGCAATTATTTCCATCACCATTAATAAACTAGAATGAGCACTAACCTCCACCAAGGCTCCCTTCAACACTACTTTGGATTAGAATCATTATAGTATTATATATACATATTGAATTTATATTTTCATATTTAAGACTATGCATTATTTCATGATGAACTAGTTCAATTTAACACATACATTGTTAGGATTTTAACATTTATCTGGATTGACGAAGAACTTGGATGTTGTAATCCATCTCATCACAAAGTTGTGTTCTTATTTCCTAATGCCAACAACAACATTGAAGAAGAATTATTTCAGCAGCTTTGACACAAGCATGCTATGTACGAACAATTAGCAAAGAAAAGTTAGTGGATCTTCATTTACGCTGGAAGTCAGCACAGTAGATAAACAAATCGTCCCATAGTGCAGGATATTCACTTTTTATTTATTTTATTATTTTCTAAATGGATTTGCACAAATATGTTGTTTTTGATTGTTTCTGGTGCCCCATGCTTATATTTCGGCAATTCATTTTTGCAGAAGATTTGGTACAGCTGTTATAATCAAACCCACTAACCACTAGAGCCCACGACGGCGCGTCAACACACGCAACGTGTACGCTTATTAGTTCAAAGTAACTTATTTTAACCAAATTCTGCTCCGTACCCTGGCCAATGGCAGAACAAAGGATGTTTTTTTCTCTTTGGTCCCATTTTAAATCAATCTCCATTGTTGCTAGCCTCATCCTAAATAGCGCTAAGCTATTTTGTCTTTCAGGTCCAGCGTCCAAGTTTGCAAATTCCCTTTAGTTTTGTTGCTAGCACGACATTAGCCGTCCAAATATTTCTAAAAGCACTTTCGAATGAAGCGCATACATAGCATTCACGCATGGGCACTCCACATGTATATTCGTCACACGTATGGAGACGTAAGGGTCATCCAAACATTCCTTTCTGACGACAATATGCTCGGACTCGATTGGGAAAATGTTGATTCTGCATTTGTTTTCATTGGCCAGTTTGTTACTCAATTTGCGTATTAGCTACCGAAAATAAAATGTTTTAAGTGACAATTTCGTGTACACACAACCGTAATCCCATACAAAATAACAATGCAGTGAATGACTTTTTGTAGAGAATTGTCTAAATTGTCCAAAAACAGGCCCGTATGTATGTAGATGTTGTGTACTTACAGCTGCCAAACTTGAGTGGGCAGGCATGAGCGTCCATTGGGAAGTCTTCAAGGTGCATGGGACATTCAGCTCTCACAGTCAGCCTGAAGCCATCACACAGACATTAGAAGATGATTCAAAGAAACACTTTGCAAACAGTAGCATGTGCGCCGCTTTCCACTTTCCACTCAAAGTGCATCTCCCCCTCGGAGCCGCGGAAAGCTTCTTCCCCCCCCCCCCTGAGCTTTTCTTTTTGCGACAGCTTGCAGAAAAACAGCATGTCAGGCCAACCGTGACACACTAATCTTCTATCCGTCCCCTCATCTCGCTCATCTGTGACAGCGACACGGCCTCCTCCTCCTCCTCCCCCCGCCGCTAAACATGCTAAATCAATGTCTTGCAATCCAAAATTACACATATACGTGCTGTATTCAACATGGTTGATTTCAGCTACTCATGCCACCACAGAGAAAAAAATGTGTTTTGTGCATTAGCTTTTTTGCTCCCTCTTGAAATATTACTATATGACCAAAAATGGTTAAGTCAGTATTAAGTATTTAGTTTCCATAGTGTAAAAAATATTGTCAATTTTCTACAAACTACTGTGTGTTTTTTATCTGACAAAACTGCCATTAGTCAGTATATTGTTCTCCCTTGTGTAACTCCATGCTATACTTAATGTTTTAATCCTTGTAAGAGCACAAATCCAAGCATTTGCTGACATGTTCCCTCACTACCAAGACGATTGTGTCTGCATGTTACCAACGTTCAACATATTGATGAACCACATGAACACCGGCCTCCCATCAAATTACATTTTTTTTTTTGATCTAACACAAAACCAAAATTGACAAGATTATGTTATTTCTATTTAACATGTGTTCATTAAAAAAAAATAACTTAAGGTTGACAGAATGTGAGTGAAAGAACCCTAATTCTTTGAAAATGTTATTCATAAAAATGCAGATTGAGATGATGAAGTATTGTTTAAATTGCGGTCATGCTATATTATTAAGGCCTTACAATGTGACCAAATCCAGATGTACTTATTTCGTCAGTCATAGATGACACCGGCAAATCCGATAAGTCCCTATTAGGCCTTATTTGGTTTGGTAAATGAAAGACACACAGAGTGTTTGATGATAAATTGCAAATGGCTGCCATACCTCATGGTGTAGAGCAGCGTGCCTTCCTCTGTAATGCGCAGCAATTTGTTGGGCATGGTCATGTTGTGGGCCACAGACTTTTTGCCGTTATGAAAGAAGGTGTCGGGCGTCCAGATCTTGCTGGCCATCAGGTTGTTGAGACGCAGCACCGCCATGGGACCCTTGAACTTTAACCGTTCATCCTTCCAGCTCTGTCTGAAGAATACATCAATGGTGTACTCCTGCAATGGAATGAAGGGCAACGGGGTTGACAGTGACACCGTATAGTTCTACCCTCAAGGAGTAGAAGAGAGAACAAACTTTTTTTTTCTTCTTCACATCTTTACCCTTTGACAAGCTCTCAGTTTGACTCTGAATTTCATACGGCGGCCTCGGCCTACTTTCCCTGCTGGTAGCTGTCTCTTCATGTTAACGGCTTTTGGCCAGAATGCAGCACATGGAGGTGCTCCGCCTTGTAGGCTTTATACGAGAATGACTCCCTGCTTGGGGTGGAGTCATTCATGCCTTTCCTTAGTAAGCGGGATGTGTCCAGTTGAATGCGGCGCATGACAAATTAGCCATCATTCAGCTTGTGCTCATCAGGTACATTGTTAGTTTGGAAAATGATCACGGGAGAGCCAATTTTGCAAGCAATCCAAATTAGAATCGACACAAAAAGGAAGTGCCCGGCCAGATTTGGAAGCGAGCTGGAGCAGATTTTAATGGTTTCACAAAGCTACTCAGCACAGTAAAGTGAGCCTGTTAAAATGATAGGGCAGCCGCCTCCTCCCCCCCCCCCCGCCCCCGCCGCAACCCCACCCTCCACCACCTCCTCTTCCAGCCACTCAGCCTCAGTGAGATAATTACCAAGAATTGAGACAGAGATCTAAGGTAATGGAGGAAGGAAAACGTCAGAAAGGAAATGTCCCTCAGATGTTCCTTCTGGCCTGCATGTCAGCCAGTGCAATTAACAAGGATGTTGTCAAATGTTTTCACAGGCTTGCACATGCTCATAGCGCACCTTTGGATGAGGTCAATTGCTTGTAAGCAGAAGCGCATGAGGGCTAATCAAAGTCCAATGAAAAATGTTGTTTGTGTTTGTTTTGAAGTGTTGCCTTAATCACCATTTGCTCGCCCATATTGCAGCTCAAGTTTGACTTCCAGATTTCAAGTTGCATGTCAGCAGTTCTTACTACTACTACTACTTAATATCCCGTGCGTGATATTATGGGAAAAATGTCATGTGTTTAGCATTTTACCACTTCGTTGGCATGACTTTATCAGTATATTCTAATCGCTGAAACGTGTCAAAATGGTTTTCTTCACATTGGCAGTTCCACACTTCCTTATTTAATGTTGTTTAAGGTAATTCAAAGTTTTTAAAAATACATCGTCCTTTGCTAATATCCCACCCGTGGCTAATCAAGTAAAGCGACCAATATATGTTCGTATTTGTTTTTATGGCTAAATTTAGACTTTTACCCAGGTGTGTGGATATTACAGTACGGTATATGTAATATGCAAAAAAAAAAAACCTCTTATTGTTATGACAAAAGACGGTGTTTTCATGAAAAAATCTCGTATTTGCAGCACAAGGAGCCTGCTGTGTTTGTTTGTACTTTTTGCTTTTTGTGTGCAGTGGTCTGTTAGTGTGGGATTTGCACATGCCTTGTTTGGCATTCTCACATTGCTTGTAAATCCTCCACTTCCGTTGGAATGCGGTGGTTTGGCTTTTCTCTGATTTTCCCCGCTAAATTCTCCACAGATCCGGTTAAGCTGATCTCTTGAGTTTGGTGTAAAATCATTTAAACGATTGAAACGTTTTTGACTCCTGCGTGCTAACAAATGACACAGTGAACATTAGCGGCCACTATCATCACATCCAAATGGGGGGTGGGGGTGGCATTTATGCCCAGTAGGATTAGTTACTGTAGGCAAGCGAATACATATCACACGAGACACTTTTATTAATATGGCACGAGTTAGTGAAATGATTCATGGAATGAAGACGATGTCTCTCTTAAGGCTAGCAGAGCGCTCCCGGGTCCACAAATGGCAATGAAGAGGATGTGGATGGAGTGGAGAAAGGAAAACTGGTGACATTTACGCAGAGGAGGGAAAAAAATGCGACTCACCATCTCATGGTCCGAAACTGGCCCGATACTAGTCACGAAAATGTCAGTCTTGACTTCAGTTACACGCTCTGTTGAAGCAGGAAATTGGCAGGGTGAGTGACTATCAGTGGCATTCATTAGCCCCCCTGACTACCTGTTAATACAAGACCACCTGGCTTGGGCCCCGGATCCATTCAACACACACAAACAGCCCCATAAAAAGGGCTCATTTTGGATGCCGATAAGCATTTCTGCTAGTATTGGCTTCAGTGTCAGCTCCATTACGTGCGCAGTTCAATCTCCTCATAAATTTGCACCGTGCCGCAAATAAGCCACTCTGCTCACATAACATTTGATGGGCCTTGCTTTGGGAATTTTTTTCCTCCCCTCACCCATCCTTTTTGATTCCAAAGTCATTTTTGAAAGGTGTGATGCTCATAGGCATAATTTGTCCCCCTGTGCTATTTGGATGGCTTCTGTATAGCAGCAACGCAAACCTCGGCGTCCTTCACGCAACACTTCACACGTTATACTTCTCTTTTGCTTCTGGCCAACAAAGTGGACAATAAAATGGCTTTTTTGGATTGCAAGTAAATAGTGGAGCTGCTAAGTGTGGCACAACATATCAATATGGCATCACTTAAACCAACATCACATGAAACGTGCATTCATTTATTGACATTTTTCATTATATTTTATGTTTGTTCTTTCATTTTTTACAAGAAATGAATGTGAGATGAAAGCTAATGTTGATCTTTTTCAAAATTGGATATGGGCACCAAAATGTGCTAGCATCTTCTGGAGTCGCTCCCGGAAATCACATCACCCGATTTCATCTGGAACACTAGCAGGATGGAAGACATCAATTGTACTCTTAGTTTTTCTAAAGACTGGTTTGGTGCTGTAGACAATCCCAAGAAAAAGTCACATCACATTTCATCTTGCACCATTGACTGGGCTATGTCATTGGAATGTACTGTACTGCAAAACCGTTTGAATGTTTTGCTAAAGTCATTCAAACGTGTTGGCAAAACATAAGCTAAACGTAAACGCTAAAAACATGACATTTTTTTTTCCTATAATGCCACGGGGTACCGACATGCAAATGCAATTTTTTTTTCGCTACCCCGTGGCAAGATGAGCAGATACCCTGTGACAATATGGGTAAAAATGCCATGTTTTTATTATTTGGCCTACATTTGAAAGACTTTACAAATACGTTCAAATGACTTTATCAATACATTCGAAGGACTTTGCAGTACGTTCGAACCACATAACCCAGATAAAACTCTTAACTCCACAATGGCAGTTTCAATCTTTCGTACCTTTCGTCAAGAATGCGATACCGAAGAATAAATGGACACACAATCTTGCTAACCTGTTATTAGCACTCATGAAAATAAAATGTATTATGACGATACCAATTCCAAAACTTGCAGTCACGATGTCACTGCCCCCGTTAGCTTCGTGTTATTTTCATATCCGTCACAAGAAGCCAACATTGTGTGCGGTTCATTGTTTTGGTGACTGACCTCCTAGTCCTGGCCTGAGGCGGTTGTCATAGCCGTCCAGAAGGCTGTCTAGGATCTTGGTGAACACTGTTGTGTTGTGCTCGCTGTCCTGCCCAGAGCTGCCAAAAGCGGGAAAGAGCATGTCAAGTCACGGACAGAGAGAGCGCAACTGCCATGGAAACAAACACACACGCACAAAAAGAGGCAAAAGAACAGTAGAGGGGAATAAAAGGCTCTGAGCATGACTCATGTTTGACAACAATGAGGAGGACGTCCTTGGTTGCAGAGGCAGTTGCGATTGAGGAAATGCACACTAGACGGTGACGCGCTGTTCACAAAACTCAACAAATGTGAAAAATGAGCGAGAACGTATTCGTCCCGATTTTCCATTTGTTGCTGAGTTTATATTTCTAAAGCACATTTGCCAAATAGGTTCATTGGATTCCGCTCTATTTCATGGCTTTCCTCTAAAGGTCAAAATACAAGGTCACAAGCAAGGCAGGCCTGCTGGGAGTTACCTACGTCAAGTCAAAGTCTGCTAACAAGCACAATGTGCCTAAGTTTTATTTGTAGTTCAAACAGTATGATAATCTAGTTATGTTTGTCGGGATTGAAATTATCTCTTAGTCACTTAATTGTTCATTCTGTCCTCATAGGTTAAAGTGATGGCCAAAAAAAAAAAACATGGTTTTCTATTAGCGTTGAAAATTTGAAATTTCACTAGAAACTAATCCACACTGTCATGTGATAACAATGACCAAAATGTTTTTACTTCTCTCAATCCTAGTTGGCTATTAAAGGAGAAGTCAACCCCCCACACCCCCAAAAATATTGACAATAGTATGTTCAATGCAGACCCACTAGTCTAAAGGCCGAGATACGCCAGTCAGACGTCGGCCAAATGTGACCGACGCCTACCCCTTTCGCATTTGTCACTTCGTCTTCTTGCCCCGTGAGCTGATTTGCTAGCTAAGAGCCAAACACAGTGATCAAACGCCCCGACGCTGATTCAACATGTAAAATTTTCTGAAAACACCCCCCGATGTATTCCAACTCAATCCGACTTTACAACAGTAATTTAAACACTGATCAGACGGCGCATGCCGTCGGCCCAACGCTATCAAACTGCCCAAGTCGGATTTGCGTACCTAGGCCTTAAATATTCAGTATTGTGGTTAATATTGCGTTAGTTGAATAGGAGTAAAATCCAACAGTTTTGATCAATATCAGAAGGCAGCCCGTGAGACAGATTTTAAAAAATGGCTGGATTTTCCTGCATAACTCATATTCCACAAATCAGAATGTCATGTTTAAACTAGTGAGCTCAGATATAAGTTATAACATATTATTGTGAAGAATTGTTTAAGGTGAATCTACCCTTTACCAATACCACCATACCAAGTCGTACATCCAAAGGTCTTAAGTCAAGATATGTAATTACTTTGTCAACACACTCTTATATGATGATGATGTAATCGCCCAAATTTGTTTGGAGGAGTTGACCTTGAGCACGCACAAAAGGCTCAAAATCAAGTTGCATGTTGATGGATAGTCTGGATACCTTCTTATTTTGTCCTTCCATCCAAAAACATGACTTTCGGCTTGACAACGTTTTCACATCACCTGAGTCACAGCTTATATTAAAGGTGGTTGCATATGATGAAGTTATGCACTTCACATCATGCTTTTCAGAAGGGTAATACTCCAAAGACCACCCCAGGTCATAAATCATATTCAAGCCATTTATCAGGACTTTCATTTTCTTAATTTTATGCATTTTTTCATTCCCTTCATTTGTGACTTAACGATCAAAACACATGAAAAAAGAAAAACCAGATCATGTTTTTCTGCCATGTTACAACATCAAATCTACCGCATACTGCTTCCTTTGGAGTGTACCCCACTAAATGATTCCATATTAATCCCTGTGTGGTTTAATGGAGATGTTTTTTACAAAGCGGAATGCTCGCGTAGGCACAACCATGAAGAAATTGCAATCCATTATTAATACCTTAATATGGTCTTTCAGGCCACTGCGGCCCCGCCGGATGCTTGAACATGAAACAAAATGCTTCAAGCTGACAATTGCAGATGAATATTTCAGATATTTACTGGTCCGGAAGCACCTGGAATGTTTGCACGCATGCATTTGCATATATACAACAACTGAATCAATGCATACAGTATGTGTGCAGTGCTGGCATGTTTGTGTGCTGATAACCAGGAGCGTGTGCGTGTCTCCAGCAACGCAGCCAAGCAATCAGAAGCTCCCGATTATTCTTTTTTCTTTTCTTTTTTACGCCCATGGCAAAACCTCTCGCTACCCGCTAAATAAACAACAAATGTTTGGAAACAAGCTCTTCTCGCCCAACAGCTCCAAGGAGAGCGAGAGGTCATGGAGATGAGTTAGCGGCGGACCCAATGCAACAGAAGGCAAGTGGGCAAGCATGGCGGCGGTGGAAGTGGGCGGGAAAGTGGCGAGCGGAGGAGCGTGTAAGAAAAAAAAAAAAAAAGCTTTGGAGGAGAACAGAATATAAATGAAGGCAGGAGTGCAGATGGAGATGAGGCGGGGAAGGGGCACGGGAGAGTGGGAGAGGGGGTCAGGAAAAGGTGAGCGAGACCGAGGCGACACATGGCTCACCGTCAAAGCCGCGAGATTGAGGCTGATTGAGTGCCGGCTGGAGGATATTTTGCTGTCCAAAATACAAATACACACCGATTTGTTTAAAAGGCTTCAAGAACTGCTCGGCATCCACCAATTTGGAATCATCCTCTTCTAACATAAAAAAAAAAAGTTCTGTTCTGATATCCAATCTCGTGATCATAAGTGAGATATTACCGAGAAGTCCCGTGGATAACACGCACCCCAATACCAAGCTTAATTTTTCTCTATACTTATATATAATATGTCCCCTTTTTTATTGGAGTGAATAAGGTGAACGAATAAAGATTCTAAACATAGCAATAAAGCGTAAACGCTCATCAATCCAGGTTCATAATGATGCTCTTTTCCCATATGATAAAAGTCGTCTTTCAAAGTATTTCGAAAAATCCGATTTTCCCAAATCTTGTTCTTACATGCTTTTAGTTCATTTTAGCAAGCTTTTTTTTTTTTGTTCTTTACTGTGCTTATAAACAAGGTGAACATTTTTTGTTTATAACCCCCTGTATAATACCTCAACCCCGATTTGGGATCTATGTTATTCACCAGATTTTACAGTAGCAGCCCTAATTAGGTGACGGCTACATTAAACCTCAACCCTTGGTCTCTATTTACTATTCCTGAAATGGTGCCAGCGTGATCCCATAACACTGACAGCCTGAATGCTTCTACTGGGGCTTTTCCTTTGTATTACCATGAAGACATTTTGCATGGGATGCTCAATGCAATAATATGGAGAAATTCAACTAGACGTTTATAACTCAGTTTTGGTTATAAGAATGAAATATTCATATCATTCTTTTCAGTTAAATGTTCTTGCACATTCTTTAGTATTAGAGAACAAAACATTGTGCATAAAGCCAATGAGCGGGTCAATTGTAAGCCCATTTCCACCTTCCAGTCGAAGTCACCAAAAGGTGGATGTCTCTAAAATATTATCCTGAGGGTTTTGTATTTGGTTTTTTTGGGTGGTGGTGGTGTGTCTATGTGTTTTGAGTGATTGTGTTGGAAAACGGTCATAAATCTTAAAACAGTTTGAGAAAAGTCTGCAACCCCAATGCAGTTAGCAGATATCAGCCTTATTTTTTCTTCTTGTATTTGTTCTTCTACGTTGTTTTCAGGCGGTCTTGTTGCCTCTCGCAGGTCAGTCCAGGTATTTTTTTTGCACTTAACTTTTTTGGCACTCGCGATTGTTGATAGCCTTTATGGTTATGCGTGTTGGGTTAGGGTTCGGGTTAGGATGTTGAGGTGGGAAAAAAAACAAAAAACGCCATTGCGTACTCACTTAGCAGATGTGGGAAATAGCTTTAATGTGACACGACATGCATTTCAATTTTTCCCTCGTTAATTGTAAAAATGGCTTCAGAGGTTAAAAAGTATTAGAGAACTGTTTCTAAAAGGAGCATTATTTGACTGTAACTGTCTAATGAGAAGGTTGTATCTCCACCTTTTCAGTCAAACAAAATAAGATCTTCACACTTAAGTGTCATTAAAAAGCAATTGTAAACCTGATAACGGCATATTTTGAAGTATGTCCATTGACTGTTGCAACCGACTCTCCAGTCAGTGACAACAAAAAGGCGGCCATCTTGACAATGTTTTGATGAAATGGTGGTGATTCCAATGCAATCCAATCGAACGACTTTCATGTCATCATTGTCGAAAGACATTTGTTTGTCTTGTCCACATGATGTTGAGCATCTTGCATCTGTTTATTGAACAATCCACATGCACACCTTCTTGCTTGCGCACACAAATTCCACAAACATTGCACTTGTAGGAAAAGATCGACTACGTTTGTCCGTTTATATCGCATACGTCAGTGGCAAAGTTAAAACCGATAGATATTGGCGGAACCGGGGTGTGTTCTTATAAATTGTAACCATTAGCTGCCGGTACGGAAACCACAAGACTCTCCTCGAAGTGATTTACAAGCGTTTGCAATCCAGCTCATGCGTGGACGTGGTGAACTCGGGTTGCATGTGACCAAAATAAATCAAATGAAAGCAGGTGAAAAAAGATGCTGAGGGAAGACAGACAAGACATTTAGCAGCCAGGGGGGCCTTCGTCTTCATAAAAGATTGTGCACCATCCCCATCTACAGGTCATCCAGACAGCAACAGTGGCGCTCCCGCTCACTGCCTCCTTCATTTCTTTCTCTGTGCTACTGTACCATCTCATCTCCATTCCTCTCATTAATTACATTTTCTTTTCGGGAATTCTGTATAAGATATCAAAAAAGCCGGTTGGACGATGATGCCAGTCGATAATGATGCTGCGGCGTAAGGCCCTGGATGTTCTTGATATTAGATGTCCTCAAATGTGGAAACAAATCTGGTGACGTCAATGCATGGCCATCCTTAACGACATCACGCATTTTTGCATTTCATGGCACACGTTTGTGGAAATTGTTTGGCATCATCTCCACATGAATACAACACATCAAACACTTTTGGTGAATAGTTCAAGGCCAGCCCTGATTGATCATCAACAAGGCGAACGTCCCCCTGCAGTTGAAGCAGCTGAAGAATTTACAACTTGCTATATTGATCTACTGTTGGCAGAATTACGCACAGTGATCCAAATATGATGATATCACTTTGCGTCTTTTTCTCGTTTCTCATCCAAATATGACCACAGTCCAAGTCAGCTGTGACATTCAGCATTATGCAACATGTGTAGTTTTCTTCATTAAACATGGAGGTGTCTTGTGGGACGGCCCCACGTTACAAGCACAGCAGATCCGCCCCGAACCCATCAAGAAAACTCAACGTCACATTCAAAATGAAATTCACACAACAACCAATGCAATGCAGACATTCATGGATCTATTTTGTTGTTTTAAATAAAATAATTGTTTACCTTTTGGCACCCAGGACGATGTGGGCTATGAGCAAGCAAGCCCCCAGGCACAGCGAGGCCACGCTGCCCCGTTCACACATTGTTGAATTTGAGGACCTTTCTCTGCTGGAGGTCAGAGCAGACACACGCACACACACACACACACACAGAGAGGTTAGCAATTATTAACACGCACACACGATTGATGACAATGTAAGAGACAATCAGAGAGTATTCAGCAAAGCTCGGTGGAGGTGGTAGCACCTGTGCACTGCCTGCCTTTTCCTAAACCTGCAATATGAACCACCAGCACCGTACCGCAATAACACCCCCCTACCCCACCCACCCCCCACTCCAAATAAAATAGGAGCATTTGCTTCCTCCTGAGTTATAGATTACTTTTTTTGGGGGGGGGGGGGGGGGATTAAATTACATTTAGTGGATGTGTTCTCATGATTTACAAATCACATCCAGTGAACACCACAAAAATAAAAAATTAAGTAAATCCTTTGGCTGACAAGGATTTACAGTCTGATGCAGATTATATATTTAAAAAAAATCAAATCCCAGCCCAAAAAAGACAGCACACTTTTGAAGTGACCGCATGCACAAAAATGAGCCCTCGGGTCTGGTATGTGACACGCATGTAAGATTTAGCATGCAAGTGGCATCACTGCAAGGCTGCTCCAGTTTGTGCGTAATGAAGCCACGCGCGCGCGCGCGCTCTTCCGGGCGCTGGCTGGCTGTGGTGATGCCCAAATCTCTCCAGCCTCGCCTCAAATCGATTTCGACGCCCTCAACTCGCATCTTTAAGCATCCAAAATGAGACACTTACTAGCAGATGGGCTCCGAATCGACGTTACGTCAAACTTTGAATATCTTCTCCAAGCCAGACTGGTAATAATTATGATTTTTTTTTTTTAAAGCAACTGGGGGTGGGGGTGTTTAGAAAGTAAATCCTGTGTGATCTCACATCTGACGAATTGTAGCTGGAGGCTGCTGGAGACGATATGTATGCATGCAGGTCTCTCTCTCTCTCTCTCTCTCTCTCTCTCTCTCTCTCTCTCTCTCTCTCTCTCTCTCTCTCTCTCTCTCTCTCTCTCTCTCTATCTCTCTCTCTTCTCCCTTCCTCTACCTCCCCCCCTCCCTTTCAACTCTCATCACAAAAATAAAGGGATATACAAAAAAAAAAATCCAGGGGATGACTGCATGTGCGGATCAGATTAGGCGAGTCCGCCCATTTTCGACTGTATGCACCAGCATCATTGAACTTCCTCTGCTCTCATCTCTTCGCCATCGGAGCCAAATATAACGCAAATGAATCCCCTCGATTATTTTCTTGACTGCATAAGACCCCCCACCCCTCGATGATATGCATGCACGCGCGTCTAAAAATGCACGGTGACAGTCAACATCCATCCAGTCAAAGTGTGGAAAGCGACGGCGGCTCACCAGCTTGCGCCGACGTGACCTGCAGATCCTCCCGACGTTCGCCTCCTTCCCGCAATCCAAATCCCGCCGTCCCAATAATAATAACAATAAGAATAATAAAGATGATGATGAGCGTGCAAATGCGAGCGAGAGTGTCTGGAGCGAGTGTGCCGCTGCAGTCAGTCGCGCCACTCCACACTGAGCGCGCCGCTCGAGCTGCATGCGTGCATCTGCAAGGGAGGGAGCGAGCGAGCGAGCGAGGATTGGGGGGAGGAGGAGGGGGTGGGGGTGGTCGTCCACCAACCATCCATCCGAAAAATTTTCGAGTCGTCAACTTCAACTACAAATCAGAGGACATTTTCACCCCCACCACCACCACCATGCATCATCACGCTCCTCCCTTAATGCGCGCCACATGAGCATAAAAGCAAATCACATGATCGTTAATAATATGATTGTTTTTTTGTTTGTTTTTTGTAATGGGGGGGTTATTCACAAGGAAGCGTCCCGGCTTCTGTGACTCATGCGTCGCCTTCCGTTTATTTGCATCCCAGCAGGGGACGTCGTGCATGCATCAGCTGCGCTGCATCGCGCGCTCTTCTTCCACATGCAGACACACACACGCGCCCACGCGCGCACACACGCACACACCCACACACACACACACACACACACACACAATCCCTCTTTCCACGAGTGGCTAAAGTAGTCTGACCACCAACCAACCCACTCCGTCGCCATTCATAGTAATAATAATAATAATAATAGGCTACTAGTAATAATAATTATTATTATAAAACGCCAAATCTTCACTCCATTATCTTTAACCCCACCCTCCCTTCTCTATCTGATCTGCATGTGACGTGATTCGCTTGAGAGCGCGTGCACGTGGCGCGCAGCGTGTACAACACGTGCGCGTGTGTTGCCGCGGCGTGTGCGCGTCTGCGCGCGTTAGTATGCAACAGCGAGGAGACCAAATAACTTCATGTTGTTTTCAAGTCAGACTTTTTTTTAATAATAGGGGATAAAACAAGGTTGCGTGTGGAAATACATGTGGTTTATCTGACAATAATGATGAGGCAACAGCTCTCATATTGTTTTCTAATATAGGTTACTGTACTATTATATCGTTGCTGTCCTGTGAAAAACACTCATGTCCATTTTTGTCATTTTTTACATTTTGTTCATTTATGGGATGAAACTGAATTGCAGACATCCCACCCCCCAAAACAATTGACATAAATGTTTTTCACAGGACAGCGACAATATATAAAATAACAACACAATACTATCCAATGCCACCAGCAACTAACAAGTTACATGCCAGGGGGAAAAAAAGGTTAATGGCGCCTAATTGGGCCATTAGCAATTATGACAAAATAATTGCTGATGCCAACAATGGAGAAATGTGAAGTTTTACCCTCGTTAAGTCAACCCAAACATTTTTGTTTACAATATGTTCTATGCAGCTCCATAAATGTAAAATAACTTTCTGATTAATAATGCGTTTGTGAAATATGGAATATAAGTCAGCAGCAAAAAAAACACCCACTTTTATCCATCTTAGGGGCTCAGGTGATGACCAATCACGGCTCAGCTTGCAAATGTCACGTGACCTAAGTCAGAAAACAGGTGAGCCGTGATGGGTTGTTACGTGGTTTCTGACTTTGGTCACATGGCGTTTGCAAGTTGAGCCGTGATTAGTCATTACGTGAGCCCTGAGCAGCTGTGATGTCATTTTCAGTCAAGTGGTAAAATGGCTGCCCCCGGAGTTGGATAAAAAAAAAAAAAAGTGGGTGGATTTTGCAGCTTAATTCATATTCCACAAATGCAATAATAATCCGAATGTCGCGTTTAGACTAGTGGTGGTGTAGAACCTATTTTTGTAAATCACATTTTTGACTTGAATTCTGCTTTAAATCAATGGCGTGCTAATGCTAAGCTAATAGTCAGGCAAACTAAATTCTATTTATCGTTGACTCTTTGTGTCGTTCATTTGCTATTGTTGCCACCCCCTTGTGTGATTACAATTTGGGTCTGCACATGTGTGTTGGTTCACTTTGTGTAATCTCATATTTGTCCCTTCAAATATGCATATCGTTAGAAGTCAGGCATTACATTGGAAATGTGGCACTTGGACCTGTATGGTAACTCCAGCTATTGAACACACACTAAAGATTTGTCTGAATGTGTTTTTGTTACGCGCCACAAAAGAAGAAAATATTTAGCAACCTCCCCCCAACTCTATAGTATTTGTCGATAAAATTGTCTGCAGAGGAGCTAAAACTTCCTGCACGCTCACTGACAATCAGAGCACCACTGCCACCTATTGTGGTGGATGTACAATTACACTTTATTCTTGTTTGTTTTTTTGTTTTTTATCCCTGAGGTCACATGCGCCCCAATCCATGTTTTGAATTGCACATAGAACAAAAATATTTTGTGAGTTTCTTTCTTTCTTTTTTTGTAAAACCACATGCTCGCTCATCTGCCTTACTGTTCTGGGGTCGTGGGTTTAAATCCAGCCTTAGATGAAAACTTTATTTCTGGTCATGTCACCTGATGCTATGCAGACGTCATCGGGCTCGTTCAAAACTAGAAGACAGAGAAAAGAAAGTGTCCTATGTCAGTCAAGCCTACCTGGCTGTTTGGGTGGAACACTTTCGCCGTGGCCTCTTGGTCGAGAGTGAGAGCTCCAAAAAGAGCGCTGGAAGGATTATGAGGCGTGTTTATTCATCCATTTTCTACATGTCCTCGTTCGTGTCGTGAATGAACTTGACAATGAGTGAGAGGCGGAGTCCATATACTGCAGACAAATAACACGCACATTCATGCCTGTGAACAATTTGGCGAGTTCGATGAATCTAACATGCGTTCTGTTTAAAGGAAGCACAGGGCGAAGATGCAAACTCAATGCATGAGCCAGAGCCAACATTGGAATTTGGGACCTATGGAGCCAGTCTAAGGTGACATGGTAGGGGACAAAAAAAAAAGTGTGTTCCCTTGCAAAAAAACTTTGCGTTCCCTCGCAAAGATTGCATTCCCAAAAGTGTTAGTTTTTTTTTTTGTAAGGGAATGCTTTTTTTTTTTTTTTTGCGAGGGCATGCAAAGCGAGAGAACGCAAAATATTACCATGTCACCTTAGGAGCCCCGTAGGAACCTGTCAACTGTGAGGCAGATGTTCGAACCTCGAGTCCACCGCGTAGCATGTTGCAATTGAAATGCAATATTGTAAAGTGTCAAGACAAATCATTTGCCACGTATTGTTTAACAGAGCCTGAAATTGTTCAAGTAGCTATCAAGCAGGTGCAGCAACATGGATCAAAATTGCTCACATCTCAGTGCGCACGCTTCCCAACGTGTTTGCAAGGCGGCACGTTGGCGTAGTGGTTAACATCCGCATCACACTTGTTAGATTCTCTTGTGAGCTGTGTATGAAACGTAAATATTGGCAAGGCGTCTGCTGCCCCCCGCCTCCCTTAATGTAAATCTTCTGTGAGGCGTCGTAAAGGAAGGAGCCAGTCCCACCTCCGCTTTAGGGACAGGTGATGAAGAAGTGAGCAACTAAACAGAGGGAGATTGATGGCTAAAATTTGCCCGAGAGATGTGCACGTTATGAGCAAATAATCCCTGGCGGTGGACAGGCTTTTTGATTGCTCATTTTTTTGCATGAATAAGTGCAAGGGGATGAGGGGCAGCCACGCATCCATCACAGCCAGCTGATAATGTGTTTGCTGTCACACAATCTTACACACTCAATTGACATTCCGCAGCCAGTCTTGTGTCATTTATGCGAAGTGGGAAGAGGGATGGAGAGAGAAAAAAAAGTGGCCTGCAGCCATGTAAGTGGTAAGCGGAGATGTGTGCTCAGTGCTTCCTGTCAAGTGTCGTACGTAGGAGTCACTCGCATGCTTCGCTTGACCAAGTAACACACACAACCTTGCTTTGTTTTGCTGTCGGAAACATTTCCATCCATCCTTCCTTTTGTTTTCCTTGCTGGATATGAGTCGGTCTAACATAGATGACTGGACTGGTCGCCTGTCAATCACAGGACTACCATGACCCGCGTAAACCATATGCAACGTGCGGAGGCGGGGGTAGTATTGCTCATTTTGCAATGGTGCGCAACACCTACTGTAGTTGTGCTATCACCTGGATGAGTGTTTGGTGTCCGTTAGTCACATATTGATAAATGAATGATGAAATTCAAAACGTTGTCTGATCTCCCACTTGTCTTGGTGTCTGCCTTTTATGGACTGGAGAGTTTCCCAGGACCAGTTGGCGTCTATGGTCGGCATGTCAGCTCCTTAACAGAATCTCGTTTGCGCCCTCTTGCCCAACCTTGACTCAAGGTATCTTTTCATCTTTTAGCGATTAGATGTGGGAAGGATGCGATAATTGAGGTCGTCCTTGTGAGGGTGGATGAATTTCAGCGAGTGCTTATCAACATTTCGTCAAGTCTATTAAACAATGCTGTCAGCGAGATGCACGTTCTGTCTCAAGGTAAGTGTAAAGCCACACAACATAATCCTCCATCCAGCAGATGGCACTGTGGTGAAAAACAATCCCCCCCCGCCCTTTCCAGTATGAATTTGACATTTAATAAATCTCATAATCTTATTATGCTGTTTTTGGAGTTTCCAAATGTAATTTCACAAATAATGTTTTGTAGTGTCATTGATTTGAAGTTTTACATAATTAATTGCCCAATATTCCGTAATTAATCACGATTAATAAAAAAAAATGTTTTTTGTTTTGTTTTGTTTTACTATTTTTCTACAAATCTTGTAACAGATTAACAGAGTAAAATCTTGGAATTGTTGTAAAATCATCAAATGTAAAATATATTCCCATTCAAAGAATGCTCTAATAGCTTTCTTAAAAGCTTGAATACAATTGTTCTCCTCTAAAATACATCTGTTGAATAAAATGATCAATGATCTTATATTCTATATTGATAGAGGGTGTGTGTATGTGTGTATATATGTGCGTGCACGCATGTGAAAAAAAAGCCATTGTAAAATGTTTCATTGAAATAATGGCTATACAAAAAAATCACACATGATGAAACCGTTATTTGTCTGCACTTCCATTGCCAATCATCCACAAAAACTCGTTTTAACATTTGTGTATCAAGAATTAATTATGAACAATAAATTTACATGAAGGGAATAAAATCTTTTATGTAAAATGTACAGGAAATTTACATTTTAAATAACATAAGTAGTGATATTAGGATTTTCCTTTAGCGCATGTAGCGAATTTAGCTTGATTCGGGTAAGAGCAAATGCCTTTTATTATTTGTCTGTACGTGTAGATTGTCAATCTTTAGTTATTGCAACTGCACTCAACAATTAACTGCCACATCTCGGCAAATTTGATTTTTGTTGTTGTTGTTGTTGAGAAAACGCTGTTATTATTTTTTGGGGTTCTTCATTGCCCCCCTAATTTCTGAAAACACTGCTACCTGTTTATGATTGAATGATTTTTGCTTCAATTTATAGATGTGCAAGGAATCGTAATGATCTACTCCAGTCTGACTCGCTAATGCTAATTAGCGCGCTACTCGCGGCATTTTTATCCCTCAAAAGAATGGCTCCACGCTGAAAAAAAATCTTATTGGAATAACTTGATTGTGACTTTTTCCTTCCACTCTTTAATGTGGCTACAACTTAACAGTGTATTAGACCGCGTGGAACCACACTGCCCCTCAGTGGCCAAACCGGGTACAACATGAACAGCGCTCCAAATAAAGGCACACACAGACAAAGGCAAGACAGTATAAAATAATTTATATAAAATAGATTTTGGGACATTTAAAATCAATTCTGAATGGTACTAAATGAGAATCGCGATTCTTATGAGAATTGATTTTTTTTGGCACACCCCTAAATCTAACCCAAACATCGTTTACAATAAGATATCGGCGCCTCGTACAGTAAATTGGCCAGACCACTCTTGGAATTTCATGTTTCGTGTTTTTTATGCTAAATCAAGATATGCATATAAACGAAAATACTCACAGCTGACTGGAGATTTTTCATGAAATCTGCCCACTAAAAATCTGTCGGTTCTTAAAGCCAATTCGAGTATTGACTTGTTGCTTTGTCACCGCACCTTGATTTCCCAGGTTGTCCTGATTTGCTCGTTTGTCATGACAATGCTCGATGAGGCTGGTGAAATCTGACAAACAGATGCAGGCGGGCCTGTCCTCGCTGGCTCGTCAGTTTACATAACATGTGATTATAATCTTGCGCTTGAGCCAACCAACGCGCAACAGTTGAGGTTGGCCCAAGCAATCAAATCCCGCTGACCATCTGTTCCGTCGCTTAGTTGCTTCACTTCAAAATACTTGCTGCGACGTGTTTATTTCACGTCGCATGGAATTGCTCTCATTGTGTACTTGACGCTTCATCTCACAAATGGAACACAGGCGCTGGAGATGTTATCCAATCAAGGTAGACAGCAAAGGGTTAACGAGTGAAATCTTAACAGGAGCCAAAAACGTGAATTGCGTTTTTGCTTTTTTGCTTCTCCACGCTTCTTGTTCTTCGGCTCTTTTTCAAGACTCTGAGAATGTGATGTCACCACAGTTTGAAAAAAAAAAAACTTCTTCTGCACTTTCTCCCTTCATACTCACTTTTGGAATTGAATGCCAGTATAGCAAAACTTTTGTCTTCTCATTTTCTTCTTCTTCACATTTTTGCAAGATGCTCTGAGCGCTGTCCCAATTCAGGGTCTGTTGTTTGAAGGCAGTTTTTTTTTAACGCCCCCACAAAGTTTTTGCCAATTCGAAGCTTCTCTCAAATTCTGTTTCTTGAAATCTTTTGCAGGATATCAACCCAACTCTACACAACTTTATAGAGTTTTTTTTTTTTTTTTTTACGACTGCAGCTGAAACTGTTTTACATAAATAAAAACGCATCATCATCAGGGGGGGGGGACTTGTTCCTCTTGGACATCAGTTCCTTCTTCTATGCCTTCTTTGCATGTCTCTTCTGGTTCTCGTTTGTTTTCTCTTAACTCATTCATTGCCATTGACGGCTATAGACGTCAAAAATGCATTTGAACTATTTCTATTAGTTTCACATTTTTTCTACATTTGTAAACAAGAGTATGAAAACGTATTAAAAAAAATTGTACATTTAGAACAGATATCAAATTCGTGATTGATCTTGAGCTAACTAGTGAAGTCATGTGATTAATTAAAATTAAAAATGTTAATCGCCTGATGCCCCTAATTAAAAAAAAAAAGATTATTAAAAATTAGGGTCGTCAGACGATTGAATTTTTTATTTGTAATTAATCGCATGACTTCAATAGTTAACTCACGATTAATCACAAATTTGATATCTGTTCTAAATGTAATTTTTTTTTTTAAATCTAGGTTTTCATACTCTTGTTAACAAAAGTGGGAAAAAATGTGAAATTAATAGAAATAGTTCGAATACATTTTTGACGTCTATAGCCGTCAATGGCAGTGAATGAGTTAAGACGTTTCGACCATGTGGTGCCAGCGTACCATGTGGGCAAACATTCAAGACATCTTTGCCACGTTCTTTTTCTTCTTTGCCTTCTTCCAAAATTCCATCCTCTTCTTTTGTGTCTCACTGTTCTTCATCTACTTTTCCACCTGCAAAGCACCCAATAAAAACCTTCCCAGACTTGTTCTTCATACTCTTGTAAGCCTTCTTCTCCAATGTCTTCTTGCTCTCAATCCGTGTCTTCTTCCAAGATACTTTGGATATGCTACACCAACATAGTTCAAAGAGCAAATGTCTGTCTTGAACGCCCATCGCCGGCTTGTTTTTTTTTTTCTCGGCTTTCTCTCAAGACATTTCTTGACCATGTGGCACCAGCAAGCAAATTAACGCTCAAGACAAAGACTTTGTGTTCTTGGCCTTCTTCTTTGCTTTCTTCCAAGACGCTTTGGGCCAGTAACACCATAATTGTAGGTCAGAAAATTGAGCTACTTATGCCTTCCCTCCTCTCCTGCTTCTTTTTCGTTCTTCTTTTATTTTAGAAGCATAGCACCCAACAGTAAAACCTTCTCAACCTCATTGCCTTTTTTTTTAGGACACTGTGGGGCTTCTTCTTTTCCTGGTTTTCTTTCACTTTCTTCAAAGAATCATAACATACATAGCAAATGTCTGCCATCCTTTTTTTTTTTTTGTTCTCCCCAACCTCGTTCTCATCTTCCTCCATACCTTCCAAGCCAATTTGCTCTTCTTCTTTGCCTTCTTCCAAATGCTTTGAGAATATGATGCAAGGGTTCCTCAGAGCAAACGTACTTCTTAATCTTCTTTGCCAGTCTCTTCTTATGCTTCTTATTCACGTTCACGAGCATAACACCTTCTTTCTTCTTTGTCTTTGTTGTTCTTTGCTTTCTTCCGAGACGCTTTGAGAATATAACGCCAGCATAGTTCAAAACAAACTTTCATATTCCTCTCCTTCTTTGCCTTTTTTCTTCCTGGATGCTTCAATCTTGTGACCTTTAACGGCTAATTTTCCACAGATGAGGGAATAAAACAACTGAATCTTAATTTTATACCATATTTGGGACAAATGCGCAAACTACCTTGACCTGATTTACGCGCATCACTGTAAGATCAAGTGAATATTGTAACTGCACCTCTACTGACAACTCCTCTGCAATGCATCTGCTTTTCCCATAAGGTCCTCCCTTTGTCTGCTGACATTAATGGATCATAAAGTCTCTTCCCTGCGAGAGAGATTGCAGTGGTAGCATCATTAACTACGGCAATTATACACCATGACAGTTCCTCTCAAACATCCCACTGATCTGAAAATAAAGCCGGAGCGTGACAGGGAATGGGGTGAGAGGTGCTCCGAGATTGTTACAAGTTAATGAAACACCGGCAAAGGTGGCATGATCAACATGTGGGCTGACAACAAAAAAAGAAAAGAAAAATCGCAGAAACAAAAATTGCTGCCTCTATTTCTGGAGGTGTTGGGAGTGTTTGTGTGCTTTTGTATCAAGAGTGTGAAAAAGAGACAGGCACTGAATAAAAAGTGTTTTTTGTCGCATGCAGTACCATTATTCAATAACTTTATCGGAGATAATATTTTTATTTCCATTCATCCATTTTCTACGCCATTTGTCCTTCATTGGGGTCAAAGTGGATCTGGAGCATTTCCTTGCTTACTTTGGCAGGAGCCCGTACACTCTGGTCTTGGCACCAGCCATGTATAGACAAATGACCATTTACAAGTAGGGACAATTTAGAGTCTGCAGTTAAGCAAAAAAAATAAATCATGGTTTTTGGAGAAAAAAAAAGTACAGGAAGTACATGCAAACGCTGAGATTCAAACTATGGACCTCTTGACTGTGAGGCAGCCGTGCCAACCACAGGATACTCTGCCCTCCTCTCACATTCCAAAAAATCCAAAAGTAACATGACGTCCAACCTTTTTCCCTTCACTGATGCTATTTCTATTATTATGCAGATAATAACACAATTTTATTGCTATAGTTGCAATGCAATGTCTATTAATATTTCATTGATAGTTTTCTGATCAAGTGTCATTGTAACTGTCTGAAATGCTGCCATGTCGCTTCAGGCCTTAAAGCAACTGTTGGTTATTGTGGAATGTTCTCGTGCTTCAGGAAGTGGAACAAAAATGGCAACAATCAGCACCGCACTTAGCTTTTATTCACTTAACGGGCACCTGCACTCAATGATTACATGAAAATTTGTTTGGTGGCAAATCAGTTAAAAAGACAATCATGACCTCAATCCACTCCCATTAGATAGAAATTGGCTGCATTAGCATACAGTAAATGCAAGGAATTAGATTTGATCAGGTTAGATGGGTGGAAAGGTAGCAGAAAAGTGTCATCATGATTGAAGCCATGTTTATATCTATCTTTTCTTTTCTTTTTTAACCAAAATGTGTTACAACTACATTTGTTTTGTTGTGTTTAGAAGTATTTTTAATGTGCACCTAAATAAATGAAAAAACATTTTTTATCACATCATCTGCCAGCTTAGTTCAGCAAGCGTCAAATAAAATATTGGCTTTTGAAAATAATCAACACTTGAATTGGTTCTTACAAAAATCAACTGCATGGTTTTATTTTATGAAGGCAATCATTTGTCCCGGGAATAGATTTTTCCAATATCTATTCTTTCCTGTAGGGAATGTTTTTAACTCATTCACTACCATTGACGGCTATAGACGTCAAAAATTCATTTGAACTATTTTTATTAGTCAAAAATATGTTTCCACTTTTGTTAACAAGAGTTTAAAAACCTAGATTTTTTTAATTGTATTAGAACAGATATAGTTAAGTTGTGAAGTCATGCGATTAATTACGATTTACGATTTTTTTAAATAATATTTTCTTTAAAAAAAAAGATTTAAATTTTTTCGTAAATTAGGGGCATCAGGCGATTACAATTTGTAATCATAATTAATCACATGACTCCACTTGTTAACTCACGATTAATCACAAATTTGACATCTGTTCTAAATGTACAAAAAAAATCTAGGTTTTCATACTCTTGTTAACAAAAATGAAAAAAAAATGTTGAATAGAAATAGTTCAAATGAATTTTTGACGTCTATAGCCGTCAATGGCAGCAAATGAGTTAATATCCAAACAGGTCGACGGGCGTCCTGGAACCTGGATTGTTCAACCTTGGATCTTTGACTGTAGTACTTCAGTATATACAGTAATAAGGATTCCCTGCATATAGTGTCCATATAATCTTATGATGCGCCTGAAGCACCCTTTAAAGAATATTGCTCATTATTGTTCCCAACTCCCCAGACGGTGAAAAGAAAATAAGATGTTGGGGCTGGAGCTGGCAAAGCTGTTGTTGACCTGCTGCCGACCCACTTGGAATCCAAATACACGAACGCACACGCACGCAAGTGTGCGTCTTTTATTTCTGTGTTGCTTTGCTGCATGAGGCCGGCGTTGCCGATTATAAGCGACATACTAACACACATTCCAAGTGCACAATGGCCCCATCTCATATCATCTCCGCTTCAACGGTCACATCCAAGGTTAAGTGCGTAATGAAGATGGATGTTGGTGTGATGCTGTGCACTTCGCCGTGACTTTTTATCTCTTATTGTGTAGCCATGCATGCGCAAGACCTGGCCAATGACTGCATAGCGCAAATCTTAAGTCAGTCTTTATCCAGCTGGAATTGTATCTCATCTTTGGACACATTTGTGTCACACAAGTTTCAAACCCTTTTTATATTAGTTTGTCTCCAACGCTTTTCAATTGCTGGCTTCCATTCAGGCTCCGCAGCTGCTTGAGCATGATTGATGGGAGGCACTCGAGCACACTGGTGAGCGAGAGGTGGTCACTGGAGCTTGCGGGCCTAATAAGGTGTGATGGCGGCTGAGGTGGCCGTGCTGGATGTACTGTAATTGTACCGCAAACAATAGATGAAGCTTGGCGTCGTGTTAAGTGTCAGTCCCCTTGTGAATAGAACACCAACTATAATGCGGCTCTGTTGGATCGAATGTATGCCGAGGGTGGCTTAGTGTAAAAACAGACGATGCACAGAGCCAATGCAGAAAATGATCAAGTGCGTCCCACATGGACCCACTGTGTTGTATTTGGGGATTAATAATGGGCTCCTTTATTGACTTCTTGTAGCACAGATTGGAAACTTTTTCAAGCTTTTCATTCAATTCTCAGTACCACAATGTCAATCAAATACTTGCATGAATAAATAATACAACATACATACATAACATACAATCATGTTTTTGTTTCTGTGATGTCCCTACATTTTCCATTTACGGAACATCCTGTATGGTCATCTGAAGGATAAAAAGTGGGGTGATTGACTGTTCATTTATCAGGAGGAACCCGAGGCCGGGAACATTGTAATCTTCCCTTCCTGTGCTTTCATTGCGCTTCCACCACCTGTGGCATTTCTCCCACTGTGATTGGGAACGGTCATGTTAATGGCGTGAGTGACCTCCGGGGGTCCCCGCACATCAAACCTGTGTGGCAGGAGAAAGATTTGTGTCGGACACCTCCGGCCTTTCACCTTGTTAGGCAGCCCAATTTATGATGTTCCATGTTAAAGGTCTCATGACGCTTTGCTTTGCAGTGATTGTTTTTTTTTAAATTGGATATGGACTACGGCTTTACTCTGATTGGTTAGTTTCTGATATGTGGGTGTCCAGCGTGTGTCTTCATTGTGCTGGCTCCGTTGAAATGAGATTCCCTGAAGGAATATTTCTCTCCTTTATGATGAGGTGACCAATGTGCGTGTATGTATGGCTTAACTCATTCATTGTCATTAACGGCTATAGACGTCAAAAATTTATTTGAAATATATTAGTTTCACATTTTTCTCCACTTAACAAGTATGAAAAATCTAGAATTTTTTTATTGTACATTTATAACAGATATAAAATTTGTAATTAATCGATTAATTACAATTTAAAAAATGCAATTGTCTGACGCCCCTAATTTTTTATAATCTTTTCTTTCTTTTTTTAAATTATGGGCATTAGACGATTGGCATTTTTTATTGTAATTAATCACATGACTTCACTAGTTAACTCAAGATTAATCACAAATTCTATATCTGTTCTAAATGTACAATACCTTTTTTCTAGGTTTTTTCATACTCTTGTTAGCAAAAGTGGAAAAAAATGTGAAACTAATAGTTCAAATTTATTTTTGACGTCTATAGCCGTCAATGGCAGTGAATGAGTTAAAAACACAAATTAATGTTTAGCACATATGAAAGTTTACATTTGCAAAGTCTTCCTCCACAAAATGTGGCCCGACACAACACAATTGTGGTTCCAAAATGTATGAAGGTGCAAAATGAAATTTCATACATTTCCCTCAAACTAATGTGAGCTTCCGGAGTCGTGTTTTTCCCTGCCAATGCACATGTAGGCATGCAGCTGATGCTCTCAGCCTGAGTGCTTAAAGATTTGCAGGTAATGCTTCAGAGTCTGCCTCAATGACACTTACAAGGCATCAACTGCTGAGACGGCAGATTGGACTTTTTTTTTTTTTTAACACCGCGCCGACCGTCCAAACCGTTGCGGAGGTTAAAAGCCTCACTAGGCCCAAGCCAAATAATTAAAGTTTTCTATGCATGTCCTGACTTTTAATTACAATTTAATTGTGGGGGAAGAAATGAGTCCGCATCAACCTGCCAGGCCATAGCATTAGCTACACTTGCATAAGAGCAGTTGGGAAAATTGTGCCTTTATAAAAATATGAAGACTCATTTTGAACTGGTTGCAGATGTGCGCTGCATCATAAGATCAGCCAGGGTAAAACTCCGAAGTCCTTTTTTCCTTATGCCGAAAGCATCGTCTACAGTATGTGGCCGTTCTTTTCACTGATTTGCTGATTTGCAGTGGCGGCGTGATGAAAGCTCCCGCGCTTTGCGTGGCAAAAAGAAATGCTTTGTTTGGGTTGAGTGTCAGGCGGCAGGGCCACAATGATATATGCTGATGTGAAATATGTCAAGTCAACATTGGCGTGAAAGTTCCCCTGGGAGCAAATATTTACCCAAGCACTGTCAGCACATTGGAGGCGGCCGGCTGGAAATTGGTTGATGCACAATCCGGCTGCACGGGGTCCTTGCGTGCATTCCTAATGTGCAAAGCATGATGGGTAGAAAGAATATATTTGGCTTGATGAGGAACGGTGCTGTGGAGGTTTATGATTGCACTGCGGTGATTTTGACAAAGACAATTAGGTTGGGAATTCATGTAGGAGGCCACCAGGAGGTGCGTTTCCAAAAATAAAAGCGATATTGTACTATTTCGATAAAGTACAATTTCGACTTTCGCTTCTGAGGCGCAATTCTCGTAATGTCCCGTCTCGCGGGATCTCGCAGTTCCGTAGGAGGTCCACATGATGTTTACGGAAGACAGACGCCCGGAGTTCTTAATATTCCTTTAAAAACATCTCCCGCCCCTTATTGGGCGGGTTCGGTGTTGGTGTTGTTTGCGCGCGCTTATAACTGGATGGATTTCAACGACGATGTGCGCCGTATGTCGCAAGTTTGCGCGTTGCCCTCGGCAACCGCCATTTCTTATGCAACGATTTGGGACGTGCATTGAACGGCGGCATATTGGCTCCATAGCTGAATCGCTTTATGCTTAAAATGACTCGTTATTCCATCTGGAGGCAGCTCCGACAGGAAAACGAGTGGCCCCCGTACTTCCTTTCCTCCGTGCTGGGCGGGGCTCACAAGTGTTTCCATGACACTTTTGGGAAATACTTCTATTTCGACACGTCTCAAAAACCACCTCATGACAGCGTAGAAAGTTGTTTGCGATATTTGAGAGTTTGTTTTTTTTAATCACATGTTGTCATTACCAGCTTGCTTTTGTGCAAAACCACAGTTCTCATGTTGGCCTATGCAATTGATACTTTTAACAATAGATATATTGCATTTTATGTGTCAACACGAGTCAAACTCTCATTAATATTGTGTTTGTGGAATCAAAAATGAAACCGGATAATTCATCGACTTCAGGAGGGGCGCCATGTTTAGCGAAATCCATCACGGACTGGAAGTGACGTTGAAACCAGAGGGGCAAGTTGCCTGCTAATCATTTGAGTGAGCCTGGTGTGTTCAAATCAAATCGGAGCTACAACTGTGTCATATTCATTTGGGCCTATTAAAGTGCCTTTGAAAAGTTGTAGCCCACTCTGTATTCCATGTAAAATTGACACACAATAATGTAGCACAGAGCCTGTGCTCATCTTGACCTTAAGCAAATGCACTTTCTCTTATCATTGACTTGCTTTCTCACTTATCTTGTTGGCACAATGACCTTGTACTCATTCTTTAGCTGTAATTCATTTTCTCTGGCTGACGCATCCCTCCGTCCATCAATGCATTCATCCATCCATCAGTCCATTCTTGTTTTCCCAGCCCATCCCTTATCTTGCTCCGACAGCGCCATGATCCCAAGTTCACCTGTACTGGAAACGTGTAGTTCATCGATCAGCCTCCTGCTTCAACTCCCCCCCGCCCACACGCCGATCTATCTTCTTCCATTTGCTGGCTTCATGTCACAGCCACTCGGTGTCGGTCCCAATCGTCAAGATTGGAATCTATAAAACCGCTTTTCAAACAGAAATGGAAATGAGCCTTAAACAAATTGAGAGAGATTTGAGGGATCGAGTCCAAGTCGGAAAAAGCTGTGAACAAGAATCTGTATTCTCACAAATTTACAATAAAGTCAATTTGTACAACCTAGGGTACATTTGCACTCATTGCTAATGTGCTAAATGTGCTAATTACCCGACCCCGAGGTACCTTTTCCAGCACCAAAAGACATTTTTGGTATGCTCCCAAGTTATGCAGGTCAAAATGCGATTTAAAAGGAATACTCCAGTGCAATGATCGAGCGCTGAAACGACCCATCGTCAGGACCGAAACTTACTGACAGAAGAGGGTTACGATTTTGTGGGCCATCATTTGGCCGGGAAACATTATAATATCATAAACATTTGTTTGATAGTTTTCTCAATTGAATTGAGAGGAGTTGATGAAAAGTGGCCTGCTTAACCTAAAAGCTAGACTTCCACTTTCAAATCCCTGCGTCATAAGCTTTTTCCCAAAATGATTCTTCCAAAACTTTATTTAAAAAATTGTTTTATTTCTGTATTAGTTTTTAGATATTCTACCTCCACAATTTGTCGATATTACTCCCACCTTGGGTGCCTCTTTCTCTTTCACATTTGTAACACATTAGCATATTGCATAACCATGTCAAAGCCGGCAGTGTGGTATTCGTCCTCAAATAAATGATGATAGAAAGAAGCTGTAATCAAGTTTTTTTTAGCGCACATCCTTATGTAAATGGAAAAAAAATACACAAATTAAAAAAAGGATTTATTTATTTTTTTGCATTGTGATGTGTTTTATTTTATTTCATGGCGCATTTTGCTCCCTCGTGTGTTACGCCGGGGAAAGGGATTACGACACACACACACAGTTAGTGCGTCTCCATGAAAAATGCTGTTTAATTAATGTGGGGCCTAAAAAAAATCAATCTTACTCATACTGTGAACACCAAAGGGATTATTTAGATGTTGCTCTCAGCTTGGTCATGCAAATCCACCTACGTCTGCATTTTGATTGTTTACATGACGTCCACGGCGGTGACGTTGCCCAACAAGTTCACCTCAATGACGCGCGGTACGTTGCCGCCTTTACTCATCTTAAGCTCAACTGAGTGTTGGATTTCAAATTTGCTTTCCATATTTTCTCAAACGAGACAATTCAGGACACTGTTGCTACGGTAACCAACCAATTCACTTTCTAGTGGAGTATTTTTATCGCTGTTTCACTATTGCGTTATGAAAACAAATATGATTGTGTTTTGCTGTGAAATAAAAGCTTATGATTCGCTTTTGTTTATTTTAATATCCTCCACCAAGAAGCTTCTGTTTTTGTCCTTTTTTTGTGAGCATCAGCAAAGAAATAATCCATTCAAACTTGAAATTAGTTGTAGTTATGTAACTTGTGTGCAAATGATAATACATTTGTGAATAATGGACTAAATCATTTCATTTTCAGGCACGGTAGGACGTTGTTGTTTTTTTAAGTTTCAGGTTCAGGTTCAACTCTCCTTATCCATACATTGCCACTGTGGGTAGATTTGTTGAGCATTAAAATTATAACATTGAACGTATAGATATGTATGTATTTCAATTTGTGTGTGTATTTTGTTCCACATCAAGTCCAAAGGCAGGACGGGTCTTTTGTGGTAATTTCCACTGAAGTCAATGAATGCTCAATTAGGAAGGATTAATGTAAAGTATATGCATGGCTACTATCAGCGGCGGTGTTCAATTTGATGCTGATCCCATTTGTATTGACCTGCCTTTAGGCAAGCTTTTGTGCTCTACTGAATTACACTTCCATAGATTGCATTGCATGAGAGATTACTCATTCATACGCAATTACCTTCTCATTTTAATTCACTTCCAATTTGTTGGACTGAAAGAAAGAAAAAACCCCGACACATTCGTTTAAACATTCTGTAAATCCTTTAAGTGCTTGAACGAGCTGTAGAGCATCATTTTATAGTCCCTTCTCTTATTGTTGGATGTCCCTCGCTGGCTGTTGACTGCAGCAAAGACGAAGAGCGGCGAAGACCCGAGGGACTCGGAGGAATCACAAGTCCTCAGCTTTAACATGGATGGCAACATGTATCGTCACGCCTAAGTGACCGACTGCTGGGTCCTCAGCTGGAAAAGCAACATATTTACTTGCAGTCTTGCCGCAATTACAGCTCACCGTTGGGACTTTGGACCCTCTGACTGCGATTTCAATAACAAGTTTCACATCTGCGTTGAGTGTTAGCGCGCGCTGAATTAAGAAATAATTGAATATTGATGTTTGGTTTGTGAGCGTTGACGTCAAACTGGTGGGGACACCATTTTTTAACAGAATATGTTGACATCTAGCCACGACCAGAACCTGAGAACAGAGGGAGAACAAGCATTATTCACTTGTGTAGCATAACGATTCCCGTATGCATGCATGCATTATAAATGATTTATAAAGTGGTTATTAACTAGTTTGTCAAACAGGTACTGCATCGGTGTCATTATTATCATTGCGTAATTTGCTTTTGGAAAGCGTCACAACTACGCTTACAGTAAGATATGAAGAGGCTTATGCAGTGTTTGTAAAAGCGTTATAAGCGGTTATTAAGTAGCGTTTAAAATATTGAGTGCCTTTAATGTGAATTAGTGTTCCAGTCGACTGCGACATGTCATGTGCACGCATGTTTATCGTCGCTCGAGCGACACAATTTCTGTCGGCTCTCTCCGTTTTGCTGAATGTCTGCTTCTTGTTTGTTAAAGGCCGCCATTAATATTGGGAACACATTTTGGTCAACTGAGAAAGTCAAGTTAAATGTCTGACTCACAAACTGACTCATCGCCCTTTTGTGAGATTTGCTCACATATTTTTCCACATCAATCTTTGCGAAAACATTTTCCTTTTCTCGCTCTAACAAGTTATTTTGGTTTCGCCATATCTGATCTGCCGCTGCCATTCGCAGGATATCGAAAACCTGCGTATGATTGACGTCAATTGAAATGCATGGGGCAAACAAACAAAAGTAAAACATTCTCGCAAAAATGCTGATAAACATTAAATATAACATACGTAATGTGTTATTTCGTGGAGCCAATCAAACACGTCACTGATCGATCGGGAAAATTAAGACATCACAGCCAATCAGCAATTTTGCATAAATGCAAAATACGGTCCGATCGGGCTCTAGTGGTCCACTGTATTTGTTATTTACAGCGCATTGTTTTGTTTTCATGCATGGGGGTGTAGGAGGAGCTCAAGTACGGAACAGACAGAGCAGCTAAACCCTTCTGCTAGGTTACCATGGCGATATGGAGTTCAACTTCTTCACGTCCGATATTTGCGCACCCCCACAAATCCTTACGGTCCATATGAGGAGATGCCAACATTTACACTGACTCAACAATTGTCACTCAATCAGCATGTCAACATATGCAAATACCAGCAACGGGAATGAAAAAAAAAAACCCTTGCTTCATGTCATTTTGTGTGCGATTCGTCTTTTCTATAGCATCTCCTGCAACTGTGGAACATTACAAGGTGCCCAAGTTGCTTTCTTGCCTGACTGCTCAAAGTCCAACCCATATTGTCAGCACCGTAAAGACGGCAGGCAGCATCTCCTGCTGTAAAATTTCTCTTCCCCTTGACTGCATTTTGCCAAACAAAAATTTGATGTATGGCAGTTCCTTTCACGTAGCTACATCCATGCTGTATATGCTCATAGTTTGATGTTTCTTGCGCCCATGTTGTGTGGATTAATGCGAGCACATGTGCACAACGCTACTCGGCATCTGCACTCTAATCTCCATGTTGAGGTCACAGCAAGCAGCTTTATAGCCCCGGCTCCTCTCTAGGTTCGGATTGGCTTTCCCTGTCATTCCTTCTGTGTCACACTGCGCTAATCCTCGCTATCAGTGTGCGCTTTCTCCTTCTTCTTCTTTCATGCTTTTACCGCAATGTCAGGAGTTTGCGGACAAGCGTGGCTAAAAGCGTTACACAATGCGAGTCGGCGAGTTTCCTCTTTGCCTGGACTGGACGTTAAATCGTTTTTCAAATTGCAGATACATTCCAGTCTCGTGCGCTTCTTCAGAATTTGAAGCAAAAGTCTGTTACAATACGCACCACATGAATCCTTTTTCTCATGACTTCAGCCATTCATCTTCTACTAAACATACTCACTTTTGGCTTTCTGAGTGGAAGGAGGTCATTTGTCACACATTCCGTGCGGTTATTTTTAAACGAGCCCTCGCTCGGTGTAGGTCACATCGGAACAGGAAGTTCCTCATCAAATCAAGCAGGAAATCTGTTTTTCCCCACCAATGGCCTTTTACTCCACATATCACCTCCTACATGCTCAGACTTTGGCAAGTAATCCATTATGTGAACATGTTTTAGGGATGTGGGAGGAAGCAAGATTTAAACCTGCAACCTCTGTGACTGTGAAAACAGACTGAGTGACAGATACAATAGATACAAAGTAAATTCTGTAGAGTAAATTTGACTATTTTTGGAGTGTGACCAAATAAACTCCGTTTTAGAGTCATATATACACGTGGAAGAGAGTAAAATAAAGAATTTAAAAAAAAAGTCATTCAAGGCTTGAGAAACAAATTCACGACCTTCAGCTTGGGAGACTGCCACACTACCGCCTGAGCTATGCCCCTCCTACTGTTTGCTTACATCCAAGAGGAGACCAAACACATTGTTGGTCTATCAGAGAAAGGAAGATTCCAGCTGACACGAGCGATATACTAACACACAGCAGGAGCCTCGTGGCTCAGGGAGTAGATTGGCACACAAGCTGAAGGTCGTGAGTTTGTTCCGCAACCCTTGAGTGACTTTTTTTCTTCTTCCAATGCTTTATTTTATACAGAAGAGGATTAGGACCAGTGAAGAGAGAGAGAAAAAATGTTAGCACGATTCTGACTTTATTATCAGAATTCTGACTTTATTAGTGCTACCATTATTGTCACTTTAAAGTGAGAATTCCGAGAATAAAGTCAGAATTTAAAGTGAGAATTCCGACTTTAAAGTCAGAATTCTGAGAATAAAGTCAGAATCCTGCAAAGCAAATCCTCTTCCGTATTTTTACTCTCTTCCAAGTGTAAATATTACTCTAAAACTCAGTCAATTTGGACACCGTTAATAGCAGTTAACTCTTTTGTGCACCATCCCCCAAAAGCGTTTTCAGCAGCTGACGACGAGTTCCACGCTTCAGCATAGCCTCACGCAACAAATGGAACAGGAGGTGTGAGCACGACACCCCAATGACATCCTTCACTGAGGGAACGAGATGACGGACAGCAAATCAAACGCCTCTCCTTGCCTTTTTGCTTTTTGTTTGTTTGGCTCTTCTTGAAAAACCCTTTACATCAGGGTTCACCATTTCCGGTCCTCGAGGTCCGGAGTCCTGCAGGGTTTAGATGTTTCCGCCCGCTAGCACACTTGATTCATATAACCAGCTCATTAGCATCCCTGATAACGATCCTGATCTTTAGTATCAGATGTGTTGGTAGGCGGAATCATCTAAAACCGGCAGGACTCCGGACATCGAGGACTGGAATTGAGGAACCCTGCTTTAAATACTTCTACCCCACCTCACCTCTCTTTTTTATTCTAAGCAGCAGTGGGTGGACAACCTCCGGCCTGTGGTATGTATAAGACTGCTTGAGAACCTTTAATCCAGCCTGTCATGAAATTGGACCCGGATCACTCTACTGCCTTTGAGACGGTGAAGCGTCTGACTCCAGTCCGTTGTTGGACTCTCTGGCACCGATCTAGTGGTTCCCTCACAGGTAGAGCTTTGTGTCTTCAAACAAACCGTGAGCTCAAGATTTCTGCCCCACACGATGGTGAGGTCATGTGGGGTTCCACAGGGGTCAATCCCTTGCCCAGTGCTCTTCACCATCTGTGTCGTCTACTGTGTCAGATCATGCAATTTCCTCCAGTTAAACAGCGGCAAAACTGAACCGGCCTCAACATTTCCTTCCCTTCCGCCATACATCCGGTGTTTCAGATTTGAGTCTTGAATCTTCTTTTTGACTGTCCCTCGCCTTCCCGTCCCGATTGGACAACCACAACTCGCTTTTGTGGACCAAATGCAGTTGACGCCACGGCTGCATGTTGGTCCTGCATTCTTCTCTCTGCTAACCTTCCAATGCTGAAGGGTTTAATGGCTGCTGTTGCGTAGGCGTCTTCCTTCAGTATCATCCTCCAGTGGCCAGGGGCAAAGGTCTTCGAAAGAAAGACGCCTTACTTATGATTTTTTTTTTCCTTTTTCGCAGCCCACACACTCACGTGCATCAGCTGTGCTGTAAAAGTTTATTCTCACCGCCACCGCCAAGCTGGAGGGGTGAATTAAAAGTCATGCTCAGTTATCACAAACCCCGTAGGAAGGAAGACTTTCTCACTTGACGAACACTCACTGAGGTTGGGTGTAAAGTCGGGCTTGTAGGCACAATGCACTTTATATGTGTGTAAAAGTGTGTGTGGGACACGTAAAGGGACAAACAGACTTTAAAATAAAAGCTTCTTCATCTTGCATTGTAGAAGACAAATCACACTTTTATGTTGGGAGGGAGGGGGGGAGCTGCATACTTTTATTGTGTTGTAATTAAATATGAATTAACATTTGTGTAATACTGAAAAAGCACCGCATGGTGGTCAGAATAGTGGTTAGCACATCTGCCTGACAGGCCAGACGTCTGAATGTCAGCATCAACATGCGCACAAATAATACATAAATATGTATACATTTCAATATAACACAAATGATATGAAATGCATGTTTTAATACATCCATTCTGTACTCCAACTTCGACAGTCTTTGTGTGTGTGCGTGCGTGTGCATGTGTGTGTGTGTGCGTATATGCGTGTGTGTGTGGGTGTGTCCTCGCTATGGGCCTGAAAAAAAAGAGCATATGGTGAGTCAGTGTGTAGGAGTGTTGGAGTGCCAGCATGCATCAGTGTGGGACGCTCGGCTGAGTGATGGCGAGGTTGTTGTGCCGCGCACCGCCAATAGGTGGCACTCTACACTTTTCTCACCCACACTCAGACAGGCCAGGAAAAACTAACTTGATGGATGAACCACAAATGGGATTGTGTAAGTGAGGACATCCCATTAAAGAGTTTTATAATTTCCCACATGACTCCACATTTTTCATTCACGCTTTGTTGTTGTTTTTTGCCTTGAAGTCAACGGCAGCACTTTCCTCTCTCATTTTTCTACAAAGTGGGGCAGCAAAATACTGTTGACTTTATTGAACATTCTTGCGTTTGTTCAATAGGGAGCACAAATTGTTTTTCCGATACTGTGGGAAGAAAATAGTGGAGCTGCCGGAAGTGCAAACGCTTGCAAGGACTCCATAAAAAAAAGCGTTATTGAAGTGCAGCTTAGTTAGTTATCAAGTGTTTTAAATCCGAATTACAATGAGTGACAACATCAATATGTAATCATTGTGATAGCTCTGTCACAAAGTGATTTGAAACCAAAACTTGCCAGTGCTCTCAATTTAATGGACTTTGTAACGTTTTACATAAACAAATCTAAACAAGCATGAAAAGGTCCGGAGGTGGTGCAAGTGTGCCAATATTCCCACCCAAAACAAAAAAACGTCAAAACGCACACGCCTCCGTCCTGATTTTTTTATTTTACTGTACATGTGAGGTCACACGTCACTGCATGCGCCCACAGCATCCATTAGCATGAAGAAATATCTCCTTAGCCCCGCCCCCTAACACCAGTGCAGAGGGGGCCAATTCCTTTTGCTGACAATTACAATGCTTTTAGGAGCCGTTTTGAAATGTCAGACCTGTTTGACGTCATGATGACTTTCTTGTCATTCTGCAACATTTCCATGAGACGCATCCAATAAAAGAATAATAATAGCACATGTATTTTGATCACGTGATCTACACAGTAGACGTTCATCATCCATTCATCATGCCAACAGTTGCTGGCGTTAGAAAAATGAAATGATTGTGATTGTTAGTAGTGAACTCTAAATTTTGAAGTCATCCCTGAAGGATTTCTATGAAATTATTAATAAGCGGCAGACATGTGCATATATCTTTTGCTTAAGGTGCCTCGGCTTTTAATGAGGAAAAGCAACAACAACAAAAAAGATGATGGATGTGCTGAGGCGGCGCACGTTGAGACGACGCAACATGTGGATGACGCGTTTTTGGCATTCTGGATAATTGATGATTGTGGGTTGAGCTTCTATTTTTCGCTCTTTGTTAAATGAGGACAAGAAGCCAGGAGCTGCCTTCTTAAATGAATCAATTCACATCTGGCCAACACTTTTTACTCGATTAAAAAAAAAAGTGTGATCATTACATCCATTTTTCAAGAACAATGACAATCAAGTTGCTTAAATACAAACAATTTGGATCAACACTGTTTGTGTGTGCGTGTGCGTGTGCGTGTGTGCGTGCGTGCGACATATTTGATAGAAGTGTTTATTGTCATCCACTTCCAGCCCCCCAAAATGATTGCATGCATCCATCCTGGCTTGCTTTTGACAAACATTGATTAGCATCCACTTGTGAGGCGGCGCATCTTTCACATTCCCAAATTTCCAACAATTTGCCTTAATTGCATGCATCGTTATCTACAAATAAAAATACACGTGGAAACGACAAGTGCTTGTTGACTATATTCAGCTCGTCTCTAATTTTGATTTTAATTTTCTTTGCCAGCCAAAACCCAGAAATCGGAAGTCAGTCATTCCAGAACGTCCGTTTCGAGTGCGCAAAGCATCCGTGCTTGAAAATGTTGGATTTCATAGATGTTCCTTCACGTCCTCGCGGGGAGAGGGGGCCTCTTATGAATCGCGTGGAGTCCGTCGGAAAGTCAAATCAGACAAAGTGCAGGTGGATGTATAATTGGCAACACATGCAGAATGTCATCGAGTGAGCGAGTGCGGACATGCAAGACAAGTCAAGTGCAATCTTCAGTCGATCCTTTCCATCTGATTAAAAGACACTTTGCTTTCTCGACATGCATCACACAGACACACACGCACACGCACGCACACGCACACACGGAAAGGCCGATGAGACCAACGTTATCATCTTGTATGCATGTTTGCGTGCGTGCAGTTGCATGCGCGTGATGTCCACGTTGTGCGTGTTCACACGCCGTCCCTGGAAAACAAGCAGAGCAAAAGCACAAATGTTCAACGAGCAATGTCAATCCATTGGAATCCAGCACAGTAGATTTGCTACATTTCACTAGCAACGCGGCATTTCATTCTTATAACTTTGTGGGACCCCCTCGTAAGCGCTATGTTGCATCTCGAGGGGCTTATCAAACATTTTAAACAACTCTTTTCAAACATTTTATCATGTATCATTTTCATTTCACTTTTAAGTTTTATGTTGCTGTTTTTTTTCCTAGACTGGTGCCAGTGCAAATTCAAATTCAAATTACATAACATGAACAGCATTCTTCTATTCTTTTTTTCTATTTGTTCATAAAATAAAATAAAATTCCTGGAACATGCAATAAAATGAATTTAAAGAAATCAATCAATTGTTAATTGGCATCTGTCAAACGTGTGCCTTCTGTAAAAAATCCACAAGAGAGCAGCCAATCCTGGTATGAGCCGCCATTGCCAATACCTTGAAATAAGGCCGGGTATCAGCAAGTTTGAAGTAATTATTATTTAAGTACAGTTTTAACCGATATATTTAATTGCTGTGTTAATGCTATTGTGTTAGTGTTTTCTGCATCATGTTACATAAGCTTCCAATAATACTGCAAATACTTTTGAGTAGGGATGTTCGATAACACTTTATTGTTAGACCGATACGATACTCAAATCTTCAGTACTCACCGATACCGATACCAAGTGCCGTCACCATTAGTACTTATGATACATAAAATTTCCCCAAAAACAATAACAGATGTTTTTGTTTTGTTTTTTTATAACCTATATATCCCAATTATAGCAAATTTCCTCAAAATTGCTTGAAATTAATGGCAATTATATTTTTTATAATTTGCTCATAAAATTAATTTTGCATAGAGCACACAATAAAATGATTTTTTTAAATAGATAAATAACATGAAATAAATAATCCAAAAGTCAACTTATTTTTAAGGAGTACAGTAAAGAATTCAATTCAATACAGTAGCACTTCAAGTAATTTAGTCATATCTACCACGTTAAGAATTCCTCAAGCTGTTTAGTGTGTGATATTTAATTATATCTTGTTTTGAAATCCATGCTTTTAATTTGGAAGGCTGCTCTGTATTTCCGCTTCCTGTTTCACGTTCTCCATTCATCATTCATCTCATAGCAGCGCAATCGTCAATGTCAATGATATACAAAGATCTGTCTGCGCTTCAGAGCTAATTAACTTGTTGAGCACAACTGAAGACTTATGTGCTCTCTTACCGGAGCTCGCTGTGGTGGTCAATCAATGCAAAAATAACCATTTCAGCCTTTAGTTCCTGACCGAAAAACCGCCACAAGAGCGGGTGCCGATACCAGTATCGATATCCAGTATTGATACAGTGAAATGTGTCCTGGTATCAGCCTGATACCGATACCTGGTATCGGTACTCGCCCATCCCTATTTTTGAGGAATAAAGCTTGACGTTTGAGAATAACTGATCACATGTCAAGTGATTTTGTATATTTGCATAAAGTGTGGTAGGAAGGAGTATTAGGGACACACTAAAGAAAAACAAATATGAGAAAAAGGTAAATTGGCAATATTCATTTTTTTTTAACCTGGAATAATGCAATTTTAATGCATAATTTTTTGTCATAAAATTACATTAAAAAATCAAAATGTTTCAAACAATCTCCTAAAATTACAAATTAATGTGTTTTTTTTCATGTGAATGTTTGTCTTTGTGTTGTTTATAACGCTATCCTAACATGAATATGAATATACATTTTTTTAACTTGTCATGGGAAGCTGGTGGCGAACCTCCAATAATAATATTATAAATAAGTAATTCATGAATAAATGTGTTCCCGGTTCAAAATGGATGCTTTTTATTATTTGAACAACCTTTTTTGAAGTAACATCATAATTCTCATGCAAGTTTTTTTATTATAATTTTTTTTTAATTTATAAAGACACTATAGGTTAAAACTCAATCTGATTTTCAAGACTTTCAAGACATAGCATTGATGTTGGAAAGGTAAATTTGACCCATTTTGTGATTAGAGGATTCAAGATCCATAATTTTCATTACACAACAAAAACATGCATGCTGAAAACAAAGAAAGAAAAAAAAATCCAAATCCCAGGCATAAAGTGTGGTATTGGACTTGTTGAGTCATCGAGTATGCTTATTTGAATGCAAGCAAATGAATGAATGAAATGAACGTGTGGCCATATTTTCTCTGAAAGAAAATTGCAAGTGGCGCTACAACATTTGGACTCCTGTCTATTGCAACTTTTCAGCTTGAATAATTGACAGAGTTTCCCCCAGTGTGCCGTGCACGACCAACCTTTGCCATAATACGCCGGCCGGCACAAGCTCACTTCTTCCTCCTGATGATGTAAGAGTCTCGGCTCATTACAGGCCAAATTTCACATGTTGTCAGTTTTGCCTGCTGGAAACTTTGTGTGAAAACTTCAGCTGTGTATCTCACGCCTCCTCCTTCCTCCTCTTCCCCTTGACATGTCAGAGCAGGAGGAAGCTGACATCGCCGAGAGACATTTTCACTCGCCAATCTCACATGGCTGCTGGCAAAAATCATCATGGGATTGGGTGATTGGTCATTCTTTCAGCACAGGTGATGTCATCTTGAGTCGACAGCAAGTGAGAAAATGTGTTTTTAAAGGTATTATATTAAGTTATCAAATTAATTGTGAACAAAATATGAACTTTTTACTACTGAAAATGGTTCACTGAGTCAAGTATCTCTTTAAAGTGGATTAAAGGCCAAGATACAATACACAATAAATAATGTGTTTTTGTGCACCAGACCTGAGGTGTACTCACCACCCCTGCCCCAAAAAAAAATCAACTGGTCTGACCTCCTGGGGGTCTACTGTAAATGTAAGGACTGATGAATCTCAATTTAATTTGCGGCGACTTGAGGCAAGCGACTAATTCTTGAACGTTTGACCTCCGGGTTAGCAATCTGTCCTCCTTAGTGGAGGCTGCTACGAGTACACAATGAAGTGAGCAGATGGCTTCAAAGGCTGTTTCATGCTATAGTTGACTTGGCGACTGGACTTGGGCGGGACACTTTAACACGGGACCAACAAGGGACGGCCCACCGGCGGTGCGCGTGAAAGGCAGAAAAACAGGAAGCGACTTGGTTGTGCTATCTTCGTCCGATTAGTAGAAGTCGGCCGTGAACTGCGCTGGTGAGAAATGCAGCCGCGCGTGACAAACACGCGCCAACGTGCAGACAGAACAAGCGACGAGCCCCCTGGGGGTCCACGAATGATGGATAGGCTATGGTCGCTTGCTGGCGCTGCCTGTAATAAAACGATCATTACATCCAAGTTACCACTTCAAAGCCACACTTGGGAAAGAAAAAGAAGAAGAGGAATGGACTTGAAGCAGCATTTAGTGATTTTGATTTACGAGCACCGAAAAGGGAATCTTTTTTTTTCTTCTCAAGCTTGGCACTGATGGCCAATAAAGAGGACAGACGCGCACACACGGGCGCACGCGCACAACGTGCAGCCACCGGCGGGCGCATCCACCAGCTGCGGCCCCTCATGGAAGGAAGCGTTTTCAGCAAATTTGTTTCCTTCACGTCCCCCTCTGAATGGCGCTATTCATGAAAGTCGCCTCCAGTCGCTCGCAGCTTTTACACACTTGCTCCCCCCCCCCTCCCCGCAAGTCGCACAGATGTAAATCCACCTGCAAACAGACGCGGCTCTTCTGGTCCAGCTCATCCCTGCAGGAGGGCCCGCGCTAATAGAGGCCAACATACAAAAAGAAGAGGGGGGGGCGGTGGGGGTCTGTTGCATGCTTTTAGTCTGCTCGTGCCTAATGGAAGAGTTGAAGGCAGAGGGTCAGAGGCTCAAATGTGTGGGCGGAGCCGTCAAGAAAGGCCCACGTGAATGGGAATGTATCGTCAGACCAAAACAAGGGCAGGCAAAAACTCCCGTGGGACCCTGCGCATCCTGCTCACCACCTCTTCCAGCTCCTTCCCGCAGGTAGACGTTATACAACGATGTGCCAGCTGAGGTGGGGTACACCCAGGACTGGTCGTCAGCCAGGCAAATAGCCATTCACACTCGCATTTACACCGATGGAGTCTTTCATTAACCCTAAGACGTGTGTTGTTTTTGGAATGCGAGAGGAAGGCGGAGCACCCGCAAGCCCACATTTGGTTGTGCAGGTGTTCTTAATGACGTGGCCGGTGGTAACAAATGCGACGGAATATAAACTAATTAAGAGATTAAGACTTTGTAACAAATACATTTTGAAATCCACTCATGGCAACATTTGATTTCTGCATTTAACCCATCCGAGTAATTAGCATGGATCATTTAGCATTAGCGTTGATTACAAATGCGATTAACACCACATCCTTCCTTTCTGTCAAGTTTTGATCTAATCTATGTTTTTAATTTATTATTGGTCATGATTAATGCTTTAGCGCATTATGTATTTAAATGAGCGCACACTTACACACACGCACACGCACGGGCTCTCTCTCATCATTGTGTGAGTTCAACGCAAACGTGTTTGATATTTATTTGATGGCGTTTGCTGTGAAGATAATTCAGGCGTAATCGATCACGATGTCAAGCAGGCGTGCAGTGCCGCTTTGGACTGGATGGTCTGCTTCGCGCCCGGAGCACCTCTGGGGACTTGAATTTGACTCGGGGCCGCCGGCTCTTTTATCACCTTCTTTATCCTTTTCAAAATTCGCTTTGCAGTTTCTCAATGCGCTCGTATTGATTGAATGCAGGTTCACATACACAGTACACATACAGCAAACAACACCATTATTGTTTATTTTGTCAGCTGTGTATCTACCGTATTTTACTGGAGAGAATGCAAAATATGTATTTGTATATATATATATATATATATATATATATATATATATAGGAATTTGCGTATTGATTTACCTCAAATGGGTTACTACTATGTTAGAAAAAATCGATTCGGCAATATATCGCGATATTACAGCACGCAATTCACGAATCGATTCAATATGCGGCCGAATCCATTTTTAAACATCAATTTTTTATGGAAAGATTCAACAAAACGTCTTGCTTAGGGTTAGGATTCACACATTAAGCATGGAAAAATTTTATATTAATGAACATTAAGACCTAATATTTTATTTCAGTGCTGTTCAAACATGAAACAGACTGTAACCTGTTTGTGAAATGCAGTGGCTCAATTATAAGCCAGAATTTTCAGATAAATAAATACATTTTCACACAAATCTTACAGTGTACATGTTTACTGTAAATTTGAGTTTTAAAAAAATCGCAATAATAAATTTATAGATTCGCAGCGGGATTAATCGGTATTGAATCGAATTGTGACCTATGAATCGTGATACGAATCGAATCGCCAGGTACTAGGCAATTCACACCCCTAGTTACTACTAACTTTTGCTGTAATAACCCGTCAAAGTCATAAAAAAATAAAAAAATACAATTTGATCGTAATTATCCACACTAAATTCACTTTTTCCTCACTTTTTCACATTCACTTTTTTGAAAACATCATGTAGCGTACCAAGACTGCGGCTGCTGTTCTAACGCCGCCGTGTCAACCTATGGCAAGTTTTTCCTTTGAAGTTTAAAAGAACTTACGTTAACCTTCAGGATCCCTCGCCGTACACTGGCCAATGGCAGAGCTCAAGGTGTTTTTCTTTTTCCACTTTTGCAAAAGTTTTAAAATGTTGTGTCTTTCCTAGCAGCTAGCAAGTGCTAAGCTAACCACTGTGAGGGTTCGTCTCTACGGTCCTCAGAGGCCGCCAGCGAATTAACAACAAAGTTGACACAATGCCGAGATGGACTTTGTTGACTGGTTGCTTAACAGTTTAATAGAATGCTGACTAGCCAACGACACATTGCTGTATTCAAGAAAAGCAGGCATAATCACCATTTTTACTCAATAAAGTCGTCGTACTTGGTTCCTTCCCACCACTGCCATATGTCAAGTTCATGTGTTTCATTGAAACATCTGTTTTATTTTTCCATTTTTAAGCATAGATGACATCATGGGTCCAGAAGGACGAACACATGTGCGTAAAAAGCCCCCCCACCTCGATGCCGATATGATGCACGCGTGGTTCATATACCGGAGGCGGGATAAACACACAAGCCTGTCATTCGAAACAGTTTTGCTCCTTTGAACAGCATGCAGGCTAAGCGTCAAAGCACACATTGAGCTGATGTTGCAACAGCCTCATTTCAGGAAAAAAAACATCCACATTGCTTTTGCCATAATGACACCATAAAACCTTGTGTCATGTCTAGGTTTTATGTGGAGTCTGATGCTTTTCAAGACAACGCCTGTAGGGAGGAAAGCATTTTTCTACATGGGATTTAGATGAAAGTCCCGCAGAAGCTTGTTGTGTACGTGAGTGCATGCGTTTGTGTACAGTTGCGCAATCCAGCGAGATTTGCAGGAGCTGCACTGCATCATTCTGATCATCAGCTCTTTCCACTAATATACTCGCCCTTTGGTGGAGCAGCAACACAATGAGAAAAGTGTAATTACTCTCTAACAGCATTCAAGCAGATTTACCTTCCTGGAATGAAAAAAAATAATAGTTGCCATGGTAACCAAAATGGTGCATCGTGTATTTCTCTTGCTCTTCAACTCAACTTTAACTGGGGGGAAAAAAAAACTTTTTATGACTCAAAAATAGCTCTTCTTGTATGTTGATGCAGCTGCAGTCTTGTTTGAGGTTTGTTGCTTCTTTAGCCTTAAAAGGAAAACTGAATTTGGTTGACGTCTGGATAAAAACGCAGATTGCCGAATTGGTTTGCAATGTGAGTCACGATTTGATCACCAAATGATCATGATGAATATGCATCTATTCTTAATGCCGGTCTCTCACTGAGTGATGAATGTTTCCGAAAGTGGCAGATCTTTTTATCATTTAACTCCGATTAAATAAGTGTTTTTCCTGCGACCGAGGAATAAATAATAGTCATGGAAAAACGGTCATCTTACATCATACTTCATAAACCAAAAAAATCCACTTTTCATTGGTTTTGTTTTTTTCTCATTTCAGTCACAAGTTTGTAACCACTGAATATGTGCAATATGTGTGGCTGCACAGCTATACCAATGGCAATGTCCCACCTACCCCCGCCCCTGAAATGTCTTCCAACCAATCACAGTACGTGAAATGGTGTCCTATTTGGTAGTTGCTTGGTTTCCTATTTTCGAGTCGGGGAATTGAGAAGAGATGTTGGCTGTGTATCGAAACCGGTTTGATCCTGTAGTTTTGTCATCCGCGATGAACAATAATATGGCTCCTCACAATTTGTCACTATTCTCTATTCGAGAGTATTTATTTGTCTCAATCATTTGCGTTTTGAATCAAAGGTCCTCCATGGACCAGAAAGTGGCCTGCTAAAATAAAGATGGACAAAAAATTTTTTTTTTCATTTTTCACAATGAGAGCAGTTCATTCCTTTGGAATTGGCCCGGGAACGAACCAAACTATGGTCGCCAATATTGTTTGGCCACAATGGAACCATCTCGACTTGTCAGAAAATCAAAAATTGAACAAATTCCAATCATCTTGCATCTTCAACATCGGCGGAGGTCCGTCCATCGCTACACTACTTAACTTCATGTAGCTTAATGTTGTTTTCCCACATGTAATGTTATGTGCCCCATATAAAGTAGTACATGTAACAGCAAATTCAGCCCCAGGGTGCAAGTCCAATTATAGAGCCCACTTGTGTTGACCTGTTTTTTTTTTTTCTTGTGTAGAAATGATAGTTAACCACTGTGTGCCACCGCTGTGAGCACTCTTCAGGCTCGTTTCTTAAAAGCCATATGGTGACTAATTAGCGAGGAAAACGTAGGAGTAATCAATTCAGCTCCCAGGTGAAGACAATGCATGCTTGGAAGAAACACAAATGCTTATCGGAGATGGAGACACGTCACTTGTATGCATGCATTGCATGCATGCGCAAAAAAAACACAGCGGCGGCTGCTTTCTTCACATTTAGCAAGAGGCAGTTCCGTCAAGTTGGTCCCAGCACCAGTGAGAAAAATAGCAAGCATGCCATGTGTTCACCTGGTCATCTCCATGGTGTCCTTGGTAAGGTACACAATCCAGTAGACCAAGTTGAAGGCGCCGAAGGAAAGCGGGAAGAGGATGCGAGAGTATTTGTCGATGATGCTGGTGCCGGTCAGGACGTTGTTGTCCGGCACGGCGGAGCCTTGCTGCAGGAAGGCCTGGGCGCTGACGGGCGGGTTGGGGAAGGTTTTGGCCGGCCGCTCGAAAAGGGGCGCCGAATTCATCCTCTTCTTCAGCACGTTGCTCGCATCCGCCTTGGAGGGAAGACGGAAATTCACGTTAACGGGAGTCCAGCGTGATGTAACCCAAAAACTCTTCCGCAAGAGGCATCAATACAATATTAATAGTTGTATTATTAGTTATGGAATGAATAAAATATTTGAACATCTGGGAGCTTAAAAAGAAAAGTCAAAAGACACCCTAATGATGTTATTCAGCCAGCTTTTGGCTAGATTGCGTGCGTGTGTGGATGTAAAGACTTTGTTTCAAATATTAATCAGCAGCTGACAAGAAGCGCAACAAAGGGAATAAATGATGTTTGTTTCTTTCCGAGGGACATTTTTGAGGAGAGAGAGGAGAGGAATCCAAATGTATTGACACGTGCTTATCAGCATGCCTCATCAAGTTTGAGTCAAGCAAGTGCGTGCCCCGCACACGCGTGCGGCGTGCTACGAGAGAACAAGCAAAGTACTTGTGGGAATTGGGTCAAAAAACAGCATGTTTCCAGCAGATAGTCAGCGTGAGAGCCAGACTGCCAGCCAGCGCAATAATCCAAAGGGAACAGCACGGAATCTTTACCTGCACTCGCCCAGAAATACAACTAACATTCAGCTACCACATTATCTCTGTCCACTTTGAGCGCATACAATAACAACATCGCAGCAAAAGTCAAATCCATACACGCTTGTAGACGGAGAAGTTGGTGTCAAGAAAGTATTGGTGCTGTTATGCTACTCAAGTGAGAGACATCTCAAATGTGTTGTTAGCGGCGCGGGTGTGGCGTTGAAAATTGCGGGGGCCTCAGAAGGCCCAATGTAGGATTGCAGTCTAGGATGTGGCCCCCTCTCACCCAAAGTCAGCGATACCACAGAGTACGACAGGGGGTCTAGAAGTCTTCCCTGCGGGACACCTTCCAACATTTCATGGCCATTTAGACTCTAAATTTACAATAACTGTGAATGTGAGTGTCAGAGATGAGAAGTAACAATGTACAAATACTTTGTAACTGAGTAGTTGTTTCCAGTACTTGAGTATTTATTTTTTAGACTACTTTGTACTTTTATCTATTACTTTTTAACGTGAGTAGGATATCTAGGTTGCTACTTTGCACGAAAACGACCTGGAAGAAAAAGCAGCCGTCAATGTTTTCTGGCTCCGCCAATCATACGAGGCGTTACAAACGGTCCCCTACATCCCAGCTTGTGATTGGTTCTACAACACGCGATTGGCTAGATTAGAACAACCCGTAAACATAAACTCAATGCGTGCCGCCACTACAGAGGACAATTTGAACTTGATAAGAAGAAAACTGTCGACTCGATGCAGATCAGAGTCAACTGGCTGAGGTATACCTATTTTTGCTCCATTAATATCTTTCAAATTGACGTAGGAGGAAACAGCCGGTATACCTTTTACTTTTACTCAATCAAGTACATTTCACAGCCTATACTTTTTTTTTACACAAGTAAACATACTTTTACTCAAGTAGAGAATGCCAGTACTTTTCCCATCTCTGCTATCTGTGCCCTGCGATTTGATGGCAACCAGTCCAGAGTCTACCTCACCTCTCATCCAAAGGCTGCTGTGATAGGCTAACCCCAATTAAAACAAGAACAATAGAAACTTGTGCAAAATGATAAGAACCCCTCTTTTGAAATAAATCCAGAGGTAAAACTTCATATATAAAAAAATAATAATAACAATATTTTCTATTATTCCATTGCATCTCATTTGTCTAAATTAGCCTTATTTGAGGATGAAGATCTGTTGATTTATTTTTGGGTGCCATGTGACGCTTTCGTTCATTCTATCACCAGTCTGTGCATCAATTCCACCACATGGTGCATGTGTGTGTGTACTATACATGGCAACAGATCCCATAGAGAGGCTTTTTTCTGACGATGACACACTAGCTTGGTTGGCTTCTTGCTGGTCTGTATTTTTACACACACACTGGCATGGCACAGATGGTCACTTACTATTGGACAAGCGAATGTATTGTTTGGGTATGTGTAGTGTACGTGCGGGGGTGGTTGCAATCGATATGCAAATGTTTTTGTGTGCGTAGGTGTGTATGAAATGAGGTTAGAGCAGCCGCACATTGGCAAAACGTGTGGTTTGGGAATGGGTTCATCGGAGGTCGTCCGAGTGGGTGGCGAGTGGGCGTAAGCACGCTTTTTTGTACAGTATGTAAATACAGGCTATTTTGTACAGAAATGGTAAAGAAACAGCATGAATCAGGTCCAATACCGTCATTTGAAAAATAATGCACTTAATTGGTGACATTAGCCACACTCGCTGGGCACTTAATTATCTTCATATTGAGAGGCATTCGTAACATTTGACTCACTTCATAAAAAGGGTCGGCCGGCATCACAAATGATGTCAAGTGAAAGTGAATTTTAAATGGAATTAAACAGTACAATTCTGGAGAATTGCACTGAAGAGGGCGAAAACAAAATGTTTACAACATGTCATAAACTCCACACTTTAATTGAGCAGAAAGATTGCTTACGTGCTTGGTAGGTGCTGCTGTTTTGGTTATCTGAGTCCTAATAGGTTCAGCAGTTGAATGCCTTACTGCCTCGTTACTGTGTGAATTCCAGCGTAGTGGATGATGCATGGATAATTGGGGAACTTATTTTATTAGATGATTACTATTTGAGGGGGGAAAATATATGACACAATGCTTACGCAATATAATTGTACAAACAAGAGTTGTTCATCTTGTAAACAATGTTGTCGCCGCCAAAGACAAAGTAGAATCTGCCATTTTATCAAGCCAACAAAACCGTTTTAGCTACGATTCGCGTGCTGTTTTTTCCCAGATTGATGCTGATGCACCATTTTGAAATTTTGTGTTCGACTGTTTCGTTCGTTGCTCAAGAACTGATTTTTTTTTTAAAGTGGTGTCCCAGATACTGTAAGGGCCTGAATCTGTCCTGACGTTGCTTTTTTTTTTTTTTTGCATTAATTATGTCAGAATAAAGGCTGTCCCGATTGGAAGGTTCCTTCAATAAGGGGCCTGCTTTCTTTTTTTTTCCCCCTTCCAGAATGCATTGCTACTATACATCAAAGCCACTCGCATGATTCTTTGTCTGCCCCTGCCCATTCCTAAAAATAATTTTCATACGTCAGCACAAATCACAAATCACAATTGTATATATTTTTTTAAATTGATACTGGAAGAGCATCTTGTGCTGACATAGGAATTATTTGTGATGTTTCTTTATGCAGCATATCGCCTAGCAACAGAACCTATGCTAGGTTTTACATTCCCACCTATGATGGGCACATTTCGGATCAGTTTGACACGACCCTATTGGGACGCATTACTAATCAATACCAGACTGGCATGAAATATGAGTCCACATAATAATCCAAATGCTTTTTATCTTCTGTGGTTGGACCAAACTCGTGTTTTACTCTTTCTTCCCTGGCCAAGAATGCATCTCGATAACAAGACAACCAAAAAGTTTCAACACGATCCCTTTTCCCTTAATTATCTAGCATTACCTGCTCCTTGTCAAAAATAAATACATAGAAATCCCTCATTTCCTGCGACGGTTCTACCTTGCAGCCATCACAAGTCGTCATGTTAAAAATCGTGACAGATATTTCTACCCGCGGTGGCATGCTATTTTTCTCGCTTTCTTTTCATTGCACTCCTACATATTTTGGTGAAAGCAGTCATTTCCCATCAAGCCTCCCTCCCACTCAGCTCTTTTAACTGCAACTCTCTTACGCACACAAGACAAAAACAAACCCCTGCTAGCCCCCCTCCGCGCATCCACTGTACTGTAACTGTTTGCATCTCGGACCAGGCTGACTCTTCCGCTTTAATGGGTGCCCTCCCTTCGCATCCCGCTGGATAGTCCCTTAATCTATGGCGCTTACATAATCTGCAGCAGCGTCATATCACCGGGGCCACTACTGGCTGTCTTCTCACGTCACTCTCTGTGATGATCACACACTAACAGGGCAGCCGGAAAGGAGAGGAGGATGGATACTGGGGCGAGATGAATAGATAAGTCACTTTAGAAATGGATGAGCGCGTTGTATGGATGCGGGATGCATAATACTCCGGATTAAGCCGGCGAGCGAGTGCATATAGAAGCAAGCGTGTATATGTGTTGGAGGGTGTGAGGCAGATTAAGCGGGGATGCTCGCTCCTGAGTGGAAGTGGATGAAGTGGAGATAGCGGGCTTTAAGTGCATGCATGGCCAGAGTATGAAGGACAAATAAACGCCAGTAGAATCAAGTGTGTCCATAACGATCGGAGCATTTACTTGGCAAAGAAACATGAAGAAAAGTTCAATTTGCTTGTCAGTTTCTGCAAAGTTTTGTGTGCTTGCGCAGCAAGCTTGTCATGAATTTCTTCTGACTGAGGTGGGTGTGTGAATTCAACGACAACAATAATCGCAACGCCTGCACAATCTAAGCTTTAGAAACAATACCGCCTTTACAAAGACAAGCAACAACCTTCGGGTGCTGAAAAACCGGCAGCTCTTGAAAGCCGGCTGCGCCTTTTACTTTGCGGCGGTCCCACATCGTAACATTGGAAATATGCCAAGCAGAAAAACTCAGTTTGCATTGGGTCTGACGGGCGACCGCAGCACGAGGCTGGTAGGACTACATTTCCCATCATTCTTAGACACGGAAGCAGGAAGTATTTCAAGTTCCAGTCTGATGGGGCTCAGGGGTGGTACCGTCCCTTGCCTACGATGCAGGTTGGCAAGGGTTCGCTTCCCAGCTTGGGAGACCATGTTTGTATGTGTGCGAGTTTGTGTAAGTGTGTGAAGAAGGAAAAAAAGGTCCAGTCTAATGAAAACACGCCTGGTAGCAATTAAATTCAGATGAGAATGAGAAAGTGAATGTGAAAGTAAATAGGAAGGCATTTAACAGTTCAATTGGTTTGTCATATGAATTGCCATGACAGCTGTGTGATTGACATACACATGGCCCAAACGGTTGGACGACTGGACTACAATAACACATCCGAGACGCCGGGATGGTACTTGCGTAAAAGTGCGACAAAACAATGGGGCTGGCAAAATCTTGGGACCTGAAACACAAAGCTCAAAGCTGCGACTATTCCAGGATGTCTGTTCATCCTAACTAAATCCCAAATTCTTCTTCAGTTTTTCAACATTTGTAGTAAAAATGGATTGTCATGTTCTAAACATAAGACCGTCACCATCCCGAGAGCTCTGTTACATAATCAGCTAGCTAATAAGCTAGTAGTTCACCACCTACTCTACTGAGGCTAGAAACCACCCTCGGCATCTTTCCACGCAGTTATATACCACTGCTTCTTTTTATTTTTGTCCCAAACGACGCCTCTCTTTGTGGAACTGGATTTTTACCAACCAAGCAGAGATGCTCCAAACGATCGGCCGATATTTGTGCAAAAGTACGTATATTTGATCAAAGCCTTTTCGTCCCGATCAAAAATCCAATCACCCGCAACTCATACTTCACAGCCTGCCAGACCAGCCTCAGGGCAGTTGCGGAAACTCTCTCGTCCCCCTCCCCCGTATAAACAAACATGTTGTCGGTTCGAAAGCGATGTAAAGTTTGCCGCCTGTAATGATTGCCATGAAAAGGTATCTCGCGGGGGGGAACAAAAGTTTCAACACCACTAATTTTATCATTATCATCGTCATCATTATCCAGTGTAAGTTTTACAAGTGATGTATGGAGCTCGGATGTCAGTCTTGTGTCGATGTTGAGTTTAACAGCTTTCTTTCACAAAGCTGTTCGCATGGCATTGAACCTATGGAAATGCTGCTTATTAATTTGTCCTCGTATAAAACAAACGCACTTTAAGATTTGCCATATTATTTATTTTATGAATCATGAAACCGTTAATAGTGGTTCCCCTCTCCCGCTGTCCCCTCCCCCCCTCATTGATAAATGCACAAGATTTTTTGACTAAGCCACGTTCCTGGATAGCGTCAATTTAGGAACTTATTGAAAAGTTTTTTTTTTTTTTTTACCTTATTATATTGTGAATCATGCAACGTTTATGTGGCATAGTTGAGACTGCTGATTATTTCAATCTGTTAAACTAAAAGGTGGTCAATTTAAGTTTTTCAGTGATTTTGAATCGTTTTTTAGTTATAGTTATAGTTATTATATATATATATACATATAGTTATTTATATATATATATATATTTATATATATATATATATATATATATATATATATATATATATATATATATATATATATATATATATATATATATATATATATATATATATAGTTATTTATAGTTATTTTTTTGACTGAATAGTTGATGCATTGTGTATTAATTGTCTTGAATAAATAAATACAGTTTTTTGTCTAAAATTAAGGTGATTATATGGTTGCTTTTTTCAGATAATATAGCCTCTAGCACTCATTCACTATAAATAAATTGGAAAAATAATTACAGATAGTCAATGTTATCGAATCGGTATCGGCCAATCTTACTCACAGATGATCGGTATCGGCAGCATAAAACCCTGATTGGAGCATCCCTACAACCACCTGACCACCTGCCCAGCCAAGCAACCAATCAGACAGCCAAAGTCAGTATACAGCACAGACTGCATATCAAAACACAAACTCTTGCCCCGCCTAAATAATGAATCTGGATTAGACCTCACTTTACCTTTCTGCTGCTAAATAGGTTTAAAACCAACCATTTGTTTTTAATAACAGATTCAAATGCATACATTAACTGTGAGAAATGATTTTCTGGCGTACTGTTAGTAGGTTTCCGATCGGTCATGTGAGACACTTACTGAGGAGAGCTCTCCGTCATTTCCTGCGCTGGCAGCCGGAGTAGCAGCTGCAGCTGCGGCCTCTTGAGCCGCCGTCTTCATGGCCGCCGCCTTGCGTAGCTCCCGGTTGGCTTGCAGCGTGGAGAAGTAGTTGACAGCCGCAAACTCGATGAGGGCGGAGAAGACGAAGGCGAAGCAAACGGCGATGAACCAGTCCATGGCTGTGGCGTACGAGACTTTGGGGAGGGAGTGGCGGGCGCTGATGCTGAGCGTGGTCATGGTCAACACGGTGGTGATACCTGTGGACAGAAGTTAGCATTCAGGTTACCATGCCAACGATTGATGACATTACTGAATCTCCCTATGAGGCTTGCTTTGGTAAATCACCGGGGACGTCAGACCAGGTGGCATTTCGGCTCAGTGTGATGTGCCAAAATGTCACTTCAGGGGAAGCTCATCTCGTAATATCCCGTGCACTGACCGCACTGTGGCCAGCACAGTAACACAGGCGATTTGCGCACACGACGGCGACTGCTACTCAGAGTGATGACCAGACAAAAGCAAAAAAATGCATTTTGAAGCTGGAAAAGCACAGATATCCAGTTGAATTAACCAAGCGCGTCTCAGTTTCCACTGAAGCAGGTGGTTGTGGGTTTGTTCCTCTGCTCCCTAAATTGTTACCATGTATCCTGAGAAAGACCCAGTTGGTCCTGCATCATCAGTGTGAATACGTTCCTATCAAAAGTGTAAAAGAAGTGAGCATCTTAAAGTGCTTTGAATCCCTTAAAGGTACAAACTCTATACAAGTGAAGAGCATTTTTCATATGGCTCATGTTGTGGTAATTTAACAATCTCAAGGACACGACCAAATTAGTTTGAACCTCAAGAGCAGGTGGATTGAAGTCATTATCTCCGTGGGGCCTGTTCGCTAAGACAAATCAAAATTGCTGACATTCCACATCCTTTGAAGAGGCTTCTTAACAAATAAGATATCTAATTGACTTTCATTGTGAACGTAAGAAGAAGAAAAAAGTAATTGAAGACTGCTGCCCAGGCTTTTACCAAATTTCATTAGCAGCCCAGGAAATGAAAGTAGCTAATGTGACTTAATAATGCCTCTCTTGTGAGGCATCACTTCACCGGTGGACAGAAGGCTCCTTACAAACAGTCCATCTTCTGTTTCTATCTTCAAAATGGTGAAGGGAATTGAAGAAAGGGCTGTCGGGCCAAACAGTGAGAGGCAGAAGAAAGAGTATGAGGGGAGCGAGGGACGGGGCTGATGATATAAAGATGGGACAGAAATGAAATGCTTGGGGCGTTTAGGGGCTTTTGTAGGGGGATAAGGTAGAAATTAGAATACACTCAATTAAGTCTGGCAGACTTCTGCTCAAGGGACTTTAAGCTTTTAGAGCGGATGTTGACAATGCAGTCCACAATGCACAGTAGCCTTAATGTACTGCGTGTGTTTTATAGCTTCTCCATTTTGAATCTCTCCTGGCCATTAAATGCACCTTCCACAATGCACAAACTTAAAACAATCACAAATGATGGCTCTCCCTAACCAACAACTTTTTAGAGGACCTTGGCTTCAGGGGTTGTGTTGTGACCTGCGCAAGACCAAAGTTTGAGTGTTAAGCGCGTGGATAGTGACAACTTATAAATTTGACAAGTTCCATCTCGCCACACAAAATCCAACCTTTACAAAAGTGCTTTTTTTCCCCCGTAAGCCACTGGATAACATATCTCGATTAAATATCTCGTAAAGCCATCTTGTGCTTGTGGGCAAATTCCGAGCCTGTGTCAAGCAAGAAAAACAACTGAGCATAGGATTACTAAAACCTCCATTGAATATGAATTATTAAACCGTCATCCTCCAAGATCACTTAATGTGAAAACACAATACTCCATCTCATCCTACAGTATGTATGTATTGTGAACATAAAAGCAAAAGTCCAAAGGATCGAGACTGAACACGGTCTGAAGACAATCTTAGAGTGTCGTCACAGCTCGCAAACTGGCGAACCAAATGGAAAATACAATTCTTAAATTTGCTCAGAGAGATATGAATTCATTTTAATTTTTGGTCTCTTGAGGTCTCCCTAATTTGTTAGAATTTAGATGTTTCTAGGGTTGGTGAAAGACTCCGGCTGGATTTCACTTTCCTTTCTTTTCTTTGATCCTTCCTCGGGTCTCCTGACAACCTCATGACTCTAGCTGGATTCTGAAGTATTCGGTTTAGGTGAACGGTATGGGATTTTTGATAGGTTTTAGGTAAATTAAGTGAAATTGAGTACACACTCACACGCACGCACACACATACATGCACATACTCACGCACATTCAAAATTTTAAAAAATAAAAATAAAAAAAGATTTAATTTTTTTAGATGTTCCAGAGTGATTGACTCTTTAGAAGAAAGAGGAATGAAGAAATACTGTGATTATCCCTGCAAAGTGCTTCCTTGCTTTTACAGCCAATCATTTGATCTAGGCCTGTTTCTTTTAGGACAGACTCTGTTCTTAAAGGTTAAAGACCAGGACATATTTTATGTGGTTGATTGATCACCACGGACATTGACAAACATTGAGAATCTTTTCAAGATCATTTTGTTTGATGGTCAATCATCATGACAAGATCTAAAATTGAATGGTGGGGGGTGGGGGAGGGGCACTTGTGCCATCCTAAACCAAAACCACGTCTCCACTTGATTTTAGTGTATACAGCGGTCTTCGCACCCCTGTTCAAAGGCCGGCGGGTCTTTGTGATGTAAAGAAATGAGACCAAGATACAATAAATTACCGCCAAACTTTTTGTATGACCTGTAGCATTTAGTTTATATAGTAGTCCTTTTTGAAGGACGTGTCCCGAAGATCCACAAGAAGATGATATTTGGATTCTGGCCTGCTCCCAAATACATGTGCATGCATAGCACCATAATTCACTGCTCCGTCTTCTTTGAGAGTGAACGTGAGGGTACTGGGATTAAAATATGTACATTTTCACACACTTCTCCCATCTTTTGGTCCTCGCTTTGTCTCCGAGCTCTTTATTTCTCGCCCCCCTCTCTCGCTCTTCATTGGGTGTCTCTTGCCCGCTCTGCTCTGCTCCTGAGGCTAGAGCTCGGTGGCAACTGTAGCGTAATGTAATGCGAGCAAGCGGAACCTGTGAGTGCTCAGAAGCGGGCCAAGTATAAACATCCTCCCCCTCTCAGCCCTTTGCATGAGCAATTTCGAAAAGGACATTTTTTCCCAATTAATTCAGCTCAACCACTGTGGAGGAGGAATAGCAATAATGAAGAAAAGGTTTGTAAAAAAAAAACACAGTCTGTCTTTGTTTGCCGAGCTTGCATGGTTTTTATTTTAGGAGCCAATCAGGGTTTAGGCTGAATGCGCTGGTAAGCGAGGAAAGTATGCCTGCTTAAAGTTTACAGAAGGAGACTCGCATTAAGGTCAAACTGTGGGCGTTGAGTTGATACATCATTTTTTTTTTTCATTTGACTTCTCGAGACTTTACGGAAGACTTTGGAGAGCTGGAACTAAAATCGAAAACGACTTGGCTTTGACTTTTACAACACCCACAAAGCTTGAGAAGCCTTTTAGTCTTTGACATCACACCTGAGTCTGAAGTCAAGTTCAAAGAAGTCTTACCAAATACCGTCCGAGCTGGAACTGACTCCTTGTTAATCCAAAAGGAGACTTGGGCCAAGATGACGGTCATGATACAGGGAATGTATGTCTGGATCAGGAAAAAGCCCATCTTTCTTTGCAGATGGAAGTGGACCGTCATGATGACATATTCCCCTGGGAGAGAAGACAACAAATTGTCACTTCATAGACAAAGACATGGTTGCTTGTGTTCTGGACTGCTTGGATGCGAGACTTGTGCCTTGTTTTAAACCTGCCAAAATGTACTCAGATTACTCTCTTGTGACTGGCAAATTGATTCTATTCCAAGTTGTTTACGTTTGAATAAGGAATCCGTAAAACCCAGAAAGATCAAAGTCAACATGAAAGGTTTGAGTAGGACATTTTCGTGTTTCTTCAACCACATCAAAAATTTTGGGTGTTAACCAGAGAGTAAATTGTGACCAATGTCCTCTCTTAGGTCTGACCTCATAGATGTTGTTCTGGATGAATGAGGGGGAAAAAAAGCCATATTTTCTTCCACGGTCATTTCCTGTCTGTAAAGGTGAGCCATAAAAACCTGACGGGAGAATTCATGTCCGTGTCCTGACCACAGAAATCCAGCGCTTGTACCGTCATCAACCTTCCAACCTGAAAATGGTTTCACAATGATATTTGCTCACCTGTATTGGACTTCAGCCTTTCACTTGACACTCTCTGACCGATAAGGTCATATTGCAAGAGACTGGATGACTCCTGCGGTACCTCGACGGAAGACAGAGGACCTTTCTTCCACGTGTACATGATCTCGCTGACAGGGTAAGCATCTGCAGAGACGGGCGGGAACGGGATCGGGGCAGCTTTTAAACATTTAACCATTCAAGGAGAAACGGGAGACTTTGAATGTCAACATACTGATTGATGTTGAAAACAATGGAGCCCAACTCTTTTCTTTTGCTAATTAATAGCCTACAAAAGTGATGGCAGACTGTGAGCTGCTCAAATGAGCTGCTCCTCAACTTGACGTCCTGTCAGCCAGTCAGTTAGTCAGTGACACAGTGATCATTTGAGAGTGACACCAGCTGTCAGCGGCACTTCACAAAACAACAACAAGAACAAAAAGCAAACTCACAGCTCCCAAACTTGAGCGGGCACGCATGTCCATCCATCGGGAAGTTCATCAGGCGCATGGGGCACTCAGCATTTATAGTTAATCTGTCAGAATAGGTGAAAGGAGTTTGTTTTAATTCATATTTGATGTGCTGAGTGCAAGTCTGTTTGTTGAGCGAATGCAAAGAGTTTGGATGAAAATGAGCTTTGTGATAGTTCATGGCCACATACGCTATCATAGCGTGAGTAGCTGAGGCTGGATTTACACTCGAGCTCTTATTTCCTATTCAACGCTATTATCCGATTTGTTTATTACTTCAACCGAATTGCATGAAGACCTGAAACAACCTTCCAAATGCCGGCACAGAAACTAAAGTGACAACTGGCAGAGGTAAACAAACATTCAAGACAACATTACCTTTAATTAAGCTTAAGATCAGATAGACTCTGCTAGCCCAGCAAATATACTGCAAATCATACAACATTGCGTTTTGATGATGGCAGCTCACAATAGTTTTTCCAATTTCTCCGCTTATGTTCCATTTGTATCCAACGTCTACAATTGTTTTTGTTCTTCGAGGCCCGATTGAGATCGGAGGCTATTTAATATAAGTTGTTGCCGACACAGGTCCCAATAATGGGGCCTAATTTGAGTCCCATTCTCCCCTCTGTAATCAAAGTCAGGCAAGGTCTGATTAGATTGGGGAACACATTTTTTGTTGAGCAAGGTCTGACAGCTGTTTTTAGCTCATTTTCAGATGCGGAATACAAAACTGATCTCAGGTTTTCTCTATCACATCAAGTTTTTTAGCTATCGGATCCTCGTTATCCTAAAGAAATAAATGTGCGTATGTATGTAAATTGTACACTTTGAAAATTAAAAAAACCAAAACAAAACGAAATGCTATATGCTAGCTTTCTGTTTGCAGATTTTGCTCGTACTGACCTTTTGGAAGCTGTGCACACCTCTCAGCACACTCTCAATTGTGACGGCACAAACAAGTTGCCACTTAGCTGTTGAGGCGCCCAATTGTATAATCAGCACTTCTTACTGCAGTCCTTACTACAGCGAATGAGTGGAATTATGCTATTTGGAGGCTAAACTGAGTTTTTCAACCGTGTATGAAAATTGGGCCGTAATGTGTATGTGCCGTTTGACCACTCAACATAAAAAGATGATGGAGAATGCAGCGCATCATTAGTTTGGAGTTTGACAAAAGCCGATGATGCGTTGAGATATTCCAATTATTTTTCGGGAACTCTGCCCTCCATCGCACCGTCGGAACGTTATCATCCAGGGCATCTCTCTTTTTGGAACAAAGCGCTGTGTTTGAATTGCCGTCCAAAGGCTGTTTTCCCGATCAGATGGCCCATATTTTGTTTTGGAAGGGCTTTACGCGAGTCTGTGCATCCTTTTTGGATGCTTTCTTTGTTTGAGTGCTTATCCAGGGCTCCATCCGCTCTGCCGCTCTATTCTGGTCTTGGCCTCGGACGGCACTGTTACCTACCTCATGGTGTAGAGGATGGTTCCGTTCTGCATGATGCGAAACAGCTTGTTGGGGGTGGTCATGTTGTGAGAGATGGACCTCTTGCCGTTACGGAAAAAGGTGTCTGGCGTCCAGATCTTGCTGACCATCAGGTTGTTAAGTCGCAGGATCTCGATGGGGCCCTCGAATTTCAAGCGCTCGTCGATCCATGTTTGCCGGAAGAACACGTCCATGGTGTATTCCTGGACAGGACGAGTAGAATGTTTACCACTAACCCTTCTAACCTGCAGAGACGGGCAGATGGGGAGTGAGCCACGCTTTCTTTGGAAACCTGCTGAGCAGAGCGCTGGCAGTCTGATTTATGTAGTGAGTTTTGTTCCATGGCCAACATTGCTTGGCACATTTGCACGCATGTCAACATTTCAGTCGAACCCAGAAAATGACATACAAATACTGGGCTGCTGAATATGGCGTTTGCCAAAGTCTATTATCTTAAGAGCACTTCACGGAGTAGACAAACACGTTTTAAGTGTGTGATGATGATGATGATGATGATGCAATGATTAATTTTTTATACAACTATAGAATGATTTATCAGAATGTCTGATTTGTCATGATGTTAACCAGGTCTTCATGAATCATTTCTTAAAAACCTTGTTAAGAACCAATTTAAGAAAATGCATCTTGTATTATGTCTCATATTGTTGCTGTCCTGTGAAAAACACTTATGTCCTCTTTTTTTTTTCTAGTTTTTGGGATGCCTGTGCCTGATTCAAGTTTCATCCCATAAATGTAAAAATGGACTTAAGTGTTTTTTCACTGGACAGCGACGGTATATTAGTTATAATGACGTACCATTTTGTGAAAAGATTTTTCTAAATATGTTTCTATATTTATTTATTTATGTATGAATGTATTGCTGATTACCAAGCAAAATTACTCATACAGAGTAGGGATCGGATGGGCCGATTATTGGCGCCAAAATATTTGGCATTTTGATGAGTATCAGCATCTGCTTCTTTTTTTTTTAATTGGGAAGGCCAATAAGAGATCAATTTAAAATGCTGTTAACTTTAAAGAACTATTTATTTAAATTTTTAGTTCACTTCATACAATAATATTGCTTCGGATTTATCTTGCGCTTTTCTAGACACTCAAAGATGCTTTACAATGAAATGGATAAATGATTCATGCACTCACACATTCACACTCTGGTGGCGGTAAGCTACTTAAATAGCCACAGCTGACGGAAGCGTGGCTGCCAGTGTGCGCCTACGGCTCCTCCAACCACCACCCAAACATTCGCACCTTTCATACACCAGTGTGAAGTGCCTTGCCCAAGGACACAACGACACATGACTTGGGGAAAACAGCCGAACTTCTGGTTACTGAACGACCGTCTCTACACCCTGAGCCACAGGGGCCACGTGAGATGCTGTTGAACCTCGGAAGTCTCAGCACCTTTTGATTTAGAAATTAAAACTAAGCTACAGTAAGTCAAAGTTTAACATTTGAGTTGTTTTGAAATTCTAGAAAGCTTTATTCACTGTTGAAAACTATTTGCCTGTTAATTCAAGGGTTTGTTCGTTTTTTAAGACATGACCCTGGGAACTGTCGGGAAATTAATATTGGTTCCAAATATTGGTTAACAGCCATCTTGACTACTAATACTTTCTGTATCGACCCTGAAAAACAACAACATTAGCCTATGTCTCGTATTCATTTAATACGTATATCATCCTCATACTGGAGGCTGTTTTCAATATCTTGTGTAATTCAAGAAGTATATTGAAAACACTTGTTTGCAACCTTCAAGCACGTTAAAACACATCCAAGATTGGGGCAACTGAGTGTCAATTTATTCCTCAAAAAACACTCTCACCCAACATGTCTGATTTGATCTCGACAGTCAGTTGACTGTAAGGTCTTCAATAAATAAATAAATACATAAATAAATACTGGCAAACATGAGCTCAAGCTTCCTGCCAGCAAGTCTTAACTAAGAGTCCATCCCAGATGCTTTGAGGTCAAATGGGTGACCTCGCTGACCACCCCTCCCTTGTCTCTCTAAATAGATCCTTCACCATCGCCATCAGCACACGGCTGCTTTCGAGACACCTGAAGAGCATCATCGGGTCCAGCAGACGGCCGATCTATCTGATGTCAAAAGTGTAGCCAGCAGCCAATCCCATGAGCGTCCTAACATTAGCACATCTCTCCGGACGGGAGGAGCCATGGGGGGGGGGGGGGGGGGGGGGGGGGGGGATTGTCAGCCAGATTAAAGTCCTACTAAGCTGCATGTACTAATGACATCTGCCCAAATGCTGCAATAATGAAGGCTAGGACTTGAGTTACTATGGGGGGGGCAACAAATAGTGCACATTTGCTCTCATGTCTCCACACCGATGGGGTAACACTACACATGCACACATGACGAGCAGTAAACAAATAAACTTTGTGATACTTGTTTACGTACCATCTCCACATCTGAAACGGGACCAAAGCTGGTGACAAAGATGTCCGTTTTCACTTCTGTCACTGGACCTGCAGCACGGGCAGTCGGACATTTATAGGTTATTTTTCTTTTTTTCCTTTTTTCTTTTTCTTTTTTTAATCCCAAGAAGGTTACAGAAATAATCATATTTACAAAATAAAACATACATACGGCTATATGCATTCATGAAAAAAACATCTGAATTGATTTTGCACTGTACTGTACTGTATTCTGAATTGACCTGCACTGAATTTGTGCAGTTTTTATTTTTTTGTAGTGCAAATAAAATATTTGAACTTGACTTTCATCCTCAAACAAATGGCTTCGTGTGTCACACCACCAAACTTGGCTCAACTCAACTTGTATCCACTAAAACAACGACAACTAATGTGTGATTGAAAGTGCATGCATGCATACCTCCAAAACCAGGTCGCAGCCTGTTGTCATAGCCGTCCAGTAATCTGTCCAATATGCGCGTGATGTTATCCAAATAGATACTGCTATCAGTCTGCTGCGTCCCACAACCGCGGCACACGCTGTAACCAAAGCACACGGGCAAAAAAATAAATTAACACATTTTTAAAAAGAAGAAAGGAGTTTAGCAAGTGCTGCAAAAAGCACCGCGCGCGCGCGCGCTCGTCGTGCGTAAAAGTCAGAGAGTTTGCCACTCACCAAGACAGCAAGAAGCACGCCAAAAGGAAAGCCATGCCTTTGAATTGGACTCGTTGACGACACAAGTGGAGAAATCCCAGCTGGTCATGCAAAGCAGCACATGCCATCGTCATGCGTGCGCGCCATGCTTTCTTTTCCCACAAATGTCAGCCGATCTTGTTGGACTTGCGAGGATTTGCTTGCAGGCGCGCGTCAGTCCGGTCCGGTCCGGCACCGCACGACTTGACTTGCTCTCTGGTGCGCGCGCACGCACGCACGAGCGCCTGCCTCAACCGCGCGGTTGAGAGACAAATAAAGAAAGCAAGAAATCACAAAACACTGAAGAGTTTTCAGAGTGGAGAGCATGGACGGACAGGCGGGGAGGCAGGGAAGAGGAAGAGGGTTGGGGGGTGCATTAAAAAAAAATGTTTAGATTGGTGGCGATCATTACAGTACCATAAACTATATGCTGGAGACAGTTAAAATTGTTGGTTTGCAAGTTATCATTACTGAGAGGTGGTTCTAATTTTTTTTTTTAAGCTACATGAGACTTCTTCTTTTTTTAAAGATGTTTCCTGGGATCACACGCGAGTGAAGCGGGGGGGGGGGGGGGGGTGATAAAGTTTTTATGTGTCCGACAGATCCTTTTGTTAAAACGACCATTCTTGGGCCAACCGATACAAATTGGTCATTCTGACCAATATAATGGTTAATCTGTGTTAGAGGCTGACCTTTAAAAAAAAATAATAAAAAAATAGTACGACTATATACCCACCTAAGTGGGGCGAAATTTGTTCTCCGCATTTGACCCATCCCCTGAGGGAGCGGTGAGCAGCAGCAGAGGCCGTGCTCAGGAATCATTTAGTGATCAAACACCCCAATTCCAACCCTTGATGCTGAGTGTCAAGCGGGGAGGCAAATGGGTCCCATTTTTATGGCTTTTGGTCTGACCCAGCCAGGGATTGGACCCACAACCTCCCAGTCTCTGGGGAGATACTCTACCACTAGGCCGCTGAGCTGGTCATGCCTAGTGATCTATCAAGATACATATTTCCATTTTTAAACACTATATAATCAATATATTGTAATCAATTATAACACTTATAATAATTAATAAATACATTTATACTACAGTAAATTGACACAATAAATATATTTTCAATTCATCTATCTAGGCTTACTTTCTATTGTAACCAATTTAATTGGTTGTTTGGCTAACCAATAAAATTGGTATGCCCGTAACCACCCGGAATGGTCAATGTCTGACCAATCAATTGGTTAATCAAGCCAATATGATCTTAACCTAGATTGGAAGTTTTTTTTAACCATTCCTTTTTTAGAGTGTAATGAGGCGGACCCGTGTTATGAAAACCAATGGTTAGAAGGTTCATAAATGCCTATGAGCATATGACTGCAATAGTTGATGTTTCTTTTTTTTGGTTACACTTAGCCTACTGCATGCGCTTGAATACATTCCGATGTGCAACTAAAATATATGATTTAGATTACGTGGTCGTGTTTTATATTTAGTACATAAAGCTGATTGCCACGCACTTTGACTTTGTAGCCTATTTGTGTGCATATTCAAATCTGACAATACTTAAATGTGCAAGAAGAAGAAAAGAAGTTTTGATTGATCAAACAGCAAGATGATGAAAATAGCCACACATGCAGTGTTGTGAAAAATACATGCAAGGAGGCAGAGAGGGAGAAATGTCGGCTGCTCTGATGATTACGTATATTTCCAAACAAGTCAATCTAATGAGAATGTGCTTCCTAACAGCAGTGAAGCACTGAAACTCAAAAGCACAACGCATTTGTTGAGTTTGAGGAAATATTTGTTTGAAAAATGTGTCCTGCTTGGTATTGTCCAAATGATGACGAGTCCTGAAGCTATACGTTGACACGAAAAGCCACCTGCCTGCATATGTACAGAGAAACACTTTGCATTCCCGTCCAATCCGCCTGAGTGGCTTTTAGCTTAAAGTATTGTCAACATTGTCAACACCCACACGCACGTTTTCGTCTTTGCTTTTTAGGCATTTGCACTCATGACAAGCACAATCCCTTCAAATGAACCATGCTTGTCTCTTTGCTTCCGCACGTTAACAGACGGCGTATTGAACTGCCCATATGGAACCAAGGTGTTGCTCTTCAAATGCATTGAAAGCAACATTAGTATATTTATACCTGCAAGAAATATGATTAAGGGAAACTCTAAAGATGAATAAATAAATAAATAAATAAAAACAACAGCAGCAGTGATGGCTCATCCACCAATTCCACAGATAAATATATAAAACAAGGTATATACAGTATTTATATATATATATATTTATATAAAATTATCGCATTAATCATGTATTGACGCAGATTAATCCCACATTAATTTTGACCGCAGATGATCCTTTAACCCGATAGCGGATGATTACGTTAAAGGTAGCACAAGTTGTGTTTGAGCAATAAACTTAACTACATGCATTAAAGTAAAGCATTTAATACATGTTTGTGTATGACATTCATATTATTTGGTCATGTCAAACTATTGGGGTCATTTTTCCCCCCATTTTAAATGATGTAAGTAAATAACTGATTAGAAAAAGAGGCCGTGTGCAGTGGATGAAAAATGGTTGAAGACGTCCTCATAACATTAAATGTCGAAAGAATTAACACATCACAGGTGCTCTTTAAATTTGGCAATCAAAAAATGTTGATAAAAAGCCTTTTTAATTAAAATTCAATAATTCTAAAATGTGATTAATCAGATTAAAAATTTTTATCATTTGATAGCTCTAACATACTGTATACCGGTCTATATATATATATGTGTGTGTGTATGTGTGTGTGTTATTTTTACAAATTATTGACCAATCCGAAGTGTTGAAAATGTTTCGCTCTCTTTGATTAAGTCATGTTAATGTTTGAACAAACGTGAGTTTTTTTGGGGGTGTCTTCTTGCAAAGTGAGTGTTTTGCAGGTACACGGTTTACACACAGCACTCTATCCACCCCCGAGTTTCACACCACTGTTGGTATTATTTTCCCTCGTCCGGATAATGTATTTCATGCCTGTATGCAACTTCATTTCACTTGAACTGAGCACATGAAATGGCACTTTGAATAGGTGAGGTGAGGCATATTGGACTCCGCCTCACATTTGTTGGTGTAACAAAGTCAAGTCGACTTGGCAACGCTACGGTGCGATTTTGGTGTTCCTATGTTTTGCTGCTAACTTCTTTACACTTGCTGGGCCGATAACGATGTGAATCAGCTTCGCATAACACGATACTTGTAAAACCATTAAGAATGCTTACATGTTTTAAAATGCAGTCTGGACAACTTGAACCTTCAATTTAATCCGATGAAAAATGTTCCATTTTGTGTGTTTTTCTGCTCATCATTCTGTAGGTGTAAATGGAACAAATATTTGACAGACACGACTGTTTGGCAGAATGTAGTCAACTACAAGCATTTCTGGTGAGCGTGGAGATGAGAGGCGACGTGATAATGATGGGATGCACCCCCCCCCCCCCCCCCCCATCCATGAGAACAATAGAAGAAGAGGCAATTCAATTATGTCCATTTGGGAAGTGTGAGATAAGGCCACTTGCTTGCTTGGGAATCAAAAGCATTTGAATTTGTTCATCATTGAAATAAAGGAAGGTTTAATTAAACACATCATGATATGCACTCGGCATGTTGATGCAACGCCAGCAGATTGTTTGCACACGCAAAAAAAAAATCACTGACATTGGGAGGATTCTCACTGCACAATCTGCATGTCCTTTTTTTTTATTGACTTGTGTGTGTGCTCAGGGACATGAATAAAAAATGTTGGAAGCCTGTAAAGTGAAAGAATCGCACAATGCCTGCTTTGTGCCCTTTCTCACATATTCGAAGTTGAAATTCATTTTTTGCAAACAGTGTGCAACATGTGTGCACATTTCTCATTCCTGACCACGGCTTCTATAAATACATGCCAGCTCCCATGTGGGATGGACCCACTGTACTTCATAAGTGTGGTTGCCATGGTAACACTTACAGTAGGAGAAACTTCCAATGTGTGTGTGCGCGTGTGTGTTTTTCTCTAAACTTTAAAGCGCTTGATTTGGTTTTGGTCGTCAAACAAAGGGCAGGAGGTTTGGCTATGGTTTTCAAAAGTGCTTTAAATACGGACTTGGGAAAAGGTTACAGGCTGTCACTACGATTGGACCAAAGTTGTCAGGTGGTATTTTGGGGAGGACAATCTGTCCGTTCGTGGACTATTCGCCGAATAACATCAGCGACCACAACAAAAAGTTTTTTTGTTTTTGAAATGGTATTTTAGTTGTGGCACAGCCTCTACATCAGTTGCCATGGCGACACAAGCACATCATAGCAAGAGCAAGTAAATGTTGATTTTCTTTTGACAAAATGACGCAAAGGAGAAGTGTGAAAGGGGCTTTTGGGGGCTTGTCTTCATGTGCCCTGTGATTGGCTGGCGGACATTTCAGGGTCCCACTTCTCGTCAAATTAGGACAAGCCAGGTGGAGAGAAAATTTGATGTTCCTGTAACGGTTATTACTTTAAAAAATATATTATTATTGTTATTATTATTAAATGAATTTTTGTGATGCTTTGTCAACTTGATCCTGCTTGTTGTCTGAGTGTGTTGAGCAAACTTGTGGACACGTGCGCATTTGATTTCATGAAAGCGGGAATGTGGAATGTGTTCTCTGTGACGTAGGAGAGCAAAATGCCAGGGCTGATTTTTTGTTTGTTTGTTTTTTTGTGCCGGCACTTCATTACGCTTGCTGCTCTCTTCTGGCTTTTAGGTCAGCTCGTCTGATCAATTTTTGAAAAATGAAACATGAAAAATGGCAAAATTGCCGCAGCATTCACTGTTGGAACTCGACTTGGGTCGATATTAGACTCTGACTGTATAATGATAGAAATCCAAAATATCGCAGCTTTAAAATTGCAGCTCAAAATAACATTTTATGAAATGTAATGTTAAAGAAAATATAGAATGTTTGGTAAAAAAATAAATAAAAAGAAGCGCATACCATGTAAAGTTTCAATAAATAGTTTTGTTTTGTTTGAAATTATCATACAGTGTCCCATCAACGAGTGAGTTATTTAAGAACACACTGGGCTACACATTTTGCCCTTGGGGCTAACTAGTACCTGTTGTCATCATTTTTAACATTCCTAATAGATTTAAGATGGATACACTAAGCTTGTTTGACCACAATTATTAATGTTTGTGTAGTACTACATGACGCTTCCTACTTAGGGTTGTTTGCTGTATTGCACTTGCAATCTGGGAAGCTTGCTTATCCCAAACAACAAGCACAATTATAATAGGTCTCTTTTGTGTCACAGCCCTTACGTCAGACTGTACCTGGTGAACGTGCGCAGTTGTTGGGTGCAGATGCAAATACACAAGAGTAATGTAGCTTATTAAAAATGTATGCAGTGTACAGGATATTTGCATAGGCAGGAAAACGCTTGCGGGAAAAAGTCATTACAGGAAAGCCTGGAGAAGTCGCGTTGCCACTTCTACGCCTGCCAATCCATTTTCCCTCTATCACACTTTTTGGAGAAAACTTTTCTCGCATGGATTCAGCTGACCTATAAATTTTTCACAGCGAGCGAGTGAAATGGAGAAAAAGAAAAAAGAAAAGAAAGGAGAGCGTGGAACCGCGTGCTGCCTCCTGCCAGCATGCAAAGAAGCTGCAAAGAACAGCACGAGCTGTTGTGCAAAATCAACAACAGCAGCAAGAATGTTGACTTTTGTGTGTGTGCGTCGTTGTTGCTCTTCCGCGTGTGCGCTTGCGTCTCCTCCAGTTTGATCCCACCTTCCAATCATCGCCCGCATCTTGGATCTTTTCTATAGAGCTTATCGTCATCCAAGTGAGGTAGGAAAGGGCCAAAGTAGCACGCGCGTCATGCTCTTTTCTCCCCTGCCTCCTCTCGAAAGACATCCCCCTTCCATGCGTATACTCGGGCAATGGATGCGTCTCATTTTTCCGTTACGTTGGAAAAACGTCACACCAAACAATTCAAGTTTCAATTGAAATTCTTCACAATAAGATAAATCATCAACTCAACATTTCCCACCATGAATGTGTCCTATAAGCTGTACAACACAATTCCTTTTAGGAATGTTCCATACCATTTTTTCCCCCTTCAGATCGATACCAGTAGGGGAGGGTGGGGTAATTTGTGCCAAGGGGCAAGTAGTTCCACCCCTGTTATTTAGAACACCATAGAATAAGTTGGTCAAGTGACCACATGTTCATCCATTTCGCTCATCCGGTAAAAAAGGGAGACACATGGCTTGGGAGGTTAAGCTAAAAAAAATATATTGTTTGCCCTCCAAAGTAAAATTTCTATAATTAAAGTTAAAATTTTGAAAACACTCGTTTTTGTGTCTTAGTAAGCTACATCATGAGTCTATATGGTCAGCAATGATGGTTCAAAACCGCTAAGGGATGCATTTATTTATTTATTTCAAAATGGTGGATTTGGGGTGATTTGTGCCAAAGGACCTGGGTTAGGGCACAACTTGCCCTAAATTATGATTATTTACTCTATTACTTTTTTTGTATTCTATTGTAGTTGTAAACAGTTTACTACATTTAATCACTAAAAGTATGTGCCATTCTTAATTTTGGACCAAAATTCATCAGGCCACCAGATACAAAAGGAAGGCAGACAGGGTTTTAAAGAGCAGTGAAAGAGGGAAAGACCATACGTCATGTTGGAAAGGAGATAAAAATATGCAGACCCCCCCCCCCCCCCAAAAAAAAAATAGGGATTAGGGGAAAAAATAGGATCAAGTGACAAATCTGGTTGTTCTGCTCACTTGGGTTCTGTGTCTTCAGAAGTAAAAAAAAGTAAAAAATAAAGTGAAAGCAAGAATTGTGACTGACCCACCTGAGAAGATGGAGTTGGAGAAGGCTTACAAATAAAGAGAAGATAAAAAGAATGAAAGAAGAAAAGGCCAAAGAAAAAACAAGTTTTTTTTCTCAAACATTTCATTGAAGATCCAAAGTGATTAATCACAGGAATGCACAACATTCTAAACTATATCAACATATTTTAGTTGGAGGCATTCCTGTAATCTCCTTGCATAAAAGACACTGAAGGTAAAAAAAAATTTGAGTAGTCACCAATACTATACCGATACCACAAGAACATTTGAGACATAAAATTTACCCCAAAACAATGACAAATAATTTTAAAGAAAGACCTGTTTATCCAATATAGCATTTCCCCCTTGAAAATTGCATGACATTAATGGTAATTTTTTTATTCTTCTATTTTGTACTTCCTCATGATAAATTGGAGGCCACCGTTGCGAGGACCAATACCTTGAAATACAGCCACACAGCCCAAAACCGATACCCGGTATCAGTACACGCCCATCCTTAATGAATTTGTAATAACTGTTTTCGAGAGGAGAAATTTAAATTAAGTGTTAAAATAATATGGAGACACCTTTACTATTCCAAATAGCAATCAGAGTTGACTCAAGACTTTCAGGCTTCTGCTAGTAAGCAATTTTATTAAAGGTTTATCAGAGTCCCTTTAAATGCTGACTCCCATGAGTTTGGTTCATTCTGGACAAGAGGGTGTGCACAATTATGCAAACACATTCCGTTCTCAAAAAGATACCAACAATTAAATTGCGATCACATTTATACATTTTGAAATTATTTCTTATAATAACAGCTGTATGGAGACTTTTTATATCCACTAATGTACAAAATGCCGAAAGCCCCATTCAAATGTGAATTTTTGGGAGTTTTATTTGAAGTGAACGGTGAGAGCACATGAGGAGATTCAGTTGAGAAGTCATGCAAGTGTGAGCCGAGTCTCCATGGTGACTGCAAATGGAAAAGTGGGGGGGTCAATGTTAAATTCAAGTCAGCCACCGGCGCGGCGGTTGTGCTGCTGTGCCGGCAAACGGAGTTGAACCAATCCAAAAAATCTAAACTAGTCAAGATGACACCTGGATGGCATTCGCTAGTAGCAAAACAATAATAATATATATATATATATATATATATATATATATATATATATATATATATATATATATATATATATATATATATATATATATATATATATATATATATATATATACATATATATATATATATATATGTCTGTCTTGCTAAAGTTTCAAGTTATTTTTTTATTCTTTTTTTAAGGCATGTTATTTCTGTAAGACACCCTTTTAGATGATGAGTGTCGAAATGCATAACATATCTTTGTTGTCTGCAGGGTGCAGACAGATCACGCGTCGCCATGGAAATCATCACGTCCGAATCCAGCCAGCTCTCCTGAAGAGAAGCTTTTTGGCAGACGCCCTCAAAAGGTGGTCCTGGTCCTTCCCAACCGTGTTCAAAGTTGGCACTCGAGGTAGGTGAGTAGCCGCAATGTGCTGACTGAAGGGCATGGCAACCTTGAAGCGGAAGCAGGTGGCGCCCCCTCTGGAGAAGAGAAGGCACAAATGTTGTGTGACAGGCGCGCTTTATCCCGCTTCAGCGCTCCAAAGCTGACATTATTCCTGGGACAGACTCTCAACAACCACGGGGAGTAAAAAAACAACAACACACACACACAAAAAAACGGCAGCAGCACACATCAAGGGCTCTTTTGAAGCTAAATGTAGCATATGTGCTAATTTCTCTTCTCAGGTGGACAATAATGGGAGGGGAGCAGCCGGTGAACATGGCCCACACTATTATGGATCTGGGATGAAAAATTCATGAGCGTAATTGCAGATGAAAGTACCCCCATCATCACTTCAGTCAATGCAGGAAAAAGGCGTATATTGATCTTTGAGCGCAAGAGGAATGGACGGAAGCCTGCTTTCACAACAAGAGCTCGACATTTGCATATGCAAAGTGACGTGAGGTCACAGCGTGAAGCCGGCAAATGGAACAAATTGATTCATTTACAAACACAAATTGAGTTGGATTTTGTATGCCAGAGAAAAAGAAATGACTAAATAGTTAATCCATTTCTTATTTGCTGAAATTGCAAACATCACATGACCAAACCCAGAAAACAGGTTAGCCATGACGGTTGTTACCTGAATCCTTATGGTGCGTTCGTGGAAGGTGGGAAGTCAGACTTTTCTGACCTACGACCAGGAAAAGAGCGTCCCTTTCCAACTGGGAAATACGAATTGCGACGTCACATTTAAAAAAAAGAAAAGGAAAAGAAGGACCCCGATTTCACCGACCAACCGATAAACACACAAACTGTGAATGGCAAAACATCATTTAAACATATTTATCTCCCTATTTATGATTACATTCATGTAATTATTTGAAATAAGAAACTTGATGTAACACAAGGTGATTTATATTGTGTTGACCAGAACAGCCATCTTGGTTGTTTACATTCACCTTGACCGCTTTGAGGTCGGAACTGGGACAATCCGACGTGCCCCCTTCCTGGAATGCAGCATTATGCTCGACAAGTGACAAAATGGCCGCCACATATTAAAAACGTAAACGTAATATGGATTTTGCTGCTTCATTGTTATTCCATGAATGCAATATTCTTGTCAAGAAAAAGTTTGACATGACTTCTGTTCCATAGACTCTGCATGGCAGTGTTGCCAAGTTGACGACTTTCGCGCTAAATCTGGCGACTTTTTTTGGGTTGTCAAAAAATGACTACCGACAAATCTAGCAACTTCTTCTGATGTTCTTTAGTTTTTTTTTTTTTTTTTAACTCACTTCCTCATGATAATATTGCTCTGTCCTGCATCACAATTGCATGCAAATGGCCAATTATGCAAATTAGGCGATGACATCATTTAGCGACTTTTAGAACAGCCAATAGCTACTTTCCTTACTGGGGAGTTGGCAACAATGGACTCTGGCATGGTCACCCCAAAAACTTCTTCAGGCCTTTCTTGCCTTTTTGTTTTGTTTTTGCCAGATCTTCATAAGATTCCTTTGATTTAGTTTTGAATTCCACTCACACTGGACATCAATTTGTAATTGTCATATTGTTCGAGTTCCAAAAATGCATGACAAGATTTGTCTTTCTTTCTATCATTTACTTACTAATCAATGAATATATTGATGGGCGGCTTTTCTGATGCATTCAACGCATCCTAAACAGTTTATTTCAAAATCATTTAATTTATGCGCCACGTTTTGCCGACAGACAGACGGCCTTGTTTACTGTGCACAGATTTTGTGCATGAAAAGATTTCAAGTAGCATTATGTAGGCTCACTGTTTTTTTTTTGTTTTTTTTAAACAGCTGAACTTTTCTGAATTCAACTTGGATGTATGGATAACATCTTGCCATAATAATTCCATGAAATGTAAATGCACGTGTACATGTTGACTAGGTTGAAATGTTGAGCTGAGGGGTGGTTTGAAAGTCAGTCAAGTGTGTGCGAGGATAGTGTGGCATGATGACAAACAGATAGTGGGCCCGGATTTTCACATTTCAAGTAGCGGTCAAAACGCAAACAAGGCAAGTCAACGTGCTTGACACAACCAAAATAAAACATTTACAAACAGAACAGCTGAAGACAAAGCAAAGGGAATACAAGTACATAGAAAAATCGAGTAACACTGAGTAGTGTTAAATATAACACGAGAAAAGTGTTTATATGTGTCCACACCAATGAGTGTAAATCTGGCACTTTTCAAAGTTTAATTTTTTTATTTTATTTTTTTACACTTAACCAGTGTTATTCTAACAGTGTAAAAATCTACACTGGTGAACACTGAGTAGTAGGGGTGTGCCAAAAAATCAATTCTCATAAGAATCACGATTCTCATTTAGTACGATTCAGAATCGATTTTACATGTCCCTAAATCGATTTTATTTAAATTATTTTATACTGTCTTCTAGGGGTGTTAGAAAAAATCGATTCGGCAATATATCGCGATATTACGAATCCATTTTTAAACATAAATTTGCTATGGGAATTTTCAACAAAAACGTCTTACTTAGGGTTAGGATTTATACATTAAGCATGGAAGAATGTTATATAAATGGAACATTAAGCCTTAATATTTGATTTCAGTGCTGAAACAGACTGCAACCAGAATTTTCAGATAAATACATTTTCATACAAATCTTACAGTGTACATGTACAAGTTTACTGATTAGTATTTTCTAAATTTGAGTTTAAAAAAATCGCAATAATCAATTTATAGATTGGTATCGGGATTAATCTGTATCGAATTGAATCGTGACATATGAATCGTGATATGAATCGAATCGCCAGGTACTAGGCAATTCACACCCCTACTGTCTTCCCCTTGTTTGTGTGTGCCTTTATTGGGAGCGCTGTTCATGTTGTACCCGATTTGGCCACTTAGGGGCAGTGTGGTTCCATGCGGTCTGATACACTGTTAAGCTGTAGCCACATTAGAGAGAAGAAGGAAAAAGTCACGATCAAGTTATTCCAATGAAAGGTTGTTTTTTTTGCAGCGTGGAGCCGTTCTTTTGAGTGATAAAAGTGCCGCGAGTAGCGCGCTAATTAGTATTAGCGAGACAGACTGGAGTAGATCATCACAATTCCTTGCACATCTATAGATTGAAGCAAAAATGATTGTCAATCAAAAATCGTTCCTGGGCGAAAATCGATTCTGAATCGAATCGCACACCCAAAAATCTGAATCGAATCGAAGAGATTCCCACCCCTACTGAGTAGTGTTGAAAGTACTCTACACTAGTGTCCGTGTTAAAAATTTAACTTAACTAACACTTCACTCTGGTAAAAATGACTTCATTGATATAGCGTTTTCCCGCCTCACAAGGCCCTCAAAGCGCTTTTGAGCACTGATGACACAGCATTAGGAGCAACTTGGGGGTTCAGAATGTTGCTCAAGGATACTTTGACACAGTTACACTGGCCTGGGATCAAACCCACACTCTGAGGGTCAGGAGATGACCATTCTACCACTGAGCTGGGTTTAATCGATAATCTTACTAATAATTTGAATGCTGTTTTGTTAAATGCCCTCGATACTGTTGCGCCATTAAGAATTCAAACTCGTCCGAAAAGGCCCACTCCTTGATTTACAGATGTAACCAAAACACTTAAACAATCATGTAGACAGCTTGAGCGCAAACGGCGTGCAACGAAACTTGAGGTCTTTCGTCAAGCATGGTGCGATTGCTTGCATAAATATAAGGAAGCTCTCGCTTTAGTAAAAACAAATTCTCTCTAAAATTATCGGTCTTAAAAAAATAAGAAAATAAATACTTATTTGATACAGTAGCAATGTTAACGCAGCAGCAGCTCCGCGCATTCAGCAAACGATTTTATGCCATTTTTTTACACAAAAGATCAAGTTTATTTTAAATGAGATTATGGGCTCTGTGCCTAAATCTCAGTTAAATCGCACAATTTCTGATGTTAATGACGACATCCTGGCTTAAAAAAAAAAACATTGCTTGAAAACGTTACACATCTGGTTAGTGCGGCGAAACAAACAACTTGCTTGCTTGACCCGCTTACTATTTTAGGACCTTCTGTTTTCAATATTATAAATGTATCACGTTCTACTGGCACTGTTCCAGTAGCTTTTAAAACTGCTGTTATTCAACCTCTACTTAAATGACCAAACCTTTACCGACTATCAACTTTACCGTTTACTGCAAAAATACTTTTAAAAGTGGTTGCGCAACAGCTGAATGATTACATGGCCGCTAACAATCAATATGAACCTTTTCAGTCAGGATTCTGGGCCGTTCACTTTACTGAGACAGCCCTTGCTAAAGTGACGAATGATCTTCTCCTAGTAATGAACTCCAATACCTCGTCAATATTATTATTACTTGATTTAAGCGCCGACTTCGACACGATTAAAACATCCTATTAGAACCTCTCCAAACATGTATTGGTATTTCAGCCTTAGCACTCTTCTTACCTCGTGCCGTGTAATCCATGGCAATGCGACCTCTGAGTTGTGTAACGTTACGTGTGGAGTCCCACAAGGGTCAGTACTTGGCCCTCTCTTGTTTTATATTGATATGAACTTACATGAACTTTCACTGTTATGCTGACGATACGCAATTATATTTGCCTCTACAAATAACGAATCCGCACAACTGCTGTAATCTGCAGGCGTGCCTCGCCGACATTAAACAATGGATGTCGTTTCATTTTTTGCTCCTTAACCCAGACAAAACCAAGATGTTGATTGTCGGTCCCGCCCGTTATCGGCATCTGTTTACGTATACTTTTTTAAACCTTGATAAATGTTTTATTAGCCAAGGTGACTCAATCAAAAAATCTCGACGTTATATTTGACCCAACTGTCTCTTTTCAAATGCATATTAAAAATATTACTAGAACTGCTTTTTTTCACCTTCGTAATATTGCTAAAATTCGTCCTATTTTGTCTGACGGTGATGCAGAAATTATAATTCATGCGTTTGTTACGTCTCGCTTCGACTACTGTAATCTATTACTCTCTGGTCTTCCCATGAAGTCTGCAGTTAGTACAAAATGCTGCAGCTAGACTTTTGACGCGGTCGAGAAAACTCGATTATATTACCCCGATGCTTGCCAACTTGCATTGGCTTCCGGTTTACTTGAGATGAGACTTCAAGGTTCTGTTACTTACATATAAAATATTACACGGCTTGGCGCCTTCGTATCTCGTCGATTTAATAGTATCGTATGTTCCGACACGAAACCTTCCTTCACAACACGCTTGTCTTTTGGTGATTCCAAGAGCTAAAAAGACGTCCGTGGGTTGTAGAGCGTTTTCGATTCGGGCGCCAGTGCTCTGGAATGCCCTACCCTCGGAGGTCGTTTAAATCACGTCTTAAGACTCATTTCTATATTCTTGCATTTGGTTGAATGATGTGTACCTGGCGACTGGCCACCAGTATTAAATTGAACGAGCCAAATTATTTTGGCGTAAAAAAATTAGAACACGTATTTATCAAACTTTACGATATGTGCTCCATTTCCCCATCAAGACTTTACATTTTGCCATATGGCATCCATTTTGGTTCAAGTTAGCAAATAGTTTGCATGTAGACAGCAAAATTCATCTTATTTGCATACATACAACATGAATTTGCGATACAGGATATGAACAAACATGTTTTGCGAATTTCCATGGGAATCCAACCAGCAACTTTATCTTGGGAGATCCCCCACGAGTGACAGTTGACTCCCACCACCCGCGATAGTCTGTCTGTGTCTGTCACAAGCCTCATCATCATCATCATCATCATCATCAGTCGTTGTAGTGCGGAGTGCGCATGCGCGCGGCATTGGAATTACCGCACTGGCAAGAAGAAGTTGTAGCAGCTCGTCTCGTCTTGTGTGGAAGGAGGCTGAGCGGGAAAAAAGACGCGAGCGAGCGCGAGCATGGCGGCGTTAAGGAGGAGAAGATACTGCTGCTGCTTTTGCTTTTGTGTGAGGGTCTTCCCCCTCGTAGTGGTCGTGGTGTGCGCACAAAGGTAAGCAAGCTCCATCCTATCTTCTTATCTTCTCTCTTCTCCTTTTTTTTTTTTTGTCTGCCGGACCAGCAGCGAGGGAGACTTTGCGCTCGCTGGAATGTTTTGTCACCTTCATCTGTTAATTTGTGCGCGTGCGTGTGTGTGTTTGTTTGTGTGTGTGCGTGTGTGCTGCTCCACAGCGTCGGTGTGAACGATCCGAGCAATATGCCTTTGGTGAAAGAGACGGTGGATCGCCTCTTGACAGGTTATGATATTCGTCTGAGGCCAGATTTCGGAGGTAAATGCAATCATGTGCAACTCATGTGCGCGTTCAAAACACATTCGCACGCACGCACGCACACACTCTCACACACTGCTCGTGCATGCATCCAAATGAACAACTTTCCCAATGTGTTGCTTTATTGCACGTATGATGTCATCATTCCGAGGCTGCACCCCAGTTGCCAATGATATTATTTATGATGATGATGATGATGATGATGATGATGATTGCATTTGGCAGGTGCGCCAGTGGGAGTGGGCATGAATATCGACATCGCCAGCATAGACATGGTGTCAGAAGTCAACATGGTAAGTTGTTCTCATACAGCCTGCAGGGCTAATGATGCTCGTGGGAGGGGGAGGGGGGATACCCTCCCAAATACAAATAAGGGGAAGCCCCACACTGTTTTTGTATTGTCATTTAAAAGGAACGCCTCGTTTGTGTTGACGATGTTTGTAACATGCGTGTAAGAAGTCTTTTTATTATTTATTTTTTTTTTTTTTGCGACTGCTACTCTACTCTGACCTCTGTGAGTGTTAAATGGATTGTGTGTCATGCTTGGTTTATAAATGCTGTTATTTTTCTTGGACTGGAAACACTGTCAGGAGTTGAAGTGTGCGATTTTGCTCCATACAAGTGCACCTCCTACTGTCGGCTTGCTGGAACTTCACCTTTTCTCCATGGAAGGTCACACATGTCGAGCTTTACATCATCATCATCATTTGCTACCCTATCTGTTGATTTGATTGATTTAAAAAAAAAAAGGTAAATATGAAAATGCCCCTTTCCTTGCTGTGACGTGATTTCAGCGCTGGCTGCGACATGACTCATATTTAATGTCATGTGGAATATTTTTGGCAGCAGCCGAAAACCCCTGAAGGCTTTTTTTTTTCCTCATGTTGTTATGTTTGTGCCTGCTTGAGTGGAGACGTGATGCGAAAAGCAGACGACGACGAGTCTATTTGCCACACGTGACACACGGATGTGAAATAAATTGTGCTGCCAGAGATGACCCACAAGTCAAAGACAATTATTATATAAGTGCCTTTTTTTTTTAATGACCTCAGCCTAATGATCAAATTCATACAAGCAATTGAAGCTAACTTTAATGTTGTATTATCACTTGACTGAGCACAAACAAGTACATTTTGCAAAGGCAAGTGGTGTTAATGTTTGTGGATGCAGCACAGTGTGAAATTGTGATAATCATAAAGCAGATTTTTGGCCTTGTTGGAAGCCAAATCAATTCCAGACGGCAGCACCGGAAGTCCTGTGGGCTAAAGCTTGTCCAATGTGTTAGCAAGTTGTCGTAATGTGTTCTTTCATTGGGGGATTCGCTTCAAATAAACACACAACACATTTGTTCATTGGGAATGCTTGTTATTAGGTAGTCAGTCCATTCCTGTTGCACTAATGCATCCCGAAGGACTCTTTATTGGACTCCACAGATTTTTCTTGGCAAAAGGCAGTAAGTCTAAGATGTAGAAATGCTCCATGTACATAAATTGGAACCTCGGAGGACAAACACAATCCGTTCGCCGCTGCGGCTGCAGGAAAGGATAGAAAAGTAAAAAAAAAAAATAATAATAAGTGTCTTCAACGATCATCATGATCTCAGTCAGTCAGGAATGAACAAAGAAAAGTGGATAGCACTTTCCACGAGACCGGTGAGTTGCCATGCAGAACGGCAAATGGTGTCGGAGGGAAGGTCATGCAGCGTGCATGCAAAGCCAGACACGCATACCGACGTCATGTTACCCGTTGGAAGCCGGCGGGCAGGTGGGCCGGCAGCTCAACGCCAAGCTGGAAGATTCTGCAAATGCTATTTGACAAAAGCTGAGCAAAGGAGATCCCGGATGGGCAGCATATGATTATGGATGTTGGCTGAAAGGCCAGATCAGATTATTGCTCGCCATAGAATCATAAAAGGGAAGCAAGGTTGTGGAGCCACTTACTGGCGGGCGCTGTCGTTTCTCATCCGCACATGAGAGCTTTCAAAGCCAAATTACGTCGGGTTTCATCTTGTTGACAGTGAGGCCCAATGTTGAAAGAAAAAAATCATCTGATTTGATTCTAAATAGGATTGATGATGGTATCATGACACAAGCTTCTTCAATCGGATTTCTGATTTCTGATTCTACACAATATTTTTTTTTTTTACAATATTGTGACTTTTTTTTTATATCGCCAACCTTCCCACAAAATCATGATATTTATCGTATCGTGATGTTTGGATATCGTTAAATCCCTAATATTTAATCGAGACAACTTTAAAATATAGTATTCAATTGAAACAAATAAAGATAATAACTTAGGTGAGGCCCAACTGCGAGCTGCCGCACTTTGTGGAGAACCCAAATGCAGGGTGGCAGGAGAACCACGGCAGGGATGCATGAAATACTGAACACAATTTATTTAACAAAAACACTAACAGGGGAACTGGGTAAAAATTATAAATAAACAAAACCAACAAAGTTCTGAAAAGACCAAAAATCTAAGTAACAACAAAACACAAGAGAGGTGACGGCGACAATGATCCAACAAAGACTGAACGAAACCAGGAAACGAAATACAAGCCAACTTCCGAGACAAGAGCGACACCTGGACAAGACACAAGTGGCTGGGGGAGATGATTGGATGACACAAGGGAACAGGATGACGAGTACAGGTGCAAACAAAACCTAACTAGCAAGACGGGACACAAAGCCAAAACAAACCTAAGCATGACATACACAAATCATAACACTTTGCGTGTCATCCTGAGATTTAAAAAAGCAAACACGCAAATAAAGCAACAAATGACATCATGAAATGATTGGATTGACAAAAGAAAATCCATTTCAAATGCAGGCCGAAGACGTCAAATTTTCTGGAATTCTTTTTTTTAATCACATAGCTCAGCCATATACATGCCTTGAATTAGCCTTTTAGCATATGCAGCATGATGCACGTAAAGCTGCAGATGTCTACTGAGGACGTTTACCTTGCCTGTGCCCCTCAAAGCCTCAACAACAACCCCCTACCCTTAAAAAAAAACTACCAAGCTAGTAGGTTAAGCTCATATTGACTTGATTAACCAATAGGGGCATACCAATTTTATAGGTTAGGCAAACAACCAATGACATTGGTTACAATAGAAAGTAGATCACTTTAAAATACATTTATCATATCAAGTTATTGTATTCTAAATGTATTAATTAATTAATATGTGATTACATTATATAGTGTTTAAAAATAGAAAAAAAAAATTCGGCGGGGGTAAATTTGACCAATCCGTTTTAAGGTTGTACAATTGAAACTAAGATGCAGCTTCTGCCAGAACTTTTCAGATGTAAAAACAACTTTTCTAGAATCTTAATTCATGTTGCATGACTTGAGTTAAAATGGAAAATAGTCACGTTCAAATATGCATTCAAATATTCCCAACAATTCTTAAAACACATTCACGGTCGCCGTTAGCACCTGAGACGAAGACCTTTGTCAAATCGTTTCACGTTGAAAATATTTGATAATCCTCCACTGATAATCTGTGTTGTGTGTGCCTCGTCCTCGTCTGTCCCTCTCCGAATGGACTTTTGCTCTCCGGGGCCACAAAGAAGGCTTGCAGATGCCCCAATTGACTCTAATAAATTGTATGTCGTCCGTTAAGCTGCACAGCTGCCAACTGCCTCAACTGTTGGAGGCGGGGCTGGACGACCACAACAGTCGCCGGTGAATTTGATTGGCCATCGGCAGCCAGATTTTTCTAAACCCATGTTCAGGCTCAATTGAATGATGGAAGTTTCTTTCAAACAGACATTTCCAAATTATTATTATTTTATTTTGGGTGGGGGGGGGGGTCTCAAGCACCCCTAATAATGATTATCTGACTGTATGTCCCTTTTGTGCGATTGACTTATCATCTACGACCCTAACGAGGACAAATAAAACGTTGATGGTTTGTGATTGCCACCTAGTTTGTAATTCCATCAGCCTAGTATTTTTTTTCTCTAATTGACACATGATGCAGTTCTGATAGAAGCCTACAGAGCAACAAGTGTGGCAGAAATTCTTGATTTCGTCAGAGGTTTTCTAATTCATCGTAGCTGATTTTGGACACATTGAAAAGCACACAATAGAAAGTGATAGCTGCCAAGTAGCTTATATATGTACGCTAAATTAGTTGTCTCTCTGCCTCCATGTAAATGACACTTTATTGGCTTTGCTGCGAGAAAGTTCATTATTCCTGCTGGAAGGAAGAGGGCAAATGAAATCCATGCACAAGTTTGCTTCCGACTGACTCCATGCAGTGCACAAGCTCTTCCAGCAGCTCCAAGGCTTGAATGTTAAGGAGTCGGTATTCAGTTGCTAGGGGCGGAGATGGGAAATATACTGTATGTCACTCAACTGGGTGGGGGCCGCCATGTTTATTATTAGGCCTCTTTGGAGAAGCTGCCATGAGGCTCCTCACTGCCTGTCGCTGGCGGCGAGAGGAAAGTGCGGGACAGGAAATTGAAAGCTGCTTGTTGTTGTTGGAGGCCTTTTTGAAGACACTGAAGTGGATGGATGATAGTGTAGCGTTGCTCAGATCGCATTTCTCTCCAGCAGGCTTGGCAAAATCGAAAACATACCTGGAAAGGGAGGCTTGTTTGACTTCTGACATGACTTTGACCAAAGGGATTCCTCAAGGTCAACAATGGCCTACTTGAGTTCTCTTGACACAATTCCCATTCAGATCTGCCAAAATCTGGCTTTTCAATACCATTTGTCTGCATATATCAACTACTGTGATAACCTTAGAGCTGGGAGTAGCTTTAAATGGATGATAGCCATAAAAGGGTTGCTGTTTGCAGTGGAGATATTCAAATCCAAATACTGATGTGTGCGCAAAGTTTCAGTTGCCGTCTAGGTTTAGGCCCTCAAAAAACGGCTTCAATTTTAATCGTAAACAGCGCAGCATCACGGTAACAGCGTGTTGAAAATCAGGATCAGATCATATTCCTTTAGGAGAGTTACTTAAAGTATCAAAAGGTCAAAAACGGCAAAGTAAATTCAACTTCCTGTTAGTTTTAGCATATTAGCGCCAAAAGACTTGTTTTGTTACGTCATGTTACAGAATTACCTCCCAATTTCCGTAGATCTATCTAAAACCTTGTGTGAAAGTAATATTGAAAGGCAAAATTTGATGATCAACGGCATGTTGAAAAAGTGTGGAGATGGTACAGTCCAAGTCAATCAGGTCTAGGCCAAAAATGGGCCAAAATTGGACATTTAAATCCTCATAGTTCCTGTACCTGTTAGGGTATGACTACCAAAATTGCCTTCTAATTTTTTTATAAGCCTCCGACCTTTTTATATTTTGTAATTTGTCACGACAATTTCCCCTCATGTTTAGGGTGTCAGAAATGTGATTCTTTGCAGGGAAGAAGAATAAACACTCTTTTTTTTTTAACCAGTTTTACTGGGTGACATTTTAGTTCTGGTCCTTGAAGCTAACAGACATCGAAAGCCAAAATGGCCCAACCATCCCAAATGTTGTCACATTTGCATTAAGTAAACAAATAGAAGAAGATGAAGATGGATGGACTACACTCATAAGAAGAAATGACATGAGAAAATAACGGGCAAAGAGAAGGTGGGAAGGGGTAGCGGGATAATAAAAGCGGGAAGAGAAAGCCTGAGAGGAAGGTCAGCCAGCGCTGGTGCTGAAATCAGATAGTGGAAGTGGCAAGCTGTAAAGAATAAAAGCAATTTGCATGGCCGCTCGGCTGAGCTTTTAGACGCCTTTTATTTAGCCCCTCACTCCAAAGACTCCATCCTCCTTAACAAGCTCCATTCCGCTCCTCGCAAATGGAAAAACAGGCTTCAAGGCTAAGAGGACGACAGAAATACACAAGCCAAATGCTCCTGGTTTTGGTCATGTCTGCCCACAGAGCTGCCACTTCTCCCCCAAACTCCAATATCAGCTCGGACCACCTCCCATTCCTCTTTCCTGTCTATTTGATCAATCGCCTGTCCTGCCGCCAAAGTAGTTTTCCACACAAGCAGGTTTCAATCAGCCCAAAAGGGCGCAGGTCACCTCCACTGGTGACCGATGGCCACCTGGATCAATTCAAGCCACCCAAGCTCCCAATTGTGGCTCAGAACTTGAAGTCCATCTTAGCCGACAAGAACAGCTTTGAGGAATCACCTGCCAAAATGAAGCAACAGTGGCCGATGAGCTATTAAAAAAGGAGAGCGACAAAATGGAAGAAATGAGCCATGTTGGAAATGTGACCTGATGTCTTTGCAACAAAAAAATCATCAACGCTGATGACTTACTTCCGATTTCAAACCAGCCTTTGCGTGTGAAAAGGACGTGATGAGCTCGTGAATGAACGCAATGGACTACGCTGATGGCATGTCTGACAATTGCCAAACGTGTATTTGCTCGTGTACTTTGTAGGGACTTATTGTGTTTGTCCCGGAGGAAATGAGTCAAAATGAGGCCAAAAGCGACAATGTAAGGCTTAGAGCGAGGACTGACTGAAAAAACACATCCCACATCCTGTCAATAACTTTCATATTCATTATTGCTATTGTTCCCAATCCAAGAGCGGCCATGTGGCAGGGGTCGGCAGACAGGCCTACTTGGAAGGCCAGAAGGTTATGTAAGTGTTCAGAAGGGGATCATTACTTGACAGTATTTTGGACTTCAACATATGGATTTTATTATTCTGATCATTAAATCATATTTTGCCAACAAAATGAATGGAAATGCCACTCATCTGTTTGCTTTTTTTCACAGGCATCAAAAAAAGGAAAGTTGATCACTTTTTATCATGTAACATAAGATCAAATATTTGGTTACTAAACCTGTGAATGCCATTTAAAGATGTAATGACAGAGTTTGCCAGCAGGTGGTGCATATCTCTAATACACATACAGCATTCATTGTCCGGTTAACATGGTGACGGAAAGAAACAATCTCCCGTTATGAAATATAATTATGAGAATATTTGTACTGCCCAAGCCTGACAGTTCGTACCGGCGGCATTTTCCTAAATTAGCGTCATTCTTCCTACGCGACTCTTACTTATTTTTGGCTTTGCATCCCTCCCACTCTCTGCTGGCGCAGTTGATGTAGTGCTGCTGCTCATTATCACTGTTATTATGACAGCCTGACTTGCAGCGTCACTGCAGTGGCTCCGCTCATTTCGAGCCTCCCACGACGAGACACACAATAGTCGTCTTTTAGGAAAGTTTGGCGCTGTCACCTTCACAGACGCCGTCCTACAAAGCCAGCCACAACTTCCTCAAGTATTTAAGGCTGCAATGTGGGGGGATGACAATGGGAAGATTTCAAAGCCACTCCAGTCCACAGTGATTGTCACTTGTCTAGATGAGATGAATGCAATTCTGTTTGTGCATTTTTAACTGGTAAAGATGTCCGTGCTTTCCCTCCACTGCCACCCTCCCTAAAACGAGACGGAAGGCGACATTTGTCGAAACTAACGTGCAAAATGCCGCATCGTCCAATCAGCAAGAAGGATTGTACAGCAAGTGCCTCCTTTCCCGAACAATCCGGCTTGCGAGGTTATCCGCATTCAGCAGATGATTAAAAAAGATGTGTGGGGCACTTAACATTGAACGTGTCTGCATTCTGGAGGACAGCCGTTCTCAAACTTTAAGTACAACCTCAAAAAAGACTTGCTTCTTCAAGTACGACCATAAACGAAGCAGCGGTGTTATTTGAGTACATTATTGGTACTCTCTAAAACTTGGGTAAAAAATAACTAAATTTGGCTCCAAAATCCACTACGTTAGTCTATTTGACCCAACTTTCTGCTTTGTTTTGTACAAAATACCTTTTGTGTGCGTGTGTTTATTTGACACTAAATATTTTATTGGGACAAAATGACCCAATTTTTTCAAATTACAAAATTTACACATTAGGTCGTTTTGTATTTTTTTTTTACCAACCTCCTTTGAGATTGTAAGATTATGTCAAGTTGAACATTAAAACGGGAGAAAAAAAATCCAGAATTTACAAACATTTAATTCAGAAATACTTACGGCGACCACTAGAGGGAGCCTTTGTACCATTGGTGGCAGAGCCATATATAGAAAGAGTTTGGCCAACTTGGTTTGAATGCTCACATGACATGCGGACGCCATCTTGTTACCCTGCTGAAAACTGAGTTGGCCAAACTCTCTCTATATGCGGCTCTGATTGGTGGTACACGGATAGTCACTGCTTCAGTTTCTCAGAAAATTGCCTTTTCTATTTATTTTCTACTCCTTTATTTTTGTATTAACTCATTCACCGCCATTGAAGGCTATAGACGTCAAAAATTCATTTGAACTATTTATTCAGTTTTTTAAACCTAGAATTTTTTTTTACTGTATATTTAGAACATATATAAAATTTGTGATTAATCATGAGTTAACTTGTGAAGTCATGTGATTAATTACAATTAAAAATGTTAATCGCCTGATGCCCCTAATAAAAAAAAAAGAAGAAAAGATTATTAAAAATTAGGGGTGTCAGACGATTAAAATTTGTAATTGTTATTAATCGCATGACTTCAATAGTTTTCAAATTTTATATATATTCTAAATGTACAATTAAAAAAATCTAGGTTTTCATACTCATACTGTTAACAAAAGTGAGGGGGGGGATGAAACTAATAGAAATAGTTTAAATAAATTTTTGACTTTTCTATAGCCGTCAATGGCAGTGAATGAGTAAAACAAACAAACATGGCTTTGCCTGTTGAAAATCTCTCCCAAAAGAAGAATTTGATTGTCTGACTAACTAATTTCTTTGTGGTAAAAAGCGTCTCTTGTTCGCCCACACGTGCTCACAATCCACAGCACGGCAGCGTGAGCTCTTACATAACCGTCGACTGCAAATTCAAGTCTTGTGAAAGCAGCACGTGCAGCACAGAAGTTTCTGCGAGTGGGAACAACAAAAAGACAAATTGTTTCGTATCAGATATTCTAGTCCAGTGACACCTCACACCTCAACCTTTTTACTGAAAATTGGTCTAATTACGCTGCCAAGCAACATAATGTCTCATTGGTTTTCCATACAAAATGTGTCTGATTGGAAGCGGATAAAAAGATGGCGCTGCTCTCCAAACTCCTCCGGGCGACATGCGAGTCCCAAAGGTGCCGCATACCAGGCACCTTGAAAAATGCATGTTCAACTTTCTTTGCCAGGAAGCGGCCATTTTAGTCATGGCAACAACAACAAAAAGTTCCTTGAGGAAGCAAGTTGATGTAATATCCAAAGTTACTTTTTCCTGAACGATTGTGGGGGCCGATGGTGTCCTAGATTTAGCATGATAGGAGATGAAAAAGGAATTCCTCATCAATTATTAACAGCTTTCGACGTTGCGTGTGTGTAGTGTCTACAAATACTTGATCGAAAATGGATTATCCATTTTCATAAAGGAGAGTATTATTATTATTCCCTCATTGTATAGCTTGGGTATGTGTTCAAATTCTTTTGTCCAATCAGATTTTAGCTTCTATACTAGCAACTCTCCCAAGGGTTTTGACAAATGAGTATTGCTGGCCATACGGGGCTGTTTGTTTAACCAATCCGATTTTGAATTCCTCCTCAATGACGTCAGCAATTCCCAGCAACACTCACAGGCATATTTTCTTTATCCTATGCGAAAAGACGACGAAACACGACCATCTTTCATCATCTAATCTTTTCCTTCCATGAAACTAGTGATGTTATATACCACTTTTCTTTTCATACCGATTCCACTATACAGGTAGTTAACTCTTGCGTAGTAACCCATACCGATGCTAGTCTCGCTAAAGTAACTCCATGCACTAACATGGGGAACATCAAGTCATCTGATTCCCGCCAATCTAAAATGTTTCAGTATTTACCGCGGCATTCCTCGACTAAACTTTGCCACCTTGTTTTGTTTTACTTTCTGCCACTGTGGAAAAACAATTTATCACCGCTTAATCACAAATCAATGTGTTGGTGTAGCACTGAGACCAAATAACCTTTTCATTCCCTGAAGCTCTTACAAATATTTATTTTCACGTTAGGTGACTTTTATTGTGACGGATCTTTCCTGCGCTGCATGTCGTCTGAAATTACAAGATGAAGCAAACTTAGCTGATGTGCACGTCTGCGTACTCTAAAGTGGATGTGATTTGGCAAGATTGACGAAGGAAAGTCAAAATTGGATATCAAAGCCTTGTGTTGGGCACGGTCGGAGTTCCGAAGGTCAGTATTGTAGAACAAGGCCTGTTTCGTGGTGTCTTCTCAAGCTCACGACGCTCGGCAAGCTCACGAAGCCAAAATCCTGCAGCCTGGTCGTGACAGTTCTTTTTCTTTTGTACTCGCGCTGTTGGGCTTGCATTTGAAGCAGGCTTCATCTAATATTGAAGGCCAGCGCGGTTGGGAAATGAAAGCCGGCCATGTAGAAGTATCACAGAGCAGCTGTGTAAAACTCTTACATTCCTGCTTGATTTCATGCATGTCTTTCGATCCTTCTTTTTCTCACGCCGCATCCTGGTTTTGTTCCCTGGCTTTTGCAGGACTACACCCTGACCATGTACTTCCAGCAGGCCTGGCGAGATAAGCGCTTGTCCTATTCGGAGATTCCGCTCAACCTGACCTTAGATAACCGCGTGGCTGACCAGCTGTGGGTGCCCGACACCTACTTCCTCAACGACAAGAAGTCTTTTGTCCACGGCGTGACTGTCAAGAACAGAATGATCCGACTGCACCCGGACGGCACCGTGCTCTACGGTCTGAGGTGAGCTTTTATATATATTGATAGTCGGCAGTTTCTCTCTTCTGGTCATGATCCCCTTAGACACATTTGAGCAAAGATATTGATGTGAGATGCCATGTTGCCCCTAAGCTAATAATAGAACGCTGGTGAAGTCACCTGACTCTTCAACCAGCAACTAAATGCTTCTTCAAATCCTTCTTCTTTTGTCAAGTCTTAAGAAAAATGCAGAAAACCTGATGACCAGACCAAGATTAACTAGAAAAAGCCTTTAGAAGAAAAATTAGAGTGAGCACAATTTATTGGTATGGTACAATTTTGCTGAATATCAAATATAGAATAATATCGCTAGTCAATCTGGTGACCGGTGGTTGTTATTGCTTTAGCTAATGCTAAATGTTATCGTGGTTGACAGTTCAGGCACTCACCCCTATCCAACCTTTTTTTGCTCTGTGCCGTTGTGCAGTTTTGAAAGTTCCCACATTGTAACAAAATATGCCACCAGAAAAGCTCAGCTTGACATTTACATTTCCCGTCATTCTTAGACAAGGAATCAGGACTTAGCTTTAGTTGCGGTATGAGGTGAACATGCCTGTTAGCGATGAGAACGCAAACGTGAATGTTAAAGTAAGTAGGATGCAAATTTATTTTTAATTGGTTTGTGTGATTGACATACACATGACCCAAAAGTGACACAGCCGGGACGGTATCTGTGTAAAAACGAGACAAAACAATGGAGTTGGCAAAATCCCCTGGGACTGTCCCGGTTAAAATGAGACATCTGCAGGTCACCCTTAGAAAAAGTCATTCGAAAAATAAGTTTCGAACTTGAGTGAAATCTGTTGAGCAGTATCAAAGCTTTGAATTAGGCCTTTTTCTTTTCTTTTTTCTTTTTTATCATTTCCTCATTTTGGTTTTGTTTTGTTTTGCTAGCAATTCTATTAATGAAGGAACAGACCAAGTGATTGCGAGACTAATACAACATCAACTTAGAAAATGAAGTCTGCAGCATTTTCAAAGTAATAAAACAAAGATGCACTTGCTTAATTAAAGCACAATTAAGGAATGAGTGGTAAATTGCAATGATGGTGTTTACATGAAGTTCTCCTTTGAACGAGCCTGTGAATGCACATGGTAATGAGTTGACTTTTCACATATGGAAATGGCATCGCAAACGTGATCTAGATGGAGCCAACGGACTGACTTTCAAGCTCATACTGTTGACGGTGCACTTCCCCAAGCGTACTCATCACTTCCTTTTGCAAAAGAGGCCTCAGACGACCAAACTCTATAAAAGCTTATTGAAAAGCGTAACATCTTAATGACTATTATGGCAATGCTGAGGGAGACTGCAATTAATGTTGAGGAGGCCTTCAGAGTCGCCCACTGTGCAGCTAAGCTCAACATTTGTTCTTCTGCAAGTGCTTCTACTATTTTTAGCACCAATTGAAATATATTTTCCTAACATTGCATTAGAAACAAAACGATTGTATGCAAATCCACTCAGCCGAGTCAGATAGTCATGAATCTGAGGGCACAACAAAAAAATACTCAAGGCAAACAATGGAAACAAACATAACGGAGCGGATTATGACAACAATGAGCATCAACTGACTACAACTTTAACTAAACAGAACAACACCACAAGTATAAAGAACAAGTTGGTTAACCCTGACGGAAGTGACGAAATCTCATTTCTGCAGCGAGGCCAGATTATGCTTAACTCAAACTCGTCCCCGTGATTTGTTGTGTGACCTACTGTACTGTTATCAGCCTCGGCCGGCAAAGCCGAATCCAATATGCAAATGGAATCTCCAAAATGGCTGGGATTTGCTTGGCTGTCAAAAGTCAGCATCAAATATGACTTTGGATGAAGCGGGGATTAGGACAAAATTTGGGAAAGAAATCCATCACCCTTGACACTCAATATCATGTAAGCAGCATGGCCGGAATTGGGTCAGGAGATCAGCCACCTGCTCTTACGACGACGTGTTTTCATTCAAACCTCCCAACGCACATTCCATCGTTAGCTATTGCTAATAAATACAGCAAATGATCTGCTTAATGGTGGCTGTAAAACTCCCTAACAAACGACATCATCATTACCACATTTGAACAAGCGAAATACAATGCATGTCAACGTCAATGAATTGAAGTCATTGTTGCATGACATTTCAAGACAAAAAAAGAAATCAAGTGCCTTGGGTAGGCTGTTGAGGCCATTTGCCAGTCGCTTGAATATGTGCCTTTGCATGGCATTAAAGGTGTGGTTTCAGTTTTATTACGTTAGTTGTTAACAGTTAGTGTTAGAAAATAGATGTTTTTATTCATTTACCATTAAGGCTTACAGAGCGATTATTTTTTATTTTTTTTTGCTTCAATATTAAATAAACAGCAGCTAATTTCTATTTTACATTTGTGTGACTGCTAAAAATTTACTTGAAATTATTTAATAATAATGATATTTGGATGGGGAAAATGTGTCTACAATAGCAATTGATAGCAACTGTTGATATGAATATTATATATGCAGGTCATATGCCATGTGATTTTTCATGAACAGAAATGTAATTGGATGTGTCAAGTCCATTGAAGCAGATAAAAAACAGCGAACAAACACATGATGAATATTCACATAGATTGACTGTGTTTGGCTGTCATTCAACTGCAAATTGATAGCAGAGTTTCATTAAGGCGGTTTGAAGGACAGCAGCACCAGAGGCGTTTTTATTATTATTTTTCATTTATTTTTTTATGGGCTCGACTTGCACAAACAATGCTCCGTTCTTGAAATCCACTGTCACGCTGCAAAGCAGGCCGCTCTGTTTCAAGGGAGTTTTATTTTTTCACATAAACTTTGCATTCCCCAATTTACATTATTTGGCCTATTTTGGAGAAATGAGACGTAAATTACAAGTAGTAAGAATGAGAAGGTGATAAATTGTAAGTATAAGCTTGACAGGAAATATCACATTGTTGCGCCTAATTCATCTTTGTGTTCTGAACAATTTATGAGGAGACTTTGATTTACACTCAAATTGCATCCACGGGGATTCGAGGCACAGTATTCAAATGAATAAATGACAGTAGCAAAGTGTGCAATTTGCTCAATAATGCATCTTGACCCACCGGCCTTTGGATTGGGGATTATCCATACACCAGCCAGCTAACTGTTCACATTTGATATCCAGAACGAGGTTTTGGTGTGCTGTTAGGAAGACTATTTATCAAAGTGAATCCACATGGGCTGAATGTGGCAAATGGCCTTAAGGGCGGGAGACGGCTCAACCGTGACTTGACCTTCCCAGTGAGCGAGGGCCACCATGTTGTTTTTTCAACATATGGAGCTCAGTTGGTGCTGACGTCTTCAGGCGGTCAGCAAGCAACCACAGGCCGAAATAACATGCATCATTTCATGGCTGCATTTACACCACCAGTGACCCAATTGCAATTTTTCTCTCCGTGGTGTCCATCTTGATTGTAATCCAGATTGGATTGGACAACTAAGAATTTAATGCCGTTGACAAATTCACCTTTATTTGTTTTTCTTTTCCTGTGGAACCTTTCCTTTGCCTCTGTACACCGCCCTTAAAATGCTACTAAAAGGTGCCCTTGTTAATAGGAAAATAGTACTTGCTGTCAAAGTTGTCTATAAATAAAATGGAGTTGAGAATGAAATATTGTTGCAGTGATACATCTTGATTTAAAATAAAATCCATATTTACACAGCAATAACCTTTCCCGTACCTGGGCCGTCTTCCCGAAGGCTCTTTGCACTCATTTGTACACGGCTGACTCCATCTACACACACCAGATTAGAGATTTGCCAGAAAGTAAGCAGCAATTTGCTCCTTGGTTAAACACTTGGCTGTGAGGAGTCACCAGTAGCAAATCCACACCGGTGGAAGAAATGCTGACAAAGACAAGAGACATGAAACTGAAAATCCGCCCAACCTTGTCTTGGCCAAGCATCGTTTATTTATCAGGGGCCGGCTGCGATGCACACTACAAATTAGTGTCTGTCGTTTGGAACACACATCTGGCCGTGAAAATCTCAGAAAATATGAAGTTTAGCGCCATCTTTCTACAAGATTTTGGAGTGGAAATTCTTCATTCAAAATTACGATGTAAGCCAAATTGAAATAAATACACATGCTGCTTAAGTCCTAATTACTAGATATATATATAAAACAATGAAATGTCAAACAGTATGTACGGCAGTAACTCAGCGCGCCTCCTTGTGACTTGTGACAGCTGTTCCAATTGTCGTATTTGGAGACCGTTCAACTGAGGAGCTCCTGTAGTGAATCACGCAGACTGAAAGTTTTCAACCATTGCTATTGGAAATAAAGACATAAACAAAGCGAAGATGCCGTTTCCCTAGTGATTGATACCGACTACCTGCTGACAATGGGTGACTGTAGCTTGGACCCGGACGAAGTTGCTCAATGGAGAGTAATGAATTGATACATAATACGTAGCCAGCCATCGAACGTAAAGATGTCCTGATCATGAAATATCCCGGTTAGGCAAAGAGGCCGACGAGGTGATTCTCTCGGTACTCGGACTTGTAATGAGCTTCTCCACTGGCGCATTGATGCGATTACCCAGCATTCCGTGCTGCTCAGTTGCAACTCAAACAAAGCCTGATGGACGACACAAAGTTTATCTAGTGACTCATGTTGTTATCATCATCATCATCCTACTCATCCGTGCCTTCACTGTGGAGGCTACTATGACAACAGGCATACACATTTCATCATATTACTCTTATGTCAATGCAGTAGAGCTGGTCTTCATCGTTATGTACCACAATCCTCTTTTTCCCAAGCTTTCATTCCAATCTATACTATCAAAGGCCATCCCACCTGAAATGAAAGCAGATTTATTGAGCTTTTCTTTTTTTTCCCATAGAGCCAAGGTCATATTCCTTTTTTTATTTTATTAATTTTAATTTTGTATGTGGGTGAGTATGTGTATGTGCGTGTGCGTGTGTGCGTGCGTGTGAGTGTGTATTCATTAGTTCATCTAAAACCTATTAAAAAATCCCATACCGTTCACCTTAACCGAACACTTCAGAATCCAGCCAGAGTCGTGAGGCCGTCAGGAGACCCGAGGAAGGACCAAAGAAAAGAAAGGAAAGTGAAATCCAGCACCGACTAGGCACCACCCACCGGGCCACCAACCAGAGTCCTTCACCAACCCCAGAAACATCTAAATTCCAACAAATCAGGGAGACCTCAAGAGACCAAAGGAGAGACTGAGGAAAGGAAGGAAGGACAGACGAAGCAGAGTGAGATCCACAGACACCAGCCTCCACCGATTCAACGACCAGAGGAAGAAGCAGATTGTGTCTGAGTTTCGATAGATGCTGGTGTGGTGGATCTGGCATGCATGAAAATCTCCACCAAAGAGGGGAGCCGTCGACACCTGCCAGGACAGAGCAAGCGCAACACCTCAGGGCCCCCCAGGCCACGGCAGCGCCAAGGGACGACCCCCGGGCCCCGCAGGGGCCACCGGCCGGAGAGCAAACCCAGGAACAGGAGCGCCCCCCCCACCCCAACACGGCCCGCGCCCCCAACGCAACGCAGCAGGACGGGGCACTGCAGGCCCGCCAGGTACCCCACCGGTCCACAGCCCCCGCTCCCCCCACGACCCCCCGCCCCCCATCCACCCCAACCCAGCCCCAGCCGCCCCCAGGCCCCCAAACCCCCAGACACTCCCCCACCCCCAGCACCCCCAAAACTGCGGCCCGCCCGAGGTGCCAGGAGGTCCACCGGAGCGGGGCGGGCACAACACCAATACACCCACCCGCCCGGCCCCCGGAGCCCCGAGACCCGGGCCATGGATGGAGCCCCCGGCCCAGGGGAGGGGGAGGAAGGCGGACGGGGGGGGGGGGAAGGGACGGGGGAAGGAGACGACAAGAAGGGCAAGGGGCAGCGGCATGGCCGCAGAGAGAGGGGGAGAGGAGGAGGAAGGGTGACGAGGGAGAAGGGACAGGGAGGCGGAGGACGGGCGGGGAGACGTGAGGGGGGGGGGGAGAAGCAGCAAGGGAGAGGAAGGAGGAGGGGAAGAGGGAACCACGGGTCCTATTCCTGATCCTTAGCAGACTGTGAGCTGTAGCTTAAAAGGAGGTTGCAGGACATGGCGTGGCTCAGTGGTAGAGTGGTTGTCTCCCATCCGTGATGTTTTGGGTTCGATCCTCTCCCCTGGTGAATATGTCGAAGTGTCCTTGAGCAAGGCACTGAACCTCCATTTGCTCCCAAGACCTGGCAGCAGCCGACCACTAGTGTATGAGTGTGTGCGTGTGTTCGTGCGTGCGTATGAATGGGTGAATATGAGGCTTTGTAAAGCACTTTGGGCACTATATGGTGTAGATAAAGCAGTCCATTTACCATTTAACCATATACAACAGTGGGATAAAACCCTAAATGAGATCAACTTTAATTGATAGACTTGTGACAAGGTTCCTAACCTAACCATCCCGCCAACGGCATCTCGGATCATTGCATTGAAGGGCCCAAGGTCAAATATGGCTGATCATGAATTCATTTGCAGGAGATTTGTGACATGTGTCTAACTGTAACCATACAAGAGTCAAGGGACCATCAAATTGATTTGAAATGTGTGTCTTTTAGACATTTCAAAGGTTTCAAACAAGGCAAGGATTCCGATCTGAGGATATTTGATTGCATGATATTCTGTTTCTGTTCCTGTTGTCAAATTGTGCCATTTGAGATTGAAATTCCAAACCGTCACTTGAACATCCAAAGTGATCCGATGGTTCGACAAACTGTTGTCCTGTGTGTGACTTTTCAGGATCACCACGACGGCCGCTTGTATGATGGACCTCAGAAGGTATCCACTGGATGAACAAAACTGCACATTGGAGATTGAGAGTTGTGAGTAGTTTTCTGTTTTTGATGCACGAAAGAGCAAAGGTTTAACTATAGAAGATTTTCAGCCACACTTGTCTTTCGAAACGGTATATCTTGAAGGACGCAATCAGAAATCTCAAAAAAAGAGTTTCACCTAGACTTGAGACCAGAATCACTTTGAACTGGACGGAATGCTTTTATTTGTTCCCGATGAATATGACACACTCATTCTTAACTTTGGTAACTTTGTAGATAGGAATGAAACAGGTCACGTGTAAGCAGCTGACCACGGATCTCCATTTGGAATGATTTCAATCAGAATGACAAAAAGGTCTCCATGAAAACGCGACTAGTGTTGCAAAAAGTGAAAGAAAAAGTCAAACAGTCACTACGTTTTATATTTGGGAATCTAGCACCTCCAGAGGAACAAAGCAGTACTGCACGAGGCATGATTCTACACAAGATTGCCCCGATGTTTTTTTGTTTTTTTCAAATTATTATTATTATTTTATTTTTTTCAAATTATAAAGTTTTACCACATAAACAATGTCTACACTCTGGACTGGTTAATGTAATTTTATATTATTTTTGTTGGGAGGGGAAAAAACAGTGCTTCTCTGTCAAAAATAACATTACTAAATGAGCCAACACATTTGGACGGTAGTAAATAGGGCAATATTATAAACTGTCTTGAACTGGAAAATCATTTTTGAAAAGATGCGAGTGCATTGAAATCGAATTGTTCCACTCTCAATTATATTGCGATACGCATTGAATTTGTTTTGTTTTGGCTTTTTTTGGTGAGTTATAGCTTAAAAGGAAGTGTCACATTTACAATACTGACAAGTGCATTCAAATGCATGTAAAATGTCAAGAAAAAAGTCATCTTACCATCTTCAACTGAGCCGTACCATATCCAATCGAATCGTCCAGCCCAATCAAATCAAGCCACTTACAAGTCCTTGAATAGTTTTGCATTGAAAAGCGTATAGAATCGTCTTCTGTGGAGAAATGCACACCACTTACTCACTACCTGTAGGAAACCAGCACACGAGGCCGACCATGTTGTGAGCGTCTTTGTGCAAGCGCCAGCAACTTACCAATGGATTGAAATGTGTTTGATGCCCTTCAATTGTGGGTCAGTGTGACAAGACAGGCCACAATCCGACATCATGAAGGTGTTTCCTGCTTTTAAAAAAATGTCACACTGACTCTGCCGGTACAGCAGCTTTTGAATAAATGATGAACACTCACTCATCCGCTTAATGTCAGAAAGTTTTCCTGCTTTTCCATTAGCCCCGCGCGGCCCGCTACCGCACTACACCGCACGGAACGACACAACTGTCCAAAGTTTGCACACCCGCAGTGTGTGTGGCTCTGCCATAACATTTCACGAATGGCAAGTTGCACCAACATTGCACCGCATTTACAATGTCATATGGACCACCATGGATGAAATATTGCGATCTTGATTTCATGACCAGCTCACGAAGCTATTTCTGAATGCAGAGTTCAGCCTCATTCATTTAACTGTATTCAAGTGAATGGGAACACATGACCAGGCGAGCCGTGTGCAATCGCAATTTTTTTTTACAAAGTTACAAATCTATCCGCAAGTACCTTTTAAATTGTATAATATAATTCAGTGTTGTTGTAAAACATTATAATATTTATTGTATATAGTGTATTTTTATGACATTGGCGAAGACCGGCTGGTGCCTCTTGCCTCGCTTATGTAAAATAAGAAGATGGGCGTGTGCCACGGCATTGCTTTCTGCGTTGCTGTCAGCCAATCAGATGACAATGATGACCCGGCCCGCTCAGCCCCACACGACCGGCGCTGCAGAACCACCTCCGAGATGGTTCTAGAACAGAGGTGGGCACCGAGGGCCGAAGTCCTGCAGGTTTTGCATGTTGCCCTTCTCCAACGCAGCTGATATAAGATCAGCTCATCAGCAAGCTCTGCATAAACCTGATAATGATGCCGTTGATTGGAATCAGCTTGTGTTGGAAGTGAGAAACGTCCAAAACCTGCTGGACTCTGGCCCTCGAGGACCGAGATTGCCCACCTCTGTTCTAGAAAGTGGTTCCGTTGTAACCGCTCGGCCGCGAAAAAGCTCCATGAAAACGCGAACGTCCGGCGACGAAAAATGCCGTTTCGGTGTGGAACCGGTCCAATGGAAAAGTCTTTGATTTGCTGGAGCGCACGTTTGAGATTGAAAATGGGAGAAGGTGATTTGCAAATTGCGGTCACTGTAACGATTGTGAAATACACACATCCGTGTTTTGTCTCTGCCCAGCGACAGACTGCTCTCCCATCAAAATTCAAATACTGTTTCATGGATGTGTTTCTACTAAGTAATAGTTATATTTTCTGCACCAACGACCCACATCATATGGAGGGAGCCACTCCTCTCACGCTCGCTCGCTCGAGTGCCTTACTTATTTATTTTCTTATCTTGAGATGTTCCAATGCCGCCCAGGCATGCAGCCAGCTCCATACGATGCATAAATATGAGAAATATTTAATTGGCCGGCAGAATTGACATTAAAGTCACTTTGAACTGCGCCGAATCAAAAGAGAATAACTTCAGCAGCACACCGAGGGAGGGCAGTTATTTGTGCAGGTGCTACATTTTGCATGTGTGTGCAAATGCAAACTGTTTATTAAACGTCTTGAGATGGGCGGGTGCGTTCACTTCTGCTAAATGGATGTTGCAGAGAGTCCAAAGCTGCAGCCAGGCATGAAGGAAGGACCATTTGAAAGCCAATTTATACATCAAATACCCGTCGACTGAAATGACTTTCCAAAGGATGTTTCCAAGTTTTGGTGCCAAAGAAAAGAAAATTAAAGTGGGCATTTGAAATGATCCTTTGCTGGAGGAGTCGGATCAAGCTGAATGCCTGAATAAGCTGTAGCAGAAATCAATTTCAAGTTATTAGTAAATGTTTAATTTCAAGTCTTGTCGTTATCTTGGGTGAAACGTGAACGAGTGAGTTAGAAAGAAAAATCGGACTTAGTGTACATCCGTTGAAAAAAAGCGTTTCATTTATCTTATCTGACGCCGACATCATCCTTTGACCATTAAAAGAAATCAACGGAGACGGCCTTTTATTGAGCTGATAAAAAATAAATCCTGCAGTCAGAAGCAGACATTCCCCGTTAAATAGCTCTTCTCGTCTATTGTTATCGCCGCCACAGATGGAATCAGCAAAAATTTCATTTCATTTTGGCCCGGCGGCCGGCGCTCTCTCACTCACACAGCTTTTGTGCTGCTATGAAATACGCATTCTTCCCCAGATGGGACACGCTTATATCTCGGCCAATTAGGCTTCATGGACTTCCTTTCCTTTTTTGTACCACTGACTGTCTGTTGATATCATGCAAATCACTGACTGAACAAAAGGTTTGGACTTTTAAGCTACATTCATACTGCAGGCAAATGCAATACAAATCGGAATTTTTTTATGTCAGTCTGAACGGCTTAATTCCAATTCCAAATCTGACCTGGATCAGATTCGGACACGTATCCGAATTTTTGCAATGCCGCCTCAGTCTGAATGGCCAGGTGGCATATATCCGACCTATACGTCATCAAAAGTCCAATACTCTAATAGACATATAGGGCACATAACACACTTTGGGGGGGTGGGGTAGGGTGGAAACATCGCCTTCACCCTATAACTCCCCTCCAATTTTAATGCACCACACAACTGTGGGGGGGGGGGGGGTGACATCGGTTGGGGACCGCGGTATAGAGCAGTGCTGCGGTCCCCTGTCCGTGTCCCCGCCGCGCACCCCCCCCCCTATTTTTTTTTTTTAATGCACCACATAAAAATAAAAAAAGTCCAATACTCTCACATATTCACTGTTTGCCCAAGTAATAATCCAACAGTATTGCTTTGGCGTCATCTTGGTGCCAATGTTGGTGTAGCTTAATTTCTACATCCCATCGCCATGTTGAATAGAAAAGTAGGGCCTTGTCGCCATCTTGTGGAATCTGTAGGCAATTACAAACCTTTGTCCTTCGCGTTTTGCATGCTGCGTAATGCGATTCTCAGCATTCACTTACATTTTCAGGAAGACTTTCAATTGACATATATTTCATAAACATTCAACAAGGAAAAAAAAGTTACTTAAGGACGTACATTTGTATACATTTAACAAGTAGTTCCTTTTGGTATGCCTTGCTTTTTTTCCCCTAATAACTAATTACTACAATCCCTCCTGTTCACAACTTTTGAGATGTACGGTTAACTGAAGCGAAAGCTGAAATGGAAACGCACACTTGAATGAGGAACAAAAGATGTCTGTGAGTGCGAGGGTGTTCAAAGCCGCCGATGACATGTCGGCTTGAATCATTCATTCCAACTAAATAGGTCGGTCAAGATTTCATGAAGGAGAGCGGGCAAGATGGAGGGAACAGTGGCGACGTAGAAACCTGTTTGCCACTTAACGAGAAAGGCACTCAGCAGACCTCCGCAAAAATTTTAACCTGGCTAAAAATCAGCTTCATTCAACTTATCATATGTATTTTATATGAAAAAACATAATAATAATAATAATAAATAAATGTATGAAGGACTGTTGCCAAATTTATATATATATAAAATAATCACATTATTTAGCATAGCAACGCACGCCCAAGTACCCGAAAAAAAATACAAATAAAATAATATCGTTAAACCGTACAATTGATCATGTACGTTGCTGTGAAATACAAATCTGTTTTTCACAAACAAGTCTCATTGCGGACAATCTTCCAGTACGCGCAAGAACGATTCATTGAATGGTGGTTGATTGTATTAGACCGCATATGTTTCAATGTTGTTTTTGCCATTTGAATAGTCAAGCACCCTCAGCATGCAATATAAGACGCAACTTTACATTTTATCTTTGCTTTTCAAAGTAGCAATTGTCCTCAGATGTAACTCAATGATTTATTGGCCACTTTGCAGCCCACGTACGTCTCTCTGGATTGGCCCAAATGAAAGCAAAAGAGGGAATACGTTTGCTTTAGATGAATATTAATAGACTCTTGTCCCTTTCAAGGATTTCTACTCGCTTCTAGAGATGAAAATGGATGCCTTGCTTGCTTATTTAATCATTCTTTCTTCGGCCATCAATAATTGAGTTGCACTTGGGACACAACATAATAGGCTGACTCCTATACGGTCCATGTGCACAGTAAAAGGACTTTCCTTGGTTACTATTCACAAGTAATGTTGTATGTTTAACGGCACTTCATTATTGATAGTCGGCCTTTTCCATAATTCAGGCCAAATGTAGCATCGAGCTTTGTTCAAGGAAGGCTCAAAGTTGAATGTTTAAAATCAGTTAACACGTGCAAAGCTAATTGTGCCAATACATTATTTAACTTCACAAAAAAAAAACGGATGACAAAATTCAGAGTGTGAAGAAACTCTGGTTGCAGTGAGCCACTTTCCCAATCACTCACAATGCGTCACCCAAAAAAAAAAAAAAAACCTTTCCCTAACCCTAAAAACTTGCTGAATTGAAACAATTTTGGTCAAATCGCTTGGAACCATGCAAAAAATATGAAAATAGCAAAATATTTGGAAATAAATATTCTTTGTTAAAGCACAGCATGGCACTTGTTACTTTCATTAATTATAGAAAATAAACTTGATGACAAGCGCATGCTCGATAAGCAAAGAGCTAACATTAGCTGATTAGTTCCTCAAACTTGGCAGCCACACTCATGGCAATAAAATTGTGTAAACATGCTGTTACCATCTTAACTATTTTTTTTTTTTTATGCTTTACGAGTATGTGGTATTGGCACTAGAGTCTGTGTGAATGAATATAAGATGACAGTTCAGTTGTCTGTTCACAAGAGTAAATAATGACTTCCTTTTGTTTATAATGGTATGAACTTAGAAGCTTTATTCTGTTAAAGTGGGGGTATTTCCTAAAATGTTAGGGTGACTAAACAATCCTCTTTTGCCCAGACATGTCCACTTGTTTTCACTCCATCCTATTTGGGCATCCGGAGGGGCTTTTATAAATTCCTGTTTTTCATGGCAGATGGAGTGCACGTGTTGTGAGTGTGACTGGTAGACTTTGCACCGCTTCCAAGTCCATCGCGAAAATGTACTTAATTTTTTTCAAAGAAAAAAAAAATAGGTCAGCTTTTTATGTACCTCACTTCCTGAGCTGTGTCAGTAGGCCAAAATGTTAGCTCACAGCACTCTCAAATCGGAGATGTGGCTTCAATCCCTCCATTAAAAAAAAAAAAAAAGGCAAGTCATTTTTTTCCAAAAAGTCACCAGTGGGAAAAATGCTTTTGTGAAACATTTTAAGACTTGGAATGATGACTTAGCGGGACCTTGTTGTTTCTTGTATCCTGTCTCAGATGGTTACACAACAGATGACATTGAGTTCTACTGGCGAGGGGGCAACAACGCTGTGACTGGTGTGGACAAGATTGAACTGCCACAGTTCTCCATTGTGGATCACAAGCTCATCTCTAAGAACGTAGTCTTCTCCACAGGTCAGGAGTCTCAATCGCAGGAATATCCAAAGAAGCCAAAAGCAGCGTTCACAACGACAAATTCTCATATCCCATTACCAAACTAATAATCGATTCATTCATCATTAATTTGCCCAACAGTCAAGTTTAATTTAATAACAACAGCTCTTAAATGGGATCGCTTTTATTTCATTGGATTGGAAAATAGCACCTCTGCTAATTGCTTGTAAAGATGAAAACATTGCAACTACAACATCATTTGGCTGAAAAAAATATTATTTAAAAGCAATAAACAAAAAGGACGTTGTTTGATACAATGAAATATTGATGTGTTTCCATATTCATGAGCGGCTGGTAAAAGCAGGCAATCACAAGTCCATTATTTCCGTATGAATGCACAAAATTTGACATTTTGAGTGTAACTGCGAGGACACCCTCTGAATTCAATTAGCTACAGAGGAAAGTGCGTTTAGCAGCATGTCAACGGCAGAAGTAACCCTTTAAAGAAATGCAAACATCAGCAAATGCTTGGCGCTTCTCCAGCACGAGTGTCAAGTTTACGACCAAGGAGATGCCAATGTCGTTTTATCCAATGAATAAGCCGCATGCACGTTTTGTCGTGTGACTTTCAACCTGCTGTCTGCCTTAACCAGTGAAGGAAATAGCAGACGGACTGGTCAGTGTTTTCCTGTGTACATTTTGTGCATTCAGCCCTTTTCTGTCTGTGAATTGCAAATTCCACGTGATTTTTCTTTTTGTTCCGTTGATATTTAACTCATTCACTGCCATTGACGGCTATAGACGTCAAAAATGCATTTGTACAATTTCTATTAGTTTGACATTTGTTTCCACTTTTGTTAACAAGAGTATGAAAACCTAGAATTTTTTTATTGTACATTTAGAACAGATATAAAATGTGTGATTAATCGTGAGTTAACTATTAAAGTCATGCGATTAATTACGATTAAAATTTTAATCGCCTGATGCTCCAAATTTGTAATCTTTTCTTTTTCTTTTTAATTCATTCACTGCCATTGACGGCTGTAAATGTCAAAAATTCATTTGAACTATGTCTATTAGTTTAACACTTTTTCCCACTTTTGTTAACAAGAGTATGAAAACCTAGAATTTTTTTATTGTACATTTAGAATAGATATAAAATGTGTGATTAATCGTGAGATAACTATTAAAGTCATGCGATTAATTACGATTACAAATTCTAATCGCCTGATGCCCATAATTTTTAATAATCTTTTTAAAAATATTTTCTTTAAAAAAAAAACAAGAATAAGAAGAAGAAGAAGAAAAGATTTTTAAAAATGAGGGGCGTCAGGTGATTACAATTTATTGTAACTAATCGCGTGACTTCACTCGTTAACTCACGATTAAAAACAAAAGATTATTAAAAAAATTAGGCGTCAATGGCAGTGAATGAGTTAATTTAGAGTCACCCTTTCGCAAAAACATCCAATGAAAACAACTCATCTCAAAATGTTGTTTTTAGTTTTTACCTGGAAAAGAAAACTGACTTCTTTGTGCTTTGGATTAGAAAATGAGCCCCCTACCTCTGGTTTATTCATATTTCTGTATTTTGAAGTAATATTTGAACAAATGCTGACCTCCAGTGAGTATTGTGAAGAAGTAAACATTTGAACTTGTTTGCACTGATTCCATGGATGTAATGACGAGGTTTGTTTATTTTTACGGCCAATTTGGAATGCTACCACTTGAATGTTGCGCATCCTCTTCAATAATTACTGCTTGTAATGTTTCCATTCAACACAAATGCCAAATTCAAATCTAGATTGACTCAACGGTGCTTTCTCGGCTTTCCCTTTTCCCGACTGTCTGTAGGTTCTTACCCCCGCCTGTCCTTAAGTTTTAAGCTGAAGCGAAATATTGGATACTTCATCCTGCAAACATACATGCCTTCAATCCTAATCACCATTCTCTCCTGGGTCTCCTTTTGGATCAACTATGACGCATCTGCTGCCAGAGTGGCTCTAGGTAAGTCACACACACACACACACACACACACACACACACACACACACACACACACACACACACACACACACACACACACAAAAAGCCAAAGAAAAAGTGTTTATCATATCGCTCTGCAATTTCAAGACATATGATGAATGCCAAAGAAAAACTTTATTTTCTTTAGAAAAACTCCAATCTCTTCAATACAGCCACATTTCAAAGTAGTCATTTCCGAAACAAGCGACATTCCGTTGGATAATGATGACAAAAAGGCGAGGAACTTGCCTGATCGCATTTTTCACTATTTTCCTCTGTGGGTGTCACAGAAGTGTCACTCACCCTAACCCCATTTTGTAAAGCCCAACATTGTTTGTTGCAAGCTGGCTGTCTTGTTTTGAGCCGACGCCATCCATCCATCCAGCCTCGTCCATCCTTCCAATTTGGCTGATTGAAGCTGCATTGAGTGATTCAGGGGTCGAGGGCATTCGCAGAATTTAATGGTAGTGGCTCATCATGGAGACGAGTCGGGATTCCATGTTTAACAGTCACAGACGTTTTTATGACCTTGTTTTAGGCTTGAAAACAGACTTCAATATAATAATGAGCTCATTTTTAGCAGAAGTATTTGGAGGATTTGAACATGTTCCAGAAGCTGTACGTCTATAAAAACGTACAGCGTGATAAGCCGTCTCATGCATCACTTTTTTGAAAGTCACACTACCAAAACTTTAAAAGCAAGAGCAATCTCATAAGCACCCCCGCAGCCTTTGAAAGCAGCTACATATTTTCTCAACAGGAGTTCTGGCCTAATGAACAAGACCAAGGTTGACGTTTGAATTAAAAATGTCAAAGTAGCTGCCTCCACGTGTACGATTTCAAGTTAGCGGGGGTAATAGTGTCTCGTAGATGAGAATACATTTAGCGTTACGACATGAGCACTGGCCAAAATCTTCCAGTGACTTCTTGATGAGACGTTAAGTCTTGGTTTCTTTTCCACCAGGCATTACCACGGTGCTGACCATGACGACCATCAACACCCACCTGCGAGAAACGCTTCCCAAGATCCCTTACGTCAAAGCCATTGACATGTACCTGATGGGTTGCTTCGTCTTTGTGTTTTTGGCCCTACTGGAGTACGCGCTGGTCAACTACATCTTCTTCGGACGGGGCCCTCAGCGGCAGAAGAGGGCCGCTGAGAAGACGGCCACAGCCAACAATGAAAAGATGAGAATGGATCCAAACAAGGTAGGGGGAGGTGTGGGGCGGGGGGGGGGGGGGGGTGGGGGGCAACAAGTCCGTTGAAAATGATTTCATCTGTGATATTTCAGCTCTCTCAGTTTTCTAGAACTGTCTTTGACTTTGTTCCCGTTTTTCTGTGCCCTATAGACCTAAACCTAAAATAGTCACTATAACACATGCCTATGATACAAATGACATGCAACATGTAATCATGTCAAATCAAGCCGGAGAATAAAATAAGAATCCTGTGTTGTAGCCACCTCCACAAAAGAAAACTGGATTGTTTAAGTAACCGTGGCGATTGCGTGCGCTCGCAGTGGCTGGTGGGCAACGTGGTGGGCCGAGATGACACTTTGTACGCCCGGATGAAGCAAAGGGATCTGGATGGTCATGACTCAATGTGGGAACCCATCTTCATGGACGACGCTGCCATCGGACTCGGCGAGCAAAAGAATAAGGTGACGCAAACCGCAAACTCATCATCTACAAGTGTGTCGCCCGCACTGACTCAAAGTTAAAGATATTTTCGGAGCCAAGCTTCTTGTGTTGGATGTCAGTTTGAAAACTACCCACGTGACACTTGCAGCAAAAGGGGGAATAAGAATTTGCAGTGTTAAAAATCATCACGGTCTGACGAATGACGAAAATGTCTGCTAAATGTAACTGATGTGAAGTTTTGTTTTTCGGAATGAGCAATCAATTAAAAGTCAAAAACAGGTGAGGTTGATCACAAATGTTGTGCGTCACTTCTGAATCCTCTCAAATGCTTGAGGTCCCTTTGCTCACATTTCCATACACAACAAACAAAAAAGAATCAACATCCTTCCTACTGAACACAAAAAATAGTCCATTTGGAATCGCTACTGCCACCTGTGGCCGAAAAATGAAACTGCACACTCCCTTCTTCGCGTACACAATGCGCACGTGACATCACATCCGCAGACAGAGGGTGGGAAATTGGAACCCGAATCTTGTTTGAAAACTATTGGCCAGAGGAGTTGCCATTATGCACAGCTAAGGTGTTCATCTACTAATTCAAAAATGTTACGTCAAAGGAAAGATATTTGTGGGCAAATTGTTACAAAGCTTTTATGTTTAAGTTTCTTTCCTTTACGTTTGGACACAATTTGCCCATGTTGCACATATTGCTAAGACGAGGGTGACCGGGCGTCCCGTTAACCGGGAAACCAGGACTGTACCGTTGAGTCTTGTGTCCCGAGTCCCGACGGATTTCGCCAACCTCATTGTTTTTTCCTGCTTTTTCCGGTCAGACCCAACACAAGTGGAGCAGTCAAATGTGATTTTTAGCCAAATGGTAGTTTTCCCATTTTGAAAATCTGCTAAAACTCAAGTCATGAAAAGGTTTGATGACTGTTACGTTGATAGGCCGTGACACAAGTTTTGTCTCGATCAGATGGACCCCCATGAAAACATCTTGCTGAGTACTTTGGATATCAAGAACGACATGGGGATCTCCGAGCTGGCTTTGGGTCTTAACGACCCGCGGAACACCATGCTGACGTACGACAGCTCCACCCTGCAGTACCGCAAAGCGGGACTGGCCCGCCACAACTTTGGCCGCAACACGTTGGAGCGCCACATGACTCAGAAGAAGAGTCGACTACGCAGGCGCACCTCGCAGCTCAAGATCAACATTCCAGACTTGACGGACGTCAACTCCATAGACAAATGGTCGCGCATGATCTTCCCAACCGTCTTCTCCTTTTTCAACATCATCTACTGGCTGTATTATGTCAATTAGCAAACATTGAGCAGCTCAATTCTTCTTTCTATTTATTTTATTTTGTGTGGCATGGAGCGACATACTCCGCATCATCTTTCAATATCACCTTTGCTGACTTACTGTACACATAAAAAAAAAAAAACTTACAGAAGGGAGATGAACATAAACGGTGCCTGTTCTTAAGTCATTTACGCATTTTGTGATTTGTTTTTCATATAATGTACATAAATATACATATATATATTTTTTGTATTATTTTCAGTTATTGCCAAATGTTACATACAAGTGTTGATTTGTTGTTTTACTATTTACATAGTTTAAAAACTAGTGACGTTATAAGAGATGTAAAACATTATTTCATAAAATTATTATTTATTGACACCTCATTTAGATCCGATTGATCTCCCCTAAAATAATCAAAATTGTTTTCCATGAAGCAGTACTGTGAAAATGGTACCAAGTTATTTCATGTTTTAACTTATAAAAGCACAATTATCAGCCAATTACACTTTTTTTATGCTGGATGACTTTCCCAATCAGTAAGAAAAAAAAATCACCAGGTGTGTGCTTTTTTTCTCTCTCTCCATTTAGTTTGAAAAGTGAAAACATTTTCCACACACAATCTTAAAAGCCATAAAGGCTGCACCGTTGTTCTACTGCTGGTGCTTGTACAGCTTATAAAATGTACTGACTTACACTACATAGCGTTGACATTTCAACTTTTCGAATGAAATGATATCACACAGTATTGAATACTTGGAAAACGTATTTTCTTTCTTGATCAAAATGTTCTTGTAGGCTATAGTAGGAGAGATCTCATAATGAAAATGGATCAAATCTCAAAACACGCTGTAATTCTCTTTATTCAACGCGTTCCTTTTACCAGTATATTGAAGACCTGAATCGCATAACCATAAATGTTTTATATATATATATATATCATTCTAAATCAGTTTTGAGATCATGTTCCCATTTCAGTTTGTAAATACGCGGTTATATAACTGCTGTAAGTCAACACACAAAATAAGCTTTCTACAGAAGTGAACAAAATGATATTTTCACCACCATTCATTTATACTGTAACATACATCAATGGAACCTTAAACGATGTACATAATCTGACGGTGTCACCTGATTGCATATTGTTGCCATTGCTTGTGCTGCTTTTTGTTTTGTTGCCAAAATTGAAGAGATAAATTCTGAACGTAGCAGTCCACACACGATTAGTAGGTTCGCCAAGAGAACGTTTGGCCAACTTTTTAAATTCAATAGTCGCAAATGTGAGCCCGAAAAAGGAATCATCTCAGGTCAACAAAATGTACATAAAATCACTTTTTGACATGAAATGTCACAAACAGGTTTCCCATGTACGAGTACGAGATGAAATTGTAATGTCACATTGTTTTACTCTACACTAACATTTTATGTGCCATTGACAAATATAAATATATCTTTATGAAAAATAGAGCCACACAGGAAAAAAGAGCTATTCTCTAAAACGCAATTCAAAGTTGTGAATAATAAATAAAAAAAAGATGAATGAAATGATTTTTATGAAAATAACGCTAGACCAAAAATGACATTTGAAAACGAATGGGTTAATGTGATGATGCAAACATTTCCTGCTATCAAGAAAAATGATTCATATTCTTATCAAATGACAATTTTTCCTTCAATTTAATTTGACATTGATTTTGTTTTCGATTTCTTTGTAATTCTTAGTGTATGCAGAGCAACAATGTGTATTTACACTGTCAAGTCAAGTCATTTTTATTCATATAGCGCTTGTGTGCCATAGGTGTGTATTGGCAACATTTTTTTTTCACTGGCAAGTGGCATGTAAGGTCGACTTCATATGTTCTACACTTTAATATGTCTTTGTATTTCACAGCATTTTTCTTTCATATATTTTTGTACTTGTGTAAAGAAGAAAAGAAAAAAAGCGCAAAGACTGCTCTTTAGCAAAACCTTGTAAATCCAAATTTCACATATTTATACTATATACGAAATGACTCTAGTGTACTCTACAGTACTTTTTGTAGGGCTGTGCAATCTGAACATGTATGCTCTTGAAAGTCTTTCAGATCCGCTTGTACAACGTTGGGAGCTTGTTGGTGGTTGCGAATTGGATGCGATTGCAAATGGCTCTTGTGAAAATGTTTTGAGAAAGGCCATGGTAACATGCTTAAAGCCTAACTGACTCATCTTGGTGACAGTGTACCTTTGCACACACTCACAGAAGAAGCCTTAGACTCGTGCTGCCCGGGACTTTTAATGGGAGCGGCGTCAATCCTTCTTACCTTGTCAACAAATGTGCCCCTCACCAGAACATTCCCAGGAACCTCTCAAAGATACGCCCTGGAAAAGCCAATGTCTGTCTTTACAATGGAAACCCATGGAAATGATACGTCATCAATAAATACTCCAATACCGTTTACAGTTCCACACTGCGGATTCTTTTGAATTTTGGCAAACAGAAGACCAGCCGGACAGGATGTTATGGATGCTAACAGGTTGATCATTTAACTGGCGTCGGGATGAAACCTCATACACAGACACAATTTGGCTTTTCTTTTCTTTTGTAAGAAACGCTGTTTTGTAGAAATAAATCCATGCTCTCTCAAAAGTCAGAGGAAACCCATTAGTCGTTCTTGCACATTAGTTCACAAGAAACTTCAAACCTTCTGGCGAAGACCATTGGTTTTAGTGGCTGACTCCATTTCCAACCTTCCAACTTGCCTACAGACTGAAAAATGTATTTTTAGTCATCACAGCCACAGCACTTGGCTAATGCTCTAAAAGAATGGTTCTTTATGCGACATTTCGAAGCGTCTTGTCAAAGAAAGTGGGGCGGGCGCACAGCCGGTTTATTTGTAACATTTCTTCGACAACGGCAGCGCTCGGGTTCGGCCGCATCTTCATCTCGTTTAACATGTTTAGGAATCGCACATACTGGCGCACCTGACAATTTGGTGGCTGAAACTAGACTCAACTTTACACCCGCTGAAAGCAGTTCTAAGTTATGACTCTAATTTTGCCCAAATGGCAATTGCCGGTTTTCCGAAAACCCTGAAACTGGTCCTACGTGCCACGGGAGCACATCTAGTGCTGGAATGTTTTCAGCAAATGTGTAGTTTAACAAGAGTGCAAGTGTAAACATGGTAAGGGTGATGTAGTCAGTGATGGGCGGACAGTCGGACACGATGTGCTAATGGGCGTGGACGCTTTTTTTCAGCGTTGATCCCGTGGCCTTCTTTCTCACTATGTTGTCTTTCTGCTCGTCACTTTGAAACGTGTGTGTTACAATATGCATGCCGTTTTCTGCCTGCTAGAAGAAAAAGTCAAGTTTCTCCAGCCTTTTTCTCTCTACAATCGCAACAAAGGGACAAAAAGTTTTTGTTAACGAGTGTGTGTGTGTGTGTGTGTTCCCTTCTTTATCTTTTCATGTGTGTCTTCTCTTTCACTGGCAAATCCTTTTGACTATTGTTTTGTTCTCGCCTGGCTGTCTTTTCTGTTTCATCACATTTTGATTCCAATCTTAGCAGTTTTGAAGTCTCCGTGCCACGCCACGTGTGTCACATGATGAAGGGGAAATCCAGCAGCTGCTGGCTACAACAATATTAAACAAACATCTCGTCCATGAATAGGATTCTTTTATGACTTTTTTTAATACAAAACAAAGCTTTACTATACTATACATAAAAAAATTAATAAAACTCACTATTCATCACAGCTTTGTAATAATGATAATGATAATAATAATAATAATAATAATAATAATAATAATAATAATAATAATAATAATAATAATAATAATAATAATAATAATAATAATAATAGAAGCCTTACATGGCTTTATTTTGACTTGACTTGAGCACATAAAAGTAGTGGCGGACGCAGCGGTGAATGACATTATCACTTAGCAGCATGCGAGTAACATGTGCGAAGGAAGAGAGGCCCTGCCATGTGATGGCCACCTTGCTACATGACTGGTGGTACGACAGTGGGCCCAAACTGTTTAAGAATACATGTATCGATAATAACAGAAATTTTAAAAAGAAAAAGAAAAAGAGAGCAAGAGAATAACAACAGGCTGGACGGTCCATCTGTCAAAGCTGATGAGTCGCTTTTAGTGCTAAAATAGTGAGTGTCGAAAATACTGTACTGCTACAGGAAACAAATAGATATTGATATACAGTCATTAAAATTATTATTTTTTTGCATGATCATAGTTTTTAAAGTAGATAATTCACATTTTTTTATGTTTGGTAAATTCATTTTGTGTAATACTGAAGTGACGCACCAAATATCACTGAAATCAAGATTTGTACTTTTGTTACTGACTGCGGATCTGATTCCATATTGTGATCAAAAGTTTGTTTCCTTGGTTTTTACCGACGATACACAAGTTCTCCAAATACATTACAACATTTCATCGCAAGCTGTTCACATCTGTGGAAAATGTCATCCTTCATCAGAGGCCGCAGGTCCGTGCCGACCATCACCTCTGTACTCACTGCCATCACGCCCGCGGCCATCATTGCGTTTTGATGGCTCACCATTATCGCTTATATGGCGATAGCGGCCTCAGCCAGACGTGCCCGACACTGCGATGAGCACAATTCCGTCTGGAGAGCGCGCTAATCATCACTTGGCAAGAACCAAAGAGCAATCTCCTGATTGCTGTTTTTGTTTGTGTGCAAACACACATTCGCCTTTATGATTTTATTCTTCGGTTTCAAAAACTGCTATTATGTCCAGGAAAGCATTCAAACAAAGAACATTAAAATGGCTGAAATAGCCTTGTGTTATTGTTTGTGGCTTTCCCTTAAGCAGGCAGAGGGAACTAATCAAGAACAAACACCATACTGAAGTTATTCCATACTCGCATGTGATGCTTATTTTTAAATTGATATGTGCAGATTGTTTAAATTGTGTTTTGCTAGTCAAAGAGTACTGTCGCACATTTTGGTCTGACAAATCAATATGGGACAAATTTGAAATCTGATTGGTTAAAGAAACTGTCCCATAGAGTTAAAGTTAAATCGGCCAGCACAGGCATCGGGCAGATTAGCTTGACATGACAACACAAAAGGCTCAAATCTGATTGGACAAACAATTCTTACATCCACAATCAACACATACTCGAAGCAGTGCAGCCAAGAGAAACCCTACAAAACAAAGAGAATGGACTTTTGGGAATGGAACCAATGTTGTTAAGTTAGACCAGTGCTGGTACGGTTTAGGCCGGAAAAGAAAGCCTTGCTGGCTCTGATTGGCCAGCGCGGATCTGAAGTCATGCCGCAAATATGACACGGCGATGACCCACAAGGGGGAGACAGTCATCAGGAACCTGTACCTTTAATGGAGGGGAGTGAAAGGGACATGTTTCTGGGTTGAAAGGGAAAGACATGAAAGGGTTGAAAGGGAGTAGCTTGCTGTAAAAACAGTCCATTTTGTGCTGAGGGCATGACTTGCCTTCAGCTCCTCATCTCATCATTTGATGTGCACAACACTCCACCATGTTTATGGTTCGTATGGAAGCGTTCACTCTACCCTACAGTCTGCTCCATACGCACCCAACGACCAAGTCACAAATGGTAGGATGTAATACAGTAAATACTCTCCCTTTACCACAATCAAAACCGGTACAATCATGTCTCCTCGGGAAGTGGCCTGCTAAAACCTACGGCTCAACAAACTCCCGTTCTTGTCATTTTTACAGAAGGTTTTTTTTTTGTTGTAGTTTGTCTCATTAGCAGTGGCAATGCTGAGGCTATGCTACAAAAGTCAACAATAAAAATAAAAGACGCACAGACATGTTCTGCTAATTTGACTGAAAATGAATGTAGGTTGCAAGAAAATATCTTCATGGCCAAAGCAGTACACAAAATGACATTTTTCTTATCTTCCGTCAGTCAAAAATGAAGACTGCAAGTCCAACTAATCGAGCACGAGGGGCAGACAGTAGTTCAAAAGACAAAACCAACTGTCACAACCTTTTGCTGCTTTCATATATCCCGTTTGAAGGCGTACGGTGTAAACGTCATATTTGTAACGCTGTTCTTTTATTCTCCGACAAACGTAGCTACAGCTCAGATCGCACGGCAGATGGGAAAAGCATTGCGGCAAAGTCTTTCATGTAGAAGCAAGACAAAAGCCTCCCGCCTCGACTCCAGCAATTGGAAAAGCATGTTGTGTTTGTTGGTTGGGATGCCACGGGAGTCTGAAATGAGGGTGGAAAGCTTTCAACAAGACACGCTGCTTCACAGTAAATCCCCTGCCTGAATTGTCAGAAAATTGAATCAGAGCCAACAGTTGCCGGTTAGCGGCGGAATATTGCGAAAGCGCGACGGCATTTAAAATGCAAAGGACCATCGTTGCAGTTCTCTGAGGGCCAAGGTGGAGAGTTACTTAAGGGATCTCTGGGTTTTAATGGGATCTGTCATATCCATGGCCCGTTGTTTATGTATGCGCTGGAATTCACGCCGACAGCAACAGACTTCCTGGAAGCGTGTTATTGTCGAGTTGTAGTCAGAACAAAATACTCATTCACAATTCTACATGTCAAAAGGTACAAAAATCAACTGTATGGAGAGTGAATGCTGATGTTTTTGGTAAAGTTCTGATGAATTCGGATGACATCACAGCACTTCTGACAGGGTCTCATTTGGGATTGTCGCTAAGTTTTAATGGAGCAAAAGGTGACTTTCTCCTTCTTCAATGTGGTCCTGATTTCTAGATCACTTCATTTAATGGACGCTAAATCAAACGCCCCGTGTGCAGACTTCCTCCTGTGATTTGTACAAGACTGCAAGATTTACATTTAGCCCAGTCCAATTCTACGTCTTCCTTTGTTGGCACTTCAGCACTATCTCTTGTGCTTGAAAGATTTGAAGTCAGTGCTGGTGTGTCCTTGCATTTAAACTCAGCTTAATTAGAATCACCCTGCAGGGCTTTTTTTTTTTTTACTACATTAGCATATTTCCTATGGAAAACAAATAGTATTTCTTAGCCAGATAAAGTTTGTGGACAAAAGTATATTGGGCATATTTGTCTTTACCTTAACATCTCAGTTGCAAAATCTACAATATTACTGTGAACTCCTGCTAATACACGATGAATAAAAGTCGGACATTTGACAATTTCCACTCACTAAAACCTAGCTCTTGAAAGATTAGTATTTACTTGGTCTCTTTGTGTTCATTCTCAGATTTATTCTAAGGGGAGAAGATTACAATTTGAATGTTGTGGCACGTCCACACGTATGAATTTTTAACCTCTTAACTGACTTAGAAAATACGAGAGATCCCACAAATCTCATTAAAAATTGTGTGTGCTGTACTCAAGATCAGTGCTCCCCGGCCACTCTGCCATTTGGTACTTGCCGCACAGATATACGAATATCTTTTTTTCTAGCAGAGCATATATCAACCGCAATTGAGAAGCCACTCTGGAGCTGAGCCTAAGGAAGCGGCTCTCAAAATCACCGAACTTCCTGTCAATACATAAGCGAGAAAGGTATTGGAGATCAGGCCCACTGATTCGATGAGGATTTTTAACTGAAACTTGAGGAGAGCGGCAACGAAGGTGAGAATTAGTCATCAATTTAAAGTGAGTTTAACGGTTAGTTAAAGAAACTTGCCACACTTGTACACTTGTAATTTTCATGCACAAAGCATAATACTGACCATTTCAGTTCATTTTGTAGTTATTGAAGAAAATGTTGATTTGGTTTGCATTGAAAAGACATCTCTTTTTTTTCAAATTAGATTTTTTTTTTTTACGTTTTTACTCAACTGACAAAAAAAAATTGATTTATTTTCAAATTAGATTTTTTTTAAAAAACGTTTTTACTCAACTGACAAAAAAAATTGATTTATTTTCTTGTATTTTAATGATTCACATAGTGATATTATCCTCATATTTCCTAATAGTTAGCTTCCTATGTGAGAGTATAAACTGTGATGCTAATTAATAAGGGCACATATGCCGTTGTCTCGACAAAACAGCATCAGAGTAGCATACCTTGCTCTTTTGTGCATGCGCTGTAGGGAACGGGTTAGGGTGTTGGGTTGCGTTTAGGGTGAGGCTTACTATACGGGTATGCTGATCCGACCAGGATCTGACAAAACACAAGTGGGAGCTAATTATATCATGTAACCCACTTCTGCATGTTGGGGGACTTGTGGTGCAGGTGAAATGACAACATAAGCTCAAACAAAACACGCCTTGGAGACTTTAATTAAGGCGCATGTGGTAAAGAAATTCATCAATCCCTTAAACATGGACTTGTGATTAATTAATGAGCAACTACATTTTGCCCTAATTAGATTGTTCTATGCCAAGGGAAAATTCTTTACTAGAGAGCGTTACACATGCTAACAAACTGCTATGTTTTTCACATTCTGCAAGCCAGCATCCTCACGTACGTCGGCCAAATGCATTCAATTACCTCCTCCCAGTCTTTTCTTTTACATTTTCTTGATGAACTTCAATTATAAACTCACACTCGGGAGACAATAAGCTCTTCCATCATCACCATGTTGAAATCTCATCAACACAGAAATTCACACAATGAAATTTCCTCTACGTATGTAGAAGACGTGTCAGTGAGCATCTGCAAATATTACTGCAAAGCCCTTTGACAATGAATAGATTTGTATGCTAATGAGATTTATAACCTCTAAGAATAGCTGCTACAAATTAAACCTGTACCTGCATAGATTATTGATATGGAGAATAATATCAATCAATTATATATGTGCAGCATAGCTGCCCTTTTACTTCATACTGTCAGAACTCCAACAGGGACTCCAACCCAGCAATCAAAATGCTCTTTAATTGCACGCGATAAAAAGAAAGGCCAAAAGTTTTAAGGTGATTCATTTGGTCAATCTTTAAGATTGACAGTCATTTTTGGAGAAAATTACCATGGCTTTTGTGCCTATTGTTTCATTGCCATCGACGTTTGGCGGCCTTCAAAAACTAATTATTCAACTAATAGCTCCATGGTGAACTAAAAAATGTGACCCTGATCTGATGCCCGGTGCATAAAATACATAACTATGCATTCTGGTCACTGGTGGCAACCTACATGACTCGAGTTGGTTGTCATTGCAACTTTAAGCTGGCCATAGCGAGTCGCTCACATGATTTCGTTGGCATGGTTTTTATACCCAATGCCAATCCTGATGCAAGCCATCCATTTTGATCAGACTTGGGACAGCCCATGGTTGGGTAATGTGGCGCTGGCCTACGCTTGCCTTAGGTGTATGAAAAAAAGGCATCTCAAAAGATTTATCTTTTTGTTAACAACATTGCCGTCTCAAGAAAAAGGCACCGCAAGCAATATCAAAATAAAAAACAAATAAAAACGAAATGCCTGTTGCCAAATTGCAGGGAAATTGAAGCCCACAAAACAAGATGAAACAATTTTATGAGAGCTGGGCACTGTGACTGTAAAGGTAAAATCCGGTTACTGACGGCAGTATGTTACAAAAAAAAACACCACAACCCCCCAAATACTGCAAGTTTCAAACCAATTTATGGACAAGTCATGGACAGAATCAAGAAGGATTTTTCTCTTCAGAGTTGAAAAATTGAATACGCGTTTAGTGCAAATGTGGTGAGCTGATGTATGTATTGATCATACTGCAGACCAAAAGGCTTTTTTGATTCATGTTGGTATATTCAAGTGTTTTTAGGCTTTAATGAATCAAATGTGGAAAAAAAATTGAAATGATGTTTCATTTGTACAAATTCAAATGCTTCCTCCAATACTTTGCGGCTGTCGTATGCGTTTGGACGTGGCAAGCAGCCTCTACACACCCATGCAAAGACCCCAAAGTTGCTGAAGTCATCAGACAAATTATCGTGCTATCAAGATGGCACTCGAGACATTTTCAGGTGCAACCATGAGCAGAAGAAAAAGTCATCTTGACCCATTTCAAGCCTCGGGGCTCCAGTTCAACACAGAAGTATTCTTTGGCAGCAATTACTCTTCAAGCAGTGCGATACTTCAAAAGCTATTTTGTCCCAAATCAGTGGAGGATTTATGAGAAAGTACACATTTCGTTGATGGAATTGGGAGTTCACGAGGAGGCCAAGAAAGGACGTCATTCTCGGACCTTAAACAGATCCTGTGTTTCTTACTTGCTTGCCTCATTCCAGGTCTTTCCATATTGTATACGGTATGATGTAAATAAATATTATATATATATATATTCCCGTTTTGAGGGTGACAATGGAGCTGATGATGTATGAAGTTGAGGGTGGATGAGAGGCTGGTTTCTGACATTTCAGTTTCAAGGAATGACCTTGGAAGTGTTAGTGGAAGACAAACAAACATATTGATCACATATATTAAATATGTCACTGATCATCATGTGACGAAATACAGAGTTGAAATGAGTTTTGTCATTGCCGGTATGGCATGACTCCTTCTTGTGATTGTCTCTGTCAGCTCTCTTTGAGCGTTCAGAAATTCCAACATCGCATTGCTAAACATTTGTTGTTTCTGACATTTCAAAAGTGCTTACACAAGTAGAAAATTTCTCCTTGTCGCTTCTCATTTTGCCTGCGCTTCGTTGGCACTGCCGCATGTGCCGATTTGTACCTTCAGACATTGTATTTAACGATGTAAGATTTTGCACGCAACTGTGCAAGGATGTGGTGAATCTCTCTCAGTAAGTTCTGTTTTGATCGGCATAATACTGTCCTGAGCCCAATCCAAAGTCTGTATGGATGAAATGTTCGTACAGTCTAATTGAGACTGAATCAGTAGTGCTTCTGGTTAACCACTTCAATGTGCAAGCATCCCAATGAAATATTTGGCTAAGGGAAATGGGAAGAAACACTGACGGCCAACATAGGTCAACATTGGCTCATCCAGAAATGAATGGAATACTTTCTTTTGTTGTTGTTGTGTAGTTGTTATGCATCACAATTGTATCAAATATATTATGTTTGTTGTTATTGGATCGATGGGTCATGTTTGATTATAAAATACAACTATTAACTACGCTTTTAGTGCAAGGAAAAATAAATATGGATAGGAAGAGAAAAAAGAAAAGACCATTGAGTGTCTGAAAGGTGCAGGTTTTACTGTCCACAGAAATACGTGTGTGTTTGATTTTTGAATCAAGTGAGTGCAATCGGTGGGTCCACATGCCAATTCACGCCAGCACCACCAGCATCTGCCTGTAGTCTGCGATGGCATGGGCCTCTCATTACCCTTGATACATGGGCACAAATAACAGGGCACCAACACCTGAGTAAATCAGGACCAAATTAAATCAACACACACACACACAGCAATTGTGTTATTTGGGAGTCAACTGATGGCATTGTCCTTGAGTTAAATATTCTCAATCATGTTAAGAGACAATTAGTGTCTTGGGGGAGAAAAAAAACCTGACTTTTTTTAATGACAGAGTCCAGACTGCCCTTCTGTCACGGTGCAGAATATTTTAGAGGAGAAGCACTGAAAGTCACACAGCAAAGTCACAGATGTTTAAAGAGAACAGTGTCACCTACTGGCTTACCTTGAATATATTTCATGGACCGCGTGGGGCCTACTGAAAAGCAGAATTCAAGACACACTTTTACAACAATGGTTTTAGAATGTCCTTTTTTAACAACACCGTCATATGGTAAGTATGGAGTGAATCATTTGGCTAGCAAAGCCACATGCCTGCTTAGGGAGGAATACGACTCAAATGTTTTCTGATTTGGGACAATTTGTATTTTAATGGACGGATCTATAATTAGGCACAAGCGCTGAGGGCAGTTTGGAGCTGTTGCTCGGTCATTCTTGTTATGCCGGTGAACACCACGTTTGATTTATTTCATCTCGATTGGATTTTGTTCATTATAAACTATCCACGCAGTTGGAATTTGACAATTACGCTTTGAGGCAGAGCCCGAGGCTGCCGTCACATTAATTCACATGATCGCAGTTAATCACATTTCTCACAGGCCAATAAATACAAGTGTAGCATGCAAACTTTTCAGACCAGAGCCCCGAGGTGCTGATTATTCAGCTCTGTGTGAGTGTTGCTTTTTAAAAGGCACAATTTCTCCAAAAACGAAATCACTGTGGAACCGCCATTTCTTTTTCACATTTAGACGAGGTAAAAATGGAAATAGTTCCAAAGAAAATCTTCATTGTTGTTAATTGGAGACTCGATTTTTCCCATAGTTGGAAATGATTGTTTGCCTGCGATTGACGAGTCAACGGTCAAATGCAAAGTCAACTGGGAAAGGCTCCAGCTCACCCACGACTGTCATGACGATACACGCTATAGAAAATGGACGGCTTAATGACTACGTTTACATGCAGCCAATATTAGGGTTGAGGTCAAAATTCTGGTTTCTGAAACAATCGAGGTAGCACGTTTACATGCGCGGCGGAAAGAGTAACTCCCGTTTACGTGCTTATTTGTGCTCGATTGGAATAATCCGTTCGGACCACCGCGCGCGGACAATCATTTCCACTTTGAACTTACTATACGTTCAATAAAAGACATTATATTCATGTCACTCACCACGCTAAATAAAAGTAGTCTGTTTCCTCCTCGCTCCAGAAGTGTGCTTCTTTGCTGCGAGGAGGAAACTTGAGTAATTCCGGTGGGTTACACGCCAGAAGCACGGACTTATCTACCGTGGCACTGAGACACAAAATAGCGTGGAAACGCAGCAGAGAAATCAATGAGGGAGGCTCCTTTAGCAATTACGACGGAGCTGCGCATGCAAGTCGTTACTACATAGACCAAGATTTCTTGCGAATCAAATAAGCGAAGAAGAAGACGAAGAAGAAAATAGCGAGCATGTGCACGATGAAAAACATTGCCTCAATCGATCGAGATATTCCGAATGCGTTTATATACGAGCAAGAATTCCGGTTATGACAGGAGTAACCCAGGGGTCTTATTCGGGTTTTTTAGAACTAAAAATTGCCTGCATGTAAACGTAGTCAATAATACATGAACTTGTAGAAAGCCAGCCAGATCCTTTTGTATATTTCATCCTATTCTGCTTGGAATATTAAACAAGTCTCTTTCTTTGACTTGTGGCCCAGCTCGTTTCTTTTAGTACCTCGGTCACGTTTGTGTATTTGATATCTTCTCTTCCTTATCACAGACCACCTCTGGAACACATGCAGTTGACACACTCGCCTGCATGACGACATAGATAAGGCCAACTGCTGTTCAGAGTTACACAGCGTGTTATTAAATTGCCCATTTCAGTGCTTCCCCACCTGTTTGTTTGTTTGTTTTCCTGCAGAGAGTCATGTGTGCAGACAATGTACAGTATTATCTCCTAAATGATTGTGTCCATGCAGCATTTCCTCAAATACACAGCACACGCAAATCATTTACGACGGCGCAGGAGTCTAAATCTAAATCCTTGTTTGTTCTCGCACTTTTTTCACTCTCTCTTTGGGCGTGCAGAGTAAATACAATTTCATATCGACGACGCACACAAACCGGGCCAAGATGTTATCAAATATCAGAGGTCTCGTATCATGTCGCCCTGACGGTCAAGCAGAAGCCGGGAACAAGACAATTCCAAAAGGTCAGTGGGCTCGGCATAAACAGATCAAAACCACTGCCCCCCCCCCCCCCCCCCCCTTTGCACCAGCACGCCACACAGCTGGCTGACAAGCAGATAAGACCAACGAACATCCAGCGTTAGTCTTGACCACACATACATGTGGATTTATGTTTTCTAGGAGTGGAGGGCGCACATTTAAGCAGCCTCATTTTGAGCATTTGCATAACATGTCTTCCAAGGCACTTACCACAACGAAACAACAACGAGAAGAGTTTGCAATAGAGTTATCAGATATGCTAAAGGGTAGCCTAGCTTGTTCTACTTTTTTTTGTCTCTTCTTTGTATTTTGTAAAGCAATCAGTCACCGCATCACAACAGATGTGGTTTGAGGGAGGAGGCACCCGACTGTCAGTGGAGATATCGTTTTAAGTTGACCGTTTTTGCGTACGCTGCGCTGTGTTTGTCGTTCAAATGCACCAAATTGCAAGTCTGTGAGGATTCTTGAATATGAAATGAATATCAGAGAGAATTAAAATCATCAGTACGATCTGGTGAAGCTCCACTGACCTCTGGTACGTCTTTGCAGGTCAGCTCACCAATGATATTCATCCAAGCGTGTCACGCTAACGCAATCAATACACAAAGAATAAGCTTGGCCTGGGTAAACACGCAACAAAAAGCAATTGGATTTGTGTTCCCTCATTTCTTCTTAACTTGTGCAGCAGTCAGCTCCATTTAGAGGCCCGGACAGCTGAGGGCTGCACCACCTGCGCAATTTTGGGAGGGCTGCTTACCAACGTCAGGTTGTATTTGCCACCTGGGTTTGTCAGGTCAGCCATGCTCATAAGCTATGAACATGGCTGACCTCACAAGTCAGATGTTGACCGCTAGAGCACGTCGCCACAAGTGGATGAGCACACACATGGCTTGATGAGCACACACGACTGGCAAACAAAAGCCGGCGCGCAAATATTTGAGGTCACAAAACAAGGACGTGACGCCGATTGCTGAATTGCTCCAAAGCGATACGGTCAAAGTTTTATAGTCGTCTGCAGCAGCACTGACTTCAACTTGAAAACGTGTGACAGCTTCCTAATGCTTGTGTTTTGTTTGTACATCATTAACGAATTTCAGATAGTGCTCCTCTTAAAAATGTGAGTTGAATCCTTGGGGATGCCGCACAGGTTTTATGGAGCACATCAGCACATAAGCCTTGAATCTGCCGCTTGCTAATGAGGAAACATCAGATCAGAGAGTGTTTTTGAGTTAAAGGCTCCCTCCCTCAGTGGACATCATTAGACTGACTGGGGTAAGTGCATGTGTGTGCGTACGTGCGAGTGTGTGCGCGTGTGTCCTTGCATTCAACACAGACTCAAATTAGGAACAAGCTTGGACGACTCTGACATTTAGAATTAATTTTCAAGCAGTTAAAACGACTTGGGTAACACGTTATATTAACTATCTGTTAAAAGGAGTTAATAGATCATTAGTAAACAGTTAACACATTCACTGCCATAGACGGCTATAGACGTCAAAGATTCATCTTGACTGGGCTGGCAGTGAATTGCAGTTTTGATTTTGGTTTTGATTTTGTCCTCAATCCATTCAGGTGATTGACTGACCAATCACAACTGTAGTTTGCCTCCACAGTCATACGGGAAATGTCGCATCTGTATGGAGTAAGACCACTGTCAAAAAGGCATACCTGTAAAAAATGAAGGCGTATCCTTGATAAAGTTTCGTATCCATGATAAATGATTCCTATCTGTAAAAGTAATGTTTCGTGTGTCAAAAATGTGTGTGGGGGATTTTATATCTTGTGACTATGCATTGAAATTGTGCGTGCGTGGATTTTTTTTCTTGCGGATACGACTCCTCCTGCTATGGATACGAATCCAGAACGTACAAATAATGATTACGTCACAGGGGAAACTAGTCAAGCCGCAATTCCTCCACCTGCACATACGGCAAGACGTGTTTTTGTTTTTGTTTTTGCATACGCCAAGATAGAAGATCGCGAAAATGGCGGACGCGCGCGGTTTGTACGAGTTTCTCACAGCTCAGGTTATGCGTCATCGCAGCAGGTATCGTAACGTAAGTATCCAATTTTATAGAAATGTTTTTTTATTTTTTTATAATAAAATAAAATAATAAAATAAAATTACATAAAATAAAAAGCGTCATCGCAGCATTTAACGTTAGTCAGTATCAAATTTATTTTTGATTCTATATTATTTATGTATTTATTTTTTAAATACGCATTTTTGCCATCTTCTATATTTTTGCCGCATGCAAAAAAATTATTCTTGGCGCATGCGCAGGTGGAGGAATAGCGGCTCGACTTGTTTCCCCTGTGATCTGCCTGTGACGTCATCGGAATTTGCATGTTCTGGATTTGTGTCCACAGCGGTGGAGGCGTATTCACAACCGAGGAGTCGTACCCGCAAGAAAAAAATCCACTCGCGCACAATTTTTTTGATTTGTACTCACGAGAAAAAAATTCACACACACATTTATGACACACGAAACATTACTATTACAGATACGACTCGTTGATCATGGATATGAAACTTGATCACAGATACGCCTTTGTTTTTTACAGATACGCCTTTTTGAGAGTGATCTTTCTCCACACATCAGCCTACAAGCTAAATAGGTTTTCTAAATATGCTTTCTCGCTCTAGCGTGACTTGGTGCTCTTAGTCTTGCATTACGAATGTAGGACTTGCACATGAACCAGAGGTTCAAGAAAAAAAATGGACTCCCTTGGTACCAAGTCCTTGAGTAAATAATGTGTTAGTTTCTCAAGGAGACCCCCACATGACACATTTTACAGAAGTCAATCAGACTCATCATTATAGAGATTAAAGAAAAAGATTGGACTGCCGTGGTGGCAAGTCCCTAAGAAAATCGTTCAGTAGTCAGTTCCCAAGGAGAGCTCAAGCGGCACATTTTCCGCAAGACCATCAGACCCGTCGTACTTCTTTGCTGAGGCACCTTAAGGGTCATCTAGACCCAGAGGGCACACAACAGCTCTTGCCAAGTGGCCAAAGCAACCGTTGTGTTATCATAACGACGTCATGGGGGCAGGCGCCAGGATAGTTCCTTGGCATCCAAGGGCACCGTCACAGCGCAACAAAATGAGTCAAGGAATGAAAGTGTCACACCTGATCAAGTATTGTCACCATTTGCTGTCATCCCCCCAAAGGCTGTAGTTGTTTATGGCAACCGACTGTGTGTGAGTTATTTCTGGTTAAGCGACCCATGAGGTGGCAGCTGTGCAAAACCATTTCCCTGCCAAGAGAACCAGATGGTCTGGTGAAGCTTGGTGGCTAACATTTACATGTAACAATGGCATCGAAAGGGAATCGAGAAAATTATTCTACAAATCATCCATAGGACGTTTGGGGTCAAAATTGAGATGTGTGTTTGCATTTCTACTAGTTTATCACCACATTACCCACCTGGGTAGGTACAGTAATTGCTTGCCATTTCCCCAAACAGTCCGACGCAGCAGCTTCTTTGTTTTGCAGCAACACATCGTAATATGAAAATGTGAACTATATTCGAACCAGACCAACGACTTTGTTGCATGTATGAAAAACGTCCGATTTAGGAGATTTTATGTACAGTAACTAAACTTCCAACTAGAATGTAAAACTTAATGTTGCGTCATCACGAGGTACAGGAGGAGACAATGTTCAAGTGTTTTGAGTGCCGTGAGGGTAGAAAAGTGAAATCCTATTTCCCATAAAATATTATTATCTGTAAACTAGCTATTATTTTTATTTATATAAAATATTTTAACCGTTAGGTCGTTATCAACTTATGTCAACACAGGAAAACACCAGACTTTAATCTAATGGCCATAATGGCCATCCAGCTGGATGGTAGGGATAGTATTGTGTATCGTAATTGTGGGGAACATTTCGGTTTATTAGTATACCATTTACATTCAAAAGTCCTAATAGCATAAACATTGAAAACCAAATTGTAATTGCAGAATCACAATAGGCACAAAGCAGCTTAAATGTGCCGGCTAAGGGTTGCTTGCAGTTTGCATTTTCATCAAAAGTCACAATCATTCTGCTTGTATGCTCCACAGCACTTACCTATTGGCATTATTCATTGACTATTGTGGAGTAAGCTGCCTTATGATTTGAATTTGTACTGTATTATGCAGTCTTTGATTGGTAAAAGTGATGCCATACAAACAACAAATGGATGGATGGAGCTGGCTATCACACTAGTGGAATTGAGCAGAACCAATTGGAATGGATGTGTATGAAAATCTAAGTACAAAAGTCCTTGCAGATGAGCTACTGATACCCCAAATCTCAACTATTTAAAAAAAAAAAAAAAGCCTTTTTGTAAGATAATAATATATTCTCTTCTTCAACATCCCGAAAATAAGTATCACACAACGTGGCCTCAGCGCTATACTGACTTTGGGACTGTTTGGTTGAGTAATTAGTGATGTTGTTCCTGAGCAGAAGGAGCGGCGAAGGGTGGGAAGGTGATCGGCGTGTGACCAAGAGGTGATCGCATCATTTCGGATCATTAAGCACGGTTTGTTTTACTAATTGATGCTGCAAAAAGGCTTTCCAGTCCAACCAGTCACTGAACATTTGCTGACAGGAACATGTGATGCCAACGTCATCTGCGTACATACTACGCACATATTCAGGCCATGCAGGGGGTATTAATGGTCAGAGGACCTCCAGCTTGATGCCGTCCAGATTTCAGCAGTCCAACTACTGCTATTCCGCCACACAGGCCATCTTCTCTGCAAACGCTTTAGGTAAGATTTTGTTTTTCACATGGAGATGTTTGATTTCAGCTTGGTTACGGCGGAAACAAGCGCAGCAGAGTATCATGTTGGTCTACTCGACTAACCGTGAGACTTTTTTTGTGCATAGATCTTTTCCATCATGGCACCACTGTGGCTTCATTCTGCCTCAGTCCTGGTCTTATTGGTCATGTCATGGCCGTGTTCCAGAACCCTTTCTTCACAACATCTGTGCGGCCCTAATTTGGTTGACGCCCTTAATATGGTCTGTGGGGACCGAGGCTTTTTCACCAGTTCCAGGAGGGACATCGACTCTGTGCTACGTAAGACAAAAAAACTGTAACTTCTGGATCTCAGTTGTTTGATAATATTTGGCATCTTCAAGTCAGTTATGACTTTTAAAACAAATCTTTGTCCCACTCTTCAGGTATCATACCACCAAATGCTGATGAGGCGACATCAATAGTCGATTTTAACGAGATGGTGGGTTACGCCTTTAAGAAAAAGATGGACATGATGATGAAACGTGACGGCATTGTAGAACAGTGCTGTCACCAACCATGTAGCATGCTGGTCCTGGATAAATATTGCAACTAAACGGCCAACATCGTGATTAGCCTCGTCTTTGCTACTCTAGCTTAGCCATGCTTTGATTCATCTCTGCAACTTTCTGTCATTTCTCACCAGAAGACTTGCAGGCATGTGGAATATCTGCAAAGCAAACTGATGTATTAAATATATTTTCCTAGTTTTGTCAATTGATGCTGATTCCTTTTGTGGTCCAAGTCATTTTGTTTTCTTAAGGCTGCAACCGGATGGTATCTTGACGGTGGCAGAGTGGCACATGTGGAAGTGGCTTTTCTCCAGGTTTCTTCCAAAAACATGCATGCTACCGCACTTCAAGTCTAAATAATCCAGAATGTGAGCTTGGATGGGGGTTTGTCTTTAAGTGTTCTGTGAGTGTCCAGGGTCACTCATCCAAAGTCAGCAGTGATAGTCTTTATCTCACCTGTGACCCTGACCAGAATAAGGACTGGAAAGTAAACGGAAAGCGGAAATAAGATGAAGTCATCATCTACTTATTGTCCAACAACAATTTAAATGATACTTAATTGTGATTATTGCTTTTATAATAAAAAATTTTTAGGAAAGACATAGACATTAACTCATTCACTGCCATTGACGTCCAAAATTCATTTGAACTATTTCTATTTGTTTAACATTTTTTCCACTTTTGTTAACAAGAGTATGAAAACCTAGAATTTTTTTATTGTACATTTAGAACAGATATCAAATTTATGATTAATCGTAAGTTAACTATTGAAGTCATGCGATTAATTACATCCATCCATCCATCCATTTTCGTTACCGCTTAGTCCTCGCAAGGGTCACGGGGGGCGCTGGAGCCTATCCCAGCTGGCTTCGGGCAGTAGGCGGGGTACACCCTGAACTGGTTGCCAGCCAATCGCAGGGCACACAGAGACGAACAACCATCCGCACCCACAATCACACCTAGGTATAACTTTGAGTGATCAATTAACCTGACATGCATGTCTTTGGAATGTGGGAGGAAACCGGAGTACCCGGAGAAAACCCACGCAAGCACGGGGAGAACATGCAAACTCCACCCAGGAAGGCCGAAGCCCGGACTCGATCTCACGTCCTCTGCACTGGGAGGCGGACGTGCTAACCATTCATCCACCGTGCCGCCCCCGATTAATTACAATTAAAAATTATTAAGAATTAATTGCATTGCAATTAACTTACTCACGATTAGTCACAAATTTTATATCTGTTCTAAATGTACAATAAAAAAATTCTAGGTTTTCATACTCTTGCTAACAAAAGTGGAAAATAAATTTAAACTAATAAAAATAGTTAAAATTAGTTGACGTCTATAACCGTCAATGGCAGTGAATGAGTTAAGATAAGTAATTTTTGTATAAACTATTTCAAAAATATGCATCCATGTATAGGCTACGTATAACAAGCGTGAGCGGTTGCCAAAAAATGTCCCAGTTGTCTTGAATGCAGCCTCAACTGATATTCTGTGCACATTCGCAATTGTAACCAAGAGCTTTGCACCAATTGTTGCTTTTACAATGCGCAATGAATTCCGGGTTTCAGTGGCATACTGTGCTCCACTGAATCCACACACAAAGAGACACAGACACCCAGAGATGGAGTCTCTTAGTATTCCACTTGAGTTACCATATTGCAATTTCCTGTGTAAGTCTTATCTGGAGCCAGCTCGGGCTTCACACAGCTCCCGGTGCCCACCTGCTGCCTCTGCTGCTCCATTTCTGCTAGCAGCTTTTTTGTGTGCTCACTTTCATGCCCAAGTCTGGCAAATGACACAATTAGCACGCGAAGAACCAGCAGAGGTTTGACATCTGCCTCGTCGTCATCACTCACCAGTTCATGTTCATTGTGTGTTTTTTGTTTGTATTCAGACTCTTTTTATAAGCAACAGACATAAAATTCAACGTTTTTACTCAAAATTCCAAGTAGAGGCATTGGGCTTAGGCTGTCTGACTCGCTCCATGTCATTCTCTCCAGGTCACATTGCAGAGAGAAAGCTTCAGCAGCTGAATATGAATTTTCTATCTGCAATGCAGCCTTCGACGACGAGACACTGACTATCTCAATAGCTGGCTGCTCATCTTGCTACAGAAAGCTGCATCCATCTTATTTAGTAGATACCTTCAAAATCTGCAAACATTATTTCACAGTACATTATTTTTAGTTAGTGTAAAAGCCGTGATTGAAATCAATTGTACAAGTATAATCACATTGAAAAGACAACTCCTGTATTATTAATAGCGTTTTTATGACTTGATTTTCTCTTGACTGTTTTATTATATTATATCTACAGAAGTGGTGCAAGAGTTCAATGGTTAGCATGAAAATGAATTATCACATGTCATGGCACGCCACCGTCTGACAAAGGGAGATAGATGATCCCCCCTTGCCTCCTGACCTTCACTGTCACTAAAGTAAAGCTAAGTAAGTCCTACTTAGAAAATTGGCAACCAAAGTATCACACATTAGGTTTTTGGCCTCGAAAATCAGTCATTGTCATTATTTATTTTAATTATTCTCATTTCATCTGCTGGTTATGGAGTCAAATCTTACTTCAGGAAGTCCTGTATGTCTTTTTCTCAAATTTCTTGTGGGACATTTGTCCAAGTTACTCAGGCTTGCTTACATGCATGTTAGCTTCATTGAAGACTCTAAATTGGCCACAGGTGTAAATATGAGTGACTCGCAACCAGTCCATGAGTCAAAACATGAGGCAACAGTTTGCTAGCATTGCATTCAATTTCTACAATTGCATTTGGGGGAATTATGTTTTATTTGGATGAATAAATGCAGATTTGAAGATTAAATGATTTATGTCTTGTTCCAGCAGTATCAAATCAAATAATACCAACCCAAAGTATAACACGGTATAAAATGAAAAGCAAAGCCTGTCCATTTTGCTTGTAAAAGGCTCAGCGCTAACCAAACGCAGAGAGCACATTCACACGTCTACAAAAAGGGAAATGAAACAGGACATGGAATAAAGAGCTCCTCCACGTGGCTTGTATTCTAAAGAGAGAGTAGGAGGCGTTCAGAGCAGCCAAAGCAACCCACGTACACTAATAAAGACACACACACCATCAACCTGGCAGCGTTCATGCTAATGTGACGTGCTTGGAAGCTGTGCAAATTCGACCCAGAATTGCACAATGATCACACTGAGGCCATTTCGCATTTCACACACATCATTATTGTTGGACAAACACTTTTACAACGCCTAATTTGATGAATAAAACATTGGCCCGATCCTCATACGTCATCCTTTTGAGTCCCGGCAAACGTGTCGGCTTAAGAAGAGACTTGCTAGCTAAAGGCGTGCCTTCGCAACACGTCTGTTTATTCTATGTGTGCCAAGCCCGTGGCCAAATTGCGCGTCACGTTCCATGACGAGCCCGCGACGCACGTTGGCCTGGCGATCACCACCACCACTGGTGCACAGCGCCCACATGGTCAAAGTCATCCTCTTCCTGGAGACACGCGCGTGTCACGTATGTGTCTGTTTTACAAATGCCACCGGCCTGCATGTGCCCTTTCGTATCTATCTGTGGAGATGAAAATAAACGCGCTGAACCACGTGATCTCTCAGTGCGGGAGAATCGCAGTATCACCTCGTGAATGCACGGCGCTGAAAAATAGTCCATGCTCATGTTTGCGAAAAGATCACACGCTTCCTCTGCGTCATCACTGGGGCGCTAATATCACACACGAAAAGCCAAAGAAGAAGCAAAATATCAGAAAACATGCTACTTTGACCCATAGCCAATTGTTAATTGCCTTTCAAATAAAAAAAAAAACTGCTTACAATATTGATCAAGTAGACAACCTTACTGACATTTGTAAGTTATTTGAATTGGAATAAAACAAAAGGCGTCCTTAAACTAGTTTGCACAGAAAACAAAAAAACAAAAGAAGAACCCACACACCTTACTGGCTGCTTTTCATTTGGTTGTTTTCTATTTATGTCCTAGAAGTGCTTGATACCCTACCATATAGATATCGGTGATATGTTCTGCTTAAATCAAAACTGTTTTTTAAATTATAAGTGCATCAAAGTTGAATAATTTTTATCTGGCTGATGTAGAGATCCATGCGACTGTGACCTGCGTTCTAAACATTCCATTTGAGGGATAACTGTAAATCAAATGTATCCCCTGGCTACAAGAACATAAAGCACATCCTTTTTACTCTTCACTTTTCCCAAGCTTTCACACCCAAAAGTCATTCCATCTTTTCATCAGTTCACATACAGATTTTTTTTTATTTTTTTAACAATTGCTGCAGGCTAAGATTTTAGTTTTATTTCTGGTGGTGAAAAGAAAGAACGTTTCTCGCAAAAACAGTATGACAGAAGGTTATCTTGTTCATAGCTCAGTGGGGTGTAAAAGTGCTGAAAATGAAAGTGTAATTGGCATCCATTTGGGACGGTGTTTCCTGGAAGGTCAGAAAGCGGGAAAGCCATGAAAAATGTCCCTTCAGGACTCAAAGCTAATTAAAACTCACTGTGATCAGCACCATTAATAGCGCATCCTTAACAATGGCTGTTTACCAGTGGCTGCAAAGACAAAGAATGGATGGATGGACGGACGTGTGGTTATATTGCACTACTCAATCATGCAATGCCATTTTCAATGTATTTACCCTTTGGCATGCTTAGTACAAAGCAACAAAATGATTCTCATCACATATTTTCTCACCCTGTTTTTTTCTTCTTCTGAATGTTCAGTGTTATTAATAGACCGTCCGTTTTCTGTACTCAAGCTTACTTGAGGCCCACGGTGGTCATTCGAAATGTCACGGGGTATATTGGACTTGTGACAGGTTGTCAATGATGCAAACAAATGGTGATTATAGTCTAAAAGAATATTTTGGACATATTTATGGATGGATGCTCATTGGATACGCTGCATGTCTCAAGCAGTATTATTGAGTAAGTGTGCCATTATGTTTGTTATGTAGACGCTTGGACGCCTTTACGGGGAATCGATTTGTCATTTTTCTGTCAAGGCGAATGAAGCGGTGAATTAGCTGGAGTTCATATGGATAGAAAATTTCCACTCTCCAGTGAAGAAGTCTCGGTGGTGAGTTTTCACACGTTCTTGTCTGTCAACAAGGGGACTGACGTGTGCGTACTGTACACAGGTCGTCCATCACAAAACACATTTTCACCTCCGCAGCTTGCTCTTAATGACTTGCTCCAGACAGGAGATGAGACATCTCAGGGGGAAGTCGCGCTGGCCTTTTGGATGGCTAAAACGTGACCTCCAAATGACCTCTTTGCCAGAAACTCAGCTCCCATCTTAGCAGGAGTGCAATATATATATATATATATATATATATATATATATATATATATATATATATATATATATATATATATATATATATATATATATATATATATATATATATATATATATTAGGGGTGTTAGAAAAAATTTATTCGGCAATATATCGCGATATTACAGCACGCAATTCTCGAATCGATTCAATATGCGGCTGAATCGATTTTTAAACATCAATTTTTTATGGGAATATTCAACAAAACGGCTTACTTAGGGTTAGGATTTACACATTAAGCTTGAAAGAATGTTGTATTAATGGAACATTAAGCCTTAATATTTGATTTCAGTGCCGTTCAAACATGAAACAGACTGCAATCTGAATTTTCAGATAAATACATTTTCATACAAATCTTACGGTGTACATGTACAAGTTTACTCATTAGTATTTTCTAAATTTGAGTTTAAAAAAATCGCAATAAGCAATTTATAGATTAGTATCTGGATTAATCGGTATCGAATCAAATCGTGACCTATGAATCGTGATACGAATTGAAAGGTACTAGGCAATTCACACCCCTAATATATATATATATATATATATATATATATATATATATATATATATATATATATATATACATACATATATATATACATATATATATATATGCTGGGCTGAAGGAGGCCGTCATGAGTTGGTTGTTACAATTACAAATTTATTACTGTAAAGGCAAATTTATTTTCAGTAAGATTTCAAAATTCCAAAACTCCTAGTCTCGAGACGAGTTCACCAGTGTATATTAAAACTCCCAACAGTAAAAGTACTCACCATTTGAAGAAGCCTGTTGGAGGAAAGTGATACTGTACTGTCCTCTATAAAATGTTTTGAGATTTCGCATTTGAACCCCCCTAAAAAAATTAACAACATCATTTACGCGTGGGCCCATTAGTGGTTGGACAGTTTACCGTGATTTTCAAAAGTCAAGGTTAGAATGACTGCTAATAGTGGCCGTCACCGCTAATAAGCTCTTGTAAGCAGTGCACAATATAATTTGCTGCTTGCAGAGTTGAGTAAACCAGTCACAAAGTTCATTAACTCCATTGGATGGACTTAGATGTATTCATTACTTAAGATTGTCAGCCCAGACTGGTTTTGGAACCTGTTATCGGGACAAAATCACTCAACACAGAAAGGCAAAAAGTTACAAGACAATCTTAGCACTAGATCGGCATTTGCTGTCTTTGGTGAGGAAGGGGCAACATTGTGACAAAAAACAGCTAGATTGTGTGTAGCTTCACTCTAAAAACAGTTGGGTCAAAAGTAACCCAATTATGGAGCAAAATTGGACCGATCCACTTTATGGGTCAAATTGACCCAACTTCTTGGGTTGTTGTGTACAAAATGACCCAATTTCTTGACCCAAGTAAAAAGGATCTGACCAATATTATGAGTTGTTTTACGCTGAAAGACCCTTTTCTTGACTCATAGTTGGGTCAAATCGACCCAAGTAGAGGATCGGTAATTTTTTTACCCATGGTTGGGTTATTTTTTAGCCCAATTTTTATAGAGTGTTTAAAAAGAAAAGATGAAGGACCGGAAAGCTAATGCACGTGTGATGCCAAATTCACTTGCCTTCTAGAAGGCAAACAGTCATACAGTATGTGGGTGCGTGTTTTGCTATTTCTTCTGCTATGTTTTTCATCCGAGGAGTTCACCATCTGTGCATAAAACAAATCATAAAGCAAGATTTATTACTTTGAGCATTCTGGGAAAAATAGCCATTCGGCCTTACGCGCACGCACACACAAATAAATATGAGGATGATGTGCGGAAAGGGGGCTAAGCATTTCCATAATCCAGCAAAAGCCATCGGAGCCAGGCAGGTATTGTCATCATGCAGTCTATTAACTCATGAATGAAGCCAATGGGACGCTTCATTTTCTGGCCACCATCGTTCAACTGGCAGGCCTGAGACAATTACTGGACACTACTGTATGTTCATTGCTGACCCCTAAAAGCACGGAACAAATTATTCATAGCCCATGAAATAAGATGGCTTTGCTAACGAGGGTCAACTGCTGAGCTAATATTTTTGCTAGCGCTCAATTGCAATAAATTTTCAAACGGTGTGTTTTTTGAAAATTTCCATGTTCAAAATAGATGCCTTGATTTTGAGCGCTATCCAGTTAGGCTGGGAATAAAATAAAAAAGAGTATTAAGATTAGCATTTTCCCCCAATCAAAACAATGGCATAAGGATATTTGTACAGGAAACTCTCCTATTGTAATTTACCTTTTTGTTGTCGGGCACAGTTTTAACTCTGGATGCCCTTCCTGATACAACCTACCCTTTTTCTTTTTAACCAGACATGGCTACGAACCGGAGCACTATCATGTATATGACAATATGACAGTATGTGTATTAACAAACATCATATAATATACAACACTATATTATTCATATTTATACTTCACAATTTACATTTGTGTTTCCAATATTGTTATCACATTTGCATTGTTTCCCCTTTATATAGCTTACCATACACTAATATGCAACATCAAAAAAAAAAAAAAAAATTATGTTTTTAATTTAGTTCCTCCTCATTTGCTGTTGCTTTGTTGTTTCTACTACATTATTAATATGAGTGTTTATGAGTCAACATTGCTGCTGCTGCGGGAATCTAATGTCCCTTACGGAAACATGACATCATTTTGTAGAAAGCAGGTGATTATGCAAAATATTATGAAATAAATAAATAGTAAAAAATATGAATAAAATAAAAGGCGGTAAAGTCTTCTAAAGACGGCAGCTGCACAAATTGTAAATAAAAAATGCACATTTTTACAATCATATTGAAGAAAATGTTATTTGCTCAAATTGATTTTGTACAAATAAAAAGTGAATTTCGGACATGTCGGCACGTATGCACACATGAAAGCGAGCAGTCAAGTGACAACTTTACGCCATGCAGTAACTCTCCACACTAAGTTGAATTCCTTTGCCAGTGTTACATTCATCACTGCAGTTGAAATGGACTCAGCAGTTGAATGCCGTGTGATGATCTCAAGCAATTAATTACATTTATCAACCTTTTTAATCAAGTGGAAAATTAAATTTATTTCATTATGTGAAGGATGCACACTAAAAGCAATTGCACATTGGAGGTGGTGTATTATCTTGACATATTTGCAGTTGAGCATCTACAAATCTGCCTGTGTGTTCATTTTTTAGATGAACTTGATTGAAAAAAAGATTTTTCTTGCCTAGTTAGTGATGATGCATTGAAGACAAGTAATACATTCCGCTGAAATTCATCCCCATATGGCGCGGCAGTTGGGCCCTGGTGCTTGACCACAGGTTCAAGTCTCCGCAGCTCAGCCTCCCCCGAACAAGACATATGGCCTCAAATGGCACAACCTGGCTGGCCAGGTAACACACACATACACACACTGGCCAACACGCAGCCGGCGACATGTGCTGCTATGTGCAAAGTGGAGAAAAGTGCGCTTCCTGTCACTTTCCCATTTTGGACACGTCAGGCGATAGCAGCACAACAGCGGTCTGTGAAATTGGTGTGAAAAACCATATGATGGCAAAATAGGCATGCTTGGTGGTGACATAAATGAATTCTCTTCCTGACAGGTCAATACACTTCAGGATGCGTTCAAAGTAGAGATAGACCGATATGCTTTTTTCAGGGCCGATACAGATTATCGGTAGCCAGGGAGGCCGATAACCGATATTTGAAGTTGATATACAGCTAACTGTTAGCTTGCGGGCTAACCATTCACCCACACACTTAACCCCGGGATAACTCCCAAATAGCCGCTAAAAAATGGTTATTAGGTTAGCCCGCGAGCTAACCTAATAGCCGTTAATTCATGAACTAGCCGGTTAGCTCGCAGGCTAACCATTCACCCGCACGCTGATTCGCAAATAGCTGCTAATTCGCGAGGTAACTTTTAGCTCGCGGGCTAACCGTTTACCCACACGTTAACCCCGGAATAACTCCCAAATAGCCGCTAAAAAACGGCTATTAGGTTAGCCCGCAAGCTATAGCGGGCTAATAGCCATTAATTCAAAAGCTAGCTGGTTAGCTCGCAGGCTAATAGCCGCTAATTGCTGCACCTGGCACTTGCCCCCCCCCCTCCAATTCCTTATTAATCAGTTAATGACTTGAATAATTTAAAATGGAAAAAAATTACGCCGATAGTTTGACATGAACAAATATTCTGAATGTCATACGCAAACATTTATTAAATGATTTACTTTAAAGCATGTTTTTATGTTTATTGCTTAAATACAACCTGCGCTACCTTTAACGTAACCATCCGCTATCAGCTAAAGGTTAATTTGCGGTCAAAATTAATGTGATTAATCTGTGTACACACATGATTAATGTGATATTTTTTTGTGATTAATTATTTAGTTAATGCTTAAACTTTGACAGCACTACTTTTTTTGCCAATCGAACGAATTTGGGGCACTGAAAGGCGACCTGCCAGGCTTCCTGTTCTTTGTCCCTCTGTTGGTCGTTTTTATGTTTCTTGGACAGTTTGTGACTGGAGGAATTGCCCTTCTCGAGATTAATAGTCATCCAAATCTAAAATCTGCAAATGTCGCGGGACTTCAGCAAATCAATCAATTATGAAGGAACTCGTTTCAAAAGACAGTGGATTTGTCTCTTTTGAAATCAAGACAAGGTAAAAGGAAAGCGGGAAAGGAAATCTCAAGCTGATCGTTTGTCAGTTAAGTGCAATGTCTGCACATTTGGAGATATCCTGACTGACATACTTTACTGAGCCCGTGCTGCGTGGTTTGATTACCAGAACATCCGTGCTGATTGCGCTAATGAAGAGTGGCCATTGCTCAAATCAACAAGCTTGGAGGGAGTGTACAGTTGCTTGAGCAGAGGCTTGTGAACAAGGCTTGGCTGCAGGCAATTATCTGTCTAACAAGCAGTGTCTATGAGCCACCGCTGAAGCCTCCACTTGAGTCAATTAGGCTCAATTATACTTTGAGTAATACCTAATTAACACCTTAGCAGGATCAATGTAGCCAATCAATTATATATATGAATAGCTCTTAACCTTTCAGTTTTCACTCGGGAGTGTGCTGGCTTTGTTTTCTTACATCTTACCATTCGCACTCATTTTCACACCTATGGACAATTCAGAAGGAGACTGTCGAGGCAGGCAGGCTAAATACCAAAAATGACAATAACTTGATTTATTACTTACTAGCGGAAATCATCAATAACATAAATCATGTGTGCTCTTCATCCACAGGTGAAGATTGGGAAAATCGAATGACACCACTGTTCCAAATATGTGAGCTGCTCCCTGTTGGGGAGGCCAAATTGGTTGGTAAGAGCCCAATGGCTGGCTTTTCAGTTCCCTCGTTAACAGAATGATTAATGAACACCGAGCAGACTCCATTCAAAAACCAACTTGCCAAATGGGAATCTTATTTGAAAGTGGCTTCATTGGCAGTGTTTGTCCCGCTTTACAGTCCGCATGGAAGAACCGTTCTGGTCACATCTGACAGCGCTGATGGATTCAAAGCGACTGTGCACCTCAAGCTCAATCTGCTCCTTTTGTTCCAACACAAGACTGCGCCGGCACAAGACCCACACAATCGCAGCATTCGCACAAACGTCCGCGAGCAACACACCGGCCGAGTGTTTACACTCGCGCACACACACCAGCGTCTCCACCTCCAACAGCTGCCGCAGCAGGAGGTTAGGACTGTGATGAATTAAAAACATCTGCAGACTGCAAATTAATGAGAGAAATCATCTGTAAAGAATTCAGCCTGGCACATATTAATTTGCCCGCTTCTGCGTCGAAATGCAGAGACCTAACATGCAATAAGGCAAACGTCGCCTCAGTCTGCCGGAACGCACTTTCATCATTCTGATGCTTTTATGATTAAAACGTATTTCTCTCAGCACTGTATGAACTAGCCACAAAATTGATGAGGTTCTTACACTTTCAAAATTCATGGTAGATCCCACTCTCGGGAGTCATCCAGTTATTTGCTGTACAACGGACCCTCAGAAACAAACATATTGTGGAGCAGGGCTCTCTTTGGACTCTTTGAAGAGTGAATGTCAAGTAAGCAAGAAGGATTTTTTTTTTTTCTGTTCTTCTTCCCGAGAGAGCTCAGTATTGTTCATTCGGTAATTTTTACAGATTTGACATGTCATCATCATTGCTCTCTTTTTTATTTTTTTATTAATTTTGTATGTGGGTGAGTATGTGCATGTGCGTGTGTATGTGTGCCTGTGTGTGGGGGGGTGTGCGTGTGTGTGTGGGGGGGGGGGTGCGTGCGTGTGAGTGTGTACTCATTAGTTCACTTAAAACCTATTAAAAATCCCATACCGTTCACCTAAACCAAATACTTCAGAATCCAACAAGAGTCATGAGGTTGTCAGGAGACCCGAGGAAGGATCAAAGAAAATAAAGGAAAGTGAAATCCAGCACCGAAAGAAGGAATTTTTAATGCTTTATCGTATGACAACTGTGTGATTGATACACAAAAAAACTGGAGACGCCAGGACAGGATCTGCCTAACATGGGAACAAAACAATGGGCTTGGCGAAATCTGTCGGCACCCAAGGCTCAAAACCAGGACTGTCACGGTTAAACCGGGATACTTTAGACTAGTAAATCCTGCTTTTCCACCGTGTACAGTTTACAACTGTCCCGACATACTTTAAGGCATTTTGAGGTTGTGCGGCCTTTCATTTCATTATTTTATACAATATTTATGTGCAAGAAGTGTGCCTAGGTTAGTCACTGACAGTGATGGACATCACAATCTGATAGTGGAATACAAGAGATGTTCTCTTGAGCGAGCGTAAAACGTGTACCACTGCACCTTGAAACAGATACAACAACACTTTTACTTCTCCCGAAAATTGGACCACCCAAAAAAAACAGCAGCCCTTATTGCTGCTTTGTGATAACAATTCAAGCTTTTGTCTGTGTGCCTGACCCAGCGTCCACCTCTGCAGCAGGCCAATAATGCCGGCAGGAAATTGAAGATTTGCTTCATCTGGGCTTTGTGCTTTGAAGCGCTGGGGAACATGTGCCAAAGCAGTCCCGAAATTGGGTCATCCCCAAATGAAATGAGACCACATTAGCTTTACACATGACTAATAAACCACAGCGCACTGCATCTGGCACGTACCTCATATCAGTCAACCTCTGTGGAAAGGTTTTCACACCTGAAGTTTGAAAAATTATTAATATTATTATTATTAGTAGTAGTAGTAGTAGTACTATTAGTACAGCTAGTTAGATTCCAGCATACAAGTCTACTGTTCTTGGAGGCAATGTAAGTATATCCGTTATCTGTCCAGTTTTATTAATGCTGGACTTTATCAGATGCCACATAATTCCCCTCCTGGCTGGCCCAGATGAAATGAGCAATGGCATAAAAAACCAGTCGCTAGTTCTATAAAGAGAAGGCCAATAACAAGGGGTAGAGCAATTAGCATAGTCTGACATCGTTGTACAACGGGAAATGGAAAACAACCGGCAGGTGTCGTAAATTCAAATCATGTTTTCATGGATGTAACAGAAGGCAAATGTTTCTGACTAGCGTCCGCCTGTGCAGACACAATTACATCTGCACATTCATGCCCATCAACAGGCGGTCATGATGCAAATGTCATCAATGGATCATCTCAACGTTGCCACATGAGGCCTGGCTTAAATATTGGCCCGCTTGTAAATGGAGCGCCTTGACAAAGGGTGATACAAACAAATGGGAATGACATCGTTGCTGTCCTATTATAAGCTCACATTAAAGCCCCGAGATGATGATTATCTGTACATAAATATAACGTGTCTCTTAACGGCATGTCATGCATTGGCCGCCATAACGGTCCTTTACAACGAGTAAAATGTCCAGTATTCACTTTTGGAGGCAAAAGTGACCCAACATTCGTTTGCCAATTCCCATTTTCCATTTCCCACAAATCCAATCTGGGGCCCACAGTCTGAATGTTCACATCATGACGCATTCTGGCTCGAATGAGAACATTCTGATTCAACCGCCACTTTGCAATTCAATTCAAGGCATCACTGATTCGTGCACAGCCTAAACCGTTCAATGATTTCATTATTAGCAATGCTGCTCATGTAAGGCACCCATCAAATAACCTTTCAATTGGCGATTCATTTTTCTTAAGCTCTGTACATATATCTCGAGGGTTGTGCTTACAGTACTGAAACTACAAATTAGAAGAATAGAAAATTGACATCCAAATCATGCAATTTGAAGAAAAAATTATTTATTGGGTTATATAGATCTTTCTTTAAAATGATCTGTCATTTTTTGGTAGGGAAATATTATGTAAAAGTAAGATTGGTATCGGTAGGTGGTATCAGCATGTCTACTCAAGAGTTGAGGACTCATACTGTTATCTGCGTGAAAATCAAGTGTTATCGAACATACCTATATAAAGGTGTCCTTAAGTGCACCATTGCTGGTAAAAATGAGTGTTGCAGGACTTTGAATAAGAACCTAATGTGCACTACGGCCAAACTGTGAGTGTCTAACTAATTTTCCCAAGATGACTTTTCTCAACCGGAATCTCATTGAACAACAAGTTCTACAAAATATGTCATCTTGATTTAAATGGTGTCTTTTTCAATCGAATGAAAACGGTTTTACAACTTGTCCTTGTGCTCGGCGCTAATGAGAATATGCGGCTGGCAAAAATGAGGGGCAAAAATAAAACTGTTGCCCTTCAAGCGCTGAGGCAAAACATTGAATTAATTTCCCATCAACATGCTTGTAAGAAATGTTGAGTCTTGCTGACCTTTATTACATTTCTTCCACCATCACTCACTTCATGGTTTGCCATCAGATGCTTACTTATTGCTTTCTCAACAATCCCTGGATGTTTTCATTGAGCGTTTACAACATGGTTTTGCATCCATTTTTATTTTGAAACGCATGCTTTGTGATTGCTGAGTCAGGTGGATGAAGCTACCCATCACATCTGTGGGCATGCTAAATATTAACGCCATACGCTCGGGTTCTGACCAAAACAAAGACATCAGAACATATACGAGTCCAGTCCTTAACGCAATTTCTGAAGCCCAGAGTTCAAAAATGTTTTTCCCCCCCATAGATTGAGGTCCTTAAAAGCGTTTTTAAAATCAATATTTATTTTTTTTTTTTTTTTCTTCTTTTTTTTCTTTTCTTTTTCTTATAAAGAGCTCAGTATTGTTCATTCGGAAATGTCATCATCATTGCTCTTTATTTATTTATTTTATATATATATATATATATATATTTTTTTATTATTATTATTATTATTTATTTTTTTGGTATGTGGGTGAGTATGTGTATGTGCGTGCGTGCGTGTGTGCGTGCGTGCGTGTGTGTATTTGTTAGCTGAAATCAATATTTCTAATATTTTTCTTGCTCTGTACGTTCTTTTGGGAATTTCCTTACTTTGTTTTAAGATTAAGGGCTAAATAAAGATGGCTTGTTAGGAATCATGTTCCATGCCTTTCTGTTGCCTTTTTTATTTCCATTGAACGGCGCCGCCCCTTCCTTGGTGTGAGATCATACATGATGAGAATACATAAGCATGCTGTCACGCCGCAGCATTGTGCAAGTGCGTGTGACGCGTGTACGTGCATGTCTGGGAGGGCCGTCCGTGCATGACACTGTCACGGCAGACTGCCGCTCACTACTGGTGGCAGCTGTCTGCTCGCGTATCCCCGTTTGCGCTGACACTTCATCATCGTTGTGCTGCAGTGCTCAGGACACGTTGAGCCTGCCTCGGGTTATGCCGAGGAAAGATAACCCAGAGATAGAAGGTCTTCATCACGCGCCAAACCTGGGAGAACACATGCCTGAGTGGTGTTTGATATTTGCAGTCGTGTTGGTATTTTGGGACAGCTTGTAGATCCAAGCAAAAGAAAGCCATCCGCTTGCATGTCTTTATGACGATCTTACTCTCATGAATCTATCCTGATGGACTGAATGCATACGTCTGTTATTTGGAGCAAACTGACTCGAAGATTAAAACAACATGGCCACACAGGGCACTTTTTTTAATATTAAGCTCACGACCTCTAAGGTCTCCCATTGCTTTAATTTTCTTGCAAGAAATGAGCGAGACAGTGGGAAAGTTCTGTCCTATTAGAATTCTTGTGTGGAATTTGCGTGTTGCGTCCATTATGCTTCTTCTCTCCTGCACTGAATTTAAAAGGCAATGTTTCGATTGGCCGGGAATCAAGTGGGCCAATGTTCAGTCCCACACCGGCGCAAACACCCATTTCTAATGGGCACAAAAATAGTATTGAAAACTGTTGTCAAATCCAAAATAGTCAGTAAAAGTGATTGCAAACATCAGCAGCACAACTTTCAGATTCTTTGGTCTTGCTGCTTGGCCGACGATGAACAATGGACAAGCAACTGACAAACCAAAAGGAATATTAAAAAAACAAAAACGGGATTGATTTCTTTGCACATATGCACTAAGAAGCATCAGCCGCTGGGAACGGTGGGGCGAAGCAGAGATTCCCTTTGTTTTCATGTATTTTCCCACTTGTATCCAAAGTGAGGCTCGTGTCACGTTTGCAGGAGCGAGCGGAGCCCGAGGGGGAGGAAGAACCCCAGCTTGGCACACGAGGCCGTCCATCACCATGAGAAAAGGCTGTGAAGCGTTACGGCCTGCCCGCAGCATGTCAATGTTCTCTTCCTGACTGGATATGTCACTCTGCTTCCTCTTGTCAGTGCATGATGATGATGATGATGATGATGATGATGAAGATGATGCCCCTTTCATCACACCGAACAGATGTTTTGCATGCAACAATATCAACCCCACCATCTATTTTGGAGGTGTTGATGAACAATTGTTACTGACACTTTCATTCCAGGTGGATTGCACTGCCTTGGAACGTGTCCATAGAGTAAGTGGCCCCGAGGTCCCCATAATGCAATGTTGATGTGTAAATGTTGACATAACTCAACGTAGTCCTCCCTGTGCTTGAAATGCGTGCGTCCCCATTTCAGCGTTGCCAGTTACCTTGACAAAATAACTTACCGGTAGTTACTTTACTGATTACAAGTTACTTGATGAGTTACTTTCAGCAGTCGCCAACAACGCCGTCTATCATAAAAATGACAAATGGTTTTGGGTTGCGGGTTTGTTGTTATTACATCAGCTATTGCTAAATGCTATCTTGGCTGGCAGCTCAGCAATGCCAAGCAACTTGTCGTGCTCGGACCTGGCAGCGATTGGAAGCTGGCTGTGCCGTTTACCTAACATTGGAAATATGCTGCTCGAAATTTCATCTTGCCTCGAGTATGACCAGTAAATGCAGGATTAGGATGGTAGGACTACATTTCCCATGAATCTTAGACACTAAAGCAGGATGTAGTTCGAGATCCGATAAGACAAAAACTTGCCGGCTAGCAAATATATGCGGCTGCGAATGAGAATGCAAACTTGGAATTTGGAAGTTAATAGGACAACTGTGTCATTGGCATACACATGGCAAAAAAAAAAACGGGACGCCGGGACGGGGCATTCATAATATCGTGATGGCGAAATCCGCCAAGCCTCAAAATCGGGACTGTCGCGGTCAAAGTGGGACGTTTGGGCACCCTATGCTCAGTTTAACTTTGTGTGTTGGTGGCAAAATGAGCCAGCCATGGCTTCAACAGAGGAAGCCGTGCCACTGAATTTTCTGGCATTCACAAATCTGTGAATCTCAACAGATGAGATGTGGCTTTTAATGTAAACTTTTGTTTGTTGTTTACAACAACATTTAAGTAGCCTTAAATGTACAGGGTCTAGGGAAGGTAGATATCGGGCGAGCCGCAGCCCTTGACTGGAGGTTGCCACCCACACAATGTTTGTTTTGTCAGGCTCAACCACAATCACCCTTCACATTAGCATGTCGGCACCATTGCCGATCGATCATTTGCCCGCTCTCAACGTGTGCCTGCATTGTTCAACGGCAACTGTCGGATTCAAATCAAGTGCAATTTATTTGTCTTGCAAGTGCAGTAGACACATCGCAGCTAGGCGGCTTCATCAGGGTCAGAAAGCAGATCGATGCTTCCTCCTCCTCCTCGTTTCGGGATCGAGGAGGAGGAAGGGAGGCAGAGCAGAAAGATAGATTGCTCAAGCGCACATTTCCTTGGATTCGCTCAATGAGTGTGATCATTGTCAAGGAGCTGCATTTGCTACTTCATGTTGTGACTTCGCTTATCAGGCATGCTTGGATCCATCAAAGTGCAATTTGTCAGCGCATGGGAGCATTTGGCTTCAGAGAAGCAATTAAGTCAGAGAGCAATAGCTTTGCTAAAAGTAAGAAACAACACAGGTTATTTCCATGTCCACACCTGCGGCTAATAGTGAGGGCAGCTGTCAGCAAATTGCCGTTTTGAAGTTGTGGCGTGACTGTTTTTCAAGGTGAACATTTCCAAGCTGCTCTCAAACGTTTGCCGTATGTTGCTGATGTTTGAGTGCCGCTTAAAGTGTCAAAAGCACTCAAGAATACAAAGTAGTCGGCACTTGGGGTGCTTGTCAAGTCGCGTTTAGAAGACGCCCAGGCTGAAAAACATCATCAACTCCGGCACCCTACACTATTTCCTGTGGAGACAGGACTTGATCAAAATCCTCAACTGCGAGCTTCATACAGAAATGCAAGAAGGAAATATTGTAAGGCAGCACCGACTGTGGTACGGCTTTGAATTTCAGCTGTGGCCTTCCTGCTAACATGTTCTAACCACGTGTAGTGTGGGTTAGCTACAACAAAGCATTGCTAACATGCATGAAGCCGGAAAGCGCCACAGAACGATTTCTAAATTCCTCCATGTTCGTCAGTCAATGGTAAGACAAATTAGCAATTAGCAATAGCGCAATGTATTGGTAATATAATAAGGTAAAGTAAAGTAAAGTAAAGTAAGGTAAGGTAATATATAGTTGTCGCAGAGAAGCAAGGCAATGCAACCTGATGATGATTAATGCGTAATATTCTGTCGGCAGAAAAGGAGACAAGGTTAGCTCACACCGATCCTTTATTGGACGGATGGATGGATGACTTCCAGCTGTTACGCTGCCGACGGGGCTCTTTCTTTGCATTTGCCTGCACGCATTCATTTAATACGTTAGGTGATGATCTTATTTCAAATATTGAAGTGTCTAAGTCCGACTAGCCTTTTGAAATGGCAAAATCTGACAAATACCAGATCAGGACCAGCCATGACAGCGACTCAATATTTGAGAAAAGGATAATGTCCGCCACCCTTCATCAGGCATCAGATATTAGACACGTGGAAATGTAGCCGGAGGGGAATCTCATCTTCCGGAGATTGTTCTCCAACTATCATCTAACTCGCTTCGGGTGACGAGTGGCGGGGAATGAAGCCTCTGAATTAAATTTCGGCAGAACTTGTTATTTCCAGGCAAGGCTGTTGAATGCTGGGCTACTCAGAGTTGTGCTTCTAATTAATGGCTTCATCTCTACACTTGACATCAATCATTGTCATGCATCTTGGTGTGGATATCATTCAGTGTGGAACAATTTGCCCTGACAGTCTTCAAAGTGCAATTGAGACTGCTTATGAGAAGGAAAGTAAACATACTTGACCTTTGTTTTGACTTTCATCAGAAAAAAAGAGAGATTTTGAAATGTGCTCTGTCACTGGTATTGGCACCCTTTCCTGTAAAGCAGTATGGAAACACTCACCTTTGGTAAATCACAAATGAGAATTCCCTGTTCTAAATTGTCTGTGCCCAATTTACATAAATTGACCAATGAATGACGACTGATGTTTTAAAAAGCCACCTTTTATCCCCTTTTCTTCTTTCAGAATCGTGAAAACAAAGGAGCAGTCTGAGGACATCAGAAGTTATTAATTATTCGCAGACACAAGACCTCCAAAGGGTATAGAGCCATCTCCAAATTTCTCTTTTTTTTTTTCATCCAAATCCATTTTGGTAGCCCTGTTTCAGCAGTGTGTAATATTATTAAGAAGTTTGAAGACCATGGAACTGTCAAGAACCTCCATGGACGTGAGGAGAAGAGAGAAATTGATGATAGAAGTCTTTGACGGTTGGTGCGAATGGTGGGAAAAAAACACAGCGTTAAACATCCAAAGACCTGAAAGCCAACCTGGAACAGTTTGGAATCATGGTTTCAAGAAGCACCATACGCCACAAACTGAACCAAAAACAGGGCTGCATGGGCAAAGACCATTCCTGAGACAGACATTAAAAAGAATGGCTAACCTTTGCCAAGGAGTACCGGGACAAACCACAATTCTTTTGTGGACGGATGAAACAAAAATAGAGCTTTTCCGCAATGCCCGCCAACAGTTTGTTTACAGACAAGGAAAAGAACACCCTACCTACAGTTAAGAATAATGGAGGATCCATAATTCTGTGGGGCTGCTTTGGTGCATTTGGTACTGGAGGCCTTGATCGTATCACAGGAATCGTGAGAATTATCAAGACATTCTAGGGGGACATGTCCTACCATTAAGCGTTAGACAACTTGGTTTGAGTTGAAGGTGATGGGTCCTCCAGCAAGACAAAGACCCAAAGCACAAAGGAATGGTTAAAAAGGGGGGAAAATACATTTTTTAAATGGCCAGCAATGAATCCTGATCTCAATCCGATTGAAAATCTTTGATATGAGCTGAAAAGTGCCATTGGGAAACGAAACCTGCAAACATTCAAGAGCCTGAACAATTTGCAAAGGAAGAGTGGGGGGGGAAATACCAGCAGAGAAGTACAAGAAGCTTAAGGATGGCTACAAGAAAGGTTTGCCAAAGGGTGTGCAACCTAATATCAAAGAGGGGTGTCATTATTGCTGCACATGCTGTGTTTTCTATTTTTTCTTTGGAATTACATAAGTTGAAAAACAATTTCCTTTGTTTAATTACTTTACACGTCCAATTAAAAGGTCCTGATGATATAAAATTGGTACATTTCCATTGATTTCTGAAGATATTGTTGAGATCATGCAAAAAAATGAAGGGGTGCCAATAACAGTGAGCAGGACTGTATTTGTACTCCCTAACCGGTGGGACTATAACATCATTCCTCCGCTGCACCTTTGGAAGTGCTGCACTGTGTGATTGGTCAGTCTGTGTTTGTCGCTAAGCATTAGGTCATTTGTTGGTCACTCATTCCAAATTAATTTTCAGAAGGACAAAAAAACGTTTATGAGAGTCAAACAGAAAAAAAAATCAGTTATAACTCATGTGAAGCCATGTACGCATCTGAACAAAACAAGTAACTACAAATCAAAAGCAACGATGGTCATTTGAGTCCGAATCCTGCTCTGGGATCCAGCGGAATGAACAATGCTGGTGGCAAACACCTCGGGCTAAACGAGGTCGGCCAGTTGAAAACAACAAGACAAGACATTTGCAGTGGCTGAATGAGAAGAAAGCAGGATGCAGAGGCAGCAAATTGAGCTGTTGGTGCCGCCTTTTACATAAGAAGCAAAAGGCAGAGGCTGTGCTTGTGCTGCCTAAAATGGGTCACATACACAGCACTGCATTTGTACTAAGTGACAGGCCTATTAATCATGGACGGAGCCCATTGGCTTTGTTCAGCAGGTGATTTGTCCCTTTGGATGCAATGAGGTGGACGCCAACATCCCCCACGTGTTGTGCTCGCATGCACCACGCGTAACCGATTGGCCACCTTCTCTTTACTTTAAATGCTCCGTCACATCACTTTCTCTCCATTTTCTCATCTTCCTGCCCTTGGAACATTTCCCAAACTGCAACTCAATCTATCTATCCAAGGACACCCTCCAACCGTCTTCAAACATTTACCTCAAATCAAATGTCAGGTTGTCAAACAGCGTTTCTATATATACGAAAGAAAGAGGAGAAGTTTGGCACTTCATCACCAAGCTTACTGGTATATGTGGTCAGAGACCACCATTCGTTCGGCATCCTTTAATAGGGATGTAACGATAACGGCAATATTGTGATATTGCGATATTAAAACTGCCACAATATATCATTTTACATATATAAAATATTTGTATAAGAAACACGTTATAAATATAGTACAATTGATTAAAAAATAAATAAAAAAAGAAGGGTTGATTTGCAGTTAAATTTTCACAAGGCATGTTTTGGCCCTTCTGTTTAAAATCCACGCTAATGGGCAGATGAAGGGGAACGTAATATGCCAATATGTAAATATGTGCAGGAACTCAATGTGTGCTTGCAAGTAAGCGCCTCAATATATATATTATATTTATTAGGGGTGGGAATCTTTGAGTGTCTCACGATTCGATTCGATTCCGTTTTTTTTGGCCTGCGATTCGATTTTTGATCAAAGTGATTTGATTGACAATTATTTTTGCTTTAATCTATAGATGTGCAAGAAATTGTAACGATTTACTCCAGTCTCACTCGCTAATGCTAATTAGCGCGCTACTCGCTGCATTTTTATCACTCAAAAGGCTCCACAGTGCAAAAAAACTACTTTTATTGGAATAACTTGATTGTGACTTTTTCCTTCTACTCTCTAATGTGGCTACAACTTAACAGTGTATTCGACCGCGTGGAACTACACTGCCCCTAAGTGGCCATATCGGGTACAGCATGAACAACGCTCCAAATAAAGGCACACACAGACAAAGGCAAGACAGTATAAAATAATTTAATCGATTTTGGGACATTTAAATCTATTCTGAATCTTACTAAATGAGAATCGCGATTCTTATGAGAATTGATTATTTGGCACACCCCTAACATTTATTTATTGTCTAGATATAAAATGTATAATAATTTTATAATATTTTTCATTTTTGTAATGTACAAAAGCACAATATTGTGTGTGTGTGTGGGGGGGGGGGGTTAGTATGAGCTCATTTGTTTACAATATTGTGACCTTTTTCTGTATCACGAACCAGCCCCAAAATATCGGTATAATTATTGTATCGCGATGTTTGGATATTGTTACATCCCTATCCTTTAACAGGATGGATGCAGTTATTCAACTGCCAAAACCGTTGCGTTCTAACACTTCACCATTCTTGACTGCAGATTGATGCTGCATATATTAACAGAGGAACATCAATGAGAAATGATCTCAGTAATCAACATAAATTCCTTGGTTCAAACCCCAGCTGATAAGCGGCCCGTCAAGCTGTGTTTTCACTGGAGGCAACTTGCCACAACTTATTTTGTTGGCAGTGACACACCTAATGCAAATGACTATAAATAACCCGACCGATTGTTACGTCGTTTATCAGAGTCGCATTTGGAAGCCGAGGCAAGAAGCGGAGACATGAAAGCGGCCCTGAACTTCGCCATGAAGCGTAGCTCAAAGACAACTTTTCACTCTTCTTGAAATGCTGTCATTTGATTTTTTTTTTCATGGCTACTGACCCTGAAGCCTTCCCCATAATACATTTTGTATGAAGCCGAAAGGACACTGGTCAGCTAGTGACCTGTCTTAGTTCTATGAAAAATGAATGAATCCAAGATGATAATGACATGGTGCTCGGCTGTCGCAGTCCTTGAACTTAACTTCTTCTAACTTCCAGAGGTTAGCATGTACAAGAATCCTATGATCTTGACACAAGAATTTAAGAAACAAGTCGATTCCTTATGGCACTCGACACGCACATATTTCCAGTTGTATGATATTAAGGATATCAGACACAAAACGGGTGCAAGTGAGTATATGTTGTTTTTTTCCCCTATCATTCTTTCACTCTGCAAAAAAAAAAAAAAATTAAGATGAGTTGGTTTGTGAAAAAAGCAATGAAACTCAAGTCTGACACAATTTGAAATGCACTGGGCTGCTCTCTGCTTTTATTTGTGGTCAGCAAGCGTTCTGATCTTCGTGAAATCAAATTCAACTCTAAACTCGTTAAGAGTGATGGAACTACAGGTAGCGTAAAACAAACAGACTGAGACCAGTGAGTGTCCAAGCGAGCTACATTTGCTCAAGATGCCTGTCAAAGTGCACCGTCACTCGCAAGTCCACGGGCCGAAACATCTTCCTATTTACGAGGTATGCCGTTGAGTTGGCTTTGGATTTTTTTTTACATGCAAAATGAAACCAAAGTCTACGAGTTATTGAGCTTGAGAGAAGTTGAAGATTAGATGTGAAAGCAACCCCAGACACATCTAGGATACTATCAGCTCATGAAGCTTTTAAGAATCAATAGTAATGGACTCCACATTCAGCAAATTTCATTTGGGCAAATATGGAATATGTGATAGCGGCGGATTAAGCGGAGAAGATGATGAGAGACGTTGCGTGGTGGCAGCTGAGCTAAGGTTTCTCATGCCTGGTTGAGGTCATGTTCCAGGGCGGCCATAGGAAATGTTACATGACTAAAGAGGCTTTCAATCATTTGCATTGAATATCCATCGGCTGTTTTCACTCTCCTTGACTTTAATTGGACAAAATGGCAGTCACACAAAACCCACAGGAAGTAAGCAACGTCCCTACCCAGGCAGCAACAATTTTTTGCAGCTGCTATTTGCACTAATGGGGGTGTGCATGTTTTGAGACCTGAGTTAGTTACTTGGTGTAAGAAAATCAAAGTGGAAACGAGGTTTCTAGAAATTGTCGGGAACAAAATTTGACCCAAGAGACAAGATTGCGACTGCTATTGGCTAATAGACGCCTTGGTGTGTCGCGCTTATTAGCTAGGTTTTTGTGTGAAATAACGACTGTTCCCCAATCCAATCATCCTGCAAAAATAGTCACAGTGCTGGTGATTCCATTGGCCAAGTCGAGTTTTTTCTGCCTGATACATTAGCGCCAAGAGAGAAGGGCACAAATTGGATCCATCTTCACACATAGTGAGCTTTCTACAAGGAGCTGCTCGATGTTTTCTCTGCTAACTGGCCGAAAAGGCACCCTTGTGCATTCTTGAAACTATTTATATCTGACTGCTGACACTAATGACTCCTGTTAGCAGCGTCCATGTGTCCAGTTGCCCTTTTAGCCCCACTCGCTCATGTCGGTGCTCACTCGCTTCCTCCACCTTTTCCAACACGATGGAAATGCTTATGAACAGATACACACACATACAGTACAACAACTTGATCAGACGTCACTGCCACCACTCATTGACAATATTTCATCCATCGACAAGAGATGAAAGTTAACTCATTCACTGCCATTGACGGCTATAGACGTCAAAAATTCATTTGAACTATTTCTATTAGTTTAAAATTGTTCCCACTTTTGTTAACAAGAGTATGAAAACCTAGAATGTTTTTATTGTATTAAATCGTGAGGTAGCTAGTGAAGTTATCAGATTAATTACGATTAAAAAAATTAAATCACCTGACGCCCCTTATTTTTAATAATCTTTTCTTTAAAAAAAAATTTAAAAAAGATTTTAAAAAAAGATTAAAATAAAATTATTGTATTTATTTTCTTTAAAAAGAAAATATTTTTTTTAATTAGGGGCGTGAGGCAATTACATTTTGTATTTGGAACTAATTGCATGACTTCCCTAGTTAACTCACGATTAATCACAAATTTTATATCTGCTCTAAATGTACAAAAACATATATAGGTTTTCATACTCTTGTTAACAAAAGTGGGGGGAAAGAAGTTAAACTAATAGAAATAGTTTAAATTAATTTATGACGTCTATAGACGTTTTTTCCACTTTTGTTACCAAGAGTATGAAAACCTAGAGAATTTTTTTTTTGTTCATTTAGAAGAGATATACAATTTGTGATTAATCGTGAGGTAACTAGTGAAGTCATGCGGTTAATTACAATTAAAAATTGTAATTGCTTGACGAGATGCTTATTAAAAATTAGGGGCATCTTTTTTTTTCTTAAGAAAAAAATAATAATAATAATAATTAGGGGCATCAGGCGATTAAAATGTTGAATCGTAATTAATCGCATGACTTCAATAGTTAACTCACGATTAATCACAAATTTGTTCTAAATGTACAATAAAAAAATCTAGGTTTTTAAACTCTTGTTAACAAAAGTAGAAAAAAAGTTCAACTATGTGCTCCTTTCCCTACGTGGGCTTTTCTTGATCTGACTTTGAACGTGTCTCTTGCCATCCTGCAGCCACATGATCACGTTCCTTGGCATGAGAGCGCCTGCTAATGAAGTCAGGCAGGCGAGCTGCGCGTTTGCAACGTGCCTCCTGGCCCGCCTCCTTCTGTGGATGATTACTGCCATCTTCAGGGCAAAGCTAAACCTGAGGAGCAGCACAAGCATCACATTTCCTGGGACCGCTATTCCTTGGGAATCAAAAGTCATCTTTTCAACTCAGGACTTGAAAGAAAGGGAAAGCAAAAGCTAAAGCGACATTTCCAACAATAACTCCTTTTTCACTGGTGTAGCGCTTCCTACCGCTCTTTGAATACGGGCTCATCATTCACCTGCTGATGATGCAGCGTCAGGGGCAACGGGGGGCTTCAGCAATCTTGCTCAAAGGGACCCGAGCCAAAACACCCGGACTGACATTATGGCACATTTGATGACATTATTGATGAAAATTTGTTCTTGATGTGAATTAGCGATGTTGGATACCACTTTTCTCAGACTGATACCCGTTACAAGCACTCAAAAGATAACTATTGGGGTGGACAAAAAAAAAACGATCCCTTAGGAACACTGCTGTTGACTGTAAATTGCAAATCTTTCAGGACGCCGACTTAAGTGGCTTTCGTACCCCTACGAGACCACTTTTCAGTGGAATGGGGCATGATGTGGTGCCCTAGGCAATAACTAAATAAATAAATACATACATAAATAAATAAAATATCGATGCATAATATTTAATAGCACGCCACACAATAAATGCCAAATTTCACAAACAATGACAAATTAAAAAAAAAAAAGTATGCCTTTAGTATATATTTGTTTACATTAAACCAGCAGGCAATGATCTTTTTCTTTTTCTTTTTTGCCCTGCCATTTGACGCTCCCTCCACTAGATGGCGCCCTAGGCGACCGCCTAGTTCGCCTATGCCCAGGGGCCGGGCCTGGATGGGGGGGGGGGGGGGGGGGGCAGCTTGAACCCTTTAAGCTGAGAGTCGGTTCAGATAAGCGGATCACCAAATTGCCAACACAAATAAGATCGCAATGATGGCTTTTTGGAAAGATCAAAAAAGATTTCCAAAATATGTTTATTCACAATATACTTGAACTCTAATACAACCATGTAGCAAAGCCCATTCATTTGAGTCTCTCACTAAAGAAATTGGATCTCTAGATTTTGGTGTTTTCTTCGATACGTTATCGAATTTGGGAGATTTTAAAAACTGTTTCATGTCGCGTAGAAAACTCATGCATTGCTTTTCCTAACCACATTGTTGAGTTTCAGCCTATAACAGCCAGACTGGTCGCCAGTCACTCACAGGGCACATGCAGATAAACGTTCACACTCGCAGTGTGTAATTTGGAGTGTTGGGTTTAATGAACATGCAAACACTCGGCGACTCTCTCATGAGTGTGAGGCTAAATATGGTTCCTTTACTGAGATGGGCTCCAGCACACCCACAACCTTAGTGAGAATGGATGGATGGATACAAGCTTGATACACTGGAGCGTCTTGTATCCCAACACCACTTGAGCGAATACTATTACTATCGCTCTATTTGTGTGTAGCAGGTAGCTTATAAAGACTAACTACACTCTGAAGCAACATTGAAGGACTTTAATCTTGAAAGCGTTTTGTAATTACTGATCATGTGGATGTAATTGCTTTGTGAAAGTGATTGGAAATGAAATTAAATGAAGCCGCATGAGGGAGATGGCGCTCGCCTTCCTGGAATGTTCTTTAACGCTTATCCTGTTCAGGTGCTCCTCAACAGATGGATCCAGTTCGGACCTAAATGAACACAACGCATCTTCCCGCCATGTTTCTCTCTTCATTCGTCTGACTCCTCTCATTTTCGACCCTTTGTCCCCATCAAAGGGGCGGCCGATGATTTTGCCGCCCTTCCTACTGCGTTTGATATTCTCCCTCTTGTCTGCCATCAATCGCGCTTTGATCCGCGCGCCATCCATCGGCCCCCCGTATTCATCATCTTGACCCGCAGCGTTTACTGCCGTCTGTATGTCCGCTGCACTCTGCCACGATGGATGCAAACTCCTCAATAACAAATGAGTTACGCGTCGTAATGCTGTGACTTTCAAAACTTTGTTAGCATCAGAATATTTGCATGATTAAACACCACTAAAGGACTTTTAAAACAAAAAGTCTTCAGGCCACTTTAATCCAACTTTTCACCTCGTTCAGTCATATAATCATGGGCTTTCCATCCTAATGTTTGGACATTTTATGTCCATTTACCTTTATTGCTAATTTACAAATATTGAGAAGAAACTGCACCATGAGATGACATCATAACGTTACCCCCTTAAAATAATTGCCAAAGTCGTTTTTTTTTTTTTTTTGCAAAACCTTTTTTTTTTTTGCCTAAATCATCTCCTCACAATGCAAATGGTTAAATTTTTTGTGTTTCCTGAAAAATCTGAAAAAAATGACTTTTAAGAAGGCGTCGATATGAGAGTACGCATCTCTCTGCCGCAAGAGACTCGGCTGACTTGTCAACAAAGTCATCTTACAACACCCTAAAAAATAATTAATGTGTTACAGATGCTTGGCCTCTTGCCACTCAGCAGAGCAAAAAAACGTACCCATGGAGCCTACCTTCTGCTAACAACTGTTCTTCTCCAACATGCAGTCAAAATGTAGCACTTGAACATACTTCCTTGATGACAATTACTACTACCATTTTTTTTTATGGCTTCAATGACTCTTAGTATTTGGACATTGACGTCAGGAATGGAAGATGGTGTTTACTGTCCTGCAGTTGGCTGAAAATCAGTCCAGGGGTGCACACTACCTCTCACCTACCTTCATGAGGAAAAGCGCCACAGAAAATGGATCCTTCAAGTCAATGTACTTTCTGTTTTGATTCATTAGACTTTGGTGCCCCCTGTCTGCTGCTAGCGCCATTTCACCATGGGCGTAATCTCCCCTCCTACTCAGCCTGTCTGCTGCAGCTTGCTCCCTAATTCCCCTTAAAGATGTTTACAAAGCGAGAGAGGCAAAAGCTGATTTGAGCACTTGTGGTCCATTGCGAGAGCACATGCTGGTTGTTTGTGCAACGTCACCTGAGTCGCACAAAAAAATAATGAAATGACGCTAAAAGTGCATTGTAATCGCGTAGCTTTCAAACGGATGAAAGTTTTTTTTTTTATTATCATTATTGTGTCAAAGGAGGGGTGAAGGTCAATGCACAATTCCATGGAGGCCTGATGGTGTAGCAGATGATTCAAATGTATTCCAGCCAGATCTGGAGCAAGTGGTGCATTGCTGCAAGTCCTATCTTGGGGAAGGAGGGAGTTTGGAGGGCGTGTGGGTGACTGCCTTTAGTGGGAGGGCTTCTGCAGAGAACTGTTGCTAGGAAACACTTGTAGCATCTCGTCTCCTCTTTTCCTTGAAATGCCACATACAAGTGAAATGTCAGTCCCATCCACTCAGGAGCTTGAAGAATGGCGGCCCACGTTCTATTTAAGCATCTTTCTTGTGCAAACGTCATCACTCATCTCTCTATCTGGCTTCACTTGTACTTTTCATCTTTTATTGGGGATGTCCTGGCACATTTCAGAGCCGCTAACCTTTCTTTCAACATCGCTTGTTAGTCCGCTCCGCAATGCCCTCTGTTGTTTTCTAATCCAAAGCCATCTGATCCACCAGATATTTGTTGACCAAATGTATCCTCATTCAAACAGAAGAAAGAAGAAGAAGAAAAATCATCTCCAGTGCCATGTTATTAGCATGTTGTGTATTTGAACCACAACTGCTAAGAATAGCAACTCATTATGTATTTAATCCTGTCACAAACAATCACTGTCAATATTTGTATCAAAAGTCGTGAAATGCGCTCTCCATTTTCTATTTTCACTGCAGGAAACACTGAAGCCTAACTGTACAACTTGGACTGGTCGCCATCTAATCACATACTGACAAACAACCATTCACACTATGGACAATGTAGAGCATTGGTCTCATTCGAGGCGCGTAGGATGACATTTTGCGGCCCCCAACTCGTCATCTTAGTTCAATGGCAGTGCGGCCCCCCACCATTTTTTATTTTATTTTTTTAATCACTTATAGGCGCGTAGGATGACATTTTGCGGCCCCCAACTCGTCATCTTAGTTCAATGGCAGTGCGGCCCCCCCACCATTTTTTATTTAATTTTTTTAATCACTTATAAGCTAGCATAGCTCAGGCTCATGACAGTTCTCGGCAAAACTGTTATTCATCTAGATTGGATTGGCTAAAAAAAAATAACCACCTGCAGCCCGCTGCCCGTCACACAAAAAAAAGTTCAGGAATGATAATACGGATGTAAAGAACAAAGTCTGCATGGACAAAGCCAAGCGATGGATGGAACAATAATACATATTCACATCAAAGTTATTGTTATATTTTATAGCGCAATGAAAATGAAAAGAGCCACATGGAGTTTCTGCATTGTAATTTGCTGCCTTGAAATACAAGCTTTTACAGAAAATATATCTCATAACGCTAATGCAATGTAGCATTTTTTTTTCTTAGCTATACAGCAAAGAAAGATGGGCTTAGATGGCCGTAACTCATGAGAGCACATTCAAATGTTTACGCTTTGACTGCGAGCTCGGAGTAGTTTTCAGTACAGCAGCAAGAAGTCAATAAACGGGCCTTTTTCGAGCAGCTAAATAAGTGCCTTTAGCAAGGGCCAATATCAATATTGACAGAGGGGGAATGTCTTGTGGTCCAGGACTGCAGCCTCCACAGTAGCCTGTTTTTTCCCCCTCTCTCTCTCTCTCTCTCTCTCTCTCTCTCTCTCTCTCTCTCTCAACAGTTCCTGCTTTGTATTTTGACCCACTCAGACTGCAAACCTCCCAATAGGACGGGTACGTACAGCAGCATTTGATTTCACTTGTAATTGAAAGCAGATTTGTCAAGACTGAAAATTCTCATTTCATATTATATGCATGTCGTTTCTGTATACTGCATGTCTAACACCCATCTTTTCGACTTTTCTCTCTCTTTGTGCTACAGATTATTTTTTTGTCTACATCTGGCAATGCTGCTTAGACTATATCTCACTGGGACAACTCTACTGATATGTTGTAAGTAGTAAGTTTATAATGTGTGAGGCAGCTTATCATGCATTGCTGAAATGGCCGTAGTTTGTTTACAACTGTATCAAGTTGAGCAAACGCACGTGTACAGTCCTCCGCGTGCTACACATTTAACACGAATAATCTCTATCTGTGGAATAATAAATAACTGTTTCCCCGCAGAGGTCACCATGAACTTAAGCTCTATTAAGAGCCGTGTAAACACAAGGCTTAGGGGAATTTGGCTCTTTTGCTAGAATGAGTGTGTGCCAGTGGCAGCGGAGGAGACATTTAAAGCATGATTGAATGCTTAATGCATCATTACATCATTGCATCTAACTGCAACGCTTAAGGCACACGCTGACTCCGAAGGTCTGCAGAGTAACATGAAAATGAGACTTGATGAAATGAGTCACGCCACACTGTGGACGCAATTTTGCCTCGCAGTGGCATCGCAGAAATTGTCGGATGGAGTCGAAGTGCCAGTCGATCGGAACGGCGCATTTTCAATTCATGGTATAAATAAAGGTCAAGAGGTTAACTGTTTTATATCATAGCATCAGTGTAAATGATTCAAGCCGGTCACTTGTTGCTTGGATACATTCACAACAGTCACACCCAACAAACTACAGGTTGACCAAATAGGAAGTCCAACAAACATATTACCGATTGTGTTGGAATGAGCTCAGTTGTGTCACAAAACAATCAGGTTCAAATAATTAGCTTGATTAAAGTTCCTTTCAGAATTGACGCCCGTGCATCGCCGGTTAGATTTCAACTGCCGTGCAGGGTTATTATAGTTTTGGAATTTTCATTTCAGTTTGTTTTTATTTCATTTCGAGTTTTGTTTTTTAAATTTAGTTAGTTTTAATTCGTTTTCAGGGTGTTACTTTTATCTTGTAGTTATTAAAAAAAAATGCTTAGTTTTAGTTTCGTTTTAGTTCATTTCAGTATTAGTTTTTTTTTATGTGTATCACTTGTGTGCAATATTTTAAAAACACCATGATGAAATTAGAAAAGTAACAGATTTCTTACCTAAAGTTTTATTTCAGCTGAGTTGAATGAAAAAGCAGGCGAGCCAGTCAAGCATGAAAAATTGACGCCACGGAGCGACGTCATCTGAAGGTGCTTTTCTATTGGCTGCTGCTAGATGACCTCACTTCTGAGTGACACACTTTCAAACGTCCTTATTCCGTTTAATATCAAAATAAGTCTATTTAAAATCACATTTAAAATTGTCTCCAAAAGCTCATGCATAAAATTAATTTCCAAAGAGTAAAACAAAGGAGATTTTCGTTATAATTATAGTTAGTTTTGTAAACATAAAATATAGTTTCAGTTAGTTTTCGTTTTTTAAAAGCATTTAAGTTTTTATTTTATTTCGTTAACAAAATAGTTGTTTGAATTTTAGTTTTAGCTTTTTTAGTTAGTTTTTATTCACTAAAATAACATTGCTGCCTTGTATGCAGGAGTAACAAAAAAAAAAGCACAAGAGCATTTTCAAACATTATTTCTCACTGTTGTTTTTTTCTCACTGTTATTTCTCACTTCAGAAAAACAAAAAAAGAACGCCATCTGTTAGACCAGCCACAAACTATTCCCCCAAAGTAAAAGTATTGATTTCTTCTCCATGTCTTGTAATAATGAACAATTAGTGTATTGATTATTAAATTGATTAAGAAGTCTGCGAAATGTCCTAATAGAAACCATCACATGCAGCATCCACCTCCGAAGTCATGATTTAGCACCAGGATCTCTACAAGTCCCATGCTTTGTCTACAAAATTCTGCACTTTCTCATTTTAGTCCAGGCACAGGTTGAAAATTGCTTGGCCACGCCGCAGACAGCCATCTTCCGACTGGCCGGCAGCCATTAAAAAGTCTTGTGGAGATAAGCAGCTTGGTTCAATCACAGAGCCCCCGTGCGTGCGTGTGTTTTTTAACAGGCCAGCGCCATTGAAATATTGTGTGTGGCGTTGGGGTTAATGGAGTTAATGAAGAGCAAAGGCGTGTGTCTGAGCCGGCTAATTAGTATATGTCAGACTGAAGACAGTCTATGAATAACTGAATTAGCACTCGCTGTGTCCGCGTGGACTCGCTTCTTCAACAAGTGCGAGAGGAGGAGAGACTTCAAGTGGAAGGAAAATGTGCCATTCCATCAAGAGAAGAATATTTCATCTCAACTTGTGTTTTCCTTGAACTTGTTTCATTTCAAGCCATTTGTTCTATTAAATTGACTTTGATAACACAACAGAAATTGATCATTGGCATCGGCCAGCTTTAAAGAGTAGTCATTTATGTCCGATTCTTTTCTTATCAGGGAGCCGGTGTTCATTTCCCACAAGTTGAAAGCAATGAAATTCCCAGCCAAATTGGTATTGTGAACGGCGACCTCCCTTTTAATCCAAAACTTCGCCTTTCATATCTCCAGATGTCGTTTTATGTTGTGCTTCCGAACATGACAAGAGGAAAGGTGAAATCATTCAAAGCCCTCCCAAAAACGCTGACAGCGCCATTAAGTTGATGAGAAATGGCGCGAGAGCGGACGACAGGAGACCCGAAGCTGTCACCCGAAGGAGGAAGGTCAAAAAGGGAAGGAGGGGAAGAACAAATGACAGCGGCTGCACCAGACTGGGAGGCATCTGCCAGCAGAACCGATTCGTCTGCCAAGGTCGATACCTGACAGACGAGTGTTCAGGGCTCCAAACGCGCCTGTGTTGTATGCCAGGTACGCCCCACTCTACGGTGTTCATCTTAGCCCCTTCGCTTGTCTTTGCCCACTAGATCACGGGTATTGTGAATGTAAAGCTGACATCTTTTCAAACGAATTTGAATAAATGGATGTCATCCTCCAAATTATAGCTCAATCTAAATTGTATTACATGACGTTTTCAGTCTTTGTTTTGGTTGCAATTTCCAGCCAACCTCGCTGAAACTTCCTAACAAGATAAGTTTAATCCAAGTTTTATTTGTCATGGATAATTACGATGCAATTATAGTTTGGTGTTATGGTTCAGAACAGAAAAAAAGGGGGGGTGGGGGCAAAGTCTATGCACCTCAATCCCAGCCGGGGTGCCCCTTTATCTTAAATTGATGACGGGCATGTCCAAAAGAACCCCCCCCCCCCCATCTTTTTCAAATACAATACTGTATGTGTTCATGCAATCCACTACAAAGGGTATACCAGTTTTGTGTTTGACCATAAGCGCAGCAGTGCATAAAAGGCCCAAACTGAAACTAAACTACTAGATCGATATTATAGTGCCAGTATCGATCCGATATCGATACTGACTTGGTATCGATTATATCAGATATTTGGGTCGATCCGCCCACCACTAAAGTTAACTGTAAAGTGAGAGTCAGAATTAACTGTAAAGTCAGGGTTGGTGCTACCGGGCTGAGTTTACTGTATGGTATCTCCCTTGACTCTGAACTGTGCAGCAAGCGGGCTAAGAGACGACATCATGCAAATAAGATGATACAACTCACCTGCCTTCTCCGTAGTGGGAGCTTGGAGCGTCCTATGCAGCGGTCACTACAACAACAGAGTGAGGAGCTGCGACATGCATGGCTGCGGAGCTTTCAACTCCAGGGGGTGATTTGCTCACATCTCATTTGGAAACTCAAAAGATTCTTCATGCTCAATTTCTAGTGTTGAACAATAATTGTCAAGACAGGACAACAATGGATAACTGGCACGTCTCCGCGGTCTCAGTCAGTGGGCTTGGAGAACGTGACAAATAAAACTAAGAATGTATCAAACAGAATCAAAACTTTGAACCTGAGAAGCCACTTAAGGACCGCTAAACAACACTAAGTACTGAGGTTGTGTTCCGCCATTGCAAATTCGGCCTTCTATCAAAATTATAGAGGATATATAGAGGATCTCTATTGTCCCTTCAACATCAATTTATGTCAGTGCTTTGTCCCTCGTCTCACAGAGGCCTGAAAAGGACGCTGGACTTGGTGTGTGCTGACTACGGTACAGTCAGCGCTCCATTCTCAGGCTCTCTGGCTGGACCAGTAAGTCAGAAAGATGCGGCTGGTTTCCAGTATGATGGTGTCAAACTGGTCAATGATGGTAAGACTGACAAAATCCTTCAAAGTGAGAACAGTGGGAAAGAATTACATTTGGCATCTTAAGTGGACATTTTGTCCTCATCGGGGTTGTGGTTGAGCAGATATCGGAGTGGCTTACTTCGCGCTAGTCTACTCAATGAAATGACTCAAATAAATTTAAAAAAAGATCATCCTTGAATTGACATCTTTAGGTCCCAGTCATCTGTCCTTTTTTAGGACAGAGGTGCTGCTGCGCTATTCGGGCGAAATCTTGGGAAGGGGCTATACAGATAATATAGATTAGATAAGGATTCCGCTGAACTCCTGGTTGCCTTTACCGCTGCCGACCCCTCTTCATGCAAATAAATCTCCATCAAAGGCCAAACGACGACCTCAGCGAGGACCGCCGTTATAAAACCAAGCACACACATATGTGCGTGAGTGTAACTTGAGAGCATCCTGAGAGAACATCATTAGATCCTTGGACTCTAATTGAGCAGCATTCTGGCAAAAGCCTATTTGTGCAGTCAGCGCCTTTCATCTATGGCTAAAGTGAAGACATGATTAAACATCACACAGACGCATTAGCTCGCCCTGACACTCGCATGAACGCTGAAAAGCATCATTAGCAGGCGCAGGGTGATGTGCCTTAATTCACTCCTCGGCTGTTTTGCTTCTCCGGTGACCTTTTGCAAGATCCTGAGGTTCAATTTGGGATTAAAAAAAAGCAGGTTAATATTTGACGTAGTGCGAAATAAATCCTTATGGCTTCCTAGGTTTATTCCAATCAATTCAAGTGAATCTTTATTTGTCTCTCTCTGGCACCCAGAGCACTGTGTAAAGATCTTGAACGTTCGACCTTTCCGTTACGCTGGCACGGTGGGTCCAGGGGACCCGCTGGGTTACGTGCTACCCTTGCAGGAGCGCTTTGCCGGCATCACCTCGCACCTCAAGCTACAGATGTGTGACGGTGCTGACCCTTCGCCCTTCGTCTGAATGTTCGCCTTCACCTTTTCCTCATGACTTTCCCTAATATATATATGATGTGTGTTGTGTGTGTGTGGGGGGGGGGGGGGGGTGCGCGTGTATACACTATATCTATATATCTCTGGAAAAGTCCATCTGTACAGAATTTTAATGTCAATTGGCACTGTCAGTGGGGTAGAGAAATATTTATTGTTGTGCTTGATGCTTTCGACTAAATAATTCAAATACAACATAAGAAATAATGACTTGATTAAAAACAAAAGTTTACTTTGCAGCAGTGTCCTACACCAATCGATAACGAAGACTAATTCACGAAAAGAATACTTTCCTGACAGTGTCACATGTCAAAGTAAATGTTTGAAAAGGCAGAATAGTGGATACAGTTCTTCTAACTATGCTAGTTGTCAAAATGTTGTAGCCGGTCAGTGCATGTACATTATTTACCGATACATTAAAATTTTGCCAGCAATGCATTAAATCTCCCAATTTTATGTATTTTATTGAATTATTCTTTTTAGAAACTTACTATGTACTACTCCTGTCTGTGTACTACTACTCGATATAGACCGTTTGCGTTAGTATGACAATATTTAGTGTGACTTTTTTCATTCAAACTGAAATAAACTTTTTATTTGATTATTTGTCATTTTATTACTACTTCCATGAATGTGCTGTGCTGCTTTTATTCGATTTCTGGAGTGCAATGGAGCCAATTGCAGCCAACCTCGTGCAAAAGGCCTGGTACACCCTGGACTGGTTGACTGCAGACGTCTTAACCACCAATCCGTTGTGATACATTAGAATTAAAAAAAAATGACGTCTTAACTTATCTCTCTTTCTTTTATATAAACATTAACTAACGTTTTCTCAATGCCCCATATTATGCACTGCAGTGTTTTACATTCTGCACATAAAAAAAACGAATTGTAATATTAAAATTAAAAACGAATCCAAATCTTGCAATCATTCTCATTGTTCCTTTGCAGCCTTGAACGCCTCATCAGCTCAATTAGGTGAAGCGCCACATGGTCAGTCATCATGTAATAAACAAAAACTGCCGACAGATGACGCTGTTGTACAACAAGTCAGAAACTCCAAAGGAATGCCCGTTCGTCAATCTAGTGGTGAGTCAATAAATGAAACGTCACGTGAACATAGATATTTTTGAACCGTATCGAGTGACGTCATTGGTGGTCTCTACTTCTCTTTTCAAAGTTTCATTCGACAGATCTCCGCACAGAATTCAGTCATCGTGGTACTGCCCCGTCAGCCGTGGCCGTGGGGGAGGTTCAGACGTTTTGTGGGTCGTTTTTTTTTTTTAAGTGGACTGTCCCACTTTGAGGCGAAGTGGGCGAGTTAGGATACGCTGGGAGTGTGCTTGGGGGCCGAGAAAGAAAGACAGAAAGGGAGAGGAGCTAACTCGGAAGTTCTCCGGAGCGACCTGGATACGTGACGTGGGACAGGAAGGACGACTTACCGGAGGGGAAAAAAGACCATTTAGAGGCGCACATCTGGAAGACGCGGATGACTGAAAACTTTACTTATCGTTCAATTAAAAGAAAAACACCCCAACAACCCGTCAGTTTGATTTTGTTGGAGGCGGAACACCGAGGAGGACATCATGCCGAGGAGGACCGTGCAAGAAGTCACCGTCCAAGACGTCCAAAAACGGAGAAACCCCAGCAAACATTATGTAAGACTGCAATTAGTTCGAAAGCAATACGTTGTTGGTTCAATTGCGAAACACGTGAAAGTTATTTTGCAGCTTCTTCCCCACTTCTGTTGACTAAAGTCAAAACAAAGAGAGGATCAAATTACCGCTATCTGCCAGATGCCAGATTTCTAACCGGATTGTTTTTTAAAGGGGCAGTTTAGTATATTCCACACACAGTTTTTAAGTACATGGCTGTTAGTACGTTCGTTACGTTATAACGTATACGTTACGTTTCTAAGTTCATACTTGGGCGGTAAATTGAGGAATTGCATTTTGCCTGAGTGATTTCACTGCATATGGGAATCGCATATAGAATAGAAGCAGTTTACAGTACTACATTCCACATTTGCTTAAATTTCCAGGCAAGCACTCCAGAATGGAAAAGAAAAGAGCTTGCATGAAAAACTACACTCAACGGGCCTCAAACAAGGTCACCGGAATATTAGAAACTGCATTCATGATTCAGCTACAAAAAATGCAAAATAATAGTTGATTGAACAACACTGGCGCTGCGGATCATTAGAGGTTTACCTAAACCTGTGGCCAGTAAACATTGAAATGGTTAATGATAAGTGACCATATAGGTGGTTTTAATTACCTGTAATTTCAATATATAACACTGTAATGCCCTTTAAAGATGACCACAGTTTGTTGTGTGATGCTGGTTGATGTCCAAGTTGCAACATCCATCCATTTAGTATTAAATCGGGTCGGCTCCCATCTGGCTTTGGGTGAGATGCGGGATACACCGTAAAGTGGTCGCCAATCAATCGGTGCCGGGCCGCAGATGAGCGGTTGGGTACTAATGCTCTAACATTACTCGTATCCTTATGTGGGGGCATCACAATGAAACAAACAAAAACAAACGAAGGCACAAGTTGGCATCATCCTGGTTCAGGTGCTGACCAAACTCAAGCCTGGCGTGATGGTGGTCTGAATTTTGACTTTACAATTTTTCAGTATTGTAAGTTAGTGACTTGAATGCATCTCATGCCAATGACGGATGGCAAGTCTTATTGCAATGTTGATGCTTTTCTCTTTTAGTATTTGGATTTTTAAAAAGTTGGAAACATGTTTTGTTTTTTTCCAGCCCACTGCAGTGTTTGTGTGGGACAAAAGAATGTGAACTGGACAAAGCCTCATTTCTTAGCACGCCACAACGGAGCCTGGGCCATTGTGCCTGTGTTAAGTGAGTGAGGAGGACCGAGAGGCCGATGATGCATGACATCATCATGTGAGCAGCAGGGCCAGCGCCAGACTGCCAAAAGATGCAGCAGGCGGTTGTTCCGAGACCCTGGTGCTTCATCTGATGTTTGTTGGCATCCAAGGAGAAGTTTTTGGAGAGCATTTTTGGCATATTTCCTCTGCAAACCTGCTGACCTTTATACATCTCAAATATCAGCTTGTCTTTTAAGCTTTCCATCTTTGACTCCAGTTAGCAAGGGAAGGGCAGAGAACATCTGGGATAAAGTCGCCACCGGGGAGTTTCCAGCCACTCTTGTTCTTTAGGGAAGATAATAAAGATTCAGACTTTGCTCATTAGGAAAGTTGCTAACAGTATGTCGGATGATGACCACAATCGCACTTCAAGGCAACGTCATGTTTTCAGGATGTCATGTGACGACTTGGTCAGGCCTCCCACAGTCTTTCACATATTACTTGTTTTGTTTAGCTTTGGTGGATTGTTTGACTACTTGGGCCAAGCCACACGTCGAGAGGGATTGTTTTGATCATCCTTTGTTTGTTACTTTGTTTCTGGTCTCTTTTGTTAGTTAGGAGGATCACGCAAAAGCGACACAAGGAATCCCCATGAAAGTTTGTGGCAGTAGGCACATTTTTGCTGTTTGACTTTTTTGTTCATCTCTACGTAGACCACAGACCCACCACGCCATCCTAAAAAAGTGTAGTAGCCTACAGTGCAACAACGGTACCTTATGTCATCCTCAAAGATCCACAAAGGGGCCCGCCCACCAACAATCTGGATAAACAAACCAAAATGGCTTTTGTTCAACCTTGCTGGCAGTCTGTGCGATTATAAATAAAAGCTCAAATTTCAGAAAATGGTGGCACAGTCCTGACTATATAATGACTTCCTCTTTAACAGGAAGTGGTATACCGTACATGGAGCGGAGACGACAACATGTAATTCCTCCATTTTATAACATAAGAGGACAATGACGGGAATGGCAAGATTTGTGTAGAGGAACATTAGAATTTGCATATAATTTATAATTTTTTCTCCTAGGTTTACATCATCAAGGTGTCCTGGACCGATGGCAGCACGGAACTCATTTACAGACGTTACAGCAAGTTTTTCGACCTGCAGGTGAGTGACTACGTCATTGTTGGTTCTCGGTTTTGCATTTACTAAGCATTCTAAGGATGTTTCTTGTGAAAGTCCAGCATTTTTCCATCAGTAAAAAATTGTAAATGAATGCTTTTTCATTCCACCCTCATGACAGTTGTTATTATACGGCCTCAGAGGTTAGTGAATGCATGGATGCATGTGTGACCGCCAACCAAACGTCTGAATCATTGTCAAACGTCATGCTAGCAGTGTGTGTGTGTGTTTTGTGCATCTAGTTTCCCTTCCCTTTTTCTGAGGTCGTAGATCTCTCACTGACATCCACACACACACACAAAATACAATACATGACTAACCCTAATTGGATGATATGGCTTTTCACTTGATTAAGATCCCTCAGAAACATGAGCCGCTACTAAAATGACAGCTAGCTTCATATGAAATATGACGGCGTATTATACTGCACATTGGCTCAATTGTCTTGGCTGATGATGGGGAACATTAACAATCTTGTCATTGTATGAAATGTCTTTTAAGGGGATGGGATAATCTCACCGTTCCGAACTCTGATACGAGTGTTGTATTATTTACAATTATTATCAGGAGGATTTGTGCTATTCAAAAGGGAGCGTTTTAGACATCGTATTAGATTGCGCAGTGGTTGTATTGTCTTCCACTGGATGAGAGTCAAGGGAGTAGTCATGACATCATCAGGCGTCCTCTCATGCCGCCTCATGACACGCAACGCAGTCATCCGTCTCCTCTTATTGCTCGCTTTTCATTTCCCGTCAGGCTCCTAGCGATTATATCCTGAAACTTACAGGCAGTGTGGTCATCACTTTGATGCAACTGAAGGGAACACAGAAAAGATGACATTCTAAAGAAACACATGCCAGTAGCTTAAGGCCAAACAGGAAGTTGGCATCAACACATCTGATCTTACAGCACGAGTAGCATGAGAAGTCAGTGTGACATTTAACAATGGGATGTGTTTTGCCATACACTTAAAAGTTACTGACAAAAATAGGTTATAATAGTAATAGTAATTCAACATCTCAATATTTGGTTTGGTGGCTTCACATTACTTTTCCACCTTTCCTCATAATCCCTTTGTGAGAATGATACTTGTCAGAAGTGTAACGTATTCACCGGAGGTCATGGAGACCATGTTGCTTAGCCGCACTAGCTAGCTGGCCACATCTGGTGCTAGCTAACCGGTGTGGCGTAGCATAAGTAGCACCAAGCTCACCTCAACCTCTGACTACTTGCTCGTAGCTAATGTGAGTGCATCCAGCACAGTGAAGCTTTTTGGGACCGGCTCAATTATCGGGGGGGGAAAAAATCTGTGATTCTCACTTTTACTATTCAGTATGTTTTGATGAGGCACAAAATGCTCATTTTTGACTCTCAAACTGCGATGCAAAACCACAGATTTTGAGCCTTGTTGATTTTTACTCATCCTGGGAACATACACATCAGTTTATCCTGTTAGCCCCTGTTGCTATTGCTAATGTAGATTACAGAATACAAAGTGTAGGCTTTCATAGTCATTTCTAGGTTGGATGGGTTCCACTCTACGTACAAACTGCACATAAGTTTGCATGTGGGGCCATGCCAAGGCCAACACTTGCGGAGTGGTCTCAAGACAGCTGATTTGGTCTGCACCAGACTTTCCCGCCTTGTCCAAGGAATGAAATTAAGTTAAAATGAACTAGCGTGAAAGCTTTGTATCAAATACCGTAAATGTTTCCTCTGTGCCATCAGTGGTACTGTTTAGGCCAACAAGTAATTAGCCACTTTTAGTCACCTTATTTGCTAACAGTTACTGATTGTTCACCTGAATGGAATGACCTTAAACAATGGTCTCCATGGTGAGAAAATGAGTGTTTCAACATAAAACCACATTTTTCCACTTGGTAGTGGTGAAGATCTAAAGCTTTGAACAGAAATAGACTGGTTTCTTACCAAAGGATGGAAATGTTTCTGCAGCGGGGTCATCCTTGCGGTTTTTCAGTTTAAAAAATAAAATATTTTTCTCTTCATGTCACTAAGAGCAGTTTTCCATGCTGCACACGACACGTGTCCACTCAGCTGCTAAAACTCCAACGGTCCCTTTTTAGAGACACTTAAAAGCTATTGGAAAAAACCCAATGCATCGCCTCTTGCTTCTTAAGTGTTGCACAGCTGTCACATATTTTCCATGTGCAGTAATCAAGTATCAAAACTCTTCATTGAGGAGCACGTTTTATTTGAGCAATGGGGGGGCTGCTCGTAAGCAAGATCTTACACGGTGTTTCATTAACACTTTGGCCACATGTTTGCAGTTGGGTAATTCTTGAAGATGACTTTTTGTGCGGATCTGACTACATTGTGCATTATACTTTTCCAAAGATATCAATGCTCTAAAATGATTCTGTCGGTTTAGTACCCATGCAAATGACCTCAGAAAAATGCCAGATAGTTGAGCGAGTGAGTTCAAGCATTCTCAGACTCGCAAGCTGCAAAGAGAGCTGCCATTGTTCTCGCGCTTGAATAACGGGAGGCCGCTGAACCTCCGATCGTTTTTTTTTTTTAAATTTGTGTCTGATGTGAGTAAACCGGATATGAAGCAGACAAATCATAGCCTGGTGGAGGATCATGTCTCTGAATCAGCAATAATTATATGTAAAAAGTGTATACATATTAATACTGGTCAGGGGTATTAATAGGCAATGTTTGAGAAGAACATCACATTTAGTCCAGGGTGTCAAACTCATATTAGCTCAGGGGCCACATGGAGGAAAATATATTACCAAGTAGGCCGTACCGGTAAAATCAAGCGATAGAACTTCAAAACAATTGCCGTCAGTTATACACACATTTTCGCTATTTGCAAGCCAGCCCTAAATAGCCGTGCTTAACTGTAAATATATTATTCCAAAAAATAACACGAATGCAAAGGCGTGTTATATCGACCTGTTTGCATATATATTGTTCCCAGAATGCATTGTGGGCGCAGTCAATGAAGTTATAGGATGTGAATGCATGTCATATGTGTTAATGTTACCATTAGCTGAATGCGATTAATCCGGATACGAATCTATAAATCGATTATTGCAATTTTTAAAACTCAAATTTAGAAAATACTCATCAGTAAACTTTTACATGTCCACTTTAAGATTTGTATGAAAATGTATTTATTTATCTGAAAATTCAGGTTGCAGTCTGTTTCATGTTTGAACAGCATTGAAATAAGATATTAAGGCTTAATATTTCATTAATATAACATTTTTCCATGCTTAATGTGTAAATCCTAACATTAGGTAAGACGTTTTGTTAAATACTCCCATAAAAAATTGATGTTTAAAAATCGATTCGGCCGCATATCGAATCGATTTGAGAATTGCGCGCTGTAATATCGCGATATATTGCCAAATAAATTTTTTCTTTATTTTTTCAACAAACCGTAACTTCAGGTTGTGTGTAAAATAATACAAATAGTACAAATTGCATTGCTCATCTGAGGATTGATTAACTGGTTTGACATTACTCTTTTTTTTCTTCTTTTTTTTTACTTTACACGATCATCTCATGGGCCGGATCCACCCCGGATAGTCACTTTGTCATCATTATTGTGTCATTTAGGTTACAATTGTGTTTGTGTGCAATTTTGGTGCATCCATTTGAGCAATATGACGCAGCCGGTCTTACATATTTTAGAGTCACCTTCGAAAGTCAAGTTGAGCCCAAGCGCAGCCAGCCCACCCTGCATTTGCCGTCATCATCCTGCTTGTACAACATGAATGAAACTGGCATTTGAGACCCGAGCGGATGCCCTTTCTTGTCTGAGTGGCTCTGATTGTAGAGTCGACGGTGGCTGGGTGTGTCTGCATTCACACATGGGTGTGGTTACATGTTGGCTCCCCCGTGTTTCACATTGCCTTTCAGGAAAATTGGCACAGCGGCCTAGCAAGCAGTGGAGCGGACATTTATTAGCCTGCGGCTTTCTGACAGAACTCGCCGAAAGGTTTCTCGAGTGCGCCTTGACAGCCATTGACACTTTGCATACTGTCTTCTTCCAAGCTGGCTGTGTTCTACCTCTGATGCTATTCTGGAGATTTGCTGGTCAACGTGAACTCCCCCCGACCTTAAATACAGGCAGTGATGACGAAAAACACACGCTCAGATATTTAGTGTGAAAGCGTGGGTGGGCATGATTTGGTCTGCCTTTTTTGGTTAGGGTGTTGCTGATGAAGCATGCCAGTCGGATGAATCAGGATGATGGATCGTTGTAAGGTTTATGATTTTCTTCTTGCTCATTTTTTTTTTTTGCTCCAGCTCTAGAAATGAAGTGCTCATTATGACAAACAAAAACAATCCAATATGTGTTTTTGCGCAGCCCCAGAAATGATAAAGTCCTTTCGATTTCGCAATTAGTCAATTTGTGAAGACTAGCATAGTTTCTCAATCTGGTTCCTTTCAACGGCTACAGGATGAAGACATCATTCATCATTCACTCTGGCCAGGTGTCATTTGCTTGTCGCACGTTTCACTTTTATCAGGTTGTCAGTGGTAATCCCTGCTCGCTTCGGCAGTATGTAACGATGATTCAGCATCTTCTCTACTCGCAAAGTGAGGGCTAACACCTGTAAATTATAGATGACCAATGTTGTTATTCATGTATTAGCTGTGTCAGGCTCTACTCAGCTGTTTTCTCCCAAATTTGCATTCTTGCACTTTCAGGATGAAATACGTGCAAGATGTGCACAGAAACGATGGTCCTGCGGCCTTCCATAATGACCGAAGCAGACAAGGTCTACTCTGTCATGCGTTCTAACTTGCAGGAGCATATGACTGGCCGAGGGGGGGGGACGAGTGGCGGTTGGCTGAACCATCTGCTCGGTTCATTCCTAAACATTGGCGACCTTTTTTTTCTGGCCGAATACCTTGCAGGAACTGCTGATTTGAAATATGTCGACTTTCCTTTCCAACTTCAGCTTTTCCATTGCATGCAATCAATGTGAAGTTGACATGACTTGGAAGATTTGAATTCATTCATTGCTATGTTTCAGATGGAGCTGCTGGATAAATTCCCCGTCGAAGGAGGTCAGAAAGACCCCAAGCGAAGGATCATCCCCTTCTTACCGGGTAAGGGTGCAACCTCTACTTTGTGACTCACACTGCATGGGGATTTTCACAATTCTGCCTCGCTGAAATAATGCCTTGACAAATGTCGAAGTGATTTTTCAAGTACGCAGATCGTAGCTCTTTAATTAGCAGAAGAGCTCTTGTGTGCTCTAGCGAAGAGTTTGGAAGAAAGCCTCACCACGCCCAAACCTCCCCTACCAGGCTTGGGGCAGGACTGAGGAGTAGGAATTCTTTGAGGCCACGCAGGTCAGGAACTCATTGAGGAGATAAACAGACTGATTAACTCTAAGTCAGTGGAGACAGAAAACAGTTGTTTTCAAACCATCCCTAATTATCCAGTTGGAAGAAAAAAAACAGGCCAGGCTTATTGTTCCACATTTTCATTTCTAACCATTTGAGTCAAACAGCTGCATTGAAGTCAAAGAGAAGTTAAAAGGCACTTTGGCACTGCTATCACGACAACTTTGGATTTCAGATTTCCCCAAAACGGGGCATGTCCATGTCCGCCAGTTGTTGTGGCTTTGCCTTTTCAGATGTTTCGACAACCACTGTCAACCCAAAGGGGCACGGACGGAGTCTCAGGTCTTAAGGCCCTGCTTGAAAACTGGCAACATTCCACCTCTGACACAAATTTCCAAGTGATTAATGTCATGAATCCACGCAGATTATCTCACAAATATCTGCACCATGTGGAATCAATCATTGTCATTTGAATGAGAAAGTAACAAAACGCTCGTGGGAGTCAAGAACTCAAGATGGAATGTGGGTGTGATTCTCGCTGATAAATGAAGTGACTTCATTTTATGAAAGGCCGTCTCAGTTAGTTGGTACTGGGGATGCTTCGTATGTCCCCAGGATGTTGGGAAGGTCAAGTATGTTTCAGTGGAGATAAATAACACGCATTTGTCACCTGGACCTTCATCAAGGGCTGCAACAAGAAAATAAGTGAATTTGCTTCCAACGTACAATCAATTAGATTCAAGTTTATTGACTCTTGTTCAGACATTGCACTACAAACTGTGAAAATATCCATTTAAGATTGCAGCATGAACATGTCCCATAGGATTAGAAGAGATCACTTGATGGTTTAGCCAGTAATAATCCCTCCAAAAATGACTTTTGTGGGAAGCTATCCAACAGAAACCATTTTATACCGCCCTCCCCGGCCTGTGGCCATTCCTGTCTCGGAGGTTTTAAAAGTATCTGCTTCCTGAATGTCCTCTCACAAAACAAGGCCTGTTCATCTGCTGCGCCCTCACGCTGGTGAACACACAGTGTGTGCCGTGTTGAGTCACTGCTTCTCTGTTGACTCCAGAGAGCTTTGGAAAGCTGTCAAGTACCCTTCCTGTGTGTGAGGTGATGGTGACGAGAGAGGAGGAAGAGGAGAAAAAGGCTGGGGGGAGGGTTGACTCTCATGTGTGACCTTCACTGGATCAACATACGGAAAAAATCAGCATCCATTCCTCATGCACGCGATCCACGAGAATTTTCTCAGGTTTTCTTTAGGCTAAGGTGGTGAAAGTTGATCTAATATTTTTCCAGAATGTAAAGTGTGGAAGGAAGAAGTGTAAAGGTCGTAATATAGATGGAAAGGCTTTAGCGGGCAATGGGACGTACAATTACTGGCAGTAATTCTGCTAAATGTATTTGATAAAATACATTTCTATCCACAGTCATTCAAGCATCTAGAATTGGTATATTTGTATTCGAGATGGGCAGGATACGTCTGGAATATTTTTGAGGTCAACTAACCACACATCTATCCACTCAGCAATCCATACTTTCTCTTCTACTTGAGTCTTTTTTTCCCATTTCTCTCTATGTTGGTTTAGATGTGTTTCACTACAAGACAAATAGTGGATGTTAGGGATGTAACGATATCCAAACATCACGATACGATATCACGATATGAAGCTCACGATACGATAAATATCAAGATATTGTGGGGAGGTTGGCGATATTTAAAAGGAAAAAAAAAGGTCACAATAGTGTAAAAAAATTAGCTCATACTAAAAAAAAGCACAAATAGTGGATGTTAGGGATGTAACGATATCCAAACGTCACGATACGATATCACGATATAAAGCTTATGATACAATAAATATCAAGATATTGTAGGGAGGTTGGCGATATAAAAAAAAAGTCACAATATTGTGTTTTTGTACATAACAGCAATGCATATAAACCACCTACAATTTCTAATAACGCTTAATATTGAAGCACTTACTTTACTAATGCACGCACATTGAGTTCTTCTACAAATTGACTCGATTCACAAGCCTATTACGTTTGCCTTCATCTGACCATAACGTATATTTTAAACATAGAAGGGCCAAAACATCCCTAATGAAAATTTAATTTGCACTTTAAAAAAATGCCACCAGAGGGTGCTAGAACTGCACAAATGGAAATCAACCTGACTTTTTGTAACAGTTGTGTTGGTTTTAATATCGTGAACATGATGACGACGATATTGTGGCAGTTTTAATGTCGCGATATTGCCAATATCGCGACATCCCTACTGGATGTGCATGCAAAAAGCATCCAATGCTGATTGAAAAGAAATTGTGTGGTAGGCAGCAGACTGACTCTTTGTATCCCCATAAACTCAGAATTGAGGTCATACATACATCGTGCGTCTCTTTGCTTCAGGATTTTATTCCAACATTGACTTCTTGTGCCAAGTAACGAAAGCACCTAAAGCTGAATGGCAGCTCTTTCCAACATACAGTTTCAATTGGAGAGTATTTTTTTTTTAGGGTCTATTTCAAGCCGACTAGCTTGTCGGTACCTGTGGTTAGTACTACAGAGAGATAAGAGCAGGCGTGTCTCAGCTGAGTTGTGACAACATAATCTGTGTAGTTAAAGGCATACTTGACTCATTGAGCCACTTTCAACAGTAATAAGATAATATTTTGTCTATAATTAATGTGATAACTTCATTATTTTTCATGAACAATTAATACCTTTAAAAACTCTTTTTTTCCACTTGCTGTCGATTGAAGATGACATTGCACATGCTCGGGAAATAGGTAACGACTAGGGATGCACGATAATGCTATTTTCAACCGATACCGATAAACCAATAATTTAGAAAGTGCCCATGTCAATAACCGATAAGTAAGCCGAAAATGTTTGCAAAATTAACTTGAATAGAAATATACTTTCGCGTCCTACTTTAGGTCTAACATGTACAAATACATTGAAACATTGTGTAAAGCACCATGAAGCTGAATTTTATTGATCTCTCTGCTTTAAAGACAACCAGTAACTCATTCCGAGTTGGCCAAAACAAAACAGTCATGCTTTAAAAATACAACAAAAAACTGCGAGGGTAACATTTTGGGGAGACACAGTAAACAAAGCCCCCACTGGCGACTGCCATGTCGCCATGATGCATCTTCTGTGAACACGAGGTCGCGCGCATTATGACCTCACAAATATGCAACACTGAAATAGGCGAGTTGAGAAGTTGGGCACAACTTGAGCCACAAACACAACAGATAGACCAATGTGGCATGTTTATTATTATCAGCGAACTTCTTTATTATATGGTTTATCTGTATGACATCAAATTAGTTGATAATTGCCGATAATTATCGGCAGATTTCTTGATTATCTGGCTCATCTGTTTGACGTCAAATTGGTCGATGATTGCCGATAGTATATCGGCCACCGATATTATCGTGCATCCCTAGCAACGACCAATCATGGCTCAGTTTGCTGAGGTGAGGTGAGGCATGAGTGGTCGTTACCTATTTCCTCAGCAAAGGTGATATCATCTTCAGTCAACAGCAAGTCCGAAAATGTGTGTTTGAAAAGTATTAATTGTACATGAAATATAATGATGTTATCAAATAAATTCTGGACAAAATATTAACTTTTTACTGCTGGACATGGCTCAATGGGTCAAGTATCTCTTTGAATCATTTTTGAAAGACAGTTATTTATATCCCTGAATTTTTGGCTATATCAGAGGACTCAACCTTCAATATATCGAACAAACTTTTCAAGTGTTTCAGAAATGCACAAACCATTTTTAAAGTGACTATATTGACTAACAATTCTTTGTTGCTTTGTTTCAGGGAAGATCCTGTTCCGGAGGAGTCATATCAGAGATGTGGCCATGAAAAGGCTAAGGCCAATCAATGAGTACTGCGGGGTGAGTTTAAAGATTGTGACAGGGCATGGTCAGGTTTGATTTGTGACCCTTTAGTTAAATTTTTTAAATAAATAGTATGTTGATTAAAAATGGCAGAAATTCCTCAGTAGACTTACCCAACAAGTCCATAAATCTTGCTAAGCCTCACAAATAAGGTGTTCGACGACAGACATGCAACATCTGTCCTTCGTTTAACACCCAAGCTAAGGCCTGAGACCGAAAGTACACCCCCTGCTTGACCGCAAAGTGAGACAAACCAAAGAATCTATTTCAAGATCATTCCTAATTTGTTTGTGCTGTACACAAGCCATTATGTGACTTTTACCAAAGAGATGGCTTGCCTGAGCATTTTCACAACAGCACTCCCTTAACTCATTCACTGCCATTGACGGCTATACACGTCAAAAATTCATGTTAACTATTTCTATTAGTTTAACTTTTTTTTCCCACTTTTGTTAACAAGAGTTTGAAAAACTTTTTTATTGTACATTTAGAACAGATATAAAATTTGTGATTAATCGTGTGAAGTAGTGCGATTAATTATAATAAAAAATGTTATCGCCTGACGCCCCTAATTTTTTATAGTTTTTTCCTTCTTTTTTTTTAATCACGTCGGGTGAATAAATGTTTTTATTGTAATTAATCACATGACGTAATTAACTCACAATTAATCACACATTTTTATATCTGTTCTAAATGTATAATATTTTTTTTTAGGTTTTCATACTCTTATTAACAAAAGTGGAAAACTAATAGAAATAGTTCAAATGAATTTTTGACGTCTATAGCCGTCAATGGCAGTGAATGAGTTAAAGACGTTGCAGAAAATGAGCTTTCCGTGAACTACTCCCACAAAGTCAAAAGCATAAAATGGTTTGGTTAAGGTATACTAGGATTCTGAGAGAACTCAGTTTAGCCACCTTCTTGGTCGACTGATTGTAAGGTATACACAGACCATAGTTGTGTCTACATACTGTAATGTGTCTCTCATCAGGGAAGCCACACCCTAAAGCCAAAGGTTTGGTGGTGCTGACCTGGTTCTTGTCAGCAAAAAGTGGTACTTTCTTACATTTTACATGTTTACTTAAACTAATCCTCCTCCTCCTTTTCCTCTCTGAGGACAGAACACAGAGGATGTTTTTAAAGTGAGCTTTGACTTTAGCATTAAAGCGTGCCATGTTGCCTTGGGGGAGGTCCCCCCCCCCCCCTTTCCGTGATTATGGGAAGAGCTGAAGCACTTTTACTGCTGTGACTCAACATTTTCAAGCGATCCAAATTCATTAAAAAATGACCCCAAAAAAATCCAAACAGTCTTTAAAACGTCTTTGTTGACAAGGTGGAACTTCATGTTGATGCTGAAAAAGAGCTGAGTCACACTTTCTTTGTGCAGCTGAGGTTTTAGCCTGACTCTTATGGAATTCCCCTGGTTTGGTATTCCTAATGTTTTTATTCAAGGCAGGAAAAACATAAACACTTATATACGTTTTTTTTGCATACATCAGCTGTTAAATTGCTGAGTTTGAATGACACAGTCTTAGTCACGCACTGCTGGGTACCATGTGAGTTTGTTTAGAAGAAAAACAACATTATGATGTAATAACTCAATAGTTCAATCACATGACACTGATACTGATCCTTCCCTTTTAAATAATTACAGTAAAAAATGACAACCAAGTTAAATAATAAACTAACAAGATATGTTTGTCTTTAAATTTGTTTCACCTTGCCATAATGTTTTGTCAGATTTTTTATTTATTTTTTTGTAATCAAACCAGACATGCTTTTCTTTGTTTTTAACTGGACGGTATCAGTATGCAGAAAGCATAAACTCCCTACCCTACGCTTGGCGGAGGTAATGAATTCTGTGACTGCACCATCCGTTCTCATTCTCATTCCATTTGTTCTTTGAAAACACACACAAACGCACAATTATCTTAATGCTGCCCGGCCCGCTGTAAACAAATTCCATTTGCGGTAATGTCCGCCTGCTGCTCTCCCGTGGCGTCCCTGGGGAGCATGGTAATGAGAGGACGGGACACCGGCTGACACAAGGACAGATCAATCCAAGGGGATGACGCCCAGTTTGCGGCGCACCTTGACCTCATGAACCGTGTGCGCTGCTCTCGGTCGCCGGGCCAGACGTGGTCGCGGGGGTCGCCGGTAAATCAAACATCCTCCTCGGGAGTGGCGCGGCGCGGATGCACTGCGAATGAGTAATGTTGTGTACACTATGAATCAGCAAACGGCTATTTTTAACGTCGCAGAAAGTGGAAAATGGCTTTACCAACTACACATGACAAGGCTAAGTGCCACATGGAACAAGGGCACCTTGGTCTGGATGCCTGGCTCCCATCCAATAGCGGCCACGCCTGACGTTATAAGGACTGTGCTCCCTCAAAGGACAGAAGGGAAACACTTAAGAGTATTAAAAGCCAGCACAGAGAGCTTGATGGATAGTATTCAGGTTTGCCTGCCAGCTTCAGCAGAGGCAGGCGTCGTCCCGCTCCCAATAAAAGTGACAGTCGGCACAAGGACTTTGACAGGAGATGTCCCGTCTCCTGGCTTAGGGCGTCACGCATTCAGGGTGACCGTCTGTCTCCCCTCTAATTGGTTTGCTTGAAAGACAAAAGTAAGGAGTGGAAGAAGAGAGGCGGACTCTATAAAAGGCTGCAATCACATGATGACGTCACAAGAGCAAAGATGCCCGTTTGTCTTCATCTGCAGTTGAGTTGTCAGAGTCAATCTGTCTTGTGCAAGTGATCCTGCACAGCGCCATGACAGAGAAGAGGAGCTCGATCAACAGGGACAGAAAGATGGAACGCAAACAAGTGTCTATGACCCCAAAAAGTTTCCTACAAAAGTTTGAAAACATGAAGTACCAATCACCTGTAAGTGTTTGATTTATATCTATATCTATATATATATATATATATATATATATTAGGGGGGTGCCAAAAAAATCGATTCTCATTTAGTACGATTTAGAATCAATTTTAAATGTCCCAAAATCGATTTTATTTAAAAAAAATTATACTGTCTTGCCTTTGTGTGTGCCTATATTGGGAACGCTGTTCATGTTGTACTCAATTTGGCCACTATGGGGCAGTGTGGTTCCACGCGGTCTGATACACTGTTAAGTTGTAGCCACATTGGAGAGTAGAAGGAAAAAGTCACAATCAAGTTATTTCAATAAAAGTTGTTTTTTTGCAGCGTGAAGCCGTTCTTTTGAGTGATATAAGGGCCGCGATTAGCTCGCTAATTAGCATTAGCGAGTCAGACTGGAGTAGATCATTACGATTCCTTGCACATCTATAAATTGAAGCAAAAATCATTGTCAATCAAATCATTTTGAATCAAAAATAGTTCTTAATCGAAAATCGATTTTGAATCGAATTGCAGAACAAAAAATTGAATCGAATTGAATTGAATTGAATCGAATCGTGAGACATTCATATATTTAAAAAAAAAAAAAATATATATATATATATATATATATATATACATATATATACACGTCAGTCATAAATAACTACAGTAGAACATGACTGCAATTGCACTTTGAAAACAGTGTTAATTTCTATCTCAGTGACTTTAACAAACCATTTCAAGACAAAATTCCATCCATTTTTCCTGAATTTTTCCCACTTTCTTGCATCCCGCCAGGCCCTCATCCAGCTGCCGGTGTACATCTCACAGTGTGAAGAGGTCAGAGTGTTTTTCGAGACCAGACCTGAAGACCTCAACCCACCCAAGGAGTAAGTAGTGCGCATGGAGCCACAGACGTCTCATACCAAGACGGATGTGTATGAGTTGTGTGGGATTGATTACGATTGTTTGCCAGAGTTGGTCTGAGGGATTCATTATTGTTTAGTTTTGGTCTACTGGTGGTTTCATTGGAAATGAAGATTTGTATGACAATGGCAGGAGTGCTCACCTGAATGCAAATATGCAACAAGACTGGAAAGCAGTTACCGCGTTATTGATGTTGATGTATGGCATCTGACAGCCAGACCTCTCCGTCTCATCAGCACTCACACAGATTTTCTTTTTCGTATTCCGTACACGGCTGTAGGTGGCCGCCAAGGACAAAAAAGCTCCTAACTCCTCGTGCAAATTCCCAAGAATATGTCGGGCGAGGCGGGAAAGTTCGATCAAACAATTAGTGAAGGCTTGTTTTGACTTATGGAAAAGACCGGAAACAGGAAGAGGAGTGTTTTCAGAATGGGAAGTTTTGCAAAAAAAAAAGCTAAAGCAAAAAAGAAAAGACTGAAAATGAAGAGTCAGCAGAAGAACTGTGGAATGTGGATAGTGGCCGTAAAAGAAGCGTTTCATGAACAATTAGTTACTGATATTAAAGATATTCCCAGATGATTCAGAATACCAACGTTAGGGGGTGACGCTATACTTAAGTCAACATCAGTAAGAAAAGTTTCCGTACATGACATGTTTTACACACCTTTGGAGGAAAACTAGTAGACATTACTGTACAAAGCTGAGAATGAGCCCGACACAGTTGTGAAATATTTCCAACTTTTGAGTCTGCGATTCGATTCAGAATCGATTTTCGATTCAGAATAGAATAGATCTGCAAAGAACCGTCGTGGTCTACTCCAGTCTCGCCTCGCTAATGCTAATTAGCGCGCTACTCGCGGCACTTTTATCACTCAAAAGAACGGCTTCACGCTGCAAAAAAAACAACTTTTATTGGTATAACTTGATCGTGACTTTTTCCTTCTACTCTCGGATGTGGCTACAACTTAACAGTGTATCAGAACGCACTGAACCACACTGCCCCTAAGTGGCCAAATCGGGTACAACATGAACAGCGCTCCCAATAAAGGCACACACAAACAAGGGCAAGACAGTATAAAATAATTTAAATAAAATCAATTTTGGGACATTTAAAATTGATTCTGAATCGCACTAAATGAGAATCGTGATTCTTATGAAAATCTTTTTTTTGACACACCCCGACTATTGATCGAGAATTATTCAAGGTCTGGTTCATATCACCACTACCCCCACCTCTTATTGCCGCTGCTATCGTGTTTCACCTCTCCAACAAATTAAGCAAAGACACTGCACACGTAAATGCACACGCGTAGTCCTCATCATTAAAATTGCTTTGCTTGTCCTGGGTGGCGTTTTTTTTTTTTTTTTTTTTTTGCAATACTTTCGATGAAGGATTTATTGATTCCTGACCGGCTACAATCAACAGATGGAACATTGTTTTATGAGCCTGACAAGAGTCTTGTTGATTAAGGCAAACGGGAAAAAGAGTTGAGCAAGAGAGGCAAGGAAGACGATTAAGTTCGAAGTGTGATATTGCACTGAAGTTTGAGAACATGTGGCGGCCACTGACTCACACATTCTTCGCTGCTCTTCTGCAATGTTCTATTTATCTGGACAATGTCTACAGCAGGGGTGGCCAAGTTCGGTCCTCGAGAGCCACTGTCCAGCCTGTTTTTCCATGTTTCTCTCCACTGACACGCCTGATTCACGGTCAGGATCATTATCAGGCTTCTACGAAGCTGATCATTAGATTCAGCTGGGCTGAAGGAGGGAGACATGGAAAAGACCGAATTTGGCCACCCCTGGTTTACAGCAACGAGAAAATGTATAAAGCAAAAAAAAAATTGAAACATCGACTGAAAAGTCCATCATTCATAATGCAAGAGTACAAAGTCAAGTCTTACAGAATCATTCAAATGGAACAGAATTGTAAACAATTAAAAATAGTACTTCATGAGAAGGAATGCAAATTGTTTAGCTACATTGAAGTAGTAATGTATGATTATTATTTTTTTATTATCAGGGAACCAGCAGGAAAGAAGAAAGCAGGTGAGTCAGTTATCAATACTTTTAATAAATTAAATCTTTTTGTTTGTTTGTTTGTTTGTTTGTTTGTTTGTTAACACTTTCTGTGACCCTTCTCTACATTTACTGCGATGGGACACTGTCTCCCTCTAGTGGTGGAATAGCAGCATTGATTCAGACACTCAATGTTTTCCATGTTAATTTTCTTCAAAATAAATCAAATGTCTTTTGTTTCTCCGTTCACACTTAAGTTGCATCCATGTCATTCCTTTTCAGTTTTCTTCTCCATTCATTTTCCTTTCCATCAGGCTTTGCCGAGAGAGCGACTACTTTCCTAAAGCGAGGTAGTAAGACACTGACCGTCACGCTTGGTCGTGCTGTGAGTGCCTCCCCACCGCTGCCGAACCTCTCCCCCTTCCTTCCCTCGGCCTGGGCGGGTGGGATGTAGCCGGAGCTTCCTCCTGCCCAGCATTTTTTACTTGGGGGGGGCAGTAGCGATTATTGTGCCTTTCAGGGGAAAGTCAACCCACTAATATGTCCTTGGGGCGCACGATCCAGCCTGTTTTCCCATGCATGTCTATTGTCTCCCTATTCCAACGCAGGTGAGGTTCCTTATCAGGCTTCTCCAGAGCGTGCTGATGAGCTGTCATTGGAATCAGCCGCTTTGGAATAGGGAGACATGGACAACAGGACCAGGGTTGACAAACTCTCTTCTATGCAACACGCAATTCTGCTTGCGGAAGATGAATTAGGCAACAAAATGGAGCCGTTTTGATCCGTCTCTATTTTGCCGTCAACTGAAAATGACATCACAGTTGCTTAGGTAACAACCATTAACTCATTCACTGCCATTGACGGCTATAGATGTCAAAAATTTGTTTAAACTATTTCAATTAGTTTAACATTTTTTTCCACTTTGTATGAAAACCTAGATAAAAAAATGTTTTGTACATTTAGAACAGATATAACATTTGTGATTAATCGTGAGTTAACTATTTAAGTCATGCGATTAATTACAATTTTTTTTTATTACTAAACATTTGGGGCATTAGTCGATAATTTTTTTTAATGGTAATTAATCGCATAGATTCACTAGTTGACTCACGATTAATCACAAATTTTATATTTGTTCTAAATGTACAATATAAAAAATTCTAGGTTTTCATACTCTTGTTAACAAAAGTGGGAAAAAAAATTTAAACTAATAGAAATAGTTCAAATTAATTTTTGACGTCTATAGCCGTCAATGGCAGTGAATGAGTTAATGAGTTAATGACTCAGCCTGCGAATGACACATGACCAAAAAAAAGCTGATCTGTGAATGGTCGTTACCTGAGCAACTGTGATGTCATTTCAGTGAAGTGGCAAAATGGCCGCCTCCTGAAATGGATCAAACGGGTGCATTTTGCTACTTAATGCATATTTCACAAATGTTTAGGCTCGTGAGACGACATATTATTGTAAAGAAAAGGTCTTGAGTTGACTTCCCCTTTAATGCCTCACTCCTAATAGACAGACTTTTTTTTTTTTTTTTTTTACAATCTGGGCAAAAAAATAAGAAGGTTATGCAGGTTAACCATGAAGTGACTAGAGTACATTTTCTATGACTGACGGCAGAGCAGATGTGGCATCTGTAAAGTGATCAAGTTTGAGACTAGAGAGAAATTGCTACTTTCTGGAGAGCAGAATACTAATGGGATTAAAGCATAAACGCATAAAGTTAGTTGAAGTATGATTTATTTAAAGGGGGTGGTAGTATTTAACTCATTCACTGCCATCGACGGCTATAGACGTCAAAAATTCATTTGAACTATTTCTATGAGTTTAACATTTTTTCCCACTTTTGTTAACAAGAGTATGAAAACCTAGATTTTTTGTTTATTGTATTCGAACAAATATAACATTTGTGATTAATCGTGAGTTAACCAGTGAAGTCATGCGAATAATTACGATTTAAAAATGTAATTGCCTTACACCCCTAATTTTGTAATAATATTTTCTTAAAAAAAAAAAAAGATTATTAAAAATATACATATATATTTGTTTGTTTTTTAAAGAAAATATTGTTAAAAATGAATCAGGCATCAGGCGATTACAATTTGTAATCGTAATTAATCGCATGACTTCCCTATCTGTTTTAAATGTACAAAAAATGTATTTTCTAGGTTTTCATACTCTTGTTAACAAAAATGAAAAAAAAAAAGTTTAACAAATAGAAATAGTTCAAATGATTTATTTATTTTTTTACGTCTTAATCCGTCAATGGCAGTGAATGAGTTAATATCATAAAAAAGAAATAAACAAATAAAACCATCCCTGTAATGCACACCGTGTGCTGACAGCAGTTGAGTAAGCGAACGGCTTGGATATGCGTAAATGTGTTTCGTTTACCACGACGGGTGCCAATCTGACATTGTTTTGTGTTTGCTTCGCTTGCCGCTGCTCACTGAAGGATCCGCATCCCAATCCGAGGTGCTTGAATTTTCATGGACATCTTCCTTTGAAATTCACCCACATCATTATTGCAACCATGTTGAGTTGTGTTCATCCATCCGTCTGCACCTTCAGTGATCTGCTTGCCATGTCGGTCTTTCCACTGACCATCATTTCAACATGTTTGTTGTGTGTGTGTGTGTGTGTGTGTGTGTGTGTGTGTGTGTGTGTGTGTGTGTGTGTGTGTGTGTGTGTGTGTGTGTGTGTGTGTGTGTGTGTGTGTGTGTGTGTGTGTGTGTGTGTGTGTGTGTGTGTGTGTGTGTGTGTGTGTGTGTGTACAATAGTTTTGATGAATCGAGGTTGAAAGCAGCCATTGAGTCCACTGGATATTTGTTGGTGGTGGGATTTCTGGTGCTGGTTAATAAAATGACTTAATTGTATAACTTATATAATAACATTCATTCCCATGATTTTGGTCTTGACGGTTGGGTTTCCTTGCCACTATCTGTCCAATCCCGTCTGCTACCTCGCCAGCTTTTGCAATCCGGGTGACTTTCAATCATCTCGTTAAGCCTCTTCTCATTTATTTGCTGGTGCTTCTGCACACACTTTGACCTTATCGGAATTATTATTGGCATGCCACCCAAAGTCATTTCGCTTTACTTGCATTACATTAGTATTAGTCATAACCGTGTCAAGGTGACTATATGAAAAGTGCGCAGGAAATAAAAGTTGAACCTTTAACTCATCCACTGCCATTGACGGCTATAGACGTCAAAAATTCATTTGAACTATTTCTATTAGTTAAAAATTAAATCTACTTTTGTTAACAAGAGTATGAAAACCTATATTTTTTTATTGTACATTTAGAACAGATATCAAATTTGTGATTAATTGTGAGTCAACTAGTGAAGTCATGCGATTAATTACGATTACAAATTGTAATCACCTGATGCCACTAATTTTAATAATCTTATTTTTTTTGTTATTTTTTTTACATTAATTAATTTATTTTATTTATTTATTTATTTGCATGCGATTAATTACGATTAAAAAATGTAATCGCCTGACGCCCCGAATTTTTTATAATCTTTAAGTCGCGTCAGGCGATTAAACATTTTTATTATAATTAATCGCATGAGTTAACTCACGGTTAATCACACATTTTATATCTAAATTTCAACAACAAAATCTAGGTTTCCATACTCTTGTTAACAAAAGTGGAAAAAAATTTAAACTAATAGCAATAGTTCAAATAATTTTTTGACGTCTATAGCCGTCAATGGCAGTGAATGAGTTAATGAGATTTCATGACCAGCAATTTGAGTAGAGGCTTTGCTTTATCATTGAGACTAAAAAAATAAATACAAATAAAAATAAAAAGGGCTGAGAGTAAATGTGTTGTTCTTACTGGAACAGGAGACGGTAGTTCGTCTGACCCGCTCCTTTTGGACCAGTATGTGGCCGTAACGGACTACGAGAAGCAGGAGAGCTCCGAGATCAGTCTCCGAGTGGGTCAGGTGGTGGAGGTCATTGAGAAAAACGAGTCAGGTAGCTTCCCCATCACATTTCCGAACTCAACAGGCATTATTTACAGTAAACCGACTCACAAACACGTTGAGAAGATCAAGTTAACATCCTTGATGATTTGCGTTTGTCCCGGCAGGCTGGTGGTTTGTGAGTTCCGAAGACGCCCAGGGCTGGGTTCCTGCCACCTGCCTGGAGGCCCAGGATGACCCTGATGACTTCACTTTTCAAGGAGAAGAAGGTACCCACCTGATCTTCTCGTTTGTTCAGATCTTACATCTGTGAGCGCTCTTTATGAGACCATTGAAAAAAATGTGATAGCGTCCGGGGACTGAATCCGAGCCTAGCTTTTATTTGGAAGTTCCAGATGGGTTGAGGTGTAATATTACTTCCTGTCTTGCCTCACCGTGCTGCCACGCCAGCGCCTGGGAGATTCTGGTCTCTGCCGAGGCACGTGGGCCGCCGTCGAACTTTAGGGGATCTTTTCGCCACGGGCTTTGGGCAAGGTGGAGCGCACGCCTTTTCTTCTACTGCCCCTCTTACCCTTCAATGTGTGACCGCGCCTGTGTAGCTTGTTGCACGCAACCTTTGCTTGGCATGTCCTGTCCTGTATGAAGTGCCTGTGCATGTGAATGGCATCCTTGCATTCAAAGTACAACATGAATCTTCATGTCAAGTCGCCAGTCGGGATGAATGTCGTCTTCGATTTGTATCACGATTCATAGGTCACGATTCGATTCGATACCGATTCTATAAATTGATTATTAAGATATATTTTTTTCTACTCAAATTTAGAAAATACTAATCAGTAAACTTGTACATGTACACTGTAAGATTTGTATGCAAATGTGTTTATTTATCTGAAAATGCAGGCTTATAACTGAGCCACTGCATTTAACAAACAGGTTGCAGTCTGTTTCATGTTTGAACAGCACTGAAATCAAATATTAAGGCTTAATGTTCCATTAATATAACATTCTTCCATGCTTAACTCATTCACTGCCATTGACGGCTATAGACGTGAAAAATTCATTTGAACTATTTCTATTTCACATTTTTTTCCACTTTTGTTAAGAGTATGAAAACCCAGAAAAAATGTATTGTACATTTAGAACAGATATAAAATTTGTGATTAATCTTGAGTTTAAATAATTAAGTAATTTAAAAAAATATATATTATTAAAAAATTAGAGGCGTCAGACGATTAAATTGTAATTGTAATTAATTGCATGACTTCAATAGTTAACTCATGACTAATCACATTTTATATCTGTTTTAAATGTACAATAAAAACAATTCTAGGTTTTCATACTCTTGTTAATGTGTGATTCCTAACCCTAAGTAAGACGTTTTGTTGAATATTCCCATTAAAAATTGAGGTTTGAAAACCGCATATCGAATCGATTCGAGAATTGCGTGTAATATCGCGATATATTGTTCGAATTGATTTTTTCTAACACCCCTAATATATTTATATATATATATGTATATATATATATATATATGTATATATATATATATATATATATATATATATATATATATATATATATATATATATATATATATATATATATATATATATATATATATATATATACGGCATCAGCAAGTACTAACAAGTAACATGCCGATACCATTATTTCCTACGCTAATATAGGACTTTGGATGCAGCACCTTGTGCACGGCATTCACTGATGTGTGACGTGTTCACTGCATGCCGAGCCAAGATATCCTATTGGCCCTTGAATGCTCTGAACCAATGGCAGGGTAGCTTTTTCATGTTAAAAAAAACCTAGGTATCGGTACGGTATCGGCATCGTCCGATACTGCTAAACTGGGTATTGGAATCTGCATCAGATGCCAAAATATCGGAACAGCACTAGTTTATTCCTCATTCTACACCCTGCAGGCTTTATTTGGCACATTGCTAAATTTATTGCTTTACTATATATCATGAAAGTTGTTTGTTTCTTGAAAAGTTTCCAATATAAAGAAATGTCTGAATACTGTATGTGCTACATTTCGTCGCTGTGTGCTTTGGACCCAGAAGTTTCTCCCTGTTTGTTTTCGCTTAGTCTTCCAATATGGCACCTGAAAACCTATTGTTGTCGTTGTTCCTTTTGCAGAGGAGAAGTACTCCGTAATTTATCCGTACTCGGCCCGGGACGAAGATGAGATAGATCTGGAGAGAGGAATGATTGTGGAGGTCATTCAGAAAAACTTGGAAGGCTGGTGGAAGATCAGGTAATTCAGACCACTAACTGTTATTTCCATATGACATGCATGAACAAATGGCCACCCCCAACCACATCATCAGGTGTGCCATGGGAAATGATCCAACTGGTCTGAAAATGATTCCCCTACTCAATTACTACCAAAGATGCATCTTCTTTTCCCCAGTGTTTTTTTTTTTCAATAGTGCTCGCACGGTCTTACCATACCTTACCTGGGTCCGTTTCACAATGCGATCTGCCGCCCAATCAGGTACGCGGGACGCGAGGGCTGGGCCCCGGCGTCCTACTTGAAGAAGGCTGACCTTCAGAGCCAGAAGCAGGCGGCGGGCGGAGCCGCACACGCCAGCACCAACGACCTGGACGGATTCTCCAAAAAAGAAAACAGACTCTCCTTCTTTTCTGATCACAAAAGTAAATCCGTTTGAATGATCGAGTTGTTGGTGGCGTCTATATTGAAGTTATTGGACCCGTGTCACAACTTGACTCGTTCTTTTTGAACTACAGAATTTGGACTAAGACAAAGACCTCCTCCACGCAGAGATCTTTCTATAGTAAGACACCCGAATGACCGCATTTACGTCCTCAAATGGTGGCTCCAAACAAAATGATGAATGCCTTGCCTCCAACAAATGGAGGTCAATAAACACTAGGTGGTTGTCATTATCTGGTGTTCCGCTACATTTCACTTTGGTACAAGTAAATAAAGAGCAGCCACCATTTGAGGTTTCTGTCACCTTGTTCTTCTTATATTATTCTGACATCCTGGGCCGGAATCTTTTTCCCAGCCACGAGGTAGCAACCTCCCCAAGCCGCCCGGGCCCCCGCAGGTGGAGGAAGAGTTCTACACAATAGCGGACTTCCAGACCACCATCCCCGATGGGATTAGCTTCCAGGCTGGCATTAAAGTGGAGGTGAATGAGGCTCACCCCGTGTGCTTTGGAATGTTGGGAAGAAGAGTTCAAAAATGTCTTCTTGTCTTGTCTTGCTAGGTGATTGAGAAGAATGGCAGCGGCTGGTGGTACATTCAAATAGACGAGCAAGAAGGTTGGGCCCCGGCTACGTTTATTGACAAGTACAAGAAGACCAGTAATGCAGTGCGGCCCAATTTCCTGGCGCCTCTGCCCAATGAGATGGAGAGGCTGCGGCTGGAGGACAGCGCTTCTTCAAATGCCCCGGGCACAGATGATCACTGGTCGAAGCCCTTACCAGACGCGCCCACCGGGGCCCCCGAGACCTGCGCCCGAGCCAAGCTTAGAGACTGGAAGTCTGCCGCTGGCAAGCCGTCTGCCTTCTCCGGACCGCTGCCGCCGGCCCCTGCGGCCCCGCCTGATGACAAGCCAGCTCTACCCCCGCGAAGAGAGTCCATCAATAAGAGTTTTGACTTGGACGTGGCAGAGAAACCGGCCAGACCGGATCATTCCAAGCCTTTGCCCCCGAAACCGCCAGCTCCTGGCGTCATCATGTCGCTGGTTCCGCCAAAGGCAGGACCGTTCAAACCAGACAAAACACCAGAACCAAAGAAAGAGGACAAGAGCAAAGCGCTCCACCTCCGCAACGAGATGGGTCTGGAATGCGGTCACAAGGTCTCTGCCAAAGAAGTCAAGAAGTTTAACCTGAAGCCGGTACCCAAGCAGCCACCAAAACCCAAGGCCGAAGTCACGGAGGAGAAACCAGAGACATCTTCCCCAGCGCTATTTATGAAGCCAAAACCGGTAATCCGACCTAAACCCACCCCAGCCGCCAAGCCGGACCCGCCGGCAGAGAACAAAGTCGACATCACCAACCTGAGAAGTAAGCTGAGGCCTTCGAAACCCGCGGATCCCGGAGAGGTCAACCATCAGAACGATAGCCCGGCGGTCCTTCCTAGCGCACCGCTTTTTTATACCTCGTCTCTGAATAATGGCAAGAACGGTGACGAAGCCAAATTCCCGCCTAAGCACATGAACGGCCACGGTCAAGAGAGTTCGCCACCCCCTGCGAAGCCAGCAGTCCCTCCCCACAAGGAGGCCCCTGTGAGACCCCCGGCCTTGGCTCCGAGAAGACCTCCTCCTCCAAAGAAAAGCACCCCATCCAGCCCAACTGAAATCAAGCCCCCAACTGCTTTAAAAGACACTCCAGATCCTCTGAAGACCGGACCACAACTCAACAGACCGCCGCCTCCTAAACCAAAGACCTTTTCTCCGGTTATCCCAAGCAAAGACAAAGAAGAAGCCAAGGCTAACAAAACGGCCGTCCCCGCCAAAGGCCAAGTGAAAAGCGACAAGCCCGGCCCGCCCAGAGACAGGCTGCCACCTTTGCTCAAGGAGCCCAGCAAGGAGGAGCTGTATCTGGCCGTGGCGGACTTCGATGGGGACGAGCCCACGTCCAGCTTCAAGGTGGGGACGCTCTTTGAGGTGCTGGAGAAGAACAGCAATGGTTGGTGGTTCTGCAAGAACATAGGAGAAGATGTTGAGGGCTGGATCCCTTCCAATTACTTGAGCAAGAAACCTTGAGTCTCCCACACACAAATAATGGAGAGAAAGAACATCACGACTTTTGTAGCTCGTATTCATTTGTAACTTATAAGGTACACTTTGCTTTTGCTCATACAGCAATAAGACGGTTGGCGGCGGGAAGGGGGTGTACTTTATTTACTTCCCAACTATGACATCAAAACCTGTTCCTGTTTTTTTAACATTCGCTAGCTATCGACCACATTAGCGTTACAAAGGAGTGCTAGCATAGCATTACAATTTAAGGGAGGGCGGGTGTCTCAAGGTTTAGGCGATGCAACCCAAATGAGTCTGAATGTGCCGTTTACTAGCAGTCACCTATCGCTGGCGTTGGGTTGAATCCTCTTATCTCCAAATCCATCACCTTTCAGGAAACAAAAAAAAACAAAAAAACATCAAAGCCATCCACACTGCCTGGCCAAAGGCAGACAGCAGGCCATTTTCAACATTTACGCATGCTGAACAACTTTAAAGGTTTCGACCTGACGCCAGCGCGACGCTAACCAGTGGCAGGGATTTGCTACTTGGCTCTTCATACTTATCCGACTTCAATCCACTTGCAGTTAGGCCTACATATAAAAAGCACATGAAAAAAATGCAATAGCATACTTTTCGCTTTTCTTTATAGAGTTGAAAGCGGATGACGCCATTTTAGGTCAAATGGACTCTAATAAATACTCTGACGCTATTAACTCATTCACTGCTATTGACGGCTATAGACGTCAAAATTTCATTTGAACTATTTATTAGTTTCACTTTTCTTTCCACTTTTGTTAACAAGAGTATGAAAACCTAAAAAAAAATTTTTTACTGTACATTTAGAACAGATATAAAATTTTAATGGCCTGATGTCCCTAATAAAAAAAGAAGAAAAGATTATTAAAAATTAGAGGTGTCAGACGGTTAACATTTGTAATTGTAATTAATTGCATGACTTTAATAGTTAACTCAGGATTAATCACACATTTTATATCTGTTCTAAATATACAATAAAAAAATTCTAGGATAAACAAAAGTGGGAAAAAAATGTGAAACTAATAGAAAGTCAAAATGAATTTTTGACGTCTATAGCCGTCAATGGCAGTGAATGAGTTAATCAGCAGCTGCATTGTTAACTTGAAGAAACAAACACAGCACCTCTGTTTATTTCTCATGCTGCCATTTTTGTAGTACTGCTCGCTCCTACAGAGGATTTATGCCATTATGTGTGGCCGAAAAAATGAATAATAAAGCAAGATCTACGTTTTGGTGAACGAAAGAGGCTTTTATACAATACATATTATAACAAATATTCTTTTGTAATAGCTCTATATGAATATTATATCAAAACCAAGTGCATTATTAAAATGTTTTTGTAAAAATAAATGAAGCCCTCCTGCCAATTGCTCATTATCTCTTATCTATTATCAAACAGGCCCAATACCTTAAAATAAGGCTGGTATCGGCACTGCTATTAATACTTAATATTGTACGGTACTTGCCCATTTGTTGTTCTGAAAACAGCGATAAAAGCGTATGGCCAATGTACAGTGCAAAATGTTTGGCTTGACTGGTCTCAAGCGTGGTCATTATAGCCAATGATTTTATTTTATTTTACGAGGATATCGTAAATGTCTGTCATTTTCTTCATTGAATAGTTTGACTTTGTGTACTGATGAAGGAACGAGGAAGAGGAAAGGAATGAGGTTAGTGAGAATTGGATTGAACGGCAAGGAGTGATACATCTGCTTTGCATTCTATGGTTGTCATCACCGTTAAGCAAAGTGGGAACAATAAAAAGTTAATTGAGGCAATCGGACAAGACTTCAACTGAGTCGCTACGTTCAATTGATACACAACTGAGCGATTACATGGATGCAAGTTTGGTGCAGTGCATGAAAGGTAAATGTATGGCTTGGTGATGTCATCGTGGCAGTGTTGTATCTTTTTTTTTTATTGCATTGAAACTTTTAAGTCAATAAACATTTCACATTTTCTTTTCCATTCTGGCATTTTATCTGTTAAAAAAAAATATATATATTTGTGCCACTCAAAAAAGTGTACCACTGACCACTTATTGGCCATTTTCATTAAAAAAAAATAGTCACACTTTGTGTCAGTTATGAGGAAAAAAAAATATTTTAAATTGCAATGAGGTGGTTTGGAGGTCATTTGGAATCATCCAAGAATGCACTTGTTTCAATCTTTCCAACTTACAGCACCACCATCTGGTGAAATGTGTAACATTCCCCGATCGACCATTTGGCCAATATGGACATAATATAATATTGAGAAAATAAGCAAATGGAGCTACACTTGTAAGTCAAATGCAAATATTTTAGTGACGGTCTCCTAACAGCGTCACAAATTGTCAAAAGTAACAGTTTTAGATTCTGATAAAAATCATTTTCATGTCAAGGTGAATACAGTATTTTGCCATTTCCTTGTAAAACCCCGCTGCAGTAAAAGCTTTTCAGTGCACTAAAATATGATCAGGGTTAGAAGACCACCCAAATTATTTAAACAATCATTTGTGAGAGTTTAAAACGTTACGTAAACGCTAGAATTGAGATGAAGTTTCAAGTCAATCCGATGCCGAGCATTGCATCCAAGATCCATTCCATCAATGACTCACATTCTTTATTTGAAGAAATAGCCTCTTGCCACCATCCAATAATTTGATATAATAATGTGCATTTATTAGATATTTACAACAGTGCAGGTTCTTTCTGATAGTTTCACTCACAATTAAGCCAACATACATTCCACGATATGCAAACTGAGGCAGAGAGGACAAATAATGAAAGCGCAATTAAAATGTACCTAAATGTTCATCTAATATGCATTTGGGGGGAAAAAAGTAAAAATGCGCAGAGAGAATCCTTTGAAAACCAAACAATTTATTAAAAAAAAAAAGTCTGTTGTGTTTGACAGTTCAAGTGGAATTCAAAACTCCTCATAGTTAATCCTCCCCGTCAATGCAACAACAAAAAAACTTCTGAGCTCTGGGGGTGCAAAAAAATGAAGACAAACAAGAATTATTGCACTTGGGTTAGCATACAGTTGAACTACTGCAACAAGTCAACTTTGTGTTTGAAGTCCATCAAGTGACAAACAAACAGTATTTGGCGTCATCCAGTGTGGCTCATTTCTACAGTAAAACTTCGTCTCCTCTCATGTGCTAAAAGCAATTCCTAACAAAACAAAATACTATCAAGACTCATTTGGTCAAATTTGGTTTCAGCGGATTACCTATTCCAAATATATAATACTAATAAACATCCTTCAACCTCTGGGTTAAAAAAAATATATTCAAATTAAAATGTACAGTGATAAATTGAGACCCAACTGTGCCCAAAAAAATAAATTAAAAACAAAAAAGGCACACTTTGGCATCTGTGGGACAAAACAGGAAAAGGCAAGCATGAACGGATTTTGGGAATGGCGTCGACAAAGCCAGGCTGGCCTTTTCGTCAAACAGAACCTTCGAAAATAAAGATGACATCGCCTATCAACTATTATTGGTTGTCAACTAACGACGTGTAGAAGAGAAAAAGCAAACAAGGGGGGGCCGTTAGGACACAGCAGACAAAAACGACAGGTGAGTCGGAGTCGGCCAAAAAGTGGATGGCGCTCATGTGGTGGACGAGTCCTGATAGGGCACAAACTTGGTGAGTTTGCCAAAAGATCCCAGCGGACTTGGGAAGTCGTCCACGTCGGTGATCTTGAAGAAGGCGTCCTGCTCTTTCCTCCTGCTGCTCAGACTCTCCTCCAGCGCCTGTCACGCAGCAACAGGAACAAGACACGTGAGTTTCCTCTTTTATTTTCTGCTGAGCAGGGTTGGGGAATCCCGAAAGTCCAAACCCTGACACAGATCCGTTTTTCGGGAAAACAGCTCGTAGAACACGGAGAGCCAATTTCTCTTTCAGGGTTTGGACTTCCTGGACCTGCTCTTGACAGACACCTGCGCAATCGTTTGTGTTGCAAGCACCCCAACATAGATGCTAATTAGCATTAGCGTTAAGTAGTTAGCAGGGCAGCTTAGTTTGAAATACGCAAGCTCAAAAGTTCAACCGAAGCAGGAGGAAACGTACTATCTTGCGCGGTTTCAGCTGCTCCCGCCAGTCCCTCAGCAGCTGGTTGTGCTGCTCGTCCAGTTGTTTGAGCCTCAACGTCTCGTTCTCAACCTGCATGTGGCACTTCTCGTTCTGAAGCCGGCACAACGCGCGGGTCAGGACGTTGTGCAAAGACTGGGAAAAGAAAGGACAACTCGGCCGCGTGGCGTACCTGCATCTGCTGCAGCTCTCGGATGTTGGCCTCGCACTCGGCCAGCGTCTCGCGCATTTTGTTGTCGTGCTTCTGCTGCTGGAGCTGCCGTTCCGTCTTTTGACGTTTGTCTTCCTGCTGGGAAAACTTTGCAGGAAAAACAATGTGGCAAATATTACGCGTGGGCACGTTTTCCCCCTTCAATATTGCAATCAGGGTTATAATCAGGCTTGGGGAGTACCGCCGTTACATAATCAGATTGCAAAAAAATTGTAACTGTATTCCATTACAGTTACAGGAAAAACATGTAATCAGATTATAAGGTACATTTATTAAAAATGGGGATGACAATTTCTATGATGAGAGAGTGCGAAAGAGGGAGGGAGAGAACGAGAGAGCGGGAGGGAGAGAAAGAGAGAGCGAGAGAAAGAGAGCGAGAGTGCGAGCGAGAGAGCGCATGCGAGAGTGTGTGTGAGAGAAAGAGTGCGAGAGCGCGTGTGAGAGAAAGAGCGTGCGAGAGAGAGAGAAAAAGAGTGCGAGAGAGAAAGAGTGCAAGAGAGAGCAAGAAAGCGAGAGCGAGCGTTGCTACAAGTCGGGGAGGTGGGAACGAACAAACTGACGAGTCGTGTCCTCCACACGCTAGCAGTTTGAAAAAGCTTCACGGGCGAGAGGAGGAAATGGCGACCGGTATTCACTGGAACTTACTCGGAGCGAAAGTTTGAGCTGAGAGTCCAGCGGCATGCTACGCGCTGTAGCTTCTTGCTAGCTAGCCCGCTAGCCTACAACCATAATGTGAGTTACACCTTCCAAACAGATCTTCTTCCCACCAATTCACTATTTAAACATCATACACAACATATACACGGCTAAACTTGTGACTGGAATAAAAGTTCATTTTGCAGTTGATGTCACACATTGTCATCCTCATTGGATCTATCTATCTATGAGGTATGGTTGCTTTCAGTGACAGTTGGAAAACAGCATATGGCCATCAATCAATCAATCATGCTTTTTAATTACACTAGGATTTTTGCTATTTGTAGGCTGCCCGGGTCACAATCACCCACAAATAGCAGGGGCACATTACATAGAATTTATATTGTGGTGATATTTATTTTTATTTTGTCTTCATGAGCATACTCAATCTTGGAGTAATCCAAAAGTAATACAGTTACATTACTTTAATATTATGGTACTTGGATTACTTTACTAACTACATTTTCTAGCATTTTAGTTCAGGGTGGTTCTGCTAGCTTTTATTAGTTAATAAATGCTTAGTTTTAGTTAAATTAAGTAGCGGTCCAACAATCTGCCATCTCGTTGCTGCGGGTACCTGTTTGATCTTCTCGCGGTCCTCGGAGGAGTTTCCGGTGGAGTTGATGCGCAGGCTCTTTTTGAAGATGGCCAAGCGGGTTTTGGCTTCTTGCCGCTGGTTCTTGGGCAGGCGGTGCTTGTCCTGCTGATGTTGAGCTTTCAGGAGCTCGATCATGCGCTGGTTGTAGCAATCCATGTGTTCCACCTCCTGGATTGGACATGACGTCAACACAAGACACTAAGCGGCAGATTCCCCCCCCTCGATGGCGCTGAAGTTCATTTCTTACGCACTTTGAATGCGCGGCCATTTTCCCGTTTTTTTTTTTTTTTTTGGGCATCCAGTACACAATGAAAATCATTTCATCAAAGGACTCAACCCATATTTGGAGCTGAAAAGCGAGTGTTGGTGATGTACGGACGCGCGAATGTGACACGTGTGTGGATTTCATAAACAGCATACAGAGGGATAGAAAAGTAGAGATAGACCAATATGGTTTTTTTCAGGGCCGATATCGATACCAATTATTAGTAGTCGAGGACGGCGATAACCGATATTTGGAGCCAATATTTATTTTCACTAAAAAGGGAAAATATTGGCATCAGAATTTGAAGAAATACAAACTCCAGCTCATAAATTTGTTGAATTTTTAAGCATGTTTATTGAACAACTTTTCAGATTCGTAAAATATTGCAGTTTAAATAACTAAATAAATGTTGATAAGATGTCAATAGACATCTTCGTTTTAAAAATCTAACAATTATGTCTAGTTAAATAAAATCTTAAAGTAAATAACTCACTAAAGTTTTCTACAGGAAATACTCATCCAAAATGTATAAATATCTTAAGTATTACATTTTTACTCATCTTAGTTTTTATTTTCAAACAAAAAACAGAGAGTAGAGTTCCCAGGGTCTGCAGCATGTCTTATAATGTTAACTGAAATTTTAAATAAATAGTTCCCTGAAGTTAACACTTTTTTTATATTGATCTATTATCGGCCGTATCTCATATGATTCTTCAAAATGGCCGATGCCGATATTTGTAAAATGCCGATAATCGGTCTATCCCTATAAAAAAAAAAGTATTTGGCCAAAATCTAATAGGAAGTCTATATAAATATCAAATACATTTCCCCCCCCCCCCATTGTATGTCAAATAAAACCAAAGTTACAATTGTTTGAGCTGCGCTTTCAGACAAACAAAAGTCACCAGCGGAAGCAGTTGATTGGCTCAATATCAAGTTTGACTTTCAAGAGGCGCTAGTCCTTAGTACAGCCTCCTGAGCACTTACGCAAGAGCAAAGACGTGCACGTTTCTGGGAAAATACGTTAAATTGGAGGGGGGGGGGGGGGGGTGGCTTACGACCTCATTGAAATGTGGCATGACCCAGAGTGCCTAACTGACACAATTAAGTCAATGGGAGAATCCGCACAGCCCAAAAAAATACGCCCTTTCCAACTTAATGCTTAACACCAAGGAACTTTCCGTTGACGTTGATTATGGCGACGCCATATGGACAAAAGCGGTATTGTTATGTCTGAAGGAAGACCACAAGCGCATTGAGTCATTTTTTTTTTTTAGCTCACTCCAGCGAGTGAAATCTGGGCCAATTTTGATCCTCGACTGTCCTTTCATCTGGGTTAGCTTTTGACGTATGCCATAAAGCAGTCAGCACATTTGTAGTTTTTTTGTGTGGCAGTGTTCCTACCATCCTCTTCAAAGTTTGCTCAGTGCCAGTAAAAATGATACAGACCCCCTCAGGCCATCGCAACGGTACCATTCAACTAGTTTAAGTCGATGTTTCATCAGAAGAGTTCTGAAAAGATTTTATTAAGCTTGAAAATTTCCTTAGTGTTACTTTAAGCAGCCGGGAGAATATTCCCATGATCGAAATGCATGACTGAAGCACTCGATGTGCATTCAAGCCACAAAACACGCATTCATCTTCCTCGACAGCTTTCAGTATTATTCCGCTTGAATCATCCCTAATAAACGTACATATGATGACGAGGGGGGATTACCTTGCCGTGCTTTTTGAGGAGGAGATGTCGATGCAGGAAATATCGCTCTTTGAGCTGCTGCTTGAGGAGCTGATGTCTCTCGTGGAGGCTCCTTTCCTCCATTTCCCATAGCGAAGATTCGCGATCTGAGGAAGAAGGACGGCCAGATGGGATCGTCAGACGGATGATGGAAGGCGGCGCACGCACGCCACTCTGACGACCGACCGACCTCGCATTAGCTGCTGTTTCTTCATGAGACAATCCCGCTCGGTATCGGCAATCTCCTTCTTGTTGTTGAAGAGGATTTGGTTGATGGTCGAGTCCAGTTGCTTCTTCTGACCTGCCAAAAATTCTTCCTCCTGAAGATCAATCAAACATGAAATGATGATGATGATGATGATGATGATGAAGATGATGAAGATGACTTTCTCATGACGCACCTCTTGTTGCCGGCTTTCTTGGAAGGCATTCATGCGTAGTTTCAATTGTTCTTTGCGCTCACTTCTTGGCAGCTTGTCGACAGATTGTTTTAACTGCACAGGAGGGAAAACAAAAACAAAAAAGGAGATTCACACAACTCGCTAACTTGCTGCATCTTAACCACCAAAAACGTTTAATGACGTATACTAAAATCCAAATGAATGCCGCCAAAAACGTTAATTGACGTTTACGGGGCAGTGGAACGTCTGCGCAGCGTTGCCTTGTCATTGTGGTTGTAAAATTCCAAAACACCCACTAACTATGGCCAGCAGATGGCAGCATTGTATCTCTTTTCAAAGTTCTCCCGGTACTATAGACAATATGGACCTTACAATGAAATATGTTGAATCTGATGAAATGGAACTTTTTCAAGGATGACGTGAATGATCAAAGCCTTTGCCACATTAAATCTAATTCACAGAGCGTTACTAAAAATATTCGTGTCCAAGTCACTGTTTTTGCTCAATGTCACCTAAATGACCTATTTTCAAATGGTAATTACTAAAGAACGGAATAAGGTAGAAACATACTTTTTTTTCTTATGGAAGAATGGAACACGATCCTTTCATTTTGTGTGTTGCATGTTTATGTAGCTTCCCACACAATATTCAGAGTTAAAATGATCGAAATCGGCTGGCACTGTCGGGTGGTTTTTTGGACAACGTGTGGCAGCAAAAGAGTTAAAAAGGGGAAGTCTCGTCAAGCCAAACATTTTCTTGACAAGAATATGTTGTATGTCGAAACAGGACATTCTAATGATGGCGTTTGCGGAATAACAAATTCCAGCCGTTTTCATCCATTTCATTTTGCGTAGGGTACACCTAACAACCAATCACAGCTCAGCTGCTTTGCCGTGATTGGTCACTACCTGAGCCCTGAAGCAACTGTGACCTCATTTTCACTTTCAGACTCGTGAGGCTACAAAGAACACATTTTGATCTCATGTTTTCTAAATCCGGCCAAAGACACGTTAAGATATACGGGAAATGTTTGTCAATTCAAATGTTTGTCGAGTGTGAAAATCTTCACCAAGTCAATCGAGTGAACCATCAGTGACGTCATACCGAATTGCACTTTTTTCATTTGATGGGAAGAAGTCAATCAATTCATTCATTCATTGATTTTTTTTTTTTCCTGTTTGTTTTGAGGAGGAGGAGCCTGCGTTTGAAGGTGTACCTACATCCTTTTTCTTGTGTTTGACGCGATCCTGGAACGCGTGGTGCTCACGCTGTTGTTCAGCTTTAATGCGTTTGGTCTCGTCTTTCAGTTTACTTTGGTGGTCCGCCTCCATCTTCTCAATGGTCTGCTTCTGATGCTTCTCCAGGTTCTCCTTCTCTACGTCGTAGAACTTCTTTTTGGCCTGTCAACAGGACATAATTAAGGAGTTAATTATGCATGACCAAGATATGAAAAGAAAAAGTTTGAAGAAATTGCGGCATTCGCAAAACTTGTTTTGGGAAGATGCTGGCATCAACATTTCTATTTTTTGGTCACATTTAGCATGAAATGACTTTTTTTTTGTTTTATCTTAATCCAAAATAAACATCCTTAACAAGTTGAGGACAAATCGGTGAGGACTGAGCGATCAGCAAGTGCAGCACATGACGAGGAAGTGGACGACGGGTGTTGGGTTGCATCTCACACTCAGTTCCTGGTCGAAGCGTTTGTGCAGTTGCTCTTTCTGCGTTTCCAGTTTGCCGTGCAGCTGAGCCAGCGATCGTTGTTCCTCCTTCTGGAGCAAACGCAGCTCACGCAGCTCCTGGCGCCTCAACACACAAATAGCAGCTCCAGTTACGGTTTGTCACCAGCTGACATGCCACATTGGAATCACTAGGTGGCGTCATAAGACTGCAGGACGGCATTGGTTGAGACTTTTTGGCGTACGCTTGATCGACAAACGGGTCGAGATGAAGATGATTTAAACTCATTTGCATATGCGTTTTGGAGGCTAAATGATCAAATCTTTGCCTTTTTCCCATAATGCCACAGGGTATTGAATTGCGCAATACACCGTAGAAATCATGCACTGAAGACATCATAAAAATTATAATTAAAACACATTTACTTAGTTTTTAAGCATGCTGGTATAACATAATGAAATGCAAAAAAAAAAAAAAAAAAAAAAAAACATTTTTATGCGCAAGTAAATAGCACAACGCATTATGGGGGAAACATTTTTAGCATTTATCCTACAAGAACATATTTGCAAATAGCTTTAAACTTCATTGACGTACTTGCAAATACGGATTTGCCAGCCAAATATGTTTACACCACACATCCATATTATTATTCCCAGAGCTTTAAAACTTTATTGGCGTCACGTAATGCTTTCACACCGCCTTCGTGTGACAAACCCTCCTTCTTTTTGTTTTGACCAGACGTGTATGAGCACATATATTGCATACTTCTAGCAACAAGTGTATATGTACAAAATTTCGCCTCAAGCAATCCTTTTAGCCGTATATGTCTATTTATCTCCTATTTGAAAAAGGACTACCGTACATTTTTTTTCCCCCCTTACACCCAAATGTTCCTTTGCAGTTGATGAAGATGCTGATAGCAGGTGAAGCATTCCTCTTCGTTTGCTTGACATACCTGAGGAATCTCATCTCCTCGTCCTTCTTCTCATCGTCCCTGATGATCTTGCAGGTGGTCACGCTCACCTCGACGCCGTCAATCACAAACTTCCTGGTTCGCTTCAGAGTCTTCCGCGAGTAGTCCTGCAGGAAGCAGAGCAGAGGTGGGATGGAGGTGAAAGGTCAGCAGAACATTTTTGGCGAATCATCAGTTATGACGACGCTACTTATTCATTACAATCATTACGCAGAATAATAAGAAGTAGTTTGTTATGGTATTAAAACAGCACTGACAACAGATACTTGTAAACAAGCAAACACAGAGTGGTGCTTCAGTGCCAGTCCATAAAGCTCCAGAAATAAGAGACCGACTGTGGCGCATCCAGACGAGCGAGACCTCCATTGAGCGAGGTCAAGCGCTGGACGCCGGCCACACAAAGGCCGCATTGGGCCTCCCATTTGGAGCCAAACAATTCGCTCATGAAAGCGGCTCACTCCCATTTGACATCTTTGATTGCAATTGCAAATGGCTGACTGGAAAAAACGCTTGTTTTGTTCACGTATGCGGGCATTAAACGGTACTTTATTTCTATCGCGCTTGGATCGAACTCACAGCCTCTGGGTTGGGAGACGACCACTCTACCACTGAGCCACGCCGCCCCAAATTGACACAACATGCTCACATTAGTCAACATTTTTACAGGCTACCAAGTTGAAAGCTAAAAATGATGTGAATACTTTTTTTTTTTTTAAGACCACGCATGCCTCGCATTCTGCAAACGTGACCACAAACTTCGAACAGCACATTTAAAAATGGAGTGTCGGTTTTATGGATAATTAAAGCTTTCATTTTAGAGAAGCAAATCTAAGACTTAAAAGGGGAAGTCGACCCCAAAGTTTTCTTGACAAAAATATGTTGTATGTGCCCCTACTAGTCTAAAAACTAAAAATAATTGTTTTCCCCCAATCTGAGGGGGGTGGCCATTTTGCCACTTGCTGTTGCCTCAGAATGACATCAAAGATGCTCAGTTAACGACCAATCACAGCTCAGCTTGCGAATGTCACATGACCAAACTCTGGCAACAGGTGAGCCATGATTGGTCGTTACCTGAGCAACTGTGATGTCATTCTCGGTCGACAGAAATGGCAAAATGGCTGCCCAACTCAAATTTGGGGAAAAGGGTTGCATACAACATTTTTGGGTTGACTTCCCCTTTAAGGACCTTGTTAAACGCTCAAAATAGGACGTACTGTTTGAGATTACATGAAATATATATATATTTTTTTAATAAAGTTTTAGGAGTGACTCCCAACAGTCTTTGATAGAGTAGCAAAATGTTGCGATTGCAGGCCAACAAGTGCAATGTTAGTCAGATAACGAAGCGTGCGCATGATGTCCAGACTTTCACAGGCAGGAGTGTCTGCCGTCAAACTTGATATACTGGACAGGAAAAACGACTCGCGTGGTTAAGAGCGGAAATATGTGTACCATTGAGTGTTATAAGCTTTACGTTACAACAGCATTGTTGTTTTCATTGTTTCACACTCGGCCAGACTTCAAGACGGCAAACGAGAACGAAACGTCACACGATCGTAACGTCAACATTCGACCTCCCGTGTGTGCTGAAAATAAGCATTGTGAAAAACAATCAGCCCCGAGCCACAATACACTTTCACTTCCTTGCTTTTTCCAACCAGGAAGGACAATGGCAGCTCCTCCTCTTGTTTTGTTTTTACACTTAATTCAACTGTTTCGAAGTGACGTACAAAGACGGCGGATAGCACAGGAAGTGGACTCACCCTCGCAAATACGGAGAAGTTGTCCTTCGTCAAAGACAGGCTCTTCATGCTGTCCGTATCAAAGCTGCCCGAGTGCGAGTAGCGCGTGCTATTGACCCGTCCGTTGATGTACGGCGAGACCGCGTCGGCGGTGGAACCCATCGACGCCCGGTCGGCGTTCATCCTGTTGAGGATGCCGCTCGGGCCCAAACTCGCTGCGGCTGAAATGAATTCTGGGATCTGCGCCGGGCCAACGGGAGATCGCACATTCAAGATGTCCGTACTGGGGTCCGCGGACGCCGGGTTCCTGACCCTCTCTGGAGACTCCATGCTGTCAACACTTTCTTCAGATGCATCCGATTGCGGCAGAGACGGAAGCTGTTCCGCCTCCGAAGTCACCTGCAAAATGGGACAACATGGAAAAAAGGAAATATGCGTTCTTTACAATTCAAACACTTCATATTCACTGGAAACATAATCCTTGTCATTTGAAAGAAAGTATCAGCCCAACATCGATACTCGTAATATTTACAGTGCAACTTTGTTGCGTGTTTAATTAGCTGCTATGTTCAATGGGAGGAGCAAATGGACGTACCTTCTCTTCCTCCGACGTGGGCGTACTCTTCCCATCCTCGATGCCGGAGTCCGTGCTGGAAGTCTTGATGGACACGCCGCTCTCGTATTTGTCCGACTCGGGCTGGTCTCCCAAATGCGCCTGCTCCCTGGAGGGGAGATTGTGGCGCGGCAAGGGGACAGGGGCGGCCGCGACGGCGTCCGGCTGGTCTCCCGCCGTCAAGACCGATTCGGCACGCTTTCCCACTAAAGGCTGCGGTGATATCGGGGAGGATGCGATGGCGCCTGAAGACTGGTCTCCTTCCAAACTGGTCTGACTGGTCTAATGTGCCAAAGAGAAAACTGGCTAGTTATGGAATGAAGTGGCAAAACACCATTTTCAGTACGAGTCTCAAGTACACCTGGAGTGATGCAAGCAACAAGAATGACACCATTCCTGAAACTACGATTTTTGGGGAAATAGTAAGCAGCCATGTTTGTAACCCTTTCCAGCCACTGTGGAGCTTCTAAACACATTTCATCTTGGGGATTTTTGCAAATAACCGTCTCAATTCAAACAAACTGGCAGCTTTATGATGGTGGTGAAGATTGAGCTGATTTTTTTTTTTTGTAAAAGCTGTGGCAAAACAATGTGCGGCCATAAATAATTTGCTTTTTTGTTCCATGCGTGATACCAACGTCTAAATGTAGAGCGCGTCTGGCTGCCAGTGTTCCGGTTACTGTTCTTTTGTTTATGCTGAGGGTGGTAAAGTGCAGCCTCCTGCTCGACGTTACTTTCTAATCTGGTGGACACACGAATGGCCCCAGCACACACAACCTTTAGACCTTTGGCACAAAAGCAAAGTTGGCTGCATGTGCACTTTGTAGGTCAGGGATATCTTTTTCTTGGTTTCAATGTTGCAAAAAAAAAAAAAAAAAAACCGCATCAATTTAGATGAAAGCTTCTGACAGCTGATGGATATGATATACACAACATTTTGTGCGAATTCTGACCAAAATGAAAATTCTCCAGTCTGCACTTTTTAAAGCGGACCTTCGTATATGAGCAACGACAAGGACGTCAACAAATAACTTTTACTTTCAGGCATGGCAAAAAGTGACAGATTGTATGGACAACATTTTATTTTGCATTAATGTGTATTACAAAACCCTTTTTTTGATACTGTTTATTTAGCAATAATTGTTGCTCATTTGCAGGTGCAGTTTGGTTTCCAAAATAAAAGCAGATGTTTGCAAATGTCAAAACAGTCTGCTTTAAAAGCGGAAGTTAAGCCAAAAATATTCTTGACGGGAATAATTTGTATGCGCCCCTGCATTTGTCTAAACAGGCATTAGGGAATTCATTAAAGTAATTAATACTGCGCTTGCTTGTGGAATAGGACTTAAGTAGCAAAATCTTCCCGTTTTGGTCCATCTCGAGTGGCGGCCATTTTGCCACTTACTGTCGACAGTTGCTCGGGTACCGATCAATCGCGGCACTTGTTTCTTGAGTTGGGTTATGTGATGTTCGCAAGCTGAGCCGTGATTGGTCATCACCTGAACCCCGAGTAACCGCAAGTGACAAAATGGCCGCCACCCAAGATGGAGGATCCTGCTGCTTTCGTCCCATTCCACAAACAAACCTCATAAATACTCATCACAAGACCTTGTTTTAGACTACGCAGAAGATGATTTTCCAAACACAACTTTTTGGCTCGACTTCCACTTCAACGAATGACAAATCATTCCTGTCGAGTGTGAAAGCAGAGGATTTGAACCATTTGAAGATCACCAATGGCCCCCTAAACGATGACCCCATGACTACAATAGTTGTCGAATCGTTTGCTAATGGACGATTTTTGCCAGCTGCAAAGATGATAGAAAGGTTTGGTACCACGGTGAGATCCGCGGCGGCGGCGTTGTCGTCCTCCTCCGCATCCTCTCCGTTGTCGTCGATTTCCTCCATGACTTCGGCTTTGGCCTCAGCCACCAGCTCCCTCAACGGACGGTTGGTCGTCACAGAGCTGACGAAAGGATGCTGGCGGGCAACAAACGTCGACAAAGGGAATCAGGCTTTCGGCACCAGGTGGCAGTCAGGCAGACACAAAAGAGTCGCTCAAACGAGGGAGGGGCTCGATGTCACAATATTTCAACTTCACACCTCCAACAGGAAATCCATTTTGTTTTGGCTCAATCTTCCACCGGGGAGGGCAAAGTGTGCTTTCGAAAGCCAAGAGCGTAAACACCTTTCAAAAGGCAGAGATAAAAATCCTGACCATCTTTAATTCCCATTTTTCATTGGGGCGACTGACCAAATAGGAAAACGCGGGTGAGCAATTGAGCGAGTGTGTGCCTCACACGTTGTTGTTGTTGTTTTTGTCGTGTCCTGTGCTTGCTGCTGTACCTTTTTCAAAATGGCTGATTGAAAACAACAGCCCGATTTAATGAGGCAGGAAGTTAGCCAAATTTACCAGCTTTTTATCTTTGCTTCAAACCTTTCCCACCCTTGAATTCTGACAATATATAAAATCAACTATTTAGGAGCGAATCTAATTGACTGAGACGTGATGCATTTCCTAAGTACAAACAGATAAATGGTAGATAACAGTAGCTGCTGTAATCATACACACTCACAAAGCCCCGTACATCAGTGTCTTTAAAGCATGGTAATCGGACCCTAAACACACAACTATGTGAATTTAAGAAACCTTATCTGATAAGCATTCCAAGCCAAAGCCATGATAGGTATCGAAAACATCCCGCACGGCGCCCAAAGGCCTGCCCGCCCGTCTCTTCCGAGCGTGCCAACATGGATCTCAGTTTTTCGTCTCTCCGACATGCCAGCGCTTGGCGTGATCCCGACATCAGATGAGGCCGCCGGGAATGTCAACTTTCCCTCAGCTGTGGCTCGGAATGTGAATCCGTGCCGCTCTCCTGCTCCGAAAGAACGCCGGGCTCACTTTGACCGATTTGCTTCACATCATCGTTATCATCAGGCTGGCCTGATGGTCGCAAAGCGCACTTGGATTTTGGCTGTGTAGCTTTTGCGGATTTTGAGGAGCTTCAAACTTTTGTCAAGCATTTTGATAATATAACTTCCAAATGTTGCTTGGTGGAGCGTCGACAGCACATCGTATCTCGTACCGTGCTACGACTGTTTTCGGTGTGAATAGCAATTGTTGATTTCATAAACAAACAAGTCAGAACGGTTTTCGGTGTTGACATCTTGCACATGCAACCAAATGAATCCAAATATTAGTTTTCTTCATCTGTTGACAACATGACTTCAATGCAAAAAAATAAAAAAAATAAAAAGCGTTATAGAAGGCATTTTAGCCATAAAATCCTGCGTGAATGTGAAATAGTCAGGCTTGGTCATGTCAACGTCCCATCCAGGATGTGGAACTTGTCCAGATGAATATAAAAGACCCCCAAAACGGAGCTGTTTGCTGGCAAGTAAGCAGGTTGAGTGGAATGCATCTCGCCTTACCCCCAGGAGCTGCACTGCAGTCGGACGGGTCTCGGGGTTCTTATCCAAAGCCCTCCTCAGGAAATCTTTGAACTCTTGTGACCTGTAAAAGACGAGAAACAAAGACACGTGAGGGAAATGCAGGATGGTTTAACACGTCTGCCGTGCTCAGCTGCCCTTTGGCAACGCGAGCGCTCAACCCCCAATGATGGCCACGCCACTTGCAGCACACCTTTATGGAGGCCGTGTTGCTTATCGCAGAAAAAGTCCTTGTTCAGCACTTCTTTAGGTCCAATGCCACCGAGTGAGGGGTGTGTGTGTGTGTGTGTGGCCATGTGAATACATAGGACAGCATAAAGTGGAAATTACAATCTATCCTGAGAATAATAATGGCGAGGGGCATTTATTTCTATCAAGTGTAAGAGAGTGTAATGTGCCCGTTAGGGTTAGGAGGGACACATTAATTTGCACCAAATGTCTTGTTGTTGTTTTTTTACAAGTAAGTAATGACAATACTACAGCATAATATAATAAATATGTCACTTTTGTTGTTGTGGTTGTCTTATATGGTGGAAACCGGCGTGAAAAACAACCCTTCCTCTTTCATCTAAAGGTAAACTTCGGCTTGACAGTCGTGGTGGCAATACGTCTTTTTGAAGTTGATTAGACACTTTTTTTTTTGCTCCCAAAAAACATAAATACATTCTACTTTAAATATTACCATGGTCCCAAAAAATTTATTTATACGTTTTTTTTTATGCTAGAGCAAACAGAAGGCTTTGATGCAGCCTCTAAACTGATGAGAATGCTTGAAGCAATGGTAGTGAATACAAAAACGGCTAGCAGGTGGCAGCAGAGTATAAGAGCTCAACCAGGGCCATGTTGCAACAAGCTATTTTCCCCACTGTTTTAAACTGATTTGTAAATAATGATGAAACTTAGCTATATTCTATTGCTAATTGCTGCAAAACTGAAACCGAAAGAAATATACTTTTTTTCCTGATAGAAGAATCTAATCATTTTTCTTTTGGTAGGTTCCATGTTATTATAGCAACGGAACAAATTCTGTGGGCCTTGCAAAATCAATCAAAATCCCGTAAAACAGCCGGGAGCGAAGGGGGTTGCTTCAGTGAAAATGGCTGCGAGTGAACGAGTTAAAAGACATCCATCGAGAGCGTGCTGTTCATTTTGATGATTAATTGGGGCACGTCGATTGTACACAATTAGGAAAGAAGAATTCTCAATTAATTGCACGGAAGCTGAGAGGTTTTACTGAGCTGATTTCTCACCATTTGTTTGGTTGGTCCAGTGTGGGCGGATCCGACTTGGTGATCTTGAGCAGCACCCGCATGGGGTTGAGGTCATGGTGCGGTGGTTCAATCTGAGCTAGTTCAATCAGGGTAATGCCCAGGGACCAGATGTCGGCCTTGTAGTCGTACGGCGCGTCCTTCATGGTCTCGCACATGACCACCTCCGGGGCCATCCTGCTCAATCCACACACACAAATTAGAATCAACAATTTAGCTTTGCTGGCAATTTGCTCGTGGTTGCGCCTTCGCGGGACCACAAAAAAAAAAAAAAAATAAGTTATGTTTGCAGTTCTTCACAATTTCAATCTGGGACTGCTCCACAGAGATTTGCTCGGGAAAGGCGGGACACTAACAGCACTTCCGGCTGATTGTACGATACATTATCTTGTGCCAATCCCGGCAACGGATTTGAATGCCATCGTCGTCGTCGTAGGTGAATAAAAAAGCACGAACGTCTTTACCAGCTAAAGATGCGCAAAGCGCCTCTTGCCGTTTTTCAAAAAGGAAACAAAGTCATTCTGCGAGAACAGAATTAATTGCAGCATCCATTCATCCATGTTAGGTTTGTTTGTGTTTCCCCCGGGCTCGGCGCTTCCAGGTTTCGTCACAGCTTCGTGTCCCGCCCTAAACAACGCCTGATTGGTCCGACCTGTGTTGCGAATTGATCATTTGTGAATAAATACTGCAAGAATTCAGCTTGCTGGCAAAGTGAACTCTAACATAGTTCAGCTGAAGAGGAGGAACCACTGACGACCAGGCCAGGGGCGGACAATCCTGGCCGTGGAGAACCGCAAGTCATGCGTCTTTTCCATGCCTCCCTCCTCCGACACAGGTGAGGATCGTTGTCAGGTTTCTGATCATTCGAATCACCCGTGTTGGAGGAGGGAGTCATCGAAAACGTTGCCTAATCCAGCTGTGGACTAATGGATCATTTATGGCTAAAAGGTCAAAAGCATTTCCAGCCGTTTAAAGTTTCTACAGATAAGATTTTTAAGAGCTCGTGTTACACGGGAGCAACGAGAGAGAGAAAAAAAAAGTATGCGGCCCATACAGCAATCTCAATTGATGATGCGTTGAACTCACCAATACGGCGTACCGATGAAAGTATCTCTTCTCTGGAGGGTTTTGCTGTTTTTAGCAGACACACCAAAATCAGCTAGAAAAAAAAAGAAGATGAGATTGCTTGCTTTGCTGCTTTTTTTACAGTTTCAACTCATTTATGATCACGTACAACTTTAACAAAGAGCGTTTTCAATGTGGTAATGTACATACAAGTGTAAAAATCAGTTACGTGCGATCATTCCAAATGATATACTGTACCTCAGAGCATTCAACTGAAATGTTTCCAAAATATTACACCCAAATCGGTGGTCCACTCGTAGCTTCCTTCCAAAGTAACTTATTATAATTAGCCAGCACTAACAAATAAAATTATAATTGAAAAAACATTTTCAGTAATGAAATAAAATAAAAATAAAAAGTAACTGAAACTATATCGTACTAACAAAGTATAATTATAGTGAAAATGTCCTTCGTTTTCATACATGAGCTTTGAAGGTTTATTTTAAATGCAATTATTCCGCTATTGTACATCCGGAGCTACAGAAAAGAAGGTCAGTTATCTGAAAATATTTGACCCCCTTTTTTTTTTTAAGCTTGCACCGTCTTAAAACACCGCATATATTATTACAAAATAAATAAAAATAGAAAACTACTACTTAATATTACTTAAGTGTCAATCCATTATATTAACTCATTCGCTGCCATTGACGACTATAGACGTAAAAAATTCATTAGAACAATTTCTTTTAGTTTCACATTTTTTTAAACTTTTGTTAACAAGAGTATGAAAACCTAGAAAAAAGTGCATTGTACATTTAGAACAGATATCAAATTTCGGATTAATCTTGAGTTAACTAGTGAAGTCGTGATTAATTACAATCTAAAAAAAAATTTATCACCTGATGCCGCTAATTAAAAAAAAGAAGAAAAGATTATTAAAAATTAGGGGTGTCAGACGATTAATTTTTTTATTGTAATTAATCGCATGACTTCAATAGTTAACTCACGATTAAATCACAAATTTTATATCTGTTCTAAGTGTACAATAAAAAAATCTAGGATTTCATACTCTTGTTAACAAAAGTGGGGGGGAAAAATGTGAAACAAATAGAAATAGTTCAAATGAATTTTTGACGTCTATAGCCGTCAATGGCAGTGAATGAGTTAAGGTGAGGTCATGTCGTGAAGACTAACCCGGCAAGTTTGGCAGTTTAAAGTGCAAAGGCACCTGGGAAGGACTTCCTCTCACATCTGCGTCACTCGGGTGAATGAAACGACGCCTTTAGCGACACGACAGCCAGGCCGGCTGAATGCCATGAATGAGCAACCAAAAAATGGGCGTTCAGCTTCAAAGTGGTCCAACTTGTAAATGAGTCAGTGTGATGACTTATGTGTGAAGACATGAACATCCAAATAGCTGCATCAACAAAACCAAACAAATTAAGAACAATGCCAATTTAATTGCCAAAACAATTAAGTTAAAAATAAAAATAAAGGACAAAGCTAACCATCATGTTGTGTAATCAGATTACACTTTAGTATATCACAATGGAGCAGGTCAAACCAGTTTTACCCAAAGTATTAATAGAGCACAGATGTGCTCCACTCTCTTTTCCTCCTATTCTAAAAATACTTGTGTGGATTTGTTTTCATTTTCAAAATGACATACATGGGCTTCAGCCACGTCTGATGCTTCAAATGTCAAAGACAGTGTGGTTGAAATGTTGAATACACTGCGGCGCATCCACAATCTGGCCAGTGCAATGTGAGGAATGCGGAGGCCTCTTCAAAAAAAAAAAAAAGGAAAATAGAATGAGATGTTTTCCCACACACAGCTGCGGATGTTTGCAGGCACCAATGCCAAACGTTTAAGCGCTAATCTGCAATGGAATATGAAATCCACTTTCCAATAAATTGTTTCTAATTCAGTTTACTGGTAAAGGTCTTTTGGAATGTTTTTACGTTTTGCCGGTCCACGACATATTTACTAGGGGTGTGCCAAAAAAATTTTGGGGGGATTCTTATAAGAATCGCAATTCTCATTTAGTACGATTCAGAATCGATTTTAAATGTCCCAAAATCAATTTTATATAAATTATTTTATACTGTCTTGCCTTTGTCTGTGTGTGCCTTTATTTGGAGCGCTGTTCATGTTGTACCCGGTGTAGCCACTTATGGGCAGTGTGATTCCACGCGGTCTAATACACTGTTAAGTTTTAGCCACATTAGAGTTATTCAAAAAAATATATAAATAAAAATTCCAATAAAAGTTGTGTTTTTTTGCAGCGTGGATCCGTTCTTTTGAGTGATAAAAGTGCTGCGAGGAGCGCGTTAATTAGCATTAGCAAGTCAGACTGGAGTAGATCATTACAATTCCTTGTACATCTATAGATTGAAGCAAAAATCATTGTCAATCAAATCATTTTGAATCAAAAATCGATTCTGAATCTAATCGCAGACCCAAAAATCGGAATCGAATCGTGAGACATTCAAAGATTCCCACCCCTAGTATTTACTGTAACACACAGTCTCAATTGTTCGAAGCTATTTTCTTGCGCTATTTTCTTATTTTCTTGCGCTACCTATCCCCCCCCTGCCTGCCAGGAGCAGAATCAAGTGGCTAGTCCAGCCTCACCTAGTTTGATGTCCCCATCCAGCATGAGGAGGATGTTGCCGGCCTTCAGGTCCCTGTGGATGATCTTGATGCTGTGGAGGTAGGCCAGAGCCTCCAGCATCTGCCGGCACACCACCGAAATCTGCGGCTGCGTCAGTCCTCGATCCAACTCTGTGCAAAGGAAAACGGGAAGGATGGCAACTTTGCAAATCTCCTGAGTCAATTCCACTCAAGAGAAGATCAACAAAAGGGTCCGCGTTGCTAATCCTGGATGGCGTTAAGTTAGCTGCAGATATGAGCACACGGATTACTGGGTGAAAACAGGCAGCAGTGGACTCCGCTGGGTCTGCTGGCCGGGGGCCGTTCAAGGCCAAATGAGGTTTCCCAAGCATTGGGGACAAAAAGACAAAGACAATGCGGCAAAAGCGTCCAAAGTGAGGACTTACCCAACATTGTGGCATCCACGGCTCCTCCTGGACAAAACTCAATCATGATCTGGGGGAAGGAAAACCACCACATGTAGATTCATCAATGGTCAAATACGTTCTTTACATGGATTCCATCTTTCAAAACTAGCGATGCACTGACAACGCTTTCATTTGAATACGTCTAAAAGCATCAAACAGATGGCGATGCAATTGTGATGAAAATGTGTTTTGAGTTTCATCAAGTATTATTGAGGAACACAAAAATTTACCATGGCATACATTTAACTAAATCAAATATACATCACTTTTTTAGAGAAACAACTGAGTCACCTTTAGTTATATTTTTGCGTCTAAGATATTTATGTATTGCTCTACGCTTCCATACTCTTAAGGGTTAAAAGTTAATTGCTCTTAACTCATTCACTGCCATTGACGGCAAAAATGAATTTGAACTATTTTTATGAGTTTAACAACTTTTACCATTTTTGTTAACAAGAGTATGAAAACCTAGAATTTTTTTGGGGTACATTTAGAACAGATATAACATTTGTGATTAATCGTGAGTTAACTAGTGAACTCATGCGATTAATTACGATTACAAATTTTAATCACCTGATGCCCCTCATTTTTAATAATCTTTTATTTTTTTACATTTATTTATTTTATTTTTTTATTTATTTTTAAGAAAAGATTATTACAATTTTTAAACGTAATTAATCGCATGACTTCACTAGTTAACTCACGATTAATCACAAATTTTATATCTGTTCTAATACAAAAAAAATTCTAGGTTTTCATACTTTTGTTAACAAAAGTGGGATAAAATGTTAAACTAATAGAAATAGTTCAAATTAATTTTTGACGTCTATAGCCGTCAAAGGCAGTGAATGAGTTAAAAAGGTTGTACTTCAATTATTATGCTCTAAAATTGGCATAAAACACATCAACGATAGTATCGTTTATCATATTGTAAGTTTCTCGGAAAAAAATATCCTCCTAAATGATTAGTTCTTATTGACAGGATAAAAGTCACAATGTGCAATACCGATTCTGAGGCCTCCATATCAATATGTGTATTGCAATATGGCTGCCAACGATACATTCCCGTCGAAAATTGTCAACTCTTTTTTCCACATTGAGCGAATGGCAAGAAATCAATCATGAGAAAAACGTGTGGCCAAAGTGCTAGAATGGACTCGGAATAGACTTCAGAAAGTTGAGAGCAGGATTTCAACTGGAGTATCGGCGGGCGGGCCACATATAGCAGTTTAACAGTCAAGTCAAAACAGAGAGAGCGCAAGGGGAAAAAAATGAAAACAGGACACTCCCTAAAATGCCTTGTTGGCCAACAGTAACAAGCATCTTTCATTTCCTCTCCTCTCATACAGTTTCGGACTCACACAAACACACACGTATGGCATTCATTGAAGTGGTTAGTTTTTATTTTGTTTTTTTAAATTTAGTTAGTCTTAATTCGTTTTCAGGGTGGTTCTGTTAGTTTTTATTAGTTTTAGTTATTTCATAAATGCTTAGTTTTAGTATTTTTTTTTTAAAGTGTGTATTACTTATGCGCAATATTTAAAAAAGACCATGGGAGCAACGTCATCTGAAGGTGCTTTTCTATTGGCTGCTGCTAGACGACGTCACTTTTGCGTGACACACTTTCAAACGTCCTTATTCCGTTTAATATAAAAATAAATCATCCCCAAAGGCTCATGCGTTAAATTGAAAACGAAGGACATTTTTGCTGTAATTATAATTAGTTTTAGTTAGTTTTGTAACTATAAAATGTAGTTTCAGTTAGTTTTCTTTTTTTAACATTTTCGCTTTTATTTCATTTCGTTAACGAAATAGTTTTTTGAATTTTAGTTTTAGTTTCTTTGTTAGTTTGAACTAAAATAACCTTGCCAGGGACGCAGGATTTCATTTATTGGTTAAGTGCTTGTGTTGTGGGTGAAAACAAAAAGGGGAAGTCCGATCCGGTGCTGTGGTTAGCAAACAAGCAACATGCTCTAACCCTCAGCTCATGGCGTGCATCACGCCTCGCTATGACAACTCTGTCAAAATGTCAGCGCCAGTTTCACTCCGGAACAAAAAGAGAAGTTAATGCACCGCTATCAAGTAGGCAGAACTTGATCAACACGATCTCAGTCAAACTACCGCAAAAAAAAAAAAATAGTGCACGCTGATGTGATTAGATTACCCAAGCAATCGATGGAAAAAATCCAAATTGAAAAAAGGTGAGTTTGTTGCAGTAGCAACGCAGCAGTGAAGAATGTGCCCTGGCCGGCCGAGCAACATTTTCACTTTGGGCTGGAACATTTCATACATGCCACTTGCAGTTTGAATTTTATGCCAATAAGCATAAATATATTTTACTTGAAGAAGGCTGCTGTATTTTTTGTTCCTATTCTTGTAGCTTTAGCTGACGCAGCAGTGTCCCCCTCTCCTTGTCACAGCTCCGTGATTTTCTCGCCTCACCAGCTGTAAAGAATGTCAAACTTCCAACCAAGTAGCGCAGAATCTCTGCAGTCCCCCCGGAATGAAGTGTGAGCACATTTCATTGTCATCTTCTGCCAGCAAAGACAAAACGGACGGTCCTCAATTGAGGGACTGCAATGTGATTAAAGTCTCCTCGAAACCGCAGCCTATGCAAACGGAAACAGACAGCATTGCACAAACATCGTAAAGCAATACTGCCGTCACCGTCTGACGTCATGCTACAGTACCAGCAATTGCTCAGTGAAGCACAAAAGCTTGACTTTCAAAATATCTCCCAAAGGCAAAGGACGACCAACCTGAGATCAGTCCTTTCATATTCACTTGCAAACATCTTCTATCTGTATATTTTAGATTGTATTATCAATGCATGAAACAGCTGGCAGAAATACCGCAAACATACCACTTTCATTATTACACGACAGTCAAATATTACAGAGGCTTTGAGATACTGAGATACTTTGATGTCGAGCTCAAACTACAACTTTCACAAATGAGCGGATACGCATTTGCTGTGTGTCTTGGACCGGACGTGTAGCCACACACGAAGTCGGAAAACATGGAAATCTACAACTAGGGTTGCCACCTTGGATTTGTGGAGAAAAAAAAAAAAAAAAGGGGACGCCTGACCAAGTTCGGGCGGTCAACAGTCAAGCCCAATATTATTTATACCCCCGGCAAATTTTGAATATGTGGACATTTTAGCATGACAAAATCTCAAAACACACAGCAAATGTGATTAACTCATTCACTGCCATTGACGACTATAGACGTCAAAAATTAATTTGAACTATTTCTATTAGTTTTAAACTTTTTTTCCCCTTTTCGAACAAAATTGTAATCGCCTGACGGCCCTTATTATTTTTTTAATTAATTGATGATTAATTACAATAAAAAATAATAATAATCACCTGATGCCGCTAATTAAAAAAAAGAAGAAAAGATTATTAAAAATTAGGAGTGTCAGACGATAAAATTTTGTAATCATAATTAATCGCATGACTTCAATAGTTGACTCATGATTAATCACAAATTTTATATCTGTTATAAATGTACAATAATTTATTTTCTAGGTTTTCATAAAAAAAAATTATGAATTGAAAAAAATGTTAAACTAATAGAAATAGTTTACATGATTTTTTTATGTCTATAGTCGTCAATGGCAGTGAATGAGTTAAGTAATGGTTCGCGAACGAAAATATTAATGTTTTGCAGTGGCGCAGACAGTCCACACTTGAATTCAGTTGAAAATCTGTGGAGGGAACTAAAGACCAGGGTGATGAGAAGAAGAGCTCATCGCTAAAGATGAATGGGCAAAAAAAATTGTGCAAAAAAATTGATCAGCAACTATTGAATGCGTTTTATGACAATACTTTTCTGTAGACAGACAGGGAGCTTAGCTTTCAGACACCAATGGAATTTTTCAGATAGCACAAATGGTGCCAGAGTTACGGTAATCCGAATTTTCAAACTACAAAATTTAGGAAATCAAATTAGCTTTTGGCATTCTTCCTAAAAAAAACAACAACAAAAAACGGTACAAATTGAGAGAAAACTTATTTTGAATAACGTTGCCATTCACTTTCTCTCAAAGTGAAGGGTAATTAAAAAAAAAATATTTTTTTTTTTTAGAAAAACTACATCTGTGATTTTATTTTGAAGTCCGTGATTTGGAAATCCCCTTTTATGATGTCTGGGATTACATACAAGGCAGGAAAAGTTGAGTGCAATGTGTGTGACATACATGGACGCGGGATAAGACACAGACATGTTTGTTATGTGGCTTGGGTGGGCAGGCAAGGACGTTTGTTGCACAAAATATCCGACTGGATCCACATCACCACCACGGCATGTTTGGGGGTGGCTGAGGAATTCCAACTATGGTCAACAAAAACCATGACAACATGACAATCGCGGGGGCTATGCCACAGCTGCGTTTGTGTGCATTCGATTACAAGGTCACGATAAAATCAAATAAGCCAGCGCACCAGTGATGAGGGTTTACTCATCTGCAGTTGTGCAAAGGAAACATTGTGCATGTTGAAGTATTGTTCATATTTGAGGGGCGCAACATTGCTATGACAACCATCCTTTGAGTCTTTTGGCTGGCGTGCAACTCCCAAGAATATTCAAAGTCAGAGCACAGAGCGAGGTCATTATTTTCCTTGGCCAGAAGAAGCGGAAGATTAAAGGGGGAGGGGCTTGGACAATTTAGACACTGAAAGGAACACACTCAACTTCCTTACACATTCCTACGGGAACATGAGGGGGCAGGCTGGGGTCACCTCACAAGCACGGTGTCACCCAAGGGATTTCAACTCCCTCTCTATTGTTAGCCTTCATTTTGAACAGGCCGAGCCTCATAAGAGAAATCGAGTTTGCCCGAAAACATCCAGTCGGCTGCAGAGAACATCCTGTCAACATTTCTATTGTGCAAAGAGGAACGTGTTGACTGTTGCCTACCCAGAGGTGGTTGTTGTAATAGAAGGCGTCCAGCAGCTTGACAATGTAGCGGTGGTCGCATTTGGCCAGGATTTCAATCTCAACCATGTAGTCCTCCAGCTCTTCCTCGCATTTGGTCGGGATCACTTTGGCTGCAGCCAGGACGCCCGTCTCCTTATTGCAGGCCTGGTGGACATCAGGACAAAGAGCAGCTTGAAAAATACACAAGGTCAGCCATTTTGGTCAAAGCACAAATGTGTCTGTCAGTCACAAAACTTCAAACTCATTATTTCAGTATGGACCTACAAAATGTACTCCACTGTTCTGCGCACACGCAAAATTTCAACAGATGAAAAATCCAAGGTGCCACCCAGGTTTCCTACTGTAAATATCTTAGGCACATAAACTTAAGAGAGAGAAAACGGTGGGACATCAACAGTGGGAGGTCACAGCTTCACACTTCTTTACCCATCCCTTGCGGTGTGTGTGTGCGTGCGTGCGTGCGTTAGTCAAACAGAAGTGGCACCACCAGGGGCGACCCAAGGTGCGAGTCAACAGGACGTCTAATCCAACCATCAAAGCGTCAGCCACTCACTTAACAAGGCTGGAAACGGTAAGCGCCAACACGCCAGATACTTTCACTCCCCTGTGAAAATCTCAGCACTCCGTTATACACACCGTCCCCACAAACTATGGAGGACCAAAACTGACAAAATTTTTAATAAATAAATAAATGACAAAAAGTGAAAATAGTTTTGATCCCCTGTGGTAATGGAGTTTTTTTTTTTTTTTATGTGCAGTTTTGTGATGCAAATTCATCCACTCTTAATGAACACAAATTGTTTGTAGAAGAAAAACGCTTTATTTCTGCGACCCCAACCAACTTACCGGACTACTTTCGTCTCGACCAAAACCGGACCGTGTCTCGCCTCACAGGACACTGTCAGCTGTATGTCAGAGCTGATTGCGCACCACTTTAGGTGAGGATGCCATACAGATTCATGTCCAAAACCCAAACTATCCCTTTAACTCATTCACTGCCATAAATTCATAAAAAAAAAGAAAAGATTATTAAAAATTAGGAGCGACAGACGATTAACATTTTTAATTGTAATTAATCGCATGACTTCACTAGTTAACTCACAATTAATCACACATTTTATATCTGTTCTAAATGTACAATAAAAAAATTCTAGGTGCTCATATTCTTGTTAACAAAAATGGAAAAAAATGTAAACTAATAGAAATTGTTTAAATGAATTTTTGACGTCTATAGCCGTCAATGGCAGTGAATGAATAAAAAAAAAAAAAAAGAGAGAGAGAAAACATTGTAAAAAATTTGGGGCGTCAGGCGATTAAAATTTGTTATCATAATTACATGCCGCATGACTCCACTAGTTAACTCACAGTTAATCAAACATTTTATATCTGTTCTAAATGTGCAATAAAAAAAAATTCTAGGTTTTCATACTCTTTTTAACAAAAGTGGATATTTTTTTTTTAAAGAAATAGTTTAAATGAATTTTTGACGTCTATAGCCATCAATGGCAGTGAATGAGTTAAGGATGAAAAAATGCATGATCACATCTTTGTATGCTGAGACTTTTTTGTCAGCACTATTGGGAGCAATTTCTGCAGGCAATTTCATGTCAGTTTTCTAATTGTTTTGACAAGCTTTTGGGTTCATCATCATCATCATCATCATCATCATCAAACTTGATGGCCCTTGTTGGCCAGCTGCGTACGGCAGTTTTCCAATTGCGAACTTTACAAGTAAAAGGAGGCAAATGTGTGTGTTTACACGGACACAGGTAAAAAAGTGGATACAAGTACAGGAAATGACTAGAAAAGTGGCCACTTGAAATGAGTATGACGTCAGTGCTGTGGAATGTTTGGCCAGCAGCAAAAAAAAAAAACACACACCCACAAAAACGCAGGGTATCCTGAAAGGTATACTGCATTATTGCAAACAAAAAAAGTTAGCATCCTTACTAAGGCACAATGAATGTGACATTTCAACTATTGCTGCAAGTGCCTGAGTCAATGCCATACGTTACGAAGCTCTGACACAGAAAAGGGCGCGCCTCCACTTTTCATCTTGTGACAAATGACTGTGTCACAGTTTTCTTTTTATAGCTCTTTTTTTCTTTCTTTTTTTTTTTTTTTTTACACACAACTAAAGCCAAGGTTTCCCAATGTGTCTTTCTTTACTGTCAATCTTTGTTAGGGTGTGGATTCCATGGAGATGAGAGCAACATGCCAGTACTCAAGTCTTGCCAGACAACAGTGATGACGCTAAAGCTGTCACGTCAAGTTGCAGGAAACAAGCCAGAATGCATTTTCACAGTTCAAAAAAACATCATGTATAGTTCTTGTAACCTGTCAAGAACACGACTGTCATGAGTGACGGCACGAAACTAAAAATGTAGACCAGGGAATGAAGACTTCTCACTTCTTGTTTTTCCTGTTTGGAATTCTCCGACGCACAGACGGAGCAGTTCCTCTCCGCCTTGTGACCTCACTCGTGGCGCATCTTTTGTCGCCTAACATCCGTCTTCATGTTTAGCCATCGGTCTGCGGTCAGTGTTGTGCTGCCCGCCCGCCTGCCCACCCGCCCGTCATTCAACACATATCAACTTTCGGCTAAAAATTAGATGTGATCAAATCAGATGGAAATGTTTACCGTGGAAGAGTAAACACACTGGCAATTATTCATGACACCCCAAATAATCCCGAGGTGAAGAGGCTACAACGAAATGGCAACCACAGATCCTTCCTGTTGGCAAATCCTTGAAACCCTTGCCCCCGGTCAAACCTTTATTCACAGTCACAGCAACTGAAGTGAGGCGAAATTCGTTCGAGCAGTGATGGTGATCTAAGCGCCCAATTCCAAGCCTTAATGCCGGGTGTCAAGCAGGAAGGCAATTGGGTCCCATTTTGAAAGTCTTTGGTATGACCCGGCCCAGAATTGAACCCGCAACCTCAGTCTCAGAGCGGACACTCTGCCACTACGGCACATGGCTGGACCATATTTTTCCTAAAAATGGCAGAATTTCAAATGACAAACCTTGAGTCAAAAGTTTTCCAAAATGCAGATAAATGACTATCGTCTATGGCCATGTATAGCCTGGTAACTAATACTAACTAACTAATTTCACAGATTTTAGCTCGTAGCGATTCATACGAAAAAATGTTAAAAGGCCTTTTTAATTCCTTCCTATTTACGTTCATGTTTGTGCTCGTTGACTGCAGCATTCTCGTGAGTCTTCTCGTGTTTTAATCACCATATTTCAAATAATTGTACATGATTTGATGACGAATTTTTGCAATGTCTGAATATTTTGTTTCACTTATTTGATGTCATTGTCTTGTACATGAAACGTGCTGTACAAATGAACTTACATCTCATCCCATCTAATCGCTAGCAGGCACATTTTCATCATATTGCCACTAGAACCACTTCCGGTTCGGTGTCTAAGAATCATGGGAAATGTAGTCCGAGCCTAATGCTGTGGTGGCATTTTTCAGGTGTTACAAAACGGGACCGGCGCGAGTTCCACGGCAAAGCCAGCTTCCAAAAGCCGAGCAAAAATCTTGGATAGTGGCGAATGCATTGACTTGTTTTGCGCGTTTTTAACCGTCAACCAAGATAGCATTTAGCTTTTGCTAAAGGAATAACCTAACCACCCGTCACCAGATTGACTTGCGATTATTCTGCTATCAATAGTTCCTGGTGAGAATTTATTTTACATTTGATTGTCAGCGCAATTTTAGCATCCTGGTTCTTAACTTTGAAAATCCGGTCACTACTTTATTCTACCTGTGACTTGACATGCCCGCCTGAATAAAGCTGAGGGGCTGCCGACGTCAAGCGGAATAAATAATAAAGAGAAGAGAAGTCACTTTGTAGTGGTGCGCTGGGCGGGCACCCCTCACGGTGACGTATTTGTGAAGCCGGCAGGCAGCAGAACAGTTCCTCTCTTGCATAAGTTGTCAAAAGCATCAATTGAAGCATTTGCAGAAGGGAAGTGGGTGTGAAGCACATTACAAAGCGCTGCTTCAACTTCACGCCCTGAATAAAGACGCAACATGGAACATGCTGAAAACATTTCAAAACATGCAAAGCGGGTTGGGGGGGTGGGGGGTGGGTATGGCTAGCTGACCACATGATGAATGACACGATTCCCATCAACAATCCCTACTAAGAGTGAGAATGACCAATTTACTTTGAAGCACTGGAGCAGCAGTATGAAAGCACAAAAATGCCGGAAACATTTTGAAATGAGGACTCCCCCCATGGCGAGCCCACACCCCGCATTCAACGTTCTTATCAGTCGCCCGTGAGCCCAGCTGGCTCCTGAGATTACACACAAGTGGCCATGACCTCACATGAGACGTGCAAACATATGCCGGAGTGAGACGCAACTCCAAATTGAGCACAAGATCAAATAAACAGAGGGAGTTTTTTTGTTTTTTTTTCCCCCGAAAGAGGAAGTGTCCACACCCTTACACTGATGACACAAGTTTGTTTGACAAACGAAACATCTCATACGGATCACCTGGCAGTTTAGCACCCTTTCACTTGGGAGGGCTCCCTGACAACCGGAGCCAAACCTGACGCAGGCTGCACGTGTTAGCGGCAGCAACAGCAGGGAAATGGGCCAAGCGGCACGTGGCTCATTAATTAGTCAGGAGAAACATTTGCAACTTCACTTGACACTCATGTGGGCCTCTCTCCCATGAATGCAAGTTTGTGAAAGGGGGGGGGGGGGGTAAATAAACAGTAGGTGAGAGACACAAGGCCCAAGTCCAAGCCTTTTTTTTTCTACATTACGTGCATTAGTCAACAGACTTTTTTTTTCATTACAAGTGTGATGATTAATAGATGAATATAGCGCGTGTGTGTGTGTTTATAAATGGACAGTGTTCAAACATGAGCCTCCCTCCAAAGCAGGCTAATTTCAACAAGATGAAGAAAGGGTGTAAAATGCACTGGAATACTTTTTGATGGGCAAATTAAGACTAACTCATTCACTGCCATAAAGTCTTTTATTTTTAATTTTTTTTTAAAGATTATTAAAAATTAGGGGCAAAAGGAGATTTTTTTTTTTGTAATTAATCGCATGACTTCACTAGTTAACTCACGATTAATCACAAATTTGATATCGGTTCTAAATGTACAATAAAACAATTCTAGGTTTGCATACACTTGTTAACAAAAGTGGGGGGGGAATTAAACTAAAAGAAATAGTTAAAATGATTTTTTGACGTTTATAGCGTCAATGGCAGTGAATGATTTATTATTATTTTTAAAGAAAAGATAAAAATTTCAGGGCGTCGGGCAATTAAAGTTTTTAATTGTAATGAATCGCATGACTTCACTAGTTAACTCACGATTAATCATAAATTTCATACCCGTTTTAAATGTGCAATAAACAAAATTTGGGTTTTCTTACTCTTTTTAACAAGTGGAAAAAATGTTAAACTAATAGAAATAGTTCAAATGAATTTTTGACGCAGTGAATTAGTTAAAATGGGACGTTGCCCAGGGTATATTATTATTTTCATATTTAATGGGCTTTAAAAAGAAATCTGGGAATAAGATGCCAGAGATATTTTCAATTGTATTCCTTATACACAATGCCTAATGGAAAACTGGAAAATGAATTTTCAGTGGTGTATTGCTTTAAGGCTGGTTACACTTCCAAGCACTGCTCATTTGTGAAAGGTCAAAGGCATCCACTGTACTCAGTCGGCCAGTGCACAGACACTGGCGGCTTGTACACCAGGAAACTAGTTGGGCAAACACATCCAGATTAAAACCAAGCCAAAGTTGTGCCGCTCTTACTCGCAACGGACACAAGAGTGCTTTCAATGTTCAGGCCTGCAGCTGGATTTCCAAATAGGGACGGGGCGGCGAGGGTGCTTGATCTGAAAAATGTGCTAAACCTATTGTGCATGATGGCGGCGTTGTTCCTAGAAGCATCAGCGGAACTCGTTGGTCTTGTTTGTTTTGGAAACATCAGTAAAAGGCACAAGATTGAAGACGTGCCAAAAGTGTCGAAAGGCGTCATGGAAATCTGAGCATGTTATATGGAGCGCAACATTTTTAAAGAGTACTAAAAGGTTACTGTCTTGAGTTGACGATAAAGAAAGCAGAATGGTGACGTTAAATATGTTCATTTTCTCTCCTACAAGACAACAACAACAAAATTGATCAATAGGGGAAGTGAGCGTTATTTGGAGGTTGAAAACACATGCGTTAAAAGTAGCAGGTTTAAGGACAAATGTACATAAGTAGCGTTGCAGAAAACTGCCATGGACCAAACAATTGGAACCCTCATTGGCCTAAAGACATGCAATCACATGCCCCTTGAGTAAGTAACTGCAGCAGGTGTCAAAAATGGCATCAAAGCAATTGGAAAAGGAAATGAAAAATTAGATTGAAGCCCATTTCTTACCCTAAACATGACCAGTGTTTCTCAACCCTGGTCTTTGGGTCACACTATCTAGTAGGGGTGTGCCAAAAAATAATAATTGATTCTCATAAGAATCGCAATTCTCATTTAGAATAAATTTTAAATGTCCCAAAATCAATTTTATTTAAATTATTTTATGCGGTCTTGCATTTGTTTGTGTGTGCCTTTATTTGGAGCGCTGTTCATCTTGTACCCGATTTGGCCACTTAGGGGCAGTGTGGTTCCACGTGGTCTAATACACTGTTAAGTTGTAGCCACATTAGAGAGTAGAAGGAAAAAGTCACAATCAAGTTACTCCAATAAAAGTTGTTATTTTGCAGTGTGGAGCCATTCTTTTGAGTGATAAAAGTGCCGCGAGTAGCGCGCTAATTAGCATTAGCGAGTCAGACTGGAGTAAATCATTACAATTCCTTGCACATCTATAGATTGAATCAAAAATCTTTTTGAATCAAAAGTCATTCTTAATTGAAAATCGATTCTGAATCAAATCGCAGGCCCAAAAATCGGAATCAAATCGTGAGACATTCAAAGATTCTCACCCCTACAGTTTTCCATGTGTCTCCCTATTCCCAACGCAGGTGATTCCATTGACAGCTCATCAGCAAGCTCTGGAGACGCCTGATAACGATCCTCACCTGTGATGGATTCGGTAGAAATTGGGAAACAGGCTGGATAGCGTGTGGCCGAGGGTCAGGGTTGACAAACACTGCATTAGTAACTATTACCTGTACAAACTGGACGGGCTACTTTCACCGAATTCAGACCAAAATGCATGCATCAAAATGTTAAGTGAAAAGCCGGGTGTCAGGAGCACCTCAAAAGAGTTGACTAAAGTACTGATATGCGTTTACCTTGTAGACTTTTCCAAAAGCCCCGTCACCCAGCTCGCCCACAACGTCCCACTGGTCGCTCGGATTGATGTCCCGGTGGACGTACTCGTACTGCTTGACTTTCTTTTTCATATCGAGAGTGGGCAGACGGAGGATTTTGCTAAATCTGGCCAGCGCCATTCTTCAACGTATGATGTCTTCACAGTATTGTACAAGTTCAACACGCGGCATGTGCACTGCCCATCAAAAGAAGAAACTTGTCACAAAGGCACGTTTATCTTCAAAGGGTTATTCCATTGCGTCCATGTCGACACGGAGGTTAAAAAGCCACGCATGTTCATTCATCCGTGAGCCACCTGCAGCCAGCAATGCAAAGTCTGGAGCAGCTCGAGTTGTTGGCTGGCCGTGGCAGCAGTGCCAACTTGTTGCCTCGGAAGCAGCCAAAAGGGACGCGCGGCCCCGCCTTACGTCAACCGCACGCAAGACTCCGCCCACTGCAGGGAAATGTAGTTTATTTCAGGCAACACGGGCTGTGTCCAAATTCACAAGGCTGGGTCCCGCGAAGGCCGAATTTGTCTGCTGCATGACGTCACACCCGACGTGGCTCGACAGCACGCGCAAACTCTGACCCACAGTCCATTCATGTGTAAATTCGTGCGTGCTGTCGAGTCACGCCGGGAGCGACGTCATGCTGCCTTCATAGTAGGCCTTGGGAGGACCCAGCCTTCTGAATTTGGACACATGTCATCCATTTGAACGTTCTGCAGGGTGAAGAGGGACTCCTTTTCCGGGTTTGGAGCGTCATTTTGAACGGCAACTTTCCTAGTTATGCGAACAACTTTTGGGACCACTTGCTTTATTTAGCCAAGAATGGATAGATGGAGCCTCCCTGACGTCTACTATCACTTAAAAAAATGATTATTAGCTAGCTACACAAACTTGTATTGAATGACTACACTACAAGCCTGCACAAACCTGTTTGGAGTACAGGCAGTACTTTAGTGCCCTCTGGTGGCAGATTGGGCTCATAACCTGGCTGCAGACAGCAAAGTAAAACAAAACAAAATAAATAAAGGTTAATACAATTAAAGAAATATACAAACAACTAATTTGATGCACAATCCGTACACACACGCACGCACAGGTAATTACTACTATTACTACTATTACTACTACTACCACTACTTTGGCGAGCCGCGGATAGTGGGCACTCCCGAATCATCGCGATAAACGAGTGTAGTATAGTATTAGTACTTAAAATCTTAAATTGTTCAAATGTTGATTTTTTTTTTTTTTTTACTATTCTAAAATCAAAATCAAGGCATTAAATGACTAGTTTTCTTTTATATCTGACATGAAAGTCAAAACAAATTAAAAGTCACTGTAGGCATATTTGTCATTCTAATTTTAGGAAGCTTTAGCAAACCTGCTTGTTAATTTCTTAAAGATACGCATAAACATTTTCGAAATGTTATTTTTAGTGGAATTTAATACCTTTTATTCTACATTTTAATGTAATTGATATTGAAATGCTAAACTTTCCTGTCGTTAATAGCCTTAAAGTTAGGCATCATTTTAATTAATAGTCTTTATTTTAAGCTTTATTGTAATTAATAGCTCTTAATTGTATTTTATGTCAAGTGAAATTACTGAAATAAGAAAACACATTTCAATTCAAGTTTAAACAAATAATTGTATTCACGGGACATTCACATGATCTGTCTTCAGGGATAAATAAATGATAAATAAAGGTGAGATAAATAGGTGAAAAATTAAAACAAGAAATCATGCAAAGGAATTCCTGTTATAAAAAGGTGACACTTAATCTCACTTTAAAATGTGCATGACACATCGGCATTGCATCACGTGTAGTACAACATCAAAGCACATGCACGCAGTAGCTCACTTACCACCAACATTAGATGTTTGTGATCCATTAGACCAGGAAACTGTGGCACAAGGAACTGAAAAAGAAACTTGAAGTTGTGTTATAATCTAAGTGTCGCTTTGGCAATTTGTGTATGTGTGGTGTTAGTGTAAATTAACAGTGGTAAAATGTTTCTCCCCTATGCTATTGCATTGCACATAGTAGTATTTTTAGAGTTAGATGATAGCAATTTAACATATAGATTTGAAATTAAAGATCTGATTAAAGTTATAATCAGAAACAGACACACTACACACTCGCGCCCGACGACGGGAACGCGCAACCGAGGGGCACAAGGGCGGAAGCAAACAGCAACCGGAAACTGCACTAATGTGTGAAACCCGGAAGTCTCGCCTCCTCCGTGGCATACAAAAAAATATATTTTTTAAACGTACTGTACTTCCGGTTAATTGATTAACCGAGGCTTAAATCAATTTTATTTTGAAAAGTGACCGGATTCTCTGTTTACGACGGACTCTTGACGCATCTCAAGATGCGAATTATCTCAGTCGCGTAGCGCTGACACTAATCGACACCGTTAGCAAAATGAGTAAAAAACAGACATGTTTGGAAAGTTTCTTTGCAACGGAGAAAAGGCCCAGCGATGAGACAACACAGGAGCCTATGGCCAAGAAGAAAAAGAAAGGTGCATGGACTTACAGCTACAGGTGATTCCCACGCATGATGGCCCGTCCGCTCTGCTGCTCTTAATTTAGCGTTATGGTGAGTGAGTTACACATGGACTTTAGATTTGTTCTGTGGTGCCTTATGTTGGCGCATTTAAGGAGGGAACTGCTAATATAGTTACATGAAAATGTGGCTTCAAATTTTTTGTTATATCTACAAAACACCCCAGTATTTGTTGTTGCTCGTATCATTCATAATAAGCATTACCATAGTGACCTCACCGTTGTTACCCTTGTTATGGTGTTTGTGCTGTTAGTACAGGTACATAAAACGTTTGTTGTTGTAGCCTTTTACTAATCAGCCGCCTAACAGCCAAGCACTTTGTATGCAGTGATGGTCGATAAGAAAGATTTATATAAAATTTATAAAAAAAAATACAAAAATGTTTCCGCCCGGTTTCGAACCGGGGACCTTTCGCGTGTGAGGCGAACGTGATAACCACTACACTACGGAAACTGATGTCCATTCAGAAAAGGAATATATATTTGATATAAACAAGTATATATGTGTTCCCTCGTAGCACATTTCTGATTGTAAATTGCATTTCCAAATATTTAATTTAAATTTAAAAATTGTTTCCTCGTTTATCATCCAGAAAACATGTGTTGTCATTGGAAAAACACGCAAAAGTCCAACTTGGAAAAAAAAAATTTCAGCTAAATCGTAATATTTATTTTCCGTCGGCATCTCGTGACACAAATATCGCCTGTGTAGTAAAGATGCTTCGTCGACTTTTTCTGCCATAACTTTATATTTAGGAAAATACAAATTCAAACATTGTTTTTTTTTAATGCAACACTTACAGGCTAAAAGAAAAACAAAGATTATGAACAATAAGAAACTAATAAATTAGAAAATAATCACAAATTCAAAATAAATTCCTGTACAATGTAAACTAACGATAAATCTAATCATCTTAAATAGACGAAAGGCTTACAGATTTGTTTTGTTTACTGCACGACTGATTTTTTTACTCCATGTACTTTGTATGCAGTGAAGGTCGTTTTAATTAAAGGATCTTTGTGCAGGGTCCGCACACTTTACTGATAGATGCAGTCACAGTAAAAGAGTCAGGACTCTTCGTACTTTTTGGGGCATTGGTGGAGCAAAAGCTTTAATATTACCTTTTTAAATGCACCTTTCAACGTGCTATAAAAAATAAAGTTGGGTTATTTCTAAAATCTTCTTGTAAAGAATTTATCTATACATAAAAGAGAAAAAGAAAAAAAAGAAAAGTATGTTTCCGCCCGGTCTCGAACCGGGGACCTTTCGCGTGTTAGGCGAACGTGATAACCACTACACTACGGAAACCTATTATAAGATATGTAAACAAGTAGATATGTTTTGGTCCTGCTGTATTCAACCTAGTGTTGTATTTACATTAACTGCAGCCACGTGTTACCAGTGTTGGTGAGTCCAGGTCCAGGCTTTCCCCACAGGTGCTTCTACTCAACTGGCAGGTAAACGAGCTCATAGAAGCGCCTGTTGAGTAGAAGCACCTGTGGCTAAAGTCAAACTGTTTCAGGGTTTGTTCTCTATGGACCTGGATTACCCAACCCTGCGTGTGACGACAGCGACATCTAGTGGTAAAATAGTTCACTGCAGTTGGCTGCGTGCGCAAAGGATTGTGTGGATTGTATCAGTTTGTTTCCCCATTTATCGTACATAAAAAAACATGAAGTGTTGTCCACTCGTTGGAAAAACACGTAAAAGTCCAACTTGAGAGAAAAAAATGGTGTTTTCCCCCGGTTTAGAACCGGGGACCATCCGCGGGGGACTGTGAGGCGAACGTGATAACGCGATGGAGTTTTCATTTCATTTATATCTGCAGATAAAGAAGTGAGCAACGGTAAACCCAAACTTACCAGTTTATCGCCACCATTTACAAACAGACGACCAAATGGCTTGAGATAAATTCTACTGAATATTGCTGGGAAAATGCTATCATGCTAACAAGACGCCAAACAACATTGTACACCACACAACCAACACATTCAACGTTCTATGTTATACAGTTAATTATATTAGTCAAGACACCTTTTTTCAACGTCGTCTTATTACTATTTCGGTAGTCATTTGTTTATTTTCTTTCCTCCACTGTGAGATAAGATAGCAGAAGAGCAGTCCGTTCCAAGTTCCAACCTGTTGACATTACACTGTGCGCGCCTGCGCAATGTAGGAAGTTCCATATTTGGGCATGAGGATATCCGCCGCAGCAGGAAGAAACTGTATATGGGTTGAAGGTCTTGGAGGGTTTTGTTTTATTTGTTTGTTTTTGTACTGCAACTGGCTGGGGAGACAGTGCAGTCAGTCTCTCACGGTCACTCTCTCATGGAGGACCAAAACTGACAAAATTCAAAATAAATAAATGACTAAATACCTTTTTGAATGATATTTTTTTTATATCAGTTTTTATTTTCACCTTTAGTCATTTCTCTCTCTCAGACATACACTTACATAAATGCATTGTGATTTCATTTTACAGCACTATAGTTTTGTAGACTAATCATGTCTGCTTTTGTGTTATCAATGCTTTGTGTTTCTCAACCTAATCTACTTAAATTCTCATTGTTTCTTTTCAGTAAATAAATAAAAATCCCCCCCAAATATTTATAATCTTAAAGTGTTGCAGAGAGTCAATGAAGACCACGTGGTATTTTTTTTTTTTACACTCCACATTTTTATTCTTTGTTCTGTGATGAAGAAAATCCATTTGGTATCAAAAGCGTGTGAACATACAAACCTACACAGTAGGTAAACAAAATAAACTACAAAACTACTACAAAAATATTCATGTGTGTCCATATACATATGTACATATATTTACATTCAGTTCATAAAGTGTATTTGATTGGGGCATTTGTTATCATCTGTTAGCATTCATATTGTCGTTTTTGAAGCCTGAAAATGCACTGTTGAAAATGTATGTCTCAAGGAGCCATACACAAAACTGAACACAAGTTTGGGTGAATTGCAGGGTTTTAAAAGTTTGATCATCATTTTGAGACTGAAAAGGGAGTTGCGGGGGCCCGTTCATCGCCGCTTGCCGCTTACTTGTGATATTTATGCTCTGTGAACAAATTGCACCGCCAGAGGACCGACTTTAGGTTAGCAGATGTTGTGAAGTGAAGCGATGCTGGGCGGCCGCTCAGATTTGGGGGGCGAGGAACAGCTGGAGGAGGTGTAGAGGTTGGGGTAGCTCGGAAAGGAGGCAGAGTTGAAGATGGAAGGCGTAGGCGAAGAGCTGTGAATTGGCGAGGAGTAGGAGGAGGAGCAGGTCGAGGAGGAGGTGGGAGGCGTGGCGGAGGCGGGAGGAGCGGAGACCGGGTTCCGGTCCCGGTGCCTCTGGTGGATCTTGGCGTGCCGCTTGCGCTCGTCGCTGCGTGCAAACTTGCGTCCGCACTCGGCGCAGGCGAAGGGTTTCTCGCCCGTGTGGGTGCGGATGTGCGTGGTCAGGTGGTCGCTGCGGCTGAAGCTGCGCATGCAGATCCGACACTGAAAAGGTTTCTGGCCCGTGTGCACGCGCACGTGGCGGGTCAGCTCGTCCGAGCGGGAGAAGCGGCGGTCGCAGCCGTCCGCCGGGCACATGTAGGGACGCTCCTGAAGGGACGCTTTGCCCTGCAACTTCCTCTTGCATGCTTTGGTCAGCTGGCAGGCGGGGGCGGCGAGCGGCTGGTTGGCCACGTGCGAGGAGGAGAAGGCCTTGATGGTGGAGAGCGGCGTGAGTGGCGGCTGCGTGGGATGGCCACCTTGTGACATCACGGCCTTCCGGTCCCGGTTTAGGAGCCCGGCGTCCTGCGACTGAGGCAGGATGTAGTCTGGGAGCATGGGCAGCCTCGAGGCAGGGTAGGCCGGAGGCGGCCCCTGCAACAGGAACGGGGCCGGCTGGGAGTTAAGAGTGTTGATGGCAGCCGTGGTGAAGGTCGGCGCCACGGAGAAGATAGAGCCGACATCAGCGGAGACGCAGCTGAAGCTCGGTTGGCTCAGCGTGGACAACGCTGATGAGGAGGGGTGAGCGGAAGGAGCCGCGACGCTGACTAAACCGCTAAAGAGGCTGAGGAGAGGCTCGGGCCACAGGCTGCCCCCGCCGCCAGACGCGGAGGACGGCTCGAAGGTGAAGCGGCCGCTGTACGCCAGAGGGGGGACGCGAGGGGTCAGCGGGGGGAGATTCTGTAGGTCGGCCAGTTCTGACAGAAGGTCTGAAACATGACACAAAACAAGATCAGAACACTGGACTAACAGCTAAGAGCATCGCCATTGTGGCTCTCCTTTCCCACATGAGAGGGCATTACAGTAATACGGTGAACCCCTGCCGCAAAGAGCAAAAAAATCCACTAGTAATCTGAGTACTTGACACCCACTCAAAAAGATTTGTATCTGCATAAAGATGCCACAAAGACACACCGATGGCACTGAAGCGATAACTTTATTTTTTTAAATTACATTTAACCTTTATTTTATCAGGTAGGTATTTTTTGTGTGTGTATTTTTTCCTCTTGATTTTAGAATTAGCATAGCATCCTGAATCGATTCTCAGTGTTGTATGAGGAGAGGACCACTAGCGGTATGTGGGCTCTCTCTAGTGGTATGGTAACAGTTCAGTTGTTGTTAATTGAACTGCCATCATTTATTTATTTTAAATGTTCCCGTATTTAGGCACGGTGTTACTATTCAAACTGCATAATGTGGCAGTGGTTTACAATATTAAATGTACTTTTAGGATTAAATCTCATTTTTGATCAACACAAAACCGACTACCCTGACGAATTTTAATGTTGGTCATTATAGTGGTACCTGGAGAGTCAAGTATTTTTTGAGGTGGTACTTGTTGCAAAAAGTTTCAGAACCAATGCTCTAGAACAGTGTTGTCCAAAGTTAATTGAGCCAAGGCCCATCAAGACGCATCAGAAAAATCTCACACCAAAAAACAGAAATGATATATTAAAAATAACTGATATTTTCTCAATCTGTTTAGTTGGAAATCTGGGCTTCCTTAGGTAAACATTTTTTTTCTGTTTATGAATGGCTGCAGGTAGATAACCAGGTTAACCGTACTTTCTGCCATCTAGAGGAAAAGTGTTATATTGCTCTGTAAGTATACAGTATGTCGCTTGCATACACAAACAACGATACATTACTTTTAGCAAGTACCTAAGATAAGTAATTAAGCAACTTTTTTGAACCAACTAAATGAAAGTGAATACAATTCCCCGCAGCACACTTTATGATCTAAGTTGGTTTGGAATTACTGCTCTAGAAAATGCTGCATGTGGCCCACAATTTATGTAATAAATGTATGTTTTTAGACTTTACTTTAGTTTGCACGATTATAGCAAATGTTGCCATGAATTTAATGACACGTTACCGGCATTGTGTCAAACACGTGCGATGCATTTACTAACACTCGAACACAAAAATGCAAAACAGTATGTGCAACACAGGAACACGTCACAACTTAATAATACAAACACACATGAAATAAACGGAGCCACCCACCTCCGTAGTCCCCGGTTTCCCCGCTCAGCAGACCTCCACCCTCGGCGGCGTTCTGCAGAAGCTGCTGCAGCTCTTCGAGCTTCGGGTAGCCGTCCAGAGGGGACAGGACGGGCGGGAAGCCGGCCAGGGGCTCGGAGATCTGCAGGGCCGAGAGCAGCAGCTCCGCTTTTGTCGCAGCCATCTCTCTGGGGCTTGGCCGCTCCTGCTGCTCCGGGGCACCGGCACTCTGGCTCCGCTGTTGCCCGGGGAGCGTGTGTGGAGACCGGGCTCGCTTCTTATTGGGGCTCGAACCCTCTGAAGAAGCCAACGCGCGTTAGGTTCTGGTCCGGGATCCCAAGGAGAGTCCCGGCGAACGGTTAAGGTGACTATTTTTTTTTTAATGAGGGGATGCTCGTTTCCGGTTGGTGTTTTGACTTGTTGCGCACGGTAACTTAAACATGAGGTCCAACAGGATTTCTCAGTGAAGCTGGCTTTATATAGACTCGTGTCGTGACGTAGATTACCAAATAAGGCGAGGCGGAAGCCCATATTTGGGCAGAGCCGGCACTTCCCTGTTGCTTTGCCAGGAGACTTCCGGGTAGAAGCGTTTTTTTTCCGTAAATGCTGAATTACCTTCGCTACCAGATTTCTGCCCATTTCGTAGGCGACTATAGGCACATATCTATTGACTACAAAATTGAACTATGCTATATGTCTGGGGGCGACGCTGTAGCTGCTAAACTTTTGCCAACCGCCATGACCGGAAGTGACGGAGCCACGTCAACAGCTTGGATTTGGCCTACATCTCCTGCCTCGTTTTTACGTCATCACTTCCTCGGGCCATATATGGGCGTCTTCCGTCTATAAACCTGACCTAGGAGCGAGACTCCTCCCCGTTCGACGTCAGCACATGGAAACACACGCACACACACACGATGACTGCAGTTTAACCCCTTGGTCAAAACGAAAGTGTTTGTCGCGTAAAGAAAACTTGAACTATTGTGATTTAAGTGTTGAAATGACGAGTTGATAAAAATGAAAAGAAAAGCCGGTTAATAATCACAATGATAATAATTATATATATATATATAAAATAAAATAAAAGCAAAATAAACGTTTATCAGAGGAAGAAAATTTGGAGAATGCGGGTATCGAACTGACTACCTCTCGCATGCTACTGGGACAGAGAAAAAACATTAAATCCAAGATTAGCCTCTTCTACAATAACTAAGAAATTTATATGGCGTTCTTAATGTGACAATCTAAGATTGTAGGACTCGCAAGTATGTTCTGACATATGATTAGTTAATCACACCCTCACGCTATTAAGAAACCTCATTAGTTGTATAAACAACCACATAGCCTAGTATTTCACTCAACCGGTTTAATGGCAACGCCAAATAGTATGTTTCTGTTTCAGTTTGTGTTCAATCCATACAGTAGTATGGGTTGAACACAAACCGAAACAAAATGTATGATTTATCCTCTGTGAAGAATGACTAATATTAGTCCCGTGCTGAATGATCAGAAACATCATGGTCATTCAGTTGATGCAGTATGACAAAAAATTGTTTGTGTTCAACCCATACAGTAGTATGGATTGAACACAAACACAAATTGAAACCTCATTAGTTGTATAAACAACCACATAGCCTAGTATTTCACTCAACCGGTTTAATGGCAACGCCAAATAGTATGTTTCAGTTTCAGTTTGTGTTCAATCCATACAGTAGTATGGATTGAACACAAACTGAAACAAAATGTATGATTTATCCTCTGTGAAGAATGACTAATATTAGTGCCGTGCTGAATGACCAGAAACATCATGGTCATTCAGTTGATGCAGTATGACAAAAAATTGCTTAATTATTTTTAATTATGTAATTGCAGAATGTTTTTATAAAGCATAATTTTATGTTATGTTGTGCTATTCCTCTTATTAAAATAAACAATACATTTTTGTTGTTTTTTGGTGGAGGATGTTGTATTAAAAAAACTTCATTACTCCACACCTTTGCTACTTTATAAACATGTTGGCATGCGGAAGCCGCCTGTGCTGCATTTAGAATCTGACGCACACCCACACACACCGGAATGCTGCTGGAACTTTCGGGTGGGGGTATATAAGCAGCAGGGACGTCCCGACAACAGGACACTCCAGACCCCAAGCTGTGAGGATCAAGAAGCAAGAGGAAACAGAATGTTTCGCCCCAGCGTCTTCCAGCCATCCGCCGCCTTGAGCCCCTTCATGGACCCTCACTGGCCCGTCCGCAGCCTGTGGCCCGAGACCAGGCCTCTCTTCTACCACTTCGAGCAGGACACGCTGCGCCACATGCAGGAGATGAGACAGAACATGGAGTACATGGGGAGGCTGCAGCAGAGGATCTTCGAGGAGATCGAGCACACGCCGGCGACGACCACTTTCATGCCCATCGCCTTCCACCACCTGAGGCCCGAGGGAGAAAGCTTCGCGCTCAGTCTAGACACGCAGGACTTCTCCCCCGAGGAGCTGTCCATCAAGCAGGTGGGCCGGAAGCTGAGGGTGAGCGGCAAGAAGGAGAAGAAGCAGGAGGACGGAAAGGGGTCCTACTCGTACAGGTGTCAGGAGTTCAGGCAGGATTTGGACCTGCCGGACAACGTGGAACCCGAGACGGTCACTTGCTCGCTGGTGGGGGGGCGGCTGCAGATCCAGGCGCCGCGGGAGAAACCGGCTGGGGACGGGAAGGAGCGAGTCGTGCCTATCAACGTCGCCCCGATGCTGGCCATCGCAGCGGCCTCTGCGCCGTCCTCCGAGGTCGGGGACGGGAAGGAGCGAGTCGTGCCCATCAACGTCGCCTCCGCGCCGCCATCCAGTCCGTCCTCCAAAGTCAACCCCTCCTCAAATGCGGAGAACTGACAATTTGACCAAAAGTCATCTGATTGACAAAACACGCTTTGTAACAAGCTTTCTACTTTCTGATGATTTAGCCACCAATTATGAATCATGTTAAAAATAAAAAAATAAAAAAACACTGAGTCACATTCTATTTCCAACAATGACGGATGATGCCGTCGAGAACATTCTTTTCAGGCATGCCACAGCACTGTCAAGTTATTTTTAAATGTGGCCTCGTTAGCAAAATAAAAGTGTTTGTTTTTGTTTTTTTAAGAGCTCAGTATTGTTCATTCGGTAATTGTACCGATTTGACATGTAATCATCATTGCTCTCTTTTTATTTTGTATGTGGGTGAGTATGTGTGCGTGCGTGTGAGTGTGTGTGTATTCATTAGTTCACCAACAACCTATTAAAAAATCCCATATCGTTCACCTAAACTGAACACCGCCGTCAGGAGACCCGAGGAAGGACCAAAGAAAAGAAAGGAAAGTAAAATCCAGCACCGTCCAGACACCACCCACCAGGCCACCAACCAGAGTCCTTCACCAACCCCAGAAACATTTAAATTCAAACAAATCAGGGAGACCTCAAGAGACCAAAGGAGAGACTGAGGAAAAGAAGGAAGGACAGACGAAGCAGAGTGAGATCCACAGACACCAGCCTCCACCGATTCAATGACCTGAGGAAGAAGCAGATTGTGTCTGAGTTTCGATAGATGCTGGTGTGGTGGATCTGGCATGCATGAAAATCTCCACCAAAGAGGGCGGCCGTTGACCCCTGCCAGGACAGAGCAAGCGCAACACTTCAGGGCCACCCAGGCCGCGGCAGCGGCAAAGAACGACCCCCGGGCCCCGCTGGAGTCACCGGCCAGAGAGCAAACCCAGGAGCAGGAGCGTCCCCCACCCCAACACGGCCCGCGCCCCCAACCCAACACAACAGGACGGGGCACTGCAGGCCCGCCAGGCACCCCACCGGTTCACAGCCCCCGCTCCCCCCACGCCCCCCATCCACCCCAACCCAGCCCCAGCCGCCCCAGGCCCCCAACCCCCCCCCCCCAACCAAGCAAAAAAACCGGTAGCCCCCCAACCCCCAGATCCCGGGGACCCCCGCACCAAGGCATCGGCGCCGAAGAGGGGCCGGACAGCGGAGCGGAGAGGGCACCTGCGCCCACCCCACCCCCCGCCTCGTGGAGGGACGGAACACCAGGGGCAGAAGGGGAGATGGGGGCACCGGAGGACGGCCAGCACCCCCGAACCCCAGGCCCAGCGGGGAAAGGCCCCGGTCGTCACTCCAGCGTTCTTAGTAAAAGCTAACCCCTGTTACTGAGTCCGCCAGTTCGCCGACTGTCAAACTCTACCCCTACACCTTGAATGTGACCCCACCCAGTGTATATACAAGTGTGTGTGTGGTGCATTAAAATTGGGAGCAGGTGAACCGGAGCAGAGGGAAATGATATCCCCACGCTCCGACCCACCCGCCTCCCAGGCATGTCAGTGAGTGTATGTGGTGCATTAAAAAAATAAATAGGGGCGGCGCAGCAGGGACACGGACAGGGGACCGCAGCACTGCTCTATACCACCCACCCTCCCGGCCCCCGGAGCGCCGAGACCCGGGCCACGGATGGAGCCCCCGGCCCAGGGGAGGGGAAGGAAGGCGGACAGGGGAGGGGGAAGGGACGGGGGAAGGAGACGACAAGAAGGGCAAGTGGCAGCGGCAGGGCCACAGAGAGAGGGGGAGAGGAGGAGGAAGGGTGACGAGGGAGAAGGGACAGGGAGGCGGAGGACGGGAGCGGGAAGAGGCGAGGAGGGAGACGCAGCAAGGGGGAGGAAGGGGGAGGGGAGAGGGAACCACGGGGCACCTCGGCGGCCCACAGGCCCCGAACCGCGTCGCCGGGCCCAGAGCGACGGACCGCCCCGGACACCAGGGAGAGCCCCGCAACGCAGCACCCCCCAAGAGACCCAGGGAACGGCCAAGACGCAGCCGCCACCCAGCAGCCAACAGAGGGGCAGACCCGCCCACGCCCAGCCAGGGGGGGACAGCACCTATAGAATTAACCCACTGGCATGCAGTAAATCCGAATATTAACCCTTAGTGCCCATTGGAGGTGAATCTACTCGATCCTGTTGGCAGCAACTGGGTTCCTGACTATAAAAACACAACCATTAGTTACAAATTGCCAAATACAGAAACATCAATGTAAGTTATCGCGATGCGGTGGCTCTCGCTAACAGGCAGAATTAAGTAACCAGGTTTAGGTTAAAATATTCTATATACGTAGACCATATTTCTATAAATTTTGATATTTGGTTTTTATTTGAGGCAGATATTTTTTCCATTAAAATGTGATTTATGAGGAGAACAACAAAAGTGTCTTCTATCGTACCGGAATATGTCTTTGTGTTTTCTGAGCCTCACTTAAACCATTAGATTGAATGTAAAGAATTAAATTGCGTCATGATTTAATGCTGCAATTCACTTCATTGTGCTGCTTCTTTTGGCCACCAGGTGGCAGTATAGTACTGTCATGCAAACAAGCAAATCATAATTCTACTACTACTACTTTAAGTGACTCAGTAAGATGCTGTAATATTAGCCATTTTCGTAGAGGATAAAATAAAGAATTTCATTTTATTTAACCTGGTGAAAGTTTATTAAGATATAAAATCAAACTTCAAAAGCAAATGACCAATAATAATAATAATAAAGTTCAATCTAATATACTGCATAATATCTGTCGATTATCAATGTTAACCATTAGCATGTCAATGGCATTTCCCATTATGTTAGCATTAACCAATGTCTTTATATTTACATAATGTGTACTTCTCTTTATTTTATGTTATACAAACAACTGACTCTTCGGTTACTGACGACAATAAACACGCTCACACATGTTCATTGTAAAATAATTCTCAATAATTTATTCACAAACTGCTTTTCAAATTGCCATGTTGTCACTTCTTCTTCTTCTTTTTTTTTTTTTAAACACATACAATAATAATAATAATATTAAAAGACGAGTCTCTCTTCTAACTTGTTCGTAATTACTCATTGTCCATCGTGCTCAAGTGTCCCATTTTGCTGTTGATCACCTGCTCATATCCCGATCAGAAATAGGAATAAAAGTAAACATCCCAAACCAACTGAAGGACTTAAAATTTGGGCAGCTACAGAAACACGCTTCCTTTTCTTTTCCATGTTTTTTTTCCCCTCCATTTTGATTTACAGAATGTTTTGTTAAGGCTCATGTTGGGCAATGTGGAGCAATTGACTGAAAGGAGTGATGGTAGGGGGCGTGGGGGCTTTTTGTGTGTGTGTGTGTGTGTGTGTGTGTGTTATGGAACGCTGTGTGCACAACATTTTAGAACTTTCCCAAATGTGAAAATAAATAATGTATTCTTTTACTAAGACTTTCATATACAGTCCTAAAATTGATATTCCCAACAATTAGTCTTTATGATTGTCCTTAAATTGGTCTAATATTGTTCTCCAGGTGAGCCTTTTCTTAAGGTCATTTGTAACACACACGCACGCACGCACGCAGTGAAGGTGACAGGAAAAGTATGAACACGACAGCATCAGTGGCTACTCGGAAGGACCAGGACGATGCTAACACAGCTCCGGTGTGCACCTGAACACATCGCCGCAACTATATGGGTCAACTTCTGATTTTTTTTTTTCCCCCTCACTTATTAGTGCAAAAATGTTAACTCTTTGTAGGCTCAGTTCAGGCAAACTATAGTGCAAACGTGCGGCAATCACTAAACACAGTTTCTGCAGGTATCATCAAATCTAATTTTATGCTTTTTAATGCCGTTTTTCCCCCTAAAATTAATGTAATTCCTACGTCGTACTGCATATATAAACAGACGTGCTGTCAGTCAATTACCGTTTTTAATCTGAATTAATTGCATGATTTCCGTAGTTCACTCGCAATAGTTTGTAAATTAATCACACATATCTGTTCTAAAATCCACAATAAAAAAAATTCTAGTATTTCATACTCTTGTTAATTAACACAAAAGTAATGTAAATGTAATGTAATTCATAAAGTTACAGTTAACAGTTAGGGCTAAAAGGAGTGTTGAGGCCATTTTTCTGCCACTAGGTGGCAGTAGTGTTTCATGTTGGACGTTGGTAACAGGAACACTACATTTTTCTTTAAAAATTCAGAGCAATTGATATTTGGACCATGAAACAACATTTACTTGTACACTTAGCTCCTTATGATATTTATTTATATTGTTATTTTGTTTTCCTCTACTGCATGACTGATTTTTCTTCCATGTACAGCACTTTGTATGCAGCAATGGTTGTTTTAAAGTGCTTTATCAATCAAGTTGAGTTGAGTCTATATGTGCCATTGTTTCTTAAATATCTTTTGCTTGAAGTATTTTAAAACGAACACTTTTAAAGATGGTAACTCTAGATTTTTACTGATTGTGGGTTGGTCTGGAACGAATCTCTTCCATGTGACAAAATGTAGAATGGCCGGTAACGTTTTTTAAATTTCCTGACTAACTATAAATATTAGTTAAACTCAAGTGCTTCGTTAGATTTCCTACTTCCGAGCAGTCTTGAACGCGGCATTCAAGTAAGTTTTTTCTTCTTTTTTTTTAATATGTCTGACCTGAGCCTTTGGGAACAATGAAAAGGCTGCTCTTCCGGTACGTAGCATGATGGCGGCCCGGCGATGTTTCAGGTGGACGCCACAGCGTGTCGGGAGACGCGGCAGCTGCGGAAGACGCAGGAGTCAAAATCTGGTGACCGACGGCCAGCGAAGGTTTTCCAACAGCAAGGGTGGGAGGCGGAGTCTTTCCAGCAAGTAGTCACATCATCACTGTTGTCGTCAATCAGCTTTGATTTACCCCAGCTCGTCCAATCAGAGGTGTTGATGAGAGCCTGGCTGATTGGTGGCACGGGGGGAGTGGGGCGGGAGTGTCGGGGCCGCTTAAAATTTTAAATCAAAAGCAATCCAATCGAAAGAGAAAAACAAAAACAAGGTTGGCCTTTCATTTACAAACACTTCAGTTTTCTTCAATTAAATTCAAGTCCAGTTCTGTACAATCCCTCTCAAAGACGGCCTGCTGCTGCTGCTGCGCCGCCTCGCGCTCATCCGCGTCCTCGTCTTCCTCCCCGTCGTCGTCATCGTCGTCGTCGTCTCGGCACTCCTCGTCGCTCTCGCTCAGCGGGCCGATGCTGGACCTGCCCAGGCACTCGGCCGGCGAGCAGGAGCCCCGGAAGTCGCTCATGAACGACTCCATGCCGATGAAGAGGTCGCCGCCGCAGGCCAGCCTGCCGCCGCGCTCCAAATACTGCGGGTCCATGCTGCGGGTCTGCCGGCAGGATGAGACGAGAACAAACCACGTTCACGCAATGAGCGGGAAATCCGGAAATAGCGGTAAGACACCTTTTACCTTTTATACAAAACCAAGTATAAACTTATGACTTATGTTTACGCCACATTGATTTAATCAAAGTTTGTGAAGTTAAAGTGAATGCTTAAAAGACGGCAAGTGTTTAATAAATTAACATAATAATAACATACAGATATTTGTTGGTACATTTACCATTATTTGAACTAGAGTTGTTAAAATTAATCAAGTATTCAACAACTAATGGATTATTTAATTTATCATAAATTATTTTATTAATCAAGTAACCATTTAGAGACATAGTTTGACTTATGAATCCTCAAATACGGTCCAATGTATGCACTCAGTGGCTTTGTGTTCGCCCTGAGACTAGAAGGTTGTGGGTTCAATCCCCGGCAGACTATAAAAATGGGACCCATTTGCCTCCCTGCTTGTAATTTCAACGTAATGTCAGACTGCCCTATAAGGCCAAAACTTTTATGAAAGGTAAATATGATATAGTTTATTGTCATTTGTCATACAGATTAACTTCTTTTTTGTGTTTGTTAAAAAATACATTTAAAAAGGAGCTTAAAAAATAATTGCATATTAAAATGGCAATTGCAATATTGAGCACAAAAAAAATGTATTCATATAAATTGTTCGTCCTGATGACTTATGATGAGAAAATAGTGCGAGAGCGCTGCTAGTGATCATGAGCCGCACTAGTACCTGAGTCATCTTGGTGAAGTCGAGGACGGGGCGGGCGCAGGGTCGGTCGGGGTCACGGCGCCGCTTCAGCCCAGGCTTGAACAGCAGCAGGTCGCAAGGCTGCGAGTGGCACCTTGGTAGCTGAGGAGGCAAGCTGCGGCGCAGGGACGACGGCGTGCTGCACGCCGAGGATGGCGATGCGGGCACCGGGGCACCCGCCGCCGCCCCGCCGGCCGCGCAGCAGCCCGGTGGAGGCGCCATCACTTGGCTGGGAACGGGCGGCGGAGGCAGGAAGGCGGCGGCCGCCGAGTCTCTGATGAGCACGGGCGAGAGGGAGAAACGCCGCTGGGGAGGCGGCGGCGGGTGGAGCGGCGAGGGCGACGAGGAGCACGAGGACGGCGAGGGGAAAAAACAGCAGCAGGCTCCGCCTCCTGCCGCCGCCTCACTGGGGTCCCAGGGGAAGTTCCAGGGCAACGGCGAGTCGGGAGAAAGCGCCAAGCTGAAGAAGGTGGGGCTGGACGACGAGTGCAGAGACGAGTTCAGAGAGGAGCTGGGGGCGCGCAGCGGACAGGCGCTGGACCCCGCCACCACGCCCGCGACCCCGGCGCCGCCCGCCCCTCCGTGGCACTGCTGGCGACTGACGGGAGTCCAGACCCGCGAGGCGCTGGGCCGCCACGTGTAGCGGCAGCGCGACAAGTCCTCTGGGACCGACAGAGAGCGGCAATGGCGTTTGGGTGGCGGGGGAGGAGGGGGAGGCGGGGCCGGGCCGGGAGGGGCCGCCGCCCCCGGCAGGGAGAGCTCGGACGCCGACGTGCTGGGTGCCAGAGGCCGGTGCTGCTGCGGCTGAGAGGTGGGGCCGTCCAGGGGGTCGCCCCCCTCCCCAAGGTGGGCATCGGGCGGCACCAGGGGGACGGGGCCAGGAGGGAAACTAGAGCTCAGCAACCCCCCCTGCAGGCTGGACTTAGAGGGAGGGCAGAGCTGCCAGTAGCTGCTCTCTGAAGAGACGCACACACACAAAAACATTTACACATGACTCTCATGCAATTTTCAACAACGATTATTTAGATTCTACAGAACACAAAAATAATAACTATAATGTACCACAAAAGAAAAAAATTATTAAAAAAAAAAAAATCGACATGTAACAAGTCTCTTAAGATATATATATATATATATATATATATATATATATATATATATATATATATATATATTTATTTATTTTGTTTTTTTTAACTCAAAAAAATATATTCATCTTCAATAGTTTTTTTAAATTACAATTTTCTTCACAAATATAAAATATAACATTTCTTAATATTTTTCCTGAAATGTGAAAAATATATATTTTCTTGAAAAAACGATCTCAATGGGATATATGTCACAGAGGAGGCGGGACTTCCGACTTCAGGGTTTCACACACCGACGCTGTTTCCGGTTGCTGTTTGCGACGTGTGGGCCGCGTCCCGTTGCTTGCGCTTCCGCCCTCGTGTCCCTCGCTTGCGCATTCCCGTCGATGGGTACGAGTGTGTCTGTCTCAGTTCTCCGAAGCATTTCAGAGAGCTGAGACGCCCTGCGCGTTTGCGCCCGTCGACAGGAGCGCGCGGTTGGGGGGGCGTAGAGGTAGGGGTGCAATTGTTGTGACGCAGCAGTGGCCAAAAAACGGCGTGGGTGCGCAACTTATGGAAGTCGGAAGTCCGTGGCATACCAGGTATCAATCGGTATCCAAGGTATTGGGTATTCACAACGGAGGCTGATACCAGTTTTGGTTGAATGAAGTTGTGCAACAACATAATTTGGATTGGTACATTTTCTGTCTACTGGATAATTTCTTTCATTTTATTTGTTTATTTATTTAAATTAATTTTATTGAGTGTACAAAATAAATATTTTATGAACAAATGGAAAAAAATTATAAAAATTGCCGTTAATTTCATGTGATTTGAAGGAAAAATATGATGGGATGTGTAGGTATTTGATTTAATAGCAATTGCATGCATACAAGTACTAGTGGTATCAGTACTTGGTATCAGTATCAGCGACTACTCATAATTGTATCAGTCTGAAAAAAAAGTGGTATCGAACACACCTATTTCTTAACATTATGACGTGATGAAGTAAAGATTGCAACTATTTTAATTTTGAAAATGAATAAATAAAATGACTATTCTCTGAAGACAACTTTGTTCCCCAAAATGCAAATGCAAATGATATTTTCTTATTATTTTAGTAGAAAATAAATGAATATTATTTCTAGGGAAAAAAAGTAGATATAGTATTCATATTTAAAAAAATAAATCTCATTCATTCCTTTTGGATAACAACTTTTTTCTTAAAATAAGAATTATTTAACTGACGATTACAAATGTCCTAAGGAAAATGCAATTTTGTATAATTTCCATTTGTGGACCTACTAGCACTTAATAATAACATTTGCATCCTTATTTGGTGAACTGGCGAGATTCGCTGATTAAGGACACTCACCAGGCATCAAGCCATCTGGGGGCCAGCACTCTGCGAGGGTTTTCGGGTCCAGCAGGGACTACGAGACAAAAAAGCAAAAAATAATATTCCAAGTTGTGTGTCCCCTTAGGAAAGCGCTCGTGTTTGAGCGCAACTGCCATGACAGGACTTTGAGGAAAGTCAAACCGCGCTATTTTAATGCAATCCGTTTATCTTTTGCAAATGTCACAGCGCCAAAGGTTACTCTGTGTGGAGTTTCTTTGATGGTGACGGCAAGAAGAAGACAAGTCTGTAGTTTGTTCCTTGAAAGAACCACACAGCTTTGTTTTTAAACACACTGCATTTTGGGCAATAATCGACTGATTAATCAGTTATCAATTATCGATATCAGAATATCAGAAAAAAATAATCCATATCGATCAGGCCCCTGCCACTCACCAGGTCCGAGTCCCCCGGCTGAGCAGGGTCGCCTTCCAGACTTCCTCACGTTCTCCACCAGCAAGGCGACCACGTCATGGTGGCGGCGTAGGAGGGGAGGAAGAGGAGGGAGGCACGAGTCACGCCCACTTGCGTGTCTCTTGTCCTTTCAAGGGGAGGGGCTAATAGCTGCAGACTCCTCCTCCTTGCACCTCTGGGCCAGGTAGCCCCGCCCACCCTCACAAGGACAGCATGGCCTAGGCTCGTCTGCCGGTGGCCTCAGGAACCTGCCTGCAGGGGTGAAGCAGTCAAGTTCATTCAAATGTTCACAACGCACTAGTAAAATGACTAGTAAAACAACTACTAGTGGCATTTATTTTACGACTGGCTTCCATCTATGATATGATGATGGTATGATATGCACAGCAGTAGAACAACTAAGGTACACTTGGAGATCAACTGTCTTACTATAGATGTTTTTTCACCTCTAATGCCTTCCACTACTATTCAACTGTTTGCACTAGTACACAACAATACTGCATTTGTAGAATGACTATGTCTTACCAGTTATGACATTTTTCCCGCGACTGCCTTCCACTACTGCACTGTATATGACTACAACAGTGCTACAGATGATTTTTCAACTAGTGCCTTCCATTTCTGTATATTTGGGCACACTAGTAGAATGACTAAGGTACAGTAGTAGATTAACTGTCTTACTACTGATGTTTTTCCACTACTGCGTGACATATCTGCACACTAGAACAACCATGGCACAGTAGAATACAACTATATCTTACTAGTGATGCCCCCCCTACTATAATATATTTGAACGATGGCGGGGGTTTTACATTTTTCATGACTGCCTTTGATGCCTGTGCATTTGTGTGTACTGGTAATGGTATAATAACTAGTCCATGTTACTAGTGAGGCAAAACTACACTATGCTACGAGACAACTGTTTGACCAGTACTATAGTGAAATGATAAAAAGCTACTTCCTCCGTGATTTAATTGAGAATTTCATGAAACTTAGCATGAATGTTAGTTTATATAAAGATCTGACTGGACCCTCAACCTGAGAACTTTGAGGCAATGAGTTGCCCTCGTTTACGATAAAAATCGGTGTGTGAAGTTGACTCCCACCCAAGTGCTGTCACCGTGTTTGTTTGCTGAGGTTTAACTGAGGATACCGATGGAAATGAACCCGCCCCATTGAGGCCGCCTCAGATAGCTCGATGCTAACGCTTGCCATTGTTTTCAACGTAGGATGCTACCTCTTGCTAATTGTCGCTCATGGGGAGCGTAAACGCGACGGTGTCATTTTGAGCCTTTTGCCAAACGTTTCACAGGAGAAGAGGATTCACAATAGATATCATTTAGCTGTTTATTTAAAGGAGTAACGCGACGTTTAGTGCTCGCATACGTACCTGAGTAGTCCGTTAGCTATAAATAACATGTCATCTCGTTATAACTTTCAAGGTCGACGCTGGGTTACATTCGCCTGCTGAACTGCTAGAAAACAAGCCGACAAGCTGTTATTTGTGTTCGGCCTGGCCCGGCTGCCTGCCTGCCTGCCACATACGCCCCGGCCGGCCGCTGCACTGCAGGGCTAGCAATGCAGCCGAACCGGCCGCTAAGCAAAGCGAGCCCCGCACCAAGCTAGCAGTGGTTAGCCGCAACTGTAAATATCCGACGGGGATGCTCCGATCCACCGTCGGAGAGTTCTGCCTTTTTGCGTGTCAACAAACACCAAATAGTCGCAATGAGCATCCTCTCTTGCGTTATTTTACGTCTATTCGGTTTAAAATGGTAGCTGGTGTGAAGGGGACAACCCGACGGGATGCTGCGGGATGGATATGTCCGGGCTTGTTAGCTCCCCCCCTCCCCTCCATCACCACCACCCTCCTCTCACCCCAGACGGAACCGCAAAACAAGCGGGCACGTTGCACACTCACAGACGCATGGATGTCAGGCTTACCTCGTCGGACAATCCCCTCTGCGGGCGCCTCGGTCAGCCCCCGGTTACTCGGCGTATTGACCCAGCGTGATTAAGGAGCCGAACGCACCGCTAAAAAGCCGCCGCCGCCGCCGTCACCGATCCGCCGCCACCGCCGAGCTCAGCAATGTCCAAAAAGCAGCCACCGCAATGAATTGTCGTCCGTGCACGCGTGGTGCAGGCGAAGGCGTCCCCCTCCCCCCCAGTACGATCGATACTCGGTGTCGTCCGATTATTTAAAACATAATGATACAGATTTGTACGTGCACACGAGCGGCGAGGCATTCATAAATAACATTTACGGTGGCAGCAAGGAGGGAGGGGAGGGGAGGGGGGATGAGGGGCGGGATTACACCCCCACCCTTTCCTCAGTAGCATCACCTGCCATTTATTTACATTTTACACTTTTTTTTTTAATCCACACGCCAATTGTATTAAACAAAACAAAAATTTAGAATCAGTCTTATTGGCCACGTATATTTAAACACACAAAGATTATTCTCCAGTTGAAGTCTCTACTAGTACAGCAAAAAAACATATTAAAAGTAGCCAACGTAGTTTAGTAAGGTGATCTAGCTAGTGGAGTACACTGAGCAACAGCAAATTCGTATAAAAAAAAAAAAAAAAAATTGACATGGTACTCAAATATATGAAGAAAAACATGATCAATTATAAAATATTGCACGTCAAAATGTAAATCTTTAAAAACAGTTAAAGACTAAATACTAGGTTTTAGAAATAAATAGATTTGGCAATATATTGCGATATTACAGCGCGCAATTCTAGAATAGATTCAATATGCGACCGAATTGATTTTTAAACATAATTTTTTTTATGGGAATATTCAACAAAACTTCTTACTTAGGGTTAGGATTTACACATTAAGCATGGAAGAATGTTATATTAATAGAACATTACGCCATAATATTTGATTTCAGTGCTGTTCAAACATGAAACAGACCAACCTGAATTTTCAGATAAATACATTTTCATACAAATCTTACAGTGTACATGTACAAGTTTACTTTAGTATTTTCTAAATTTCAGTTTAAAAATAATAATAAAAAAAAAAAAAAAACCCGCAAAATAATCAATTTATGATTCGTATTGGGATTAATCGGTATCGAAAGGTACTAGGCAATTCACACCCCTACTAAATACAAATGTGGAGTACTACGCTTAAGATAAATAAAGTAAAAACTATACTGAAATAAAAAATAAAAATAAGATGTATGCATAGCTACCATCTTAAGTTAATAACAAAGGGAGAAGCATTCATTTATTTTTTAATCTATTTAAGACAAAGTTAAATGACTTCCAACCACTTTGAGATGAACATGTTTAAATGGGAGCAACAAATGAAAAACTGCATCTAATTTAACACTTTATTTACATCTTTATTAATTTCAGCTTCACTTTCAGTATTTAAAGCAGCACATTACGTAACAAATAAAACAAAACAAAAAAAGTGATGTGGTGATGTGAAGTGGTGAAAGGAGCCTTATCAGAACAGAGGCAAACGTGGACACAAAAAAACAAACCAGTAGCCTCTACAGAGGCCAGAAAGTGACAGCGAAAAGAAACAACAGTGACTTTAAATACTAACTTTAGCAGCTTTTTGTGTACATTGAGAACACAGCGCAGGTGACAAAGTGCAATTAACACAAGTGCAAATGCTACAAACAAGCTCGGATCAAAGTGCCAAGTCGACCTCTGTCTGTTAAACACCGGGATACGTTACTCATCTGTCCCCTCCATGGCTGAAGATAAGCAAAGAAGCTCAAGGACCAAAAATCACATCATCACCCCCCTCACTTATTTCAAATCCTCAGTGTTCTTAAAAATCCAAATATCGGAAACGCACGCAAGATTAAATTCCAGATGACGTCCACAGCATCTTGATTAACTTGCTCAGTGATGAGCGAACCAGACTAGTTGCAACAAAGGGACGATCAGTAGTGATTCCATAAGAACTGGTCCGAAACCATCGGGACCCGTTGGTCATCAGCACTGAAATCTAAAAGGAAATGAGATGCAAAAAGGCCGCACAAAGAGCCATTTTAGAAAAAAATATTTGTAACCAACCAGTCTAGTTGCCTTGATTCAACCTTTACTCATTACCTGGATGACTGACTGGTACCAAATAACTAAATTATAAATATTAGGGGTGTGCCAGAGAAAAATAAATAAATAATTGATTCATAAGAATCGCGATTCTCATTTAGTACGATGCAGAATAGATTTTATACCGTCTTCCCTTTGTTTGGGTGTGCCTTTATTGGGAGCGCTGTTCATGTTGTACACGATTTGGCCACTTAGGGGCAGTGTGGTTCCACGCGGTCTAATACACTGTTAAGTTGTAGCCACATTAGAGAGGAGAAGGAAAAAGTCACAATCAAGTTATTCCAATAAAAGGTTGTTTTTTTTTTGCAGCGTGGAGCCATTCTTTTGAGTGATAAAAGTACAGCGAGTAGCTTGCTAATTAGCATTAGCGAGTCAGACTGGAGTAGATCATTACGCGTTTCTTGAACATTTATTTTGAAAGAAAAGTCGTTCTTAATCAAAAATCGATTCGCACACCGAAAAATCGGATTTGAATCGTGAGCCATTCAAAGATTCCCACCCCTAATAAATATGGTTTAGTATTATTGTAAAACAATCTGATCCAAAACTTCAGCCAGTCACACAATCATGACAAAAAAAAATAATAATTAAAAAAAATGCAAATTACTGCCAGTAACAACCAGCCTCATCTACACTGACATCTTATTAATTTAGTGTGCCGTGCGTTTTGGTGCCCTCACCTCTTGCATGCTCATCCTCCAGCTGGAGGTGGAGCCAGTCGGCCATGCCTTTGTTGTTCAACTGAATCCTGAAGGAGCAGCTGAGGCCAGGGGGAGAGCGAGGAGGTCGGCGGCACCTCTCGGAGTCCTGGCGCAAGAGGAGGAGAACGTTTGAGATGAGTTGGATCGACGTGAACAAATGCCGCACTCGCAGGAAGTGAGTGAAACTTTAAGGTTGAACCTTCAGTACAACTTTTATAAATTAAATTTTATTTGACATTCTTTGGACTTCTGAATGCACGTGTTGGAAAAATCATAAATAAACAGTAAACACTGAAGCTTGGAAAAAGTAACATTTACTCCTCCTGTAAATTTGTCTGTATTTTAGATTTATTTTGAAATTTCGCTTCAAAAGCCTAATGTCTTGAACTTTTTTTATTAAATTTTTTTTTGGTGGGGGGGGGGGGTTACCAGTGACAGTGGCACATTCCAGGCGCCAGGCAGCTCCGGCGACATGTCGGCCGACAGGGGGGACACAGAGGAGGCCGCCAGGATCTCCCCTCTCTTCTTCTCTCCTCCATCGTCACACAAGTCAGAGGTCATTTTCGCCATCTGGTTCTGCCTGCAAAAATGTCATTTCACGGCCAAAAGTCAAACTAAAGCAAGCACAACACTCAACTCGAGCTTCACCTACAGTTGCTCCACGGGGTCGAGGGTGAGGTCGCAGGGGTCCGGCGAGAGGTCGCTGGGCGGGTCCCACTGGTGCAGCGCTCGTCGCCACAGACGAACTTGCATGTCCCACGAGCGCCTGCTGTACTTCCTGTATTTGTTGGGGGTGGATGGGTGGAGTTTTGGGTCTCGCAAGTGTCTGAGGATGGGAGGTTTGACAAAAACTTGTGTGAAATATGGGCCAGTTTAAAAATAATAATAATTTAACTCATTCACTCCCAGCCATTTTCACTGAAGCAATCCCCTTCACTCCGGGCTGTTTTATTAGATTTTAGCTGATTTTGCAAGGCCCACAGAATATTGTGTTCTATTGCTATAAAAACATGCAAGAGAAAGATTAGAGTATCTTCTTTCATCGGGAAAAAAAGTATATTTCTATTATTTTGCAGCAATTGCCATTAGAATATAGCCAAGTTTCATAATTATTCACAAATCTATTTAGAAATGTGAATAAGAGTTTTTTTTCAACATGGCCCTGGTTTTTGCTCTGCTGCCACCTGCTGGCCGTTTGTGTAACAACCACCATTTCTTCAACCGTTCTTTGCAGTTGAGATCCTGCATCAAAGCCTTCTGTATGCTCTAGCATTATAAAAACAAATACGTCTTTGTGACACTTAAAACATTTAAAATTGAACATATTTATATGTTTTTGGGAGCAAATGAGTAACTTCATAGGATTTGTGTAAATATTCGTTTGTTAAATATTTGTGCGCGCAGTAGCATTGAAAAGCCTCATGTTAAGGTGGTTTATGATGAAACATTTAAATACTGGCATACAGCGGAAATAGTGAAAATACACATTTTGTTGATGCCCATTAAAGTGCATTTTGGTAAAAAAAATTAATTAAAAATTAAAGTAAAACTGAAGACCAACAAATCCCTCCCACAAAAACAAGTATGTAAGGGTCCACTGTAATCATTTATGCAACATGGTTTTATGATTGTACACATGCTAGAATCATGGCATTGCTTCTTCATGATCACCTCCATTTTAAGTACTTTGTCCCCAATTTGTGGCACGTGGACATAATTTACAAACTTTTCTCTTTTTTTTGTAACAAATTTTTCTGGGACTTCTTCCAATTCAGTGTACTGTCATGAATGTCAGCGGGTGGATATAAAAACAAGCCCACTAATAGATTTGTGATAATAGATATTGAACATGTTTAACCTTTACAACTGCCGTCTGTTTTCCATTTTGTGTAGTCAAGCAGATGCAATAATTGGCTTAGAATTCAACCCCCGGACATGCGACTGTTTTTTTTTTTTTTTGTCTTACTTAGGAACTTGCTGCAGGTAGTTCTGGTAGCCGCTCGTGTTCCTGCCGTACAAGATCTGCTTCTGCCTGCGCTTGAGAACCGAGGCATTGGTCTCAGTGCTGCTCGGGTCTGGCATGCGAGGGCAGCAGCGAGCGAGCGCAGCCCTGCTGAGATAAAGTCGCTTCATTGTACAATGCGGACAATCAGCAATGAAGCGCTTGGCTAGCCGGAAGCAGTCGGGTGACTCTCGCCTCTTATCCAGATCATCCGTTCCCACAGCAATGCTGCTGGTGGACACTTTAAGGATGCAACGCTCCAAGATGGACGTCCTGGATCGGAAAACAATGTCAAGTATACTTCGGAAAGTTACACAGCTGCAATCCTGAAGACGAAAAGCAAAATTCAACCTGCGTGGCTTGTTGCTGGCAGTTTTCTCTGCTCCTCGCAGGCCGACTGCCGCTGGAGACATCGGGATCGGAGAGACGTTACTGCAACCAGGACAGGGTTCAAGTCTTTAATCTCTAAACTTCAGAAAACCAATTTATCATTCTGTTAAAAAAATATTTTAACAATAAAATAGTTTTTTTGATGCGGCAAATTAACGGAATTTCATTTTATAAATTGTTTTTATTTTGCCGTAAAAAAAATAATAAAAGGACAGAGGAAGAAAAGAAAGCACAAAATCATGAATATAAACCTAACTTTCCGCCATCTATCAAATACTTCCCAGCTCCAATGAAAATCAGAAACATAAAGAAGACGCCTACTTTGCATAAACTTTTGTACATTCCTATTTAAACACATTCTCTTTTTTCATAAAAACAAAACAAACAAAAGACACACCAAAAAGACAAAGAATCTGACCAACAGTCTTTACCAAAGACTGTCAAACCAAGAGAAATATAATCCATCACAAAACAAAAAACAAACATAACCAACAAACCAAAAAATAAAAAATAAATCTATCAGACAAGCTAAACCAAGGTCTTTGTAAACAAAACAAATATAATTCAGTCACAACACAAAAAATAGACATGACCTAAAAACTAAAAACTTTTCCACATTAATGCATTACCTTGAATTATAACAGAAGGATTATTCCAGATCTTAATCTGTAGTAGAGTACCTATCTCTATCAATGGGAAAGTTGACTTGATATTCAAATAAACTCACTTCAGAACAGGCACACATTTACTGACCTGACGAGGCTATCAAAGACAGAACTACAGCCAGGAAGGAGCCAAGGCTCAGGGGCAGAGCAACCAGCAGCCAGAAGTGGTTCGGGGAGACCATTCCATATGGCCGTAGACCAGCCCTTAGCACAAACGCAAGTCCGCGGGCTGAAACAGAAACTGAGAGCAAAACTCAAGTCAGACACCAGCGGCTTCAAAATCAAAACGTGAGGGTAGAAAAACTACAAAGAAATGCCACACAAAAATAACTGTGAAGGCAGACCGAGTGCATGAGGCATAGTCTGCAATAAAAAAATAAAATAAAAATAGAAAAGTATGCATAAATGCAATTTTGCTAATCTCAAAACCAATCACGCCATACTTTAGTTTCCAAAGACAATCCATCCATTTGCTAGCTCTTATCCGAGGTCATCATTTTGTCTTCTGAAGCACTTTACTGAAAACGTGATGAATTATTACTTATACACGTGCGTTACACAACAAACTTTGCTTAATATTTAGCGTCAAACAAGACCTCCACCACTAACGCCAGAATGTAAAGCTTTGTACCCAGTCGCGTCAGAGGACTTCCTGGAGCATTTCACATTAAAAGACCACAGTACAGGACCGGAAGCACGAGTCTTACTCACAAACGCCTTTCTAGCTCGCGCGTCGTCGTCGTCACGCCCGCATAGTTATACCCGAAAAAGTATTGCTTTAAAAAAAAAAAGAAGTGTTTTGTAAAGTTTTGAAGGGAGAGTTGGCGTCTGAAATCGAGACTTAACTGCGGTGTGTGAGTGTCGCGAGGCGACATAAGTGCTAACTTAACTCGTGGCTGTACCTTAACCCTAGATGTAAAATAAAACAAGACATATAATCCACAGCCATGTTACCAACCTGGAGGAGAGCGGTGGGCTCTGGACTGCAGTTTCTACTCCGCTGCGTGACATAGTAGCAAGTTTGAACTTGGCGCCTTCGCATCAAGACGAACAGACGCCATGTTCCGTTTTACGGCGTCTTTAATGAGACGCACCTGTAGGGGGTGTGGCCTTCCGCAGTTTTTAACACGCGTAACTATAAATGTCTGAAGAGGGGTTCTCATGTAACGGTTTTTTAAATATCTTAGCCGATTTTTATAAAATGTGAGATGCTACATTTCTGGAGTGAATGTATTTGCTGTCGTAGCACCAAAACTGACCTGTGAGAGGCAGCGTGGTGCCATTTGGAATCCAGACGAATGGAAAATACGTTTTTGTTGCAGTAGTAGTAGTAGTTTATTTTTAATCATTAATTTTTCGTTTCATGTTGGGACACAAAAATAATGTAGTTTTTTTTTTAACATCTAGAATAAAAAAGGTTTTAAAAAAACAACAACAACACAGACACACACACACAAAACTGCATCTATTCTCCAGTGCACTAGGTGGCGCGGAGCTTCCAAAGGTAAACACTGAGTTCTCCACACCGGAAATAGTCGCAAACATGGCGTCTGGCAGCGGGGTTAGTATTTTTATTTATTTATTTTTTACTGCATTATTTTTACATTCTAACTGGTAATTTGTTAATAATGACAGAAATTTGCCTCTGTTTGTGGGATGGTCTGCGTTTTTATCTCTAAATTTGAGACTCGAAATGCGCTCTGCCGCGGCAGCTAAAGAGCGTTAGCCCTTCAGACCTATCCGAAACATGTGTACTCGGTATCGAAATAAAATGTTGACTTTCCGCTCATATATGCAATTAGTTGTTACGCGTCGAATTATAGGACGGCCGGTAACTCAAGTTGTGTAGTCAAGTGCGTACTTGATTGGACTGTTGTCGTGTGCTCAATCGCCGAGTAAAACAAAGAACCATTTATTTGTAGTTTATGCTCAGTTAGTCTGAAAAGAACCAACGACAGCAACGCGTTGTTTTTGTTTTGAATTCTGTTCAGGTTTCACAGTCTTCAAAACTATAAAAGGGGGGACTTCCGTCTACGAGTTTGTACTTGGGTCAGAACGCCTCGTAATGCGTTGTATTTGAAGCATTTGTAAGAAAATCACTCATTGGTTAACCTTGAGGTCACAATCCATTACATTGTCAATAACTGGCGTTTGTATTCAAAATTTGGGCAATTCTTGCATTGTATCATTGTTGTGCCATTACACTAGTTAATTATGTGTCTTTCATAACCTCAAAACATATCTTATATCTTTACCTTGTATGTTTCTCTTCCAGTCGAGTAAGAATGACTTCCGTCGAAAGTGGGACAAAGACGAGTATGAGAATCTTGCTCAGAAGCGTCTCACTGAGGAGCGAGAAAAAGAGAGCAGAGATGGTGAGCTGTCGTTTAAGTTTCAACTTATTTGCAGATAACCCTGACACGTTCCGCTCTAGACACTTATGTTAAATCATCAAACTCATCATGCGTCTTAGGGAAAATCGCGCCGCCGGTCAAGCGGGAGAATCTGCGTCATCGAGACTACAAAGTGGACCTGGAGTCCAAACTGGGGAAGACCATCGTTATCACCAAGACGACCCCTCAGGCTGAGATGGGCGGGTACGTAGAGTTGAATTGCCTCATTGAAGAATTAATTGTCGTATTTATGCTTCGGTCCTGGAGACGGAACAGATATATTATCTGTAATATACACAATCCGTCTGTTTTTAGCTACTACTGCAACGTTTGTGACTGCGTGGTGAAAGACTCCATCAACTTCCTGGATCACATCAATGGCAAGAAACGTAAGTACTTTTCTTGTCTCTTTTTTTTACACTCAAGTCAGCAGAGGTGGTCAAAGTAATCAAGTTTGAATTCTTGCATTCCAAAAAAAAAAAAAGTAGAAGTTTTGATTCAACTCCTTACTTATGTAAACATCAGAAGAAGAATACAGATACCTGAAAATTTTACTTAAAGACAGTACCGAAGTGTTGGTTCCCACCTCTGTGAGTCTGCTTCCAGGTAAAAATGTACTTGAATATGTGTTTGTCAAGCGCTTGCATACATACGCGCATGTGCGCCTGTGCAGATCAGAGGAACCTCGGCATGTCTATGAGAGTTGAGCGGTCGTCCCTGGACCAGGTCAAGAAGCGCTTTGAGGTGAACAAGAAGAAAATGGAGGAGAAGCAGAAAGAGTACGACTTTGAGGAGCGCATGAAGGAGCTGCGAGAAGAGGTCAGGAGTCGATGATGAAAGTCAAGCTTTCAAGAACCGCTAATACTGGCTGTCACCGGTAATCAACGTTGAGATATAATATTGTGTGTGTGTGTGTGTTTACGTTTAGGAGGAGAAGGCAAAGGCCTACAAGAAGGAGAAACTGAAAGAGAGGAAGCGCCGGGCCGAAGACGACGGTGACTTTGAGGATGACGAGGAAATGGCGGCCGTCATGGGTTTCTCAGGGTTCGGGTCTTCTAAAAAGAGTCACTGACACCTCGAGGACATCAGCGCTGTGGAGTCAGCACGTCCTGTAATACCGTCACGGGTGGGAGAGCCCTGAAGGAGGTGCGCGCCAAATGGGGGTCCTGCTGCACAGATGGCGCAGTTAGTCGTCTGCATTTTGTTCAGATTGCAAACATGTTTGATTCATTTCCTCATTTTGCCCGTTGGGATCCATCACAAGCATTTTTTCTTATTTTGAACATGTAAAACTCAAGAGTTGAACGGACTCACCTCAGTAAAACAGAAATGAGATTCTATAAGTTATTGGAATGTTCTAACATGTCATTAGATCTCATCCTCACCAAGTCGCGTCTTTATACAGTATTTATCTGCATAATGCAAACATGGATGTCAGTGAACACAAAATTCATTTCATGTCACGAAAATCTTATTTGTTGTATATTGTCAAGTTTTCTTCAGCTTCAAGCAAGTTTTTGATTTTTAATAAATACATTTTTTTTTTAAATCAGTTGACTAAATTATATGAATCATTAATATTGCACTTTAATTTCTGGAATTAATTTTTATATATATATATATAATATGTGTGTGTGTATATATATATATACACACACATACGTGAATGTATGTATATGTGTGTGTATATATATATATATATATATATATATATATATATATATATATATATATATATAGTTATTAGAATGTTCTAACATAGTACTCTCGTGTGTATAACAAAAAACATTTCTGGGCCACGAATATAAAACAGTCAACAACAACAAAAAAGCTTCTTTCAAACATTGTTTTTGATTTTGTATATTTATTTTACCAGTGGGTAGCACGGAAGCCAAGAGACTCGGAGCAGTAACGCAAGTAGAGCAACTAATCTTTGCAGCATGTTTCTATTTACTTAAGATCAACTCATTGTCAACAAAGCAACAGAACACATTTTCCGCCGTTCTAAATGTCAAAACGTCATCATCTTTGTCAAGTGACTGAGATCACTGGAAAGTCACTCCCACGACAATCCCAAATGCGAGGGCAAACACCGGTGCGAAACCACAAACGAGCCATTTCAGCTCACCCAATACTGTACTATTTCATTCTTCAGATTTACTTCTTGTACTTCCTGTCGCCTTGTAATGTCACTGTATTCAGTACATAAATTATTCTACATGAACAAACAACCTTTCACGAGGCTCATCAGTTGCTAGCAATTAGCTAACATATTAGCTGGAATAACATGATAACACTGATTTGGCACACTGGTAAACAAATACTGCACTAGCTCTACACAAACGTTATAAAGTCATTAAATTCCCCTTTTAGCATTTACATACAATAATAAATGTAAGGAAATATTGTAATGTCAAAGTACATTTGCTATTTACTATATGCAGATGTAAATAATCATGATTAATGAATTAAACTTAACAACCAGGATTCCACCAGATGGCGCCAAAGTAACACATTTAGTAACACAGGCTTTGGCCTGAGCAACAATTAGATGATATTTCAGCGAATAAAGAGGATAAGTAAGAAAAATAAAAGAAAAATCAAGCTAATATCTAACGGGGAATCTGCAGGCAAAGAAGTAAAAGTTCCTGAAACTTAAAGCTAAATAAATCTGCCTTGTGATGGGTCTGGGCCGCTGACTCAGTGCCGTCAGTCACACGCCAGCTCTTCTGCTTTGCGGTGAAGAGACTTGAGGGGGAGGAGGAGGACGATGCTGCCTTCGTCTTCCCGCGTCCTCCCCTCTGCACAGTCACTTCCTCTGCGGTTAAGAAAGAAAGAGCAAGTGCAAGCGACATTGACAAACACACCAAGTGAAGGAGGCAGGAAGAAAGAAGGTAGCCATCTTGGTTGCACTTTCAAATGTCGACCTAGGCCAAAACGTCAGAACGATTTTCACAGATTTTTCAGTTAGGAAGCCGACCACTGGATGAGACCGATTTTAATTTGTTGCTGAGGGTGCGACCTAAAAGAGGAACCACGGCAGCTTGATTCTGAGGCCCTTCCAGAATAACTTACTGGGAAGTCTTGAGCGGCGAGGAGGAAGCACGCAGGATGAATTGCGGCCGAGTGCCATCCCGGTCGAAGGTCATGGAGTGGAGCCCTCAGCAGCTGGCCGACTACCTGAGGAAGGTCAGACTTGCTTTGGAACTCGTCCTAATGTCAATACCACGAAAGAATTGCAATGAACGATCAATCGTTGCCTTCATCATTTCTCGGTTGGCTGGAGCTGTCATTCATTTGACTTTGGAGTCAGCCAGCCGGTCAATTCTCCTTGACCTGTTGATGTATTCCACAAAGGTTACGAAACGGTGACATGGCGTTTAGGAGATTTGCCTCATGTGTGTTGCAGATGAATCTGTCCGACTGTGATCGAACTGTGTTGAAGAACTCCATAAACGGAAAGCGATTTGTGGTAAGGTTGGGCAGATCCAAAAACCTTGACAGTTTCATGTGTACGTTACTACTTCTTAATTTGTTAGAAAAGTAATTTTACTCATCTTAAACTGCCTGTGACTATTCGTGATGCATTCAAGGGCAGCTGGGAAAAATCTGTTACAAAGGAATTGAATTGGTTGAAGCGTACGTGATGTTATTTTCTATTTGCAGAACCTGAGTGAGAATGACCTGCAGAAATTCCCTAAACTTCATACACCGTAAGCCCCCCCCAAGTATTACTTGTAAAATGAAGGAAAATTTATTTTGTGTTTGTGTGTCCTCACAGGATTATTTCCAAGCTGAGTGCTGACATCAGTAAGAAGGAAGAACCACGAGCCCTAACCCTGTTTGGTAAAAAGTGAGTTCCTATTTTGTAAAAGTGAAAATAAATGTATCCTCATATGATTAAGACACAACGTTGTCTATACAACTTTAAATGTTGTCTTATGAAAGTAGGATAGCTTTATGCTAACGTATAATGAAAAGCAGCACAGACAGGCTGCAGAAACTAGCATCAATATTACACCTTTAAACAACTTAGAAAACACACCAAATAAGATTTTTGCAGCTAAGTTTTCTTCTGCGTTTCATCATTCAATCTACATATAGTATTTATTTTACTCCCCCTGATGTTCAACACACACACACAATATTTTTTACTATCTTTGTGGGGCCATCTCATTGACATAATGCATTTCCTCCCCCCTTCCCCTAACCCCAACCATCAAAAATGATTGCCTACCCCTACCCCTATTCCTTACCCTAACCTCAACCATAACCCAATTGAAACCTAAACTCTAAAACCAAGTCTTGATCCTCAAAAAGAGGTCTAAACTTGGGGGGCCCCAGCAGAATGGCCCCACATGGACGGGTGGGCCCCACAACTCTGTGAAATCCCGAAATGTTGGCCCCACTATGTCTCAAAAACAAGACCACACACACACACATTGACTGGAATGAGCAGCACAATAATATATATTTTTTTTATCATGATACACAAAATGTATTTTTTTTTACATTGTGCGAAATTATTTTTTTACTGTGTTGTTTTGTTGACAAATATTGCTTTGGCAAATAATGCTAATTAACTGCATGTTCTTTTTCAACATCACAGAACCATGACACCTAAATTTCATGAGCCAGGTAAAACTTTTAAACTTGTAACTAGAACTATTGTGTTGTAATCGCTATACCGCTTATAGCCACTAGGGGGCATCGTTTCACTGTGCAATGGAACCAATTAAAAATAAAGCAGAATCAGAATTTAGAATCATTTTTTTGTCTCAACAAGAAGCACTTTTAATAGTGACTCCAAAAGTTCTTGAAAATGTTTCTAGAATTAGAAATTGGGTGTATGGGGAAATTTTTACTTTTTAATAGTCCAATGCTTGTAGTTCCAGTACTGTGTTAATTTTCACTAGATGTGTATTGTTTAATTTAAGTGTAAAAAAAACCCAATTGGGACGATTACAAATATATATGCTTTCGTACTTATATAATGTATTATATGGTAATTATAACCTTATATCATCTTTAGTTTTTCTGCAAGTAATATTGTATTACTACAGAAAGTGGCACGAGGCAGATCATTTCCTATTTGTGCGTGTGTATGTTTTAGATGACCTCGCCAAGTAAGGCGTATTCCTCCTGGAATTCTCCAATTTTTTTACATGTTGGTGACTTGTTATTTGTTAACAAGATATCTTCTACCTTTGACAGCTCGTGATGTTACAGTTCCGGGTGACAATTATTCTGTAAGTTGACAAGAAGTTGATCCATCCATCCCGGGCTGATCTTTCAACGACTTAATTGCCGCCATGTTGTGTCTCAGGACGACGATGATGACGTCAATGATTACGAGAGTCCCAACAGCGGCGGCGAGGACAGCAGCCAGAGCGACTACGAGAAACCCAACGACGACACGGACGTCACCGAGGCTGAGCATTACGAACTTCCCCCCTCGGAACCTTTGGAGGACTTGGCGCAGAAGTTATATTGTATATTATATTGTTATATCTTTTCAATCTGTTACCATGGCGACCAGCCTTACTTTGACTTGAATGTGTCTTTTGTGTGGCCCTGCAGATGGCAAGGATAATCGTGCGTCATCCAAAGGTGCCCCGCCTGCTGTGTGCCCCCGCGCACCCCCTGCATCACGTCCGGCGATGTCGCCTCTGGTAGTGAGTCTTCAATATTTGAACTTCAATATCACCATAAAGCGCCTTTGAGAATTCCCCATTTTCTCTTCCAAAAGTTCCGATTTTTCGATGAATTCATATTTAATTTATGAAGTAGATACATGCTGTTGGAAATGCATATTGATCAAACAAAATGTTGCTGACAGAGTGGACAATGACAGGGTGGACATTTTTGGCTAATGGTAGCATTTTATGAGCAAGCTGACTGTTTATTGTTTACCAAATACATTTAGAGTTTCTGAAAGGGATCAATATTTCACTATGATAAAGTGGACATGTAAAGCTTGACAACATCAAACTATACCACTCCATTGAAGAAACACAAAATGCTGGTCGCAATGTCACTGAAAAGCGTCAGAGTCAGAGGGTTTCTTAATGGGGCGCTTACCCCAAAATGACAGGGTGGACAGCAATTTCAGGGACACATGCAAAATCTTGAATATGATCATGAAAGTAGGATACACATGATACAAATGAGTCACTTGATCAAATAACACGTTGTGGTTAAAACCGTGTAAAAAAAAAAATGCTATGTTCAATCACTTGCTGAAGGGTGGACAATGACAGGGTGGACACACTTTAGTTGGCAGAGCAGTGTGTGGGATATGCAAAAATCATGTATATAAATATATAAAATAATGGAAACACGCCATAATGACAGGGTGGACAGTCATTTCCGGGCCATATGCGAAATGTTCCAAATGACTAGAAATTAAATATTTGATCAAAAAACTTGTTGTAGATGGTAAAACATTGTACAAAAAATGTTGATATAATATCATTTAACCATTAACTGACAGGGTGGACAATTACAGCTGCACTTATTGACTACATTTTAATGATGGTTGAATGATTGGGATGATTACAGCAAAGGCACTTTTTTTTGTGATATTGACCCATCTAGTTGAAATCTCAAAACTGTAAGTTGCTAAGAATAATTGATGACTGATCTTGTGAAAATCTAAATCAGTGACAGATTTTGATTACTGTTGTTTGTGCAGCCAGTTGAGCCCAGTCGAGATCACTCCCCTCACTCTTCTAGACGAGCATCATTGAAGTGTGAGTAAAAAAACAAACAAACAAACAAAATCCTGACCTTTCCAGATATTAGAAATAGAACGTTCAAGTCATGTGACAAGTTTTGCTTTGCAGTGATTGGTCAGCCTCAATGTCTCATTATTGCATCATGCTGTGATTTATATATTTTTTAGTGCTTCCGGGACCGCCGAAGATCTTCCGACGCAACAAGCCGGGCCACAATTCATCTCCCATTCGAGGTAAACCCCAACGTAGCGCCATTTCGCTACCTTCAAAGGCCAGGGTCCTTCCCGACTGTACTGGAAAACTCAAAAATGTGCTTAATTAATCAAATGAAATGCTTTGAGCTCTTGCAGTCATCATAATGAAGCTAAAACTAAAGCAAATTTAAGAGATTTTGTTTTGTTTTCGCAGGTGCTAATGTACCAGAGAAGGTGAGTGTTCATATTCTTGAACGAAGTTCAACACAATAAAATTACTTGTTTCTATTAACTTGGTCCATTTATTTATTTATATATATATATATATATATATAATTTTTTTAAATTTTTTTAAGGGTGTCAGGCGATTACATTTTTTAATCGTAATTTCATAATTAATCGCATGACTTCAATAGATATTAACTCACGATTAATTGCAAATTTGATATGTTCTAAATGTACAATAAAACGTACAATATTTTTCCCCCTAAAGTTTTCATAATAATAATACAAAAGTGTGTGTGTGTGTGTGGGGGGGTAGAAATATGGCTGCCTCTTTTAGTTATTGACACAGTAATTTCATTATTAATTAGTTAAAATTAAAAAGATGTACTGTAAAACACAAGTGTGATATTGATTTGTGTTGAGGTCATTACTCTGCCACTAGATGGCATAATTGCATTTGTAAAACGGTGACAGCTCAGTGCATTTTTCTTTTCATATTAAGAGCTAATCTTTAACATAAAGTAACTTGTGAAATTCTGCACATTTTTAAAATTGTAACAAATATATGCATTTTTATTAAATGTATTACTGCTAAATGCTGACGTGGACGTGCGACTGGAATTCCCCCAGTACAGGCTTTCCAAGTAAGGGGCGGTCATTAATCGCAAATTTAGAAAATTAGTGACGTCAAAATTAGCGCACTAATTATGACTCCCTTAGTGCGAACCTATTGCTTTTTATATCTACAGCTTAACGAATGAACGGCTTAATTTTTATTTTATTTTTATATATTTTATTATATTTTTGTGTTACAGCCGGTCCTACCCTCTCGAAGGTAAGCACATGCATAAACACAAACGCTGTGTTTTTTTTCATAGATGTCGAACATTTTCTTGGGTTCGTGTTCAGGCTTCAAGTGGACGTCCCGGATTGTGTCGCCAGGTCCAAACCTCCTTCCTCCTCGGCCTCCATCGGCAGGAGCACCTCATCCGTCAAGCCTCCTCCTCCCAGCAGGTTGGTCGGTCTGTCGGACGGCTTCTTTTCACTCATAATCAGTCATTAGTTTGGATGAGAATCTCATCATTTTGGTGTGATTTGTTGTTACAGGATTGATGGTATTAGGGAGGTAAGTTTCATTTTGACGCGGGTTTTATTATCTACGCAATCCAAGCATCTCATTCGTGTTATTTTCTCCTTCCGACATACACACAATGACAAACTCAACACATTCCCCCCTCTTCCATAAGACTCTGCCCCCCCGCCCGACACCCCCGAGCCGCCATGGGGACAGGTAGAAAGTCCAAATATGCTAATAAAGGTTCCGCTTTTCAGTGTGAAAGGAATTCATGCATTCTGTTTTTGATGTTATTTGATAGTTTGCCTCCTGGTGCTGGATCACTTCCTTTCAGTTTCCCCTCTGGTGAGAATATTTTGAAAAGAAGGAATGAAATAATAATGATGATGATGATGATGATGATGATGATGATGATAATTCTCCAACAGCTCCTGATAATGAAGGCTGGGACGATGATGAGTTTGTGAGTGCAAGAAATCTTCGGTTAGACCACCTTTACCTGAAAACTAACACCAAGGACATGCTTCAAAACAACTCCTCAGGATGACGAAGATACTGGTTACGAGAATCCGATCAGCGGCGGCGAGGACAGCGGCAGGAGCGCCGACGATGATGACGCAGCTAACGACGACACGGACTGGGCCGACAATTACGAGCCGCCTCCCACCGAACCTTCGGAGGAGCTGACTCACAAGCTCTTCCCTGCCCGGCCCTGCGCTGAAGACGACTACGTTGGTAGGATGCCCAACGGATTTGTTCCGTCTTTACATGAAATGACAAAATATCTGCGTTAAGGGCTCTGCATTGAAATATTGTTTGTGGTTCGGCATTCACATAATCAACTATCGTGGATTTTTTTTATTAGTTATTTGCTGAAAATTCCATGCCCAAATATTACTTTGCTGTCATATTTTCCTCTTTTTTTTAAACTCATTTACTGCCATAAATTCATTTTTTCATTCATTAAAAATGAAAGGCAAGAGGCGATTAAAAAAACAAAAACAATTATTAATTGCATGACTTCACTAGTTAACTCGCGATTAACCACAAATTTCATATCTGTTCTAAATGTACAATTAAAAAAATCTAGGTTTTATACAATTGTTAACAAAAGTGGATTTTTTTTTTAACTAATAGAAATAATTAAAATGAACTTTTGACGTTTATAGCAGTCAATGGCAGTGAATGAGTTAAAGAACAAAACTAGAACTTTACGGCTTATGTGCTAATGAACTATGTGGAAGGAAGTTGAGTAGTTTATTTTAACAAAAGTTGTGCTTTGCTGCCATCTTGTGGCATTTTGTTGTCATTTCATATTTCTTATACTATATTTGGCATTCGCAAATTAAAAAAATGTGTTCACCCATTCACTATTTTTGTACTCAGGCAAAAAGGATGCACAAATAAAAGTAGTGCTTTGACATTATCTTTTAGAATCTTCCATTTGCAAATAGCGTGGAACACTTATACCAAATTAGCAGTACCGATTTATGGCATGTACAGGCGGGAATATGCCCCAAATTCATAAAAAAAAAAATTCTAACACTGGCCTCAAAGTTTCCATGGTAACCCTTCTTGTGGCTTAATTTTCAACATGTCCGTAAAGTGAATGTGTGATTTCTGTATCCACCCACCCTCAGATCAAGTGTCGCCCAGAGGTCCACCACCAGCAGTCAGCCTGCGCCCACCCGTCTCTCCGCTTCCTCCACTGTCACCACCCCGTTTGGTGAGACTCCAACCTGTGAACGGAAACATATTCATGACAGCTTGTTTGATTTTGTGTCACGCTTAATGACATTTGACAATATCATGAACGCATTTTGTAGCCGGGTGAGTCGTTGCCCGGTCGTGACCACACGCCGCACTCTGCCAGACAACCGCCACCAGGCAAATGTGAGCCATTACTGTTGAGGAGTATCGTGAATCATTTGATTCAATTGATCAGGATCCCATCAATTTCATTGATATTCCAATTCACCAATCGTGTGTAGTGCTTCCGGGGCCCCCTCAGATCTTCCGTGGCAACAAACCAGGCCGAAACTCGTCTCCCATTCGAGGTATTTTGTTGCCACATAACATATTTATCGCCGAGGTTAACATTTTACCCATTTGTTTTTCTTCTGTTTAAAGGTCCCAACACAGAAGAGAAGGTGGGTATTTTATAAATATATATATATATAATATATATATATAATTTTATTATTATTATAGTAATTACATTAAGTCATTTTGAAAACTGTTAACCATTCTTAGGGCACCTTTTGGGGGGGGGGGGGGGGGACAAAACACTATCCAGAAAATACTTATTTTTTTACCCAACTCATTCACTGCCATTGACGGCTATAGACTTTTAAACTATTTCTATTAGTTTAACATTTTTTTCCACTTTTGTTAACAAGAGTATGAAAACCTAGGGGGGAAAAATATTGTACATTTAGACCAGATATCAAATTTGTGATTAATCGTGCGTTAACTATTGAAGTCATGTGATTAATTACAATTAATTAGTTTAGTTTTAGTTTTAATTGTAATTAATCGCATGACTTCAATAGTTAACTCATGATTAATCAATATCTGTTCTAAATGTACAATAAAAACGTTTTTCTAGGTTTTCATACTCTTGTTAAAAAAGTGGAAAAAATGTTAAACTAATAGAAATAGTTATAATGAATTTTTGACGTCTAAAGCCATCAATGGCAGTGAATGAGTTAATGTGTATGTAAAGAATAACGCAGCTTTTGCCAGTTTTTTTCTTTTCTTTCTTTCTTCAATGGACATAGTGCTGCTCCTTCTGGTATTGGTAGTGGCCTTTGCGGCCACCTGGGGGCAGTATAAGCACATGTAGACACACATTAAGAGCTCCAGTCAACTTTTTGATTTGAACTACTGAAATAAATCAACTTTTCGACCATATTACATTCACTTATAAGATGCGTATGTGTATCGGCCTAGATAGCCCAATCCAACGTCGGACAGCGTTGGGCCGACAGCATGCGCCGTCTGATCAGTGTATACTGTCGTACAGTCGAACCGAGTTGGAATACGTCGGGGAGGGGGCGTTTTCAGCTAACTCGACATGTTGAATCGGCATCGGGGCATTTAATCACTGTGATTGGCTGCTCGCTAGCGAATCAGCGCACGGAGCAAGAAAAGAAAGTGACGAACACGGATAAACGGTACTAATAGAAAGCCTGGGCAATTTGCGCATCGTCACCCTGCTGTACCCTCCGCATTTGAACGTACAATGTTTGTCTGGACAGAAGATCGGGAAGATGACTTTGTCTCTTTGGTTCAAGAGACACTGGCATGATATGATATTACCGTTTAAGGGTATGCCGACAAAGGTATGAAAGCCAAACTTTAGGAATAATGACTACCGCCGCCGATGGTATGGAGGGGAATTACTATTACTACTGAATGTATGTAATAGTCGGGGTCAGTGCGGTATTTACGTCATTTTTCTACGCGACGTGTCTGGGCCCATTTGGCCGACGTCGGATTGGTGTATCTAGGCCTTACCAGCATGTCCTTATATAATTAAAGATAATTACACTAAAATGACAGTTTGGAAGTTTCAATGTTATTCTCTTTTTTTTCCCTCATCCTCTAATGTCATTTTTGTATGTTACAGCCATCTGCACACTCTCGAAGGTAGTAACACACCCACACGCACGTTTGTCCTCATAACTTTGTAAAAACAGGAAGTCAACATGACTCTGTTGACTGTGAGCATGTGATAAGAGTTCAGCCAGAATGGAGATCCTGTTGTTGGAAAGTGGCTTAATTTGTTTATGAGCGCGTTTGTCTTCAGGCCACAGGTGGACATCCCGGATCCCCCCGGTAGGTCTAAGCCTCTTGGGCCCCCTCCTGGTGGTTCTTCGACCTCCATCGGCATGAGCAACTCTTCCGTCAGGCCGCCTCCTGCCAGCAGGTGGCCTAACCTCATTTCACTCATAATTAATTCATCATTGAATGACAATCAAATGATTTCTTGGTTTGGTGTTACAGGTTTAACGGAATGAGGGAGGTAAGTTTGATTTTGATTGAAAAAATATGATCTCTAGACTTAAAATATTTTATCTTTTCTCCTTTCAGCAAACACAGAGTGATGGTGAGAATTATTCACTTTTATTCAATCCAATCATGATTGATGATATATATAAAAATAAAAACACTGAAAATGTTTATATTCTTTCCAGCACGCCTGCCACCCCCTGGTCGCCATGGAAACAGGTAGAAAGTCACTTATGGATATGAAAAGGCCCCCCCCCCCCTCCAAGTGAATGCAATACGCTTCCGTAGAAATGATTTATCTTGGACTAAAAAAAAATTATTATATTAAAAAAACCTAGCAATTGATTAGGGGTGTGTAGACTTTTTTTATATCCACTATATAACAATTTCATACGTTATTCAACAAAGTTGTTGTTTTTTTTGCTAAGTTTGCCTGCTGGTGCCACTTCTGTTGGGTCTCTCAACGTTTATCCTGCAGGTAAGTAAATAAAATAAAATAAAAACAGTTTGCATGTTTGCTGATAAGGCCACTAGGGGGCAGCCTTCACCAGGATGACATTTGACGAGTTAAAAAAAAAACATAAGGGAGTCTTCTGCTGTACACTAGTTTGCTCAAAGAACGCTCAGCTAGCTTGCTATGACCTGGACATCTTTTTTTTTTTTACAAATATTTACTGTAATTCATAATTTACTATTGCGTTCACCTCAGTCGATGATTTAAACGGCGCGTTTCGACTTGCGACAAAATGTCCTCTTTGGGTGAATGTGTGTGTGTATGCGCGTGTATCCTATGCAGATAACAGGAGCAACTTTGCTGGACCGGACCGCTTTCATCCTCCACCACAAAAAGCTCCACCCAAACAGGTTGCGCTTGCCTTGATATCACAGTTCTCGTATAACAACGATCTATTTAAAATCCATTTTTGTAATGACATGCAATTATTCAATCAATCACATTAAAGAAAGAAACTGTGCGTTCATGTGTGTATAGGGAATGGACCCTCGCTGGTATGTTGGTAAAGTAACTCGGGGTCAAGCTGAGGGGTACTTGAAACAAGTCAGCAAGGTAACACACACACACACACACACACACACACTGCTCTCTATATAATGCATTTGTTTACATGTATTTTTCATACTGCCCATAAACAAAACTTGAACCAAAAACGGGTTTATTGTCCATGCTTGAGCCCATCACGCGTGTTTGCGCGCATGTGCAGGACGGCGCGTACCTGGTGCGGGACAGCTCCCACCAAAAGTCCAACCAGCCGTACACACTGATGGTCCTCCACCACAAAAAAGTATTCAATATCCAGATCCGCCATGAGGACAAGCAATTCCAACTCGGAACTGGACTCAAGGCCCAGGAGGTAAACCCAATCTCACATTTGATAACATATTTACTTCCCTGTCATGAATTCAAGTGCCACCTGTTTGTGTGTTTGTGTGTGTGTGTGTGTGTGTGTGTAGTCCTTCTCATCAGTGTGCGACATGATCAACTATCACTCCCAGTGTCATCTGCTCCTCATCGACGCCAAGAAGCGCTGCCCGGGCCAGCAGAACCAGTGTCTGCTGTCAGAACCGGCCGGGATTTACATGACTGGACCGCAGGGATCCCAAATGGGGTCTTACAAAACAGTTTAGACTCATTCTGGTTTCAACTGCTTCAATTGATGTTCATGTAGGTTTTTGGTCGCTTTTTGTCATCCAAGCGCTCAAGAGTCAATATTGCACAGTGGCGCCTTGCGATACGAGTGACTCGACTTGTATGTGAAATTACAGCTTCCACAATGGGAAACTCAATAGGAACATGGGCTAATAATTAGCATCTATGTGGCGGTTGTGACCTTCCATCCATGGTTATTTGATATTTTTTTAATTCTATTTTATTACGGTACTACTATATTTTTCTTTTTTATATAAAGTAGACAGTTTTTACTTGTCGCAAAGACATTTCAATATTCAAACAAATTTTCACCATCTGCGAAGATCATGTGAAACCTTGCTACATTATAGAGGAAGCACTTCATTTATAGATTTAAATTTCCACAAAAATGATGCTGACACTGGGAATTCCCTATACTTTTTATTAATAAGTAAATAAGAAATGATGGTGACATTTTGGAAAACTACAGTAGAAAATTTTAGCAAACTATTGGTTAGTTTTTAATTTAGTTTAACACATATGCTGATGACACTGGAAGCTCCCTGCAATTTATATGATCATTTTTAAACAAAGCTGACAATTCTTTATTTGCTTCAAATTAAAAGAAAACGTTTTTTGTTTTAAGCCTGCATTTTCTCTTTTACTGCAGATGAATATCGGCTTGAAATATCGGTTATCGGTCTCCGTGACTACTAATAATTGGCATCAGTGTCGGCCTTGAAAACAACCATATCGGTCAATCACTAATTTCAATGGGGAGAGATGATTTGAGATACGAGTGACTTTAGTCACAAGTATGGTCACTTCAACTCATATCTCAAGGCACCACTGTATAATGAAGTGAGCTTTTAGTTTTACAATGATATATTATTATTAGTAGTCGTAGTGGTGCAGGAGGATATTCATGTTTTTGTTTTTTTCCTTATGGTCTACTGGTTACTAAGAAATGTCACTCTCTTATAAACAAACGCACGCACACACATGGTTGGGACCCGTATAATCCCAGTCATCAGTTAGAGCTCAGCCCGTTTTGTTTTGTCTGCGCCGGCTGCCGATTCCACGCTGTCGCCAACTGACGCACGGGCGCACGTCACTGGTTCTTCAGGGTCCCCGAAAACGAGCGCCAGACAGCAGTGTCGCAGGTGTGAATATGAACTGATAACGAAGGCCAAGCGTCACTTTTGTCTGCAAGATTGCAGTCCAGCAGCGGTCACGCGTCGGCGCTCACAGATTGAGGGGTTAGTCCAAAATGCTGTTCTCATATCAAGATCAGAATGTGCAATGTTCAGCTTGATTATAAACACTGTATTTGTTTATCTTGTCATTCTTGTGTGACACTGGATTTGTCCGTTTGCAATCATCTGCATAAGAACGCTCATTGACATATTACGCGTGTCCTCACGCCGGTCAGGGTAAATCAAACCTGAGACTGTTTGGTCACAGGCCACATTCCTGTAGCCGCTTTTGCCACTGCCTCTTTAAGCATAGGGGTGTCCAAACTACAGCCCGAGGGCCGTTTGCCGCTCGGCCTCTCATGTTCGGCAGCCCGCACATATTAAAAAGAGTGATGAAAAGTGAGGGTGTCAAAAAATAGGTGCCACTACAACTTCTAAATTTGTTTATATACTGTACATCTTTTCTAAATATACAATAATACAAATAAACTATTTACGACTAAAATAACAATTACTCTTCAAAACACTGTGGTGAATAAATATAATTAAATTTTAGTAGCAAAAATAGATTTTTGATCCTCACATAAAGTTTTTTTTTTTTTAAAGGGTCCGGGTTCTAGAGTGATACAGGGCCGTCCGTGGACCACCCCAAAATATTTTTTAAAAATCCTTTACTATTTGCCTTACCACATTTAACAGAAAGCTGCCTTGCAACAGTTGATCAAATTCACTAGAATATATAAACAATAATAAACACGCTAAAATCAATGTCTAACAAAAATCAAAACAACCTTCCATTATTCTGTATGTGGTCCTCCCCCCAAAAAAATCCTACAGCAAAAAATGTGAAATACCAAAAAGTAAGTTAACAGTTACATTGTGTAAACTACTTAGTAGCGTTGTCATACATTGATGAGAAAGATGAAAAATAGTACATCCTCATTAAATAATATATTAATGTCAGGGGATTTGAAGTGTTTGAAAAAAAATCTGGGATGAGCAACTGAGTAACGACTGAAACCGTAAAAAGAGATTCAATCAGTCATTGTCATCTGCCCCAGGGCAGGAATTCAAGATGCCCTTACTCAAAACAACCACTGTGTGTGTGTGTGTGTGTGTGTGTGTGTGTATGTGTGTGCGTGTCCTAGCAGCCAATCAGCTTGCATGTGGGCGGGGCATCTGAGTATAAGTGCAGGTGTAAAGAGCTTGTAGCCAGGTGTCGTGTGTTCAACAGCATCATCATGGCGTCCTTCGTGCCGCTTTGCCATCTCCCCCGGGAGGAGCTTCCGTCTCTGGCCGTGGATCTCTGCGACTTCAGCCTCTACAGCCCCCCACCGCCACCCGAGCCCATCCACTCCTCACCGCCGTGCCACTGGCCAGACCTCCGCCCCTTCCCCGGGCCCGGCGGAGAACAGCACCAGATCTACAACCTCCAGGGTCCGTTCCTCCCTGGTGGGCCCTGGTACTCGCCGGAGGGCATGCTGGGTCTGGCCCGCCCGCCGTACTCCTACTCGGCCCTCATCGCCATGGCCATCCAGAGCGCGCCTTCGCAGCGGCTGACGCTACGCCAGATCTACCAGTACGTCTCACAGCACTTCCCCTTCTACAGTCGCAACAAGGCCGGCTGGCAGAACTCCATCCGCCACAACCTGTCGCTCAACGACTGCTTCCGAAAGGTTCCGCGGGAGGAGAACAATCCAGGTGAGTTCCCTACTCGAGGTCACGCCATCTTGAGTCTCTCTGAACTAGAGTTACCAAAGGGTGGAGAGCTTCCGCTACACTCCCGTAGCGCAAATTCATCACAGAAGATGTCTCAAAGCACATGAGAGGTAAAAACCTCGAAGACAATCTGTCTTGGTCCGGTATGGTTGATTTGAAGAGACAGTGAGGCCAGAGAGAAGATACCAGAGGTGGCAAATCCAGGTCTCGAAGGCAAAAAAAACCTGCCACAGCTTGGCTTTAACCGCAAGTTCTTCTACTCAAATGGTAGGTAAAAGAGTTCTGGGACTCGTTTACCTGCTGGTTAAGCGGAAGCACCAACAGGCACAAAATTAGCCATAGCAGTAACAGAAATAGTAACGGTAGTAATGGCTCAGGTGATCGATCCTGATCCTGAGAGAGAGGTCCTGATCCTGTGGCCATACCGAAAAGTCCTCCAGTAAGATACTGAATCCCCAGTTGCTCCTGATCCGTACTTTAATGAAGAAACACCGTCAAATAATTTCCAATAACGCTTAGAAGTGAAACCTTTCACCCAGTAGTCCCATGGTGACAGCCACGACAACGATACTGGTCACCAACACCAGCAGAAAAATGTGAAGGTCCAATTGTTCCACCTCCCGAATTGCACATTTTAGGACCGGTTTTCCTCTCTGAGGGCGCTTGTGAAGGTACAAAATCTGGTAAAATGAGTCTTCCCACAACTACAGTATATTGCAGTTCCCTATCAAGATCCAACCCCATTTGGCAAATTCCAACTGTTTGCAACCTCACTCTTAACTTCCATCTTTCATGTTTCAGGTAAAGGAAACTTCTGGACTCTGGACCCAAACTGTGACAAGATGTTCGACAACGGCAACTTCTGCCGCAAAAGGAAGAGGAAAACCGACGGCGTGACCTCCACCAAGAAACGTCGCAACTCTTCGTCCGACTCCTCGTCTGAGCCCAGCCCCAAATGTCCCAGCATGCATTGCAGTCCAGAGTTTTCTGCCCCGTCAGACCTGCATATCTCGTCTCAGCCTTCCGTGTACATGCAGGTCCCAGATGAGTCCTCCCTGCTTCCTCCTCTTCCTCCACAGGGGTTTGTCTACTCGCCAGGAGCCGTGGTGCCTCAGTGGGACACCTGTAGCACTTCTCCTCCTCCTCCTCATCATCATCATCATCATCATGCCGTGTTCTTCCCCTCTTCTCCGGCCAACCCTCCACATTTCTCCTCGTCCTCGCTCTACGCTGACCTGGAGACCAGGTGCGCTCCTCTGCTGGAGTTCCAGGAGGAGCAGCCAGCGGAGTTGGACTCCTTCCAGGCTCACCTGCTGGGGAGCCTGATGGAGGAGCTGCCCCTCGACTCGCTGGTCCTCCAGCAGACTCTGACGTCTATCTCATGATTTGAAATGTCTGCCGCTGTGTCAATAGCTGTATTTATGACTGTTTTTAATGTATTTGTAATTTAAGATGTCATATGGAAGTTTGTTTGGAATTAAAAAAAATTGTATACAAATGAATTGTGTTCTTCAGTTTTATGTATGCAAATAGAAGAAAACACACTAGAACTAGTTTATAATTAACATTACAGTGACAACAGGAACACATTTTTCGGTTACATCATCGATTTTTCTGCATAATAATAAGTAATCCGCCTAAAAACATAGTTGCCTCAGCCTTATTTCAAAGTTTTCAGAATTTTTTTTTACCAAGCACATTGGTATTTTTATATCGATTTGATAACATTGTGTTAAAAATGACTTTTTATGCCATCAGGCTAACGACATCCAATTTTCTAGCCGGAAATTCTTGATATAATGCGGAATGCTATCAGGCTAAATATATGTAATTTTCCATCTAGAGATTCCTGATATATCGTGGAATAATGACACTCGCTTTCACTTTGTCACTAAGTGGGAATTGAGGCTGATAGTTATCTTTGCAGTTTGTAATTTTTTTTTTTTTTTAGAGAACTGCTTGATGCATTTTGATTGGAGTAATCAAAAAAATGTAGGCATTTTTTTTGAGAACACAATGTACGTAATGTGTACATATTTCAAACCTCTCCTCTGAGTTTGATTATTCTGCTACATTTTTATGACCACCGAGTGATTCTGATGACGACACTAAAGGCGCTTTATCGTAATATTGACCATAACTGGGTAAGCTCCAATTCTGTGCGACCCTGAACAGGATACGCGTAACAGAAAATGGATGAATGGAAACATTACAATAAAGTACAACGGTTAAATGAGTTGATGGATAAATTAAATAAACTGAGCCTAACTGAATAAACTGCTAGCTGGGCCCAAAATTGGTTTAGAACCCCATTATCAGTTTGAACACCATCTCGTCTTTACACCAACAAAGCTCTTTAACATAACATCACATGAATGTGAATGCTCGGAGTGTGACAACACTCACACAATGATGGGGCACGTCATAATCATGATAGTGATAGCAGAGTAATTGATGGGTCCCCGATAGTGCCCTATGAATCCGCATCCCACTTTTGGTGTCGCTCTACGATAGCGCGAGTGTCTCCACGTCATGTGTTTAGTCATCACGTCGTCCATTGATGTGGGTGCGTGCGTAAATAGTCGGCACACGCAGACGAGCTGATAGGATCAGCCGATCAATACGGCAGCGAGACGACGAGTGTTTACAACACAATAGGCAGAGTGTGCCGTCTGTTTAGGGCCCGCATGTGCTCGCTGCGCCTTGGAGGAACCCCCTGAGGTCCGCGTTACCACTCCATTTCACTTTGCCGTGTTATGGTACATTCGATAGTCTTTCACAAGCTAAAGATTTCTGAAAACTTAATAAAAAAAACACACACACAAACAACAGCAACATAATAATTTGTTAGCATACCAACTGTTAGCATTTTAGCTTTTGATCAAGTCTCATGTGAAACAAGTCATGATGTAAAATAGTTATTTCTGTACTCAAGTTGCTATCTTGCTATATGTTAACGTATCTATCCTCATTGTCGACCCTAGGCCATGACGTAAAAGTTTTATGCTCAGGGTGATATTTAGCTATTTGTTAGCATTTTAGCTAGCTTTTGATCAATTCTCATTAGACAATACTCAACTATAGAGCATAATGGAAAATCCTTATGGAGATGTCATATTTTTTTCTCTACTCCGGTTACTATCTTAGCATAGCATGTTAACCTGCAGCCAATCTCAACAGGCTTTTAGCAGATCCTCAATGAAGCACGGGACGTTCCCAAAATAAGATTATTAATCCGAGCAGATTGCTAGCATGCTGGATATTAGCATTCTACCTAATAGCATTGCTTGAGTTCTATTGCATTGGAATTCAGAGCGAAAATAATTCTCAAAACGCCCAACAAATCTGTTACAAATTTGGTTTTACAGGTTAAAAATAGCAACTTCATTTCCAAATAAGGCCTAAAGGTTCCGTTGCCTTTAACAGGCTCTAAACGACAGTTACAGGTACTTAAACTGTTATAAGGTAGCATGTTTGAAATAATGAATTTGTCTGCACATTAAGAGGAATGTGTCAATCAAGCTGCCTGGATTACATCGCTACACTGTTTATGCAAAAACACACACATATGCGTGCACACACACTGACATACATTACCATTTCAATTAAACCCAGCATTTAATTACTTTAGGGAATTGGTACCATAAATCCGGTAATCAAAAATCAATCAATGTGAATAGAAAACGTATAGTTTGGAGTCGATTGTAATTAACATCCTGATGTCAAAATGGAGGATCCCTGCAGGGCAGGTGGAGCATTGCAATGTGTGTGGTCGAGCTGCTAACTGTCGGGCTGATTGCTGGCAGGCTTACATTTGCATAATGTCACACACGTGCATTTGACTTGTTGAGACTTGCAGAAACCTCACACACTAAAACCAACACTATTGGATTAATCCCAATATACATATATATATATATATATTATTTATACTTTAATTTCCCTTCAGTAGCAAACACCAACTTTCTTTTTAGGCTGTTCTTGAAAAAAAAAAATCTATTTGGGGTCCTGATGAGAATTTTCTTGCAGTAAATATGTAACCAGAGTCAATTGGTGATTACACATTATTAACTATATACTATTTATGCTGCTCATAAAAAAAATAAAAATAGAAATACATATGAAAACAAATGAAACTGATGTATTTTCATTTTATAATCAATGTTTTAATTCTTTATTTTTATTTTTTACTTTAGGGACCATAATATGCTGACAGATAAAGCATGTCACAGACATGTCATGATGACACCTGCGAACTGTATTCAATTGTGGTGGGGGAAATGCATAATATATTTTGTGTTAAAGGTCACGCTGGAAGAAAGTGATGGAATCCTGACAGTGTGAGCGTTATTGTTGTCAGGTCGTCATGCTGGTACGGTGACAGCTTCAAGAGCAGCGACCCCCATGTTGCCACTTGACGTGAAACTTCATCCAACCCAACCACTAACCGAACAGACCCCCCCCCCCCCCCCCCCCACCCAGCAAGAGGCGTCTCCACTCGTTCCGTCGAGGGTGCCTCACCTGTAGTTTTCCACTAAGGTAAGACACCTGCTCACTGTCAAAATCACCTGCCAAACAGTTTTACTGAGTCTAAAAGGACTAAATTGACGTTGTTGGGAAGATTGATCCGAGTATTGATATGGCTAGGACAATTCTGAGCTGTATTTACAACCCGAGATTGTCCAAGGAACGCAAGTAGGCCTCCGTGTAAGTTCGGACTTGTCCTGTAGGTGGCAGTGGTGTACCTTGAGGCCAGCCACTCTCCCAGTCTATAAGATGTTTGCATGAGAGCAGTGAAGGTCAGCCAGGAGTTAAATTGGATCCAGTGCTGGGCTGAAAATACCCCCTAAAAGCAGGCAATCTTTGCTAGTTCATCATGTGATGTCACAGCAGTTAAAAAAAACATGAATAACAAACACTTAAAGGGGAAAAGCTAAAAAAGAAGCCCAACACTAGTTTAACTGTTCAACACGAAAGTGAGTGCAAATGTTGATTACAAGACGATGCATGAAAAAGTCCACACTGCTAATCGAACAGGAAGGCAGCCATTTTGGGGGGAAACTGCATTGAAAAGACCCCTTGAAAGTGAGACAAAGGAAGTCCCGTGAGACGACAAGTTTCACAAATCCACATGAATTTTGGTGGCGATGACTATCATTAACAGGATGCATTAAAAAGTCTCAAGCACCCATGTGTGGAATTGTCCATTTTGGTTTGAATCAACCATTTAGGGGCGCTAATTCAACAAAAAGATGCCTGGAAAGTTAAGGGAAAAAATTGGCCCTGGTCACCAGTTTCACCAATTAACACAAAATTTGGTGGACATGTCTATCGTAACAGGACGCATGAAAACGTCTCAAGCACACAAGGCAAAAATCAAACTGGAAGTCCTCCATTTTGGTTTGAAGCAGAACATTTTGGGGAAAATTCCATAAAAAAAAAAGTCCTAGTAAGTGTAAAAAAAAGCCCCCATCACTAGTTTCACCAATTAACATGACAATTTGTGGACATGTCTATCATAAGAGGAGGCACCAAAAAGTCTCAAGGACCCATGTCTGAAGTCGTCCATTTTGGTTTGAATCAGCCATTTTGGGGGGCAAATTCAACAAAAAAAGATGCCTGGAAAGTTAGGGGGGAGGGGGAAATTGGCCCTGGTCACCAGTTTCACCAATTAACATGAAATTTGGTGGACATGTCTATTGTAACAGGACGCATAAAAAAAATCTCAAGCACACATGGCCGAAATCGAACAGGAAGTCCTCCATTTTGGTTTGAAGCAGAACATTTTGGGGAAAATTCCATGAAAAATAGGCCTGGAGAGTAATAAAAAAAAAAATTAAAAAAAAAGAGAGGGTCAAGTCACCAGGCAGTCCTCCATTTTGGTTTGAAGCTAAACCTTTGCAGGAAAATTCCATTTAAAAAAGTCCTAGTGAGTAAAAAAATAAAATAAATCCCCTATCATCAGATTCACTAATTAACACAAAAATTTGTGGACATGTATCTCATAAGAGGCGCCCAAAAGTCTCAAGGACCCATGCCCAAAGAGGGAGTCCTCCTTTTTGAGCCATTATCTTTGCTTCTTCTTTTTTTGTGTGCCTATTCCATGTAATGTTTAAAGCTCATTTCAAGGATTCACCAAAATGTGCGTGAGGCCACAAATCCTTAACTTGTGTGTTTATCACAGGTTGAACAAAGCATAAGTCAAGCCAGTAGCCGCCTTGTTGCAATACTTTGCCCGAATCAAGATAAAGCTCTCCCGAGGCTCTTGTTTAAAAGCAATAATGTCTTCCTGCCAGTTCTTCCTACCTCCTCGATCACAGTTCACACGGAGGCTTCTTGGTGATTTTTATTTTTTTATTTATTTTTTGCTCCCACGGCTGCGTGAGTGGGATCCCTGCAGCGTTCCACAGTTGCGCCACACACTAAACCCACACAGCCAGGATCAGTTGCTTAGGAACAGCATTGTTCATGATGTGTGGGTGCGATCACGTGTGGCCTTTTGTTCATGTCAACTTATGTGTCATGCATACTTGTGTGTGATGATGATCGCATCACAGTGCCTGAGGGTTGATGCTCTGACCTCCGCCCATATACACAACATGATGGATAATCATGCTACGTAAATTCAAGTTTTAACAATAGAAGAAAAAAAATTCTGACATTAAAAATACTGTATATTCTCTTTTGCTGTATATTTCACATGAGCATGTTTAGACGTTAGCCACGTAAAAAAATACCCCAATCAAAAATCACAAAGAATAAATTGCTCAACTCATGCAGACAAACTCACTGCAAAACATTCATTTGCAAGACACACCCCAACCGTCCTTCCCTGCTCACCATACATACCACCACCCGCACTCAACGCTGCAGCAGTTTGTTCGCACTACCTTCTTCTTTTCAAATGCATGACTCAAAATAAGTTAAATTAATTTGTCAAAAAATAAATAAAACAAAATTAAATGGATTTTTGTCATTATGATAAATGCAACCAATGTTTACTATAGAAGTAAATTTGATTCACACACAAAAAATAATGAAAAATAATAATAAAATAGTCGCTAAATATTATGCATGAAGCAAGCAATAAATGAAATGACAGAAAAAATAATTATCAATACAGTGAGCAGCATGGTGATAGTGGTTACCATGTCTGCCTCACAATCACAAAGTTCTGGGTTTGAATCTTGACATTTCCTCTTCTTAAATCAGTCAGATTCATTAAAGACTAAAAGTCAGCTCAAGTCCAATGAGGACCAAATGTGTCCAACGTGACAGTCTGAAGTCCCCCCGAAGTCATTGTTTCCTTTTTTCCACGCAAACTGAAGCTGTTTAATGAGTGCCGGCAAAGCGCAGTGGCGGCGCCTGTGTTTATTGTACTGGAAGTGAGTCGGCTCGCCATGTTGTGTTTGCACTGCGGCTCTGCCAAAGCATATTTATGTGCGTTGCAGCTTTTGAATTTTTAGATGCTGTCCACACTTCACACGCTATCTGATACACTTGACATTGTGAAGAGAAGCAATATCGGGTTGCACTGATTCTTAGCACAGGTGGAGACTGGAGATACTTTATAAAGAGATACAATCATAACAGTTATGGTGTTATGAGTTATTATGTGGCTCCTTCAGGTATGTTTGCCGTGTAATATAAACATACATAATGCAACTAAACGACTTAACAAGCTGCATATATCCCTGTGGGTACAGTTGTTTTGTGTCCAAATATGCGTTACTTAAACGGATATAACTACCGCAACATAAAATGCTAGTTTTGTTAGCCCTTCTATTAGGTTTTGCATTGTGTGCTAGCATTAAGCTAGCAGACTTTTGTAAATGATCTGTTTTGGTTCAAGTGGAAGTCAGGTCAAAATGTGTTTTACAATCATGTTCTATGCATCCGTCGCAGTCTAAATACGCTATGCTGATCTGCATTGCATTTGTAGAATACAAATCAAGCAGCAAAACCCACCCGTTTTTATCCATCTCAGGGGGCAGCCATTTTGCCACTTGCTGTCGACTGAACATGACATCACAGTTGCTCAGGGCTCAGCTTGCACATGAACAAACCCAGAAAACAGGCGAGCCGTGATTAGCCGTTACATGACTCTGAGGCACTGTGATTGTGATGTCATTTTCAGTTAAGCGCAAGTGGCAGCACAAGGTAAAATGGCCGCCCTATGAGAGGCAAAAATGTTCTGCTTAATTCATACTCCACAAACACAATATTAACTCATTCACCGCCATTGACGGCTATAGACGTCAAAAATTCATTTGAACTATTTAAATTAGTTTCACATTTTTTTCCACTTTTGTTAACAAGAGTATGAAAACCTAGAAAAAAATGTATTGTACATTTAAAACAGATATCAAATTTGTGATTAATCTTGAGTTAACTAGTGAAGTCATGTGATTAATTACAATTTTAAAAAAAATGATCGCCTGATCCCCCTAATAAAAAAAAGAAAAGGAAAGATTATTCAAAATTAGGGGCGTCAGACAATTACATTTTTTAATTGAAATTAATCGCATGACTTCAATAGTTAACTCAAGATTAATCACACATTTTATATCTGTTCTAAATGTACAACAAAAAAATTCTAGGTTGTCACACTCAAAAACATGTGAAACTAATAGAAATAGTTCAAATTAATTTTTGACGTCTATAGCCGTCAATGGCAGTGAATGAGTTAATTAGAATGGGGTGAATAGAACATATCCTAAAGAAGAAATTTGACTTGAATTGCCCTTTGTGTAATTATTTGCGTTATGGTTAAATATCATCTGAGAATGACAATAAACAGCTTCAAGTCAAGTCAAGGCACCGCTGGACTAAGATATCTTTGGAGCGATTTTACCATAATAAACAAACATCATTTAACAAACTGGCTTTTTTTATTTTTTTGCTGTACTTGAGTTGCCTTGTTGGGACATTAGAATTGGCCTGAAACATTTTCATGTAATATAAAAAATACAAATCAGAAATCAGGAAGTGGCCAAATACTTTTACACGTCACTGGAAGGACCTTTTTCCGGATAGGCCTCGCACCAGAATCATTCCACTTTGTTGCTCAAGTTGTTTAACGTTTCTTTAGACGAAGACATCATTTAGAGGGCGGAAACAATTCCTGGTAAATAAACACACACACACACACACACACACACACACACACACACACACACACACCCCCCCACACACACACACACACACACACACACACACACACACAGAGGCACACTAATCCTTGACGAATCATTAAGATATACAATAAATCCATTTGTGGAGAATTTTTCCTTCTCTGCACGCCCCATTCATTACTTCCAAAAGGCCATTTGTGTCGTAATGAAAGTGTAACGCTCCGTCTGTGTGTGTGTGTGCATAAGTAGCAGTGTGGTAAACAGGCTTTTCTGCTATTAATTTGAAATTGTGCTGACAGAGACTCGACGGGAAAGAAGCCATGCGTGCGCAAGCATGGAGGGAATATCAAGATTATGGCCTGCAGCTTCAAAGCACCTCTTTTGTATGGTATGATATCCAGGGCACGCGCACACACGCACACACACGCACACACACCCACACACACACACACACAGATTGGACAACAATGTGCGCGCACGGCGATACGGGAGCCGCCTGCAGATTGGCAATCCTGGAAGCAGCAAATGCTGCAGAAAAGGACGAAGAGTGTGTGTGTGTGTGTGTGTATGTGTGTGTGTGGCTCTGTGCTCTGGAAAGGAGGAAAAATGGACTTTCGCTCTTCTAATTAGGCTTTTTAGAAGCACAATCTGCCAGATGGTAAAACCATCAATCAAATATGTCATCAAGTTGACCGCTAATTCAAATGAGAATCACTTGGACAGCTCACTCACATTTACATACGAGGATAGTGGGTGTGTGGGTGTGTGTGCGTGGGTGTCATTTGCATTAACAAAACCGGCATCAATTGGTTTAAATGATACTTGTCAGATCATTTATAGTTTGTAAATATGGTAACAAAGCGCCAATGAGTCTACAAGTTACAGGGGCCAATACTTGGACCACTACTATTTACTTTTTACATGCTTACCTTGGGTAGTGTTATCAGAAAATGCTCCATTAACTTCAATTGCTATGTTGCTGACACAAAACTAGCTAGCTATGACATCTGAGCTAATCATTTAGCCAAGCGTCAAACATGCCTTAAAGAACTCAAGGGTTGGATGACCGATTCTGACCGATAATTCTTGTATAAAGCACAAATTCTGTCGAATGCAGGATCGCTGCATGATTTTAGTAGGGGTGTGCTCCCCACCCCCAAAAAAAATTGTATTCTCATAAGAAAGGCGATTCTCATTTAGTACGATTCAGAATATATTTTAAATGTCCCAAAATCGATTTTATTTAAATTATTTTACACTGTCTTCCCTTTGTTTGTGTGTGCCTTTATTAGGAGCGCTGTTCATGTTGTACTCGATTTGGTGACTGAGGGGCAGTGTGGTTCCACACGGTCTGATACACTGTTAAGTTGTAGCCACATTAGAGAGGAGAAGGAAAAAGTCACGATCAAGTTATTCCAATAAAAGTTGTTTTTTTGCAGCGTGGAGACGTTCTTTTGGGTGATAAAAGTGCCGCGAGTAGCGCACTAATTGGCATTAGCGAGTCAGACTGGAATAGATCATTACGATTCCTTGCACATCTATAAATTGAAGCAAAAATCATTCTTAATCGAAAATCGATTGTGAATCGAATTGCATACTCAAAAATCGCACACCCAAAAATGTATTAAATCGTGCGACATTCAAAGATTCTCACCCCTAGTTTTTACTTTGTCCCAGGTCTGTTGCAATATGCACCACATTCGCCTGCAGATTAGTCAGAGCCCTGTGCAAATCCGCGAGTCCACCTCATGGTGTCATAACACCTCATCCTGTGTTATATAAACACGACGAAAACATAATTGCTCTACAAAATTTGTTCCGATTTTGTTTTAGTACTGTTGCAAATCTAACACAACACGAGGCTAGAATTTAATGGCCACCTGGACTTGCAGCATTTTGCGAGCACGAACTACTTTGAGCTGATTTGGACACCTGAGAGGACGTTCCTATCATGCAGTGTGGCAGGAATGTTAATAGCGGGACAGCTATTTATCACCGGCGGAGTTGGCCACCTTCCCAGGAAAAAGACCTTCCTTATTTGAATATTTACGACCCATGAGGTAATGTTGTCTCGGAGCTTGATCCTCGTCTGCCAGCATTATGTTCTTACAGTATTTTCCATATTGCTGCGATAAACACCGAGAGCAGCCGGTTGGATGCAAGCTCTTCTGCAGCTGCTGCCGGGATAAACGTGATAAACTGTGCAGGTTGATAAAATTGATGGAATAGAAAGTGTAGGCGGTGGTATGCATGGTAAGCAAGGATAGGGTATGGCCTTGTTGGGGAGGGGGGGGGTGGTATGTTTGTTAAACAATTAAAACAAATCACAGCAAAGCAGGAATGTACTATATATATATATATACATACACACATACACATACATACACATGAATATAATATATATACACAAAGAAGAGTTTTACAACTTCAATATTGTTAGTCATTTTTTGCAGAGGATAAAGAATATATGCCTGTGAGTTGACATCAGTGCTAGTTTCTTTAGCCAGGCTATTGTGTTTTGTAGTAAGCTGAAAAGTGATAAACCAATCGGAGGTCATGCATCTTGTATTTGTGCTTGGATTGCTACGATTCCGCAAGGAGCCGCATTAGCGACCTCCCCACATTATTTCATTGGGAATTGCTTCATGATAATCTGCCTGAAGGGCAATCTGGCTATAACTCATTCAAAGCCAAGGCAGCGACACGTTTTATTTTCATGCAAATACCAAACATGGTGATTTCCACAAGGGATGTTTTGCTGACCTGGAACACCTGGCGCTGTAAATCGGCCCCTCCGCATCACAAACTCCTAATGAGCGTAAAGACCTCATTTACGTCCTATCCATCACATGTTACGACGAACATAACTCCGCTACAGCGTGGAACCGGGCCAGGTTTTGCCGCCACCAAATTGTGGCGCACTATAAATCCATCTGCAAGGAGTCGTTGACTTCCAAGTGTCCACTGTCGGCGTGATTAATCGCATCAGGGCCACTAAAAGGCCACGGGGGAGAATTCGTGGGGACGGCGCAAAGACGACAGCACCTTCAAATATTAGCACTTTTTGCTTCCATCCATACTGCAGAGTTTGCACTTTCATACATACTAAATAAGTTCAAATTCATCAGAAGGTAATACAAATCTGCGCAACCAAACAACAAACCTCAGTGCAGCTCTGCTTACCTTGTGGCTTTGACACGCTACTTGCAGGGGCATCACCGTAGGTAGGATGCAGACAGTGTAGTCCGGCGACTGTTGCCTGAAGGCGGCACTGGATCTTCCCCCGGCCGAGCTGATCCCAGACACAATTTCAGAAATAGGCAGATAAAGGATTCATTTAGTTGTTTAATTTCACGCTTGATGAGTGGGCGGGGCACTGTAGAGATGCAATTATTTGTATATAAGCACTTCGTAAGTCAATTTTCCATAATATGTCCCCTTTTAAACCAGACGATCAATAGCTCTTATTTTGAAAGCCGGCATTTACTTTGAAATGCTGATTTTTGCTAATGACAAAATCAGGCCGCTTTGGCGTCCCATGAATATGAAACGAGCATGATGTTCACGCCGGTTAGCCGCCCACCCAACATATGCCCGCCTCTAAACGGGACCTGAACGGTGGCATGAATGTTTCAGCACGCACTTATCTACAGTGAGTTCATCATCCCGGGACCTTCACACACTACCGTGGCACATCCATTTTTCATGGAGGCCTGCTGCAACGACTGGGAAATGAATGTGAGAATCCTTTTTTTCTTCTTCTCCGCGCTGTGGAATACCAACAAGCCGGTTGGCCTTCTAGAGTATTATGATGATATAACGGTGGCATAAATAAATGGAGAAGAACGTGTACATACCTTGAGCTGAAACAAGGGATGTTGAACCTACATATCATATGAGGTTCATATGAGGCCTGCCGGAGCATTAGATCTGGACCGCTGTGCAATTCTGGAAACAGATGAGAGGATTTTTTTTTTATGAGAAAAGAAAAATGAACTCATTTAAGAAAGGAATGGAGGGAAGAGATTGAGGAAGGCTGTAGTAAGGAAGATGTGATAGAAGCAAGTGAGGAAGTAAAGATGAAGGAAAAGGGAGGAAAGAAAGAAGAAAAGGGTAGGAAGCAAGGAAAGATGAGGAAGAGATAGAGGGATGATGAAAGGAGGTAAAGAAGGGAGGTAGGAGGAAAGAGGGATGGGAGGAAGATGCAAGGAAACGAAGCAAAGATGGACGAAAGGAATGACTTAATAAAGGAACAATCGATGAAAAGTAGAGGGAGTAATGGTGGTAGGAAAGATGGATGGAAGGAAACTAGGACTTAAGGAAGGATGAAGGTAAGGAAATGAAGTTGAACGTATGAAAGAAAAGCTAGAAAAAGAAGGTAGGAGGAAGCAATGAAGGCAGAAAGGAAGGGTCAACATCCTTTTGGCCCACCCTGTAAAATAAACATATCTGTTCATAGGCAGCATGTTTGCCTCGCATTTCAAAGTTCTGGGTTCGAACATCCTACTTCCTTGTGTGGACTTTGCATGTTTTCATTGTGGCTTCCTCCCACATTCCCAAAACTTGCGTTTTAACTTCAATGAAGACTCTCAATAGTGAATATGAGGGTGCTGGCAAGTTAACACTTCAGGTTGTACCCCACCCATCTCTTGTCTAAAGTCTGCTGGGATAGGCTCCAGCACACCCGCCAGCCTAATAAGGACATGAAAATGGATAAATTAGCACTTTTTAAAAAATCTATTTAGCAAGGACTTTATTTTTAAAAAAAAAAAAGTGAACTAGCCCCTGAAGCGTGACTTAGTGTGAAAATATGAATCCATAAATTAGCATTGATAATAGGTTCCTTTCCTAGATAGCATCGCTCAATCCTTCAGGTAAATCACTGGAAGGATTATAAATAGCAGACTCTTTTTTCCCCTGTGTGTTCGGCAGTCGTTCTCAGCCGTGCGCTAAAAATAAACATGACGAGAAACTTGTCTAACAGAATTCTACTTATTGGCAGATGCGTCAAGACCACCAGAAAGAGAAACGCAGACAAACTACCATTCATACAATTAAGTCTTAAATCAAATGCGCGTTTTGGGGCCGTGGGAGGAAAACCACTAGCTCGCCGTGCTGTTAATATCAAGCAGATACAAATATAAGCTGGCTTTGCTAGCACCTTCAAGTTCCCTTTTCAATGCCTGTCTGAGAGGCGATTTTTATTTATTTATTTATTTTTAACCTTATTTACACCAATTCATTTATACTTACCTGCGATCCCTGCATCGCACCCAGTCCAGCTCTGCTCACATAGGACCATAAGAAAAGCATCAACATGGATGAATTGAACTTTTTTGTTTTATTATACAACGGTGCCTTGCGTTACAAGTGCGACGTGGTATTCCAATAGTGTCCAAATTAATTCATCAACTCAAATACCACAAAAACAAACAAAGTTATCTTGGCAAACTTAGCGGTCAAAAATTCTCGTGTTTAGCTAGCTAGTAGCTACACACCTGTTCACGTATGAGCACTTTCTATATCGACATGTCATAAAAAAATACAACAGTGACATCTAGCGGTCAACATGGTGACTGTACAAAGGAACCTTAAAAATAAATGGATATTTGACTAATTTCAGCCATTTTCGACAATAAGAAGTTTTGTCAACAACTAATTTGATACATAATAATATTTATAATATAACATTTTTGAAAACATATTTTTCCACTTACCGTCGACTGAAAATGGCGTCACGTGTGCCGAGGACTAAAAGGGAACGACCAATCATGGCTCCGTTTGCTAACGTCACATGATCAAACCCAGAAAACAGATGAGCTGTGATTGGTCATTACCTGAGCTGAGCACATGTGATGTCATTTTCAGTCGACAGCAAGTAGCAAAATGTTTTTATTAAATTTATTAATTGTACTTGAAAAATAATGAAGCTATCAAATCAATTCTAGACAAAATAACGTTTTATTGCTAAAAATGGCTAAATGAGTCAAGTAACCCCTTTTAAACTGCAGTCAAACATAAACATTGGACCAACACAAATAGAGATCATTTTGTATCAATTAACGGTGATATACATTAAATAAACATCAAAGAATCAAATCTGAAATTTAATCCCCCAAAATATATATTAAAAAATGAACAAAAAATGTGAATAGGGGATTTCATACATTTTTCAATGCAAAAATAATAATAATTAAATGCTTCCACTATCCTCCACAAAGTGTTTCCACTGTCCAATAAAGGTTTTTTTTGGTCTTTTTTAATTCGGTGACAGATTATTCGCTCTTCTAACATTATGTCAACCAACATCCCTAAAACGAATTATTTTCTACTCAGAGCGCCTGATAGCCTATTGAATGGCGACAAGATGACCGCACCCTTGGGGAAAGCCCAATGCACACATTGCACAGTGCTGCTCAGGGTCCTATAGTGAGAAGTTCATCGACCTCACTTATCATTTGACTCCAGGGTGAACCTATAGATTGCATTTTATTAACCATCACTTTTGGACGCTTGGAGGCAGAATTAATAATAATAATAATAACAATAATAATAATAAGGAAAGCATCATCTGACAGTGGAGCTTTAATGCAGCATGCAGCTCCTTATTCACATGCTGAGTGGAGCAGCAGAGAAGGAGGAGGAGGAAGAGAAGGGAGGAGGTTTTTTTCCCTCTCTCTCCTCATCTCGCTCCAGCTCTTCTAATTGTTGGCCAGATCTCTCATGCGCTCTGACTGAGGGACTCCCGTCGCCGGACGAGGGGTGCACATTGAGTGGATTGCGGCAATTAGGACCTTCTGACTGGATGGTGTGAGCCCCATCATCACCACCACCACCGTCATCATCATCCTCATCCTCATCCTCCTGAAATGCGTCACTGCGCTCACACACAACAGCACGGACCTGTCCCTGCACTGACTTTGAAGCCAGGTAAGCCTTTTGTTGATAGCCTGCTTATTAAAAAGGGAGGCGCAACTGGAGTCATAAATTGCAATTCGTTATCTTGACTGTGAAACGGTTGCTTGCTTATTGAGCGGGTGTGTTTTCCGCTCGCCTCCCAATAGGTGAGCGCATGCGCGGCCCGGCTTCCCCGCGTTGAGCGCCCCCCGCCCCCCCTACTTTCCCCAGCACACGCAGCACGAAGGCTCCCGCGGGCCGGATGCCACCCCCGAGCTCCGCGTCCTCCCCGGTTCCCCGGTGCCCGACCCCGGGCGTCAACGGCACATGCGCGGAGCAGCTGAGCGTCGCCTTCCCGCCGCTGTCGTCCACGCTGGCCCTGCTGGTGCTGGTGGCCGTGCTGGCGGGCGTCGTGCTCGTCTCCGTGGCCACCTTCCACTTCCACAAGAGGAGGCTGAGGAAGCGAAAGATCCAGAAAGCGCAGGAGGAGTACGAGCGCGACAGTCACAGGGCGGCGGCAGCGGCGGCGGCGGCAGCGATTGCTGCCGGGCCCGCGAGGCCGTGCATCATTGCGCGCCCGGTGCTGTGCGCGGAGGCGGCGGAGGTGGCGGAGGAGGAGGAGGAGCGCGGAAGCGATCCGGTGGAGCACGGAGGAGCCCCCGCGGACTGCTAAACTCAGGGAACGAGACTGTGGAATAAACAGCAAAAAGCAATAAGGCACAAAGAACTCTCATCCATCTCTGCTGCTGCTGCTGCTTGTCGATGACTCTCATGCAGAATACTGAGCATAGCAGGCCTGTAGGATAGTACACACACGCACACGCACGCACACACCAACGAGAGCAGTGGTTTCCAACCTTTATTGCGTCAAGACTCACACAGTCGTACCTTGAGATGCTAGTTGAATTCGTTTCGAGACCAAACTAGTTTCAAAACGTTCTCGGCCAAGTGGCGTGCAAAGCACAGTGGATGTCCGGGGCCAGCGGGGATGTGGGCTGGTGTGGGGCGTGCGCCTTGGCACGCCACTGTTCCGCACACCACTCTTGTATCAATCTTGTGTACTAAAACATTCGTATCCTAATTTATTTCCCCCCAATGAAATAATTGGAAACGCAATTAATTCGTTTCAGCCTCCTCTAAAAATAAATAAAAATATTTTAACATGTTTTTTTCCATCTGTAAAACCGCCACTAGTACTTGCTCTCCACATAACCTGCAGGCTGGAACGAGGGAACAAAACAAAATATATTATATTTCCTTGTTCTTCTTCTGTGGGCCCTGTTAGCAAACCTCAATGGTGCATTATCACCACCAACTGGTAATGTCCTTCCACTGCAAGAAAATCAACGTAAATTGATGGAGGCCAGATGTCAGGATTTTTAGACATTAAAAAAAAAAAAAAAAACTTTGGCTCAGATCCCGAAAAACTTGTAAGTCAAGGCACTCGCATCTCAAGGCACTATTTCGTTAGTAAAAACCTCACACATGACCAAAAAGTTGTTGATTGTTCTGCCTGTCACTATTACGTTGCTGGCCAAGATAGATGAAACAAATTATTTGTAGTAAATAAATAATTTTCCTTATTTAGTTGGGAATCAGTGCACGAGAGCAGGGTTGTCCAAAGTTGTGCAAAGTCCATCCCGGGGGTCCATTTGGGGCCGGCAGATTGTTTTTAATGACCTTCAACGAATGAATCACCATTTTCTTATTGGGAAAAAATATAGCGGAGTTCTTAATTAAACGTCTGCTTCTTACTATAGCTCTGCCTCAAATCGTGAAAAAATGCGAGTAATTGACACCACCCAAATTAAATAAATAATTGCCTCTAACAATTGTGTAAACTATACGACAAACTATGATAAAAGTGTGTCAATATAATCTCAAAATCAGCTTACATTAAAAATAAATTGCTTACAAATTGTCTGTCATTCTAGATGCAACATACTTCCTTGACACCAATTACTGTACTTTCTTATTTGCGGAATTTTTTGAGCATTACAGAAAAGCGGGGGGGGGGGGGGGGTGAGTAAGTGACTTTTCTATTGCAGTACCTGCCCAAACCATGTGGGGGCAGTGTCAAAATTCAACCTGAATACAACATTACCCGTCCCAAACATACAATAAGGATGACCAGGCTTTGTTTATGACAGAATTGTATGAAAAACACCTCAATATAAAAATATAAAAGGAGTGTGCCTTCCACGTATTCTTACGCTGCCCATTAAAGTAGTTTGCTGCGTATCGTTGGTAAACTTGAAGTCATACTCAGTGTTTCCTCTGCATATTTGTCATTCGTCACTAGCCGATTCACCTGTCCCGTGCTCAGGGCAAATAAATAAAAGTAGTACTTTGGCACCATTTAGTTGACGTGAGCTGAGGAGTTTCATTTAGACAAAAGTAGTGCTTTGCCACCATCTTGGTGCCAATGAACTACGTTGGAGTTGAGGAGTTTCATTCAGAAAAAAAGTAGTGCTTTACTGCCATCTTGGTACCGTGGAACTATGTTGGAGTTGAGCTTCATTTAGACAAAAGTACTGCTTTGACACCATCTTGGTGTCAATGAACAATGTTGAAGTAAGTTGAGTAGTTTCATGTAGACAAAAGTAATGCTTTGACACCATCTTGGTGCCAATAAACTATGTTGAAGTGAGTTGTAGAGCTTTACTAAGAGAAGTAGTGCCTTGACACTAATATCTGGCATCTTACGGCAACTATAAACCTTTTTTGGGGGTGTCAATTACTCGCAGCGTTAGACTATGGGGTATATGCCACGGAGGAGGCGGGACTTTCGACTGCCTGGTTTTCACACATCAGCTGTTGTTTCCTTTCCCCGTTTGCGACATGTGGGCCGCGTCCCAGTTGTTGCGCTTCCGCCCTTGTGCCCCTCGGTTGCGCGATCCCGTCGATGGGTGCGAGTGTGTAGCGTGTTGAGACGCCTTGCGCGCTCCCGCCCATCGTTGGGGAAAGGGGGGGGGGGCACAGGAGGGGGGTGTGAGTGTTGGAACGCGGCCATTAGTGGCCGGAAACCACGCTGATGTGCGAAACCCGGAAGTCAGAAGTCCGCGGCATGTACCCCATTGCGGAGGTTCGCTGTACTGGATGAGGGCAGTGATGTTCTGCTGTCTATTTTTGTAAAAGCGAGGAGCCGAAATGAGCCGTAAACATGAAACATTCAACAGAACATTCCACGGCAGGAAAATGAAAAAAAAAAAAAACTGCTCAACTATTTGCTTCGTAACCTTCAAGCTGAGACATCGGCCCATTTAGCCGCTTCTCTTAACCCAAACACCAAATTGGTTTTACGGTGACAAACGTCTTCGGATTTCTGCCTGAATTGTTTTTTTTTTCTTTTCCCGGACACGCCCGCTCTGGCTTGTCCCGCTCGGGACATTCGCCCGCTTCTGCCTCTCCGACCTCCTCCCTCTGGCTTCTTTCAACTGCGGAGACGTTTAAATTTTAACTCCTCTCCGGGATGTGACACACGATTGTGTTGAATTATTCACACGTGATGACACAACACACGCACACGTACACGCACACACATGTCGTAATGGCTTCGCTGATCTTCCTTGGCATGTCCTCTCACACACTAGCAGTATGAAGTTAGTTAGACTCTTCTTAATGGATGTTGTGGTGCTGGTAGGCAGTGCAAAAGCTGCACTTAGAAACATGTAGGCTTCTTTGTTTGCCCATCGTAGGACTCCTTCCTTCCTCCAATGAAGTGACTTGAAGTGCTCCAATGTGAGTTTGAGACATCTTAGCTCTAGTTATGCAAAACTTGTTTTGGGCTGTAGTAATGCACATAAGATCTCGTTATGTTTTCCTTCTTCAGTGCGTCACATGCAGTAGTAGCTAACGTTTAAGTGCTAATATTTGGAGCATTCATATAAGCGATTGTGATCCATGAGAAGCTTTACCTCCAGCAGCAGATTTTCTTTCTTTGTCAACTCTTTCTATAGTAACAACATATGATATTCTAGTGGGCCTATAAATAGAGAGTCATGGATTCACTGTACATGTATGACATCATGAGGAATGTTTTCTGTAATTTGCCTTATACAAGGAATATACTGTATGTAGTATTTAGAGTTTCTAAATAAATATTGGGGGTAAACAGGTGCAAAGTGTGTTGCTGCAATTGTTTGCATTCCTTCCGTAATAAAGTGATGGTGTTGCATGAAGACGGCTTGTTCGCCACAGAGATACAGAAAGGAGGAAAAATAAAACGCCCAGCAAAGTGCGCAACTTTCAGGTACATGTAACGAGTTAACTAATGGCCAGAGTCATGTTTTCTGATACATGGTTGGGGGGGGGGGGGGGGGGGGGGGGTGGGGGGGGGAAATTCTCCCTCTACTTTTTAAAATTACCGTTTCGAAAAGTCATGTCTGCTTTTTGGCAAATCTGAAATTTAAGAAAGAATCCAGAGCGGAATTTTTACACCAAAACATGGAAATACAAAAATTACAGTTTCAAACAAATCTGACAACATTTTTGACATCAATACTTTTTAGGGAATTTCTCAAAACTGCAGTGGAATCTTTCAAACAAAACCTATTTATTTAACATTTTGTTCGCTCCTCCCTAAAATCTCAAAGTTGATGAAACTTCATCGCTTCCCTCTAGGAAATTTTAGGGAACTGTTAATTAAAAGAATCCAGAGAGGAATTTGTCCAGCAAAAATGGTTAGAGATTCTTTAAAAAAAAATAATAATAATAATTTAGCATTTTGAACCCATCTTGCCACTTTTAATGATATGGTGGTTAAATTCCTCTCAAGATTCTTTCAAATTGCCGAAAATTGGAAAGTGCATGATTTTTTCCCAACATTTTTAAACCACTTGTAACTTGTTACAATATGATGGGGAAAAAAATCCTTTCTGGATTCTTTCAAATTTCCATTATGGTGAAATTCGCATAAAATACATATTTCAATTTCAGGGAAAAATTCTGATGTCATCATTATTTATTCAAAGTAAATGTACTTTTTTTTTTTTTTTTTACATTTTCTTTTGGTTGTGAGCAATATTTTTCTTATGTAATTTTGTCTTTTTGGCGAATTTCACCACAGTGGAAATTTAAAAGAATCCAGAAAGGATTTTTTTTCCATCATATTGTAACAAGTGACTGTGGAGAATGGTTTAAAAATGTTAAAGGAAAATGTAAAATATAAATAAATAAATAAATCCCCTTCATCATTATTCATCATTATTTATTAAAAGTATATTTACTTATTTTTTCTTTTAAAAACATTTTCTTTTGGTTATGAGCAATATTTTTGACTCCCAAGGTTTTAGTAGACGCAACTAATAATGGCCTAAATAAACCAAAATTTCAAAAGTAACAAACACAATTTATGCACAAGGGCTGTAATGCTGCAAAGGGGCGGAACATTTCCAGAATTTTCTGGTCAATTTTGTAGACATCCATGCAAAACAGATACTTTTGTTCTCCTTGCCCACATGCAAGGGCATTACACTACACAAATTGCAGTTTGGGCTCACGACACAAAGGATGCAATTTGACAAATGACCTTCTGTAGGGAGTGCACGCCGGTGCCGATGCCCCCCGTGGAATACAAATCTAATTGGAATGGCGTCCGTCCGCCGCGACATTCCCATCCATCTTTGCCTCTGATTTATTGACTTGAAGGTTACGCGCAGTCTCCGGCTCCCCCCTTTTAAATGGCGCCACGCTGGAGGTCAAAGGAAGCCAATCGGCCTCGAGTTGGCCGGGTACCAGGACGCTATGTAGCCGACTGTCCCTCAGCTAATTCAAAGAGTTGTGAATAAAAGGAGCCAGGATGATGCACAATAACCTCATTGGCATGAGTGCTAGGGAATGAAAACAATTTGTCTCGGCTGTCAATTTGGGAATAAATCAGCAGGGGGGATGATTAATGTCGAAATATACTGTATGCCCTTCACATACATGTGCCCGCCATAAACGCTTTAATGATGCAGTAAAAATGGATCACTCTTCTGGAATAAGAACAAATCCTGGCGAGCGGCGACAGACGGATTTGATTCTGAACACACGTCTCCCCAGATACTCATCTGTATTTACAAGGGCAATTTACAAACACGCATCTCCTGAAGGCAGCGGAAAATTATGGATATTAGCTACGGCTTAAGTGACCAGGAATGGATAGAGGGGATGGCGTGATGGGAACGTGGTCGAGAATCGATGAAGGTCAGGAAGGGGAGGAGGTCGTCAAAAGCCGGGAATAAGCCCAGGTTAGCCAGGATCGAAGGAAACGATACTTAGGGGTGAGACCGGGTTCCACTGAACGAATTGAGTTGTTGTTGTTGTTTTTAAATGGATGAATGTAATAAAAGTTGTGGACAATACTAGTGGCCTAAGAACTGATAAACCACCTAAGAAATGGATGGAATTCAGTGGCCATGACAAAAACTGCCAAAATAAAAAATAAAGGACCAAATAAATTAATAACTAAAAGTGAAAATAAAAACTGATATAAAAAATATAATTCAAAAATTAAATACAAAAAAATATATAAATGAAAATAATAATAATTTAAAAAAAAATATATATATATATATATATTATATATATATATATATTATATATATATATATACACACATATGTATTTAATTTTTGAATTATATTTTTTATATTCGTTTTTATTTTCACTGTCATTTATTTATTTAGTCATTTATTCATTTGTGGCAGTTTTGGTCTCATACTGCTGGGACGAAGTTATTCAAATGAGGGGGCGGTCCTAAGCGTGTCTCGGGTTTGACTCCGCCGTTGCAAACTGCCTTTCAAATGGTCGAGTGAGCGGCTCGGCGAACAAGGAAGTCTCGCCGGCTTGCATTGGAGAACTCCAGTTGCTCGAAAACAAAAAGACTAAAAAATTAAATACAAATGTATTTATGTGTGTATATATATATATATATATATATATATATATATATATATATATATATATATATATATATATATATATATATATATATATATATATATATATGTTGTTGGTTTTATTTCCATTTATCTATTTTTTTTAAATTTAATTATATTTTCCTATATCTGTTTTTATTTTCACTTTTAGTCATTTATTTATTTTGAATTTTGGCAGTTTTGGTCCTCCATATCCATGGAGCAGATGGAGGTCAATGATCGCGGAATGTTAAGAGGAAGGTTACTAGAGATGAATGAAGCTAAGCGAAAGTCAGAGTGACGGAGACCAAGGTTGGACGTCAGTGCCGATGAAATAAATATGGCAGTAATGACGGAGGCGATCAAGCGCTATCGAGTGGACGATCATGGAATATATTACGGAAATGAAAACGGGTGATTAGGATTGGATGGTGTAGCGACTCGGATCGTATGGAGGCCCGCCGCTGAGAAATGGCGGGCGATGACAGAATAGAATCAAAGTCGAAGAATAGATATACAGTAAAGGTGATGTATAAAAAATGGAGACAAAGTCACGAGTGGTTTGAATGATGATTACGTTCAATCAAAATAAAGCTATCAGACACTGCCTGCGGTTTTAATATTATGAAGCAGATTTTCATGTGGAATAGCCTACATTTCACATGTAGCCTCATTTCATCCTTTTTAAGTCCTTTGGCGTCCCAGGAGACGTGAGACACATTTGGCAACAGGAGCTGATTGGCCAGGCACTGGGTTGATTCCTCTGAGGCTTTAGGTTTATTTTTTAATCTAGAACAATGTTGCATGGGTTCAGACTTTCATTAAAAGCAAAACTCTCTCTCGCAGCGAAGCACTGACTGCTTCTTTGTATTATTATTATTACTATTATTAATTGTTCTCTACCAATAAGGCCTTGAAAAAGCCACACAGTAAATTCTGTAAATTTGACTAGAGTTAATTGGAAGAGAGTAAAATAAATTGAAAAAAAAAGTTGTGAGTTCATTCCTCAACCCTTGAGTGACTTATATATTTTTTCCAATTCTTTATTTTACTCTCTTCCAATTGTAAATATTACTCTAAAATTGAGTCTATTTGGTCACACTCTAAATAGTCAAATTTACTCTATAGAATTTACTGTGCAGTTATCGGGATTGAGCATTTCACACAATGTTTGTTCTATAATCCAAAATATAATTTAGTAAAATAAACTACTGACATGTACTTTAACTCACTTGCTTCCCAAAACTTATTAATAGGTGCTATTTGAAATGTTTTAAGTGTCCAAAGACATACTTATACTTTTTTTTTTTTTAATGCTAGAGCATACAGCCTCTCAACTGCAAAGAACGGTTGAAAAAAATGGTAGTTATTACATAAACGGCCAGCAGGTGGCATCAGAGCATAGGAAATGAACCAGAGCCATGTTGAAAAAAAAAAACAACCTCAGTTACTCAGAATTCTAAATAGATTTGTGAATAATAATGAAACTTAGCTATATTCGAATGCTGATTGCTGCAAAACTGAAACAGAAAGAAATCAACTTTTTTTCATGATGAAAGAAGAGACTAATCTTTCTTTTGAGAAGTTTCATGTTTTTATAGCAATACAGCACGATATTCTGTGTGCCTTGCAAAATCAGTCAAAATCCATGAAATATTGGGTTAATTAATATTCTTTTACTATAGTCAAGTGAAAAAGCTGGCGAGTGCAGTCCTAGCGCCACCTGCAGTAGTGGAGGCCAACATATTTCAAGTCTGAGCGGAACAATACTGTTGAAAGGCCGCGCTGGAAGACAAATAGGACAATAAACACTTATCAGATGTCCTTGTAAAAGAGCGCAGCATCCAAGCGGGAACACTTCATAAGGCCAAGGCATGAATTCAGATGCGGCCGTCTCTTACCGCTATTTAACTTTGCCACCATTGTTCCACTGGGCCGCATTAGCTGATTGCTTCCCGAATGTTGCTCAGGGGGACACGGAGGACGGTGTTGGGCTGCCTCCTCCTCCTCCTCCAGCTCCTGACAGGGTTCGTCTGATGATTTGTCACCTCGGCTGTCGACTCGTTACAACAGGCCCTTTTTCAGCCAAGCGCCATCTGAAGGAAAGAAACACTTGGAGGGAATAACAAGTGGGCCTCCGTTACTGGATGAGCAAAGCACATTTAGTGCAGTGCTACCTTGGCCCACGAGTGACCCAATTTAAGTAAAAACATTTGAGTTACAAGTGCTAGCTAATGTGGCAGCAAACTTCACAAGTAGCAGTTTGGCTGATAATGAATAAAGTGCCATTTATTGCGAAACCCAGTTGAAGTTCACATTTTAAAAAAATTAAGAGAATTAGAGATGATGTATTTAACCAAATATATACTTAACGACAATCTGCTAGCTTAATGCTAGCACACGATGTAAAACAGCACAAACGGGCTAACAAAACTAGCATCGATGACACAGCAACACCGTATATTTATAATACAATAAAAACAATACCATAAATGTATATTTTAACACAAGAGGTTGCAGATCGAGCATACAACAATACTCACAGTCGACCCCAGCATACTTGCGCTTCGCCACCCGCGGATTTGCAAATCCACCGGACTCACTTACGGGAGGCTGCCATTTTGATATGTTTTCACGATCGCAAGAATGTGGCGAGTCACAATTCCGGACCACTTTATTTACTAAGAAAACTACATAGTTAATAAATATTTTTGTTTGGTTCGAGCTACACTTTTTAACCAACTGGGTTAACATAAAAGTAACACAAATTGGGTGAAACAGCTAAGAGAGGGCTGGGTCTATATGGAGTCAGCATTGTGACAAGAATTTTTTTAGGTATTTTTTTAAATACACAACAACCCAAATTTATAAATTTTTTGATACAAATGTTGGGTCAAATTTGGGTTGTTTTGCCCTAAAAAAATTGACCCAAGTTAGCAGGTGGGTCCAATTTTTGACCCAGCAGTTTGAAGGGTGTATAGTGGTTAAAAACAATGCCAATTTTATTACCAATATTTTCTAAGTGGTTTGGAAGAAGAATTTGATACACTTTTTACACCAGATGCCCTACCTGACGAAACCCGCCCATTTTTATCTCATATTATGTATTCAAATATGAAATCCAACTTTAAAACAATCTGCTCAAAATCCACAGCTACTCAGCAAGTGGGTTAGCAAATCAAGCTTGCATTTTTTGTGTGTATAAGAAAGTGGATGGATAAAATGCAGGAAGGTCACATTTGGTCATCTCCAAGTGGGATATTTCCGAATTCCTGGCAGTCACAAACGCACCATGCAACATTGAAAGTGTCACACGCTTATCACATTGTTTCCTAAATGTCCATCAAGATGTGACTTCGCCTCACTTGAGCCACTTGAAGTGGATCCAAACAAGAGCTTGAGCATGGGATCAGAACGCGGCCCAAATGAGCTCGGTGATGGATGAGGCGGCCTCCCGCGTGACAAGTCTGCTGGATTTATGGCAACAAGGCCTCACTCGGTGTACACTCATCCATTGTTGGGAGCACTATATCAGCTTTGTGACAGCCAAATTAGGCTTTGGCGTGATTGCTCCCCTTTTTGTTTGTTTGTTTGTTTGTTTGTCGGGATAAAGCGGCACAACGTCGAACCTCGCGCGGAGATCATTTTTCACAAAGTTACATAAGATCCTTTTCGCCACTTGGCCGACTTTGGCGAGTGCACATTTTTTCTATTTAGATAAGACATTATGTGTTTTCAGGACCAATTACATTTTTTGTTTTTGATAAAGACCACATGAACAGATTTAGACGAAATGAGCATAGGGGCTTAAATGTCAAATATACTCCAGAACTCTAGGGGGAGCCCTGGGGAACAAAGTCATAATTTTTGCATTCTACAACAGAAATGATCAGTGCTTAACATTTTCAAGGACATACAGTACCATTTCATTAAAATTTAACATATTGTCAGAATATCAACAAAGTAATGCTAAAATGCTTGTTAATGTCTTTCTTTCTTTTTTAGCCTATGTAGATTCGCAGCCATCCAGGTAATTATAATCTGCAACAGTTGAAGGGAGAAAATGTTAAAAAATAACTTGGGCAATTATGCCAAGGATTTCCTAATTGATATTCAATGTGAGCAATTGTCACATTTGTATTTTTTTAATGTGTAATCATTTAATTTTTGTTTCCAGAAAATGTTAAAAAATAACTTGGGCAATTATGCTAAGGATTTCCTAATTGATATTCAATGTGAGCAATTGTCACATTTGTATTTTTTTAATGTGTAATCATTTCAAAAGGTTAAAAAAAAACAAAAATCAAAATAGTTTAGCAATTCAATCAATTAAAATAAATACTATTGGGATGGATTACCATAACCTGAAAATCTACACAAAGAAAGAACAATATTAGCAAGCATAGTTTTTTTATTGATATTTTGACAGTACAGTAAGTTAAAAACGACTTAAGCAATTACTGCTATTAAGCTAACGATGTGCTCAATCCATTATCTGCGAAACTCAGCGACATCGTATCAGTATTCACACTATTATCCCCATTTCTGCTTCTTGCTTTCTTCTAAAGACAGCTTATTATCTCCCAACGTGGGCCATATGAAAGCAAATCTATTCTTATTCTTATTATGCAGACTGCCAACATCAAACGGCTTCAAACGCAAACGTGTTGCCGCTTCAGTGTTGCTTCTTCTTGTTTTCAATCTCACACTTCAAATTAATGTTGCATAACACACAAAAGGTTGAGGAGTGGGTGAAACGTGGTGATTAATCTCCAGCAGGAGAAAAATATTTATTGTGGTACTGGTATGTTGTTGTTTTTTCTCTCTAATGAAAGCAGTCACATAGAAAAATAAGCACTCTTATCCTTGCACTCTTTTGGGTCACAAACTGCAACAACAGGTTGATAATGGACGATGGACAACAAAATAAAACATAATAAAATGAAATCAGACTTACTCAAGAGCCTGCCTTTATACTTGCCCTGCTTTATTTTTCTTGGGTTTGTTTTTCTTCTTCTTTTGAACAGGCTTGCTGTCATCTTGCATTTTCTTTTTCTTGGCCGGGCTGGCCTGCGAGGTCGGCGCGCCGTCCGTCGCTGCCCGCTTTGTCTTTTTTCTGTTATTCTTCTTGCCTTGTCCTTTCTGTATCCCTGCTTTGTTCGCCGCTGGGGCCAAGTTGGCGGCAGCAGCGGCGGCGGGCTCCAAGACGGGCTGCGGGCGTTTTTTCTTCTTTTTGCTTTCTGGCAGGAAGCCCTTCTGCTTCTTGGCAGGCTGCTGCGGCGTCGGCAGCTGGCTGTCATCTTTGCCGGGCTTTATTGTCGTCGTTTTGGGCTTCCTGAGGATGGCGGAAATAAAGAAAAATGACTTTGAATATGCTTTTCAACACTTGAAGGTCTGTGGAGCCATGATAGGAGAAGCTTGTGTCAGTAAAGAAGATTTTTAGGGGGAACCTAGCCCCATTCTTGTTGAAAAATTCACCTATTGGCTTGAGGGTTCATACTTTGGCGCCATCTTGTGGTTCATGTTGAATTAAGTTATTTTGTTTAGAGCGAAATGTAATGTTTTGCCACCATGTGGCAAATAGAGGCAATAAGGATTTTTTTTCATGGTGAGGCGTCATGGTGTTACTGGCATAAAAATTCACCCATTAGGTCAAAGCAATAAACTACTTTTAGGAAGGAACTATGTTGATGTGAACTGAGGTGCTTCTTTTAAACAAAAGTAGTGATGCATTGTAATTACGCACAGATTTTGGGAGGAACCAATCGTCTGTTAAAACTCACCTATCAGGCGGGAGAGGCCAAAGGGAAACCTTGCCAGTAAGCTGAATTCTCACGGCATTTGTTCACAAATATTGCGAAAAAATACATCTTGTACATCTGATACGTTTGCAACTGACCTTTTTTAGGTCAGACCAATCAGCCGTTGTTTAGGGCGGGAAGAAACCAAGAAGCACCGATGGCGGGGAAACAAACAATCGAATGGATGCTGCAATTAATTCTGTTCTCACCGTTTCCTTGTTGAATGTTGAAGAGAGATAGGCGCTTCGTTCATTTTTATCTGGTGTTCGTGTGCAACTCAATGCCGTGTCACAAATAATCACGTCACCCAAAAATAAATGCCAGATCTCAAATAGATGCCTTCTTTTTTTCCCCCATGGGAAAAAACTGAAATACTTTTCCACACAATTCCATCATGTTTTGTCATAAACGTCATTACCACAACAGACGAGCCGTCTGTAAAGCTGCCGTTTATGTCTGTTATTATTTAAATTAATGAGAATGCATGTCCCCAAATAAAGGCTACCTTATGATGATTTTATAAGTAAATACTACACAATGAACTCCTATTGCACTTTGGGGAAAATAAGTGGCTGTAATTAAATTTTAGAATGAGTTCATGACTATCAATTTCTCATAGTAGACATTATCAACACACAATTACTCCCAAGTAAACTAATAAATTAATGCCACATCTCAAATAAACACAGCTTGGCAAAAGATTGTTGGTTATATCACCATCGTGTGTCACAATCCACAATCACTTCAATTAAATGCATTAGGGGAAATAAAACACTTTTCCGCCATTTGTCCATTTTTGCACTCACGTGACTCCAAAATGTTTCATGATGGCCCAGTAGACGTCCTCCAGCTTGCCTGTCTTCCTGAAGACCAGGACTTCAGTCATGTGTTGCAGGACGCTCTTGAGGGGCTCCAGGTCCACGGACAGCTTCTACACAGGCCAAGATATCCACCGGAAGGATGTCTAACCTTAACACCTCCTTTTTTTCTTTTTCTTTTTAAAAATGGTGTCCCTGGCTCATACCTGCTGGCGGACATGTTTGACCAGGAAGTGACACAACTCCAAAGCCTTCACTATCTTCTCCCGCAGAGCACTGCTCTCCGCTTGACCTTCCAGCTTGAAAGCCTGAGGAGAAAGTAGGTGATTTAATAAACTCTGCATCAGGGGCAGAACCCATTAGGGAACCTTCCTAATTTGCATTTTATATTTAATACAGAGCACTGATTCAATTATGAAAGTGTATGGGGGGTGCATGTCTGGTGTTGTTTTTTTTGTTTCTTCTTTTTTTTAATAGACATGTGGGCAAAACTGACAAGAAAATTGAAATGTACTCTGAGGTCACCAGCTAAAAGCAAAGTTAATTAAGGCAATGCGTCCACTCACCGCAGCAAGCCGAGCCACCAGTTTGGTGCAGAATTCCAACCACGGCGCGCCGCTCATCAACTGCCGCACGTCCCTGCTTTGAATGGCGCGCAGCAGCAACACACACGCCTGGCCCTACACACACACACACACACACACAATGTCAACATAGCAAATATTTGCACTTCACTCTGCAAATTCAATTTAAAATGTGAGGGGCTTTTTTTTTTGGTGGAACCTATTCCCAGAGTAGAGCTGGAATTATGCTGTAGGAAATACAATTGTTTGATAATGGCAGAGGAAGAAATTACTTCATCAAGTTTGGTATTTAGTGTTTATTTCTCCATCTTCTTATTACACTTTTCAGTCAGATAGCTATTTATAATAAAACATTTATTTATTAATGTATAGTTGCCATTCACATGTGCATGTATATCGTATTTATTATGCATGTATGTACAGTTGAGACAAACTGCTGCTCTCATTCTCATTGTCTGGCAATAACACACAATAAATCGTGGAACAATACTTTATTTAAGCCGATCAATTATAAAAGTGAATATCCTATATTACCGGTATAAAGATGATCTACAATGAGTGAAATGGTACATGATTGTTCCCAAATCCCAAATTTGCCATTTCGAGTAATTACAATATTATATAGAAATAAGGTATGAACTGGTCTTCGAAAAAAACAAACATTTCTTAATCTGCAAAATATGAAGTTCACTTTTTTAACTGATCCATTAAAATGAATAAACTTTGCGGACAAACTCAATTTTCCTGTTGCGCAATGAAAAACACAATTGTGACACCGATTACCTGTTGGTGCTCCCTGACGCCTGATTCCATGTGCTGCACTGTCGCGTCCAACAGGTTAACACACAAAACCTGAGTATACACACACGGGTTGCATTCATTAGCGCCGCCATATGACAAAACATCTGTTGCGCTGCGCTCACTAACCGGGAATCTGTTGAACAGGTCGGTGAACATCTGGGCGGTCAGGGGGCTCTTCCTGTGAGTCATGAAGGAGCACAGCGCCTCACGGAAAACGCCCGACACCCGCTCCACGTCCACATTGCCCATGAAATGCAACTGCACGCACACAGAAACCATAAGAGAGCAGAAATTTGATTGAATTGCATTTTGTAGGCCACTGGACATCATCGTGATTTTCTCAATACATGTAATAGATTGATTATTTTTGTAAAGCTATTGTGGTTCTTATAATTCGACACTTGAGTGATTGTTCACTTTACAGCAATGAGGCACTCAGCTGAGGATGGCCCAAATGATGGTGCAGTGACCTACTTTGTGACCCAGTAACAGGAACAAAACGGCGCATTGATACAAAAAGCTATGTTAAGCATCACAGATCCTGTTAGTAGAGTGCAGACTCATTTGACCTTTCACCTCATGACTTTGGCCACCTTATGTTCAATACTATTAACACTGGTTTGGGTTTTCACCTCCCAAGGCCAAGCAGTAAAATGATTGCACTGAATGGGCCCCTGATAGGAAAAAAAGGCTATAAAGTTCTGATTTATAAGATTAATTCCACCAAAGTGTGTTTTTTTTGTGATGCCAACAAAGCATAAAAGTGATGGTAAAGACGAACCAACAGTGTAATTAATAAGGCTGGGTTTAAAAAAATCTAATAATATCGAATCGATTTTCCTTTTCGAGCGTGATATTGATTCATAAAACCATGAAGCGATTATTTTAATATCTCTTTTCCCCCCATAAATTAACAAGAAAATGTAAATTTAAAGGCCAAATCTTTTGTATCTTACTGTTTTTGTGAAATTTACTGTTCACATGATATAAAAGTACTTTCTTAAATTTATGAAAGACCTGACTTATTGCACTTTATCAATTTACATCGATTGAATTAAAATTATGAAAATGTTTTCATCTCATCCATGTTTGTGTAACTCGTAAGTGATTATAACACTAAATAATTTAACCAGTTACTTCCTCAACTAAATTTAATTTGAAGTTTAATGTTTGTGGAGGTTTTATCATGTCCTTGATATTTAAGAAGACTTGATGTTTCATAATTAATCAAATCGCATTGAAGTGAAATGAATCGGAGAAAAAAAAAAATCAAACACAAACTGAATTCTTGTGAATCGAAATTGAATCGAATGAGGAAATAAGAATCGATACCCAGCCCTAGTAATTAATGATAAGAAAAATCAGAATATACATTGCAAATTGAGCTGCAATAAAGTCAAAGTCTCAGAGTTTGCCGCCTCATTTTAGGAGGAAAGAGGAAGTGAGAGTTAAACGTACGTCTGTGGCAGTTCCGGACACCACCGCCTCGTCCACTTTGCTTTCGGCGGCGAGTGATCCTCGCAACACTTTGACAACATACAGAGCGGCACTGTAAACAAAGCATACAGATAGAACAAGTTAGAAAAAAATAGAATCCCCGGTCATCCGTTACATCACTTAACACAAAGTTGGCTCGACATATTTATCACAAGTCTTAAGGATCCAGGCCTGACACTGAACAGGAAGGAAGCCATTTTGTTTTGCAGCTGCCATTTTGGGGGGAAATTCCATGAAAAAGGAGCCAGAAGCGTCACCAGTTTCATGATCAATCGACACTAAATTCGGTAGACATGTCTATCGGAACAGGATGCATGAAGAAGTCTCAAGCACCCATGACCGGCAGTAAACAGTCAGTCAGCCACTTTGGTTTGAAGCGGCCATTTTGAGGGACAATGCCATGAACAATAGACCAGTAACGTTAAAAAATAAATAATCAGCTCCCCCATCATTAATTTAACTTATCGCCATAAAATTTGCCTTCCATAACACAATGCACAAAAAAAGTCTCAAGGACCCATGTCACAGAGTGAACAGGAAGTCGACTATTTTGGTTCAAAGAAGACATTTGGGGCAAATTCCAGGGCTTGTACTTCCAACTAGGGAATACAGTGGTCGGCTTCAACATGATGATGATTATTATTATTATAACCTGAAGTAGTAGAGGCCAACGGAGGACTCCGACAACTTCTGCGCTTTGGTCATCAGCTTGTCGAGAAGGTTGTGAAGCTCCTCCTTTCGGTTTTCCACAGTCCTGCAGTACACCTTGGACCTGCACAGTTGATTACTACAAAATACAAAGATGACAGATGGAAGAAAATAAATAACAAGGGGCTTTGTTGTAGAAGTTAACTGCAAGCATAGAGAGACAGGTGAGTTACTTGAAAATGTCCGCCGCCCTGCGCAGGAAGTCCTGCTGCTGCTGCCCGTTGCCCGACCTCATCCCTCGCTCGATCATGTTCAGCAGAGGCTCTAAAAGGTCCAGGACCAGAGGACTGCTCGCCTGCCGGACCACAAACACCTCCACCAGGTCCAGCACCTACAAAGTCAGGAAGAGAAAGAGACAATTCTTTTTTTGTCAATTCTGATGCAGATGGAGGCCGCCAGACTAAGCTCCTTGACCTACCTTGATCTTGAAATCGCATACGAGCACCTTCTCTTTCTGCATTTTGGTCTTGGCGTCTTTCTTGGCCTGGATCTTCTGCTGCTGCTCAGAGAAGAGCGCAGACAGGTTTTTGTCCAGCTCCATCATGGCGTCGTCATCCAGGTCGTCGTCGCTGCTATCCTGCTCGGTGGCCTGAGTGGAAAACAATTATGACACCGGCTTTTCCATCACGTGTCAACTATATTATAGGTCCCACAAATTTGTATATATTTTCTGGAAAAAAATCTTTACAGACAGGCACTGGCTTTGGGTTTCATTGCTACATTTATATTCAAGTGTGATGTTCAAAAGTCTGCTTCTCCATTTTTATATTGTAGGGCTGGGGGGGAAAAAGTCGACCAAATCGACCACAGGTTAGGAAAAGGAAGGAAAGAAGTGTAAAATGTAAGTAGTGTGTATATTGCATATAAGCAGTATATTGCCAGAGGTTAGTTGATATTTATTTTGATTAATTTCAATTCTTGCTTTTAGCATCTTGGTCGAAAAGTCAATTTGACTGGCTAATATAAATCTTGTATCAATGGCGCCCCTGAGTGGGCAAAGTGAACATTACACACAGCTAACATGAACCAAGGCTACATGCCTGCCAATCTGCCGTTCGTCTTTTTAAAAGCCTCACCAGAGCGTTCTTCTGCTGCAGCACCTTCATCAGCTCCACTTTGAAGTTTTGGTCCACTTCCTCCTCCATGGCGTCATTCTCATCCTCCTCAGAGCTATTCTCCGACTCGTCTGACTCGTCATCCTATTAAGGAACAATCACAATTATGGACAAAAGGTCGAGTGCTGATAGAAAGACTGAATAAGAGAAGGTGAAGCACCATCTCCTCATCGTCATCCTTTTCCACTTTCTTCTTCTTGGCTTTCTCGGCGTCGTCCACGACGAGCAGAGGGCCGTCCTCTTCGCCGTCTTCATCCACATCCAGGACCTGCGCAAGCGAAATAAGCATCACGCGTCAAGTCGCCCCGGCACATGATCAAGAAGAAGCGGGCCGATACTTCCGTACATCCATGATGGCGGCGAGGGCGGCGGCGTTGACATGTTGGCAGATGGAGGCGAAGACGGTCTTGCACACGTGCCTGATGTGTCGGCTGGGCTGGGACAGGAGCGACAACATGATGTCCACCATCACCTCCACCCACTCGGGCTCCTCCTTTTTCTCTTGTTTGCTGGCTATGTAAAGCAAAAGTCACAAAAAGATCATCTTTTAGCCAGGAACACTTTATATACTGTCAAACGGTTGTAAATTTGCTTGGACTTTTCTAATATTAACTTTGTTGTCAGTGCAATTTTACTGTGGTAAATTACTTGAGCATGTTAGCTTTTAGTTTGAGAATGCAAATGTACATGTTACTGTCATAAATTTGATTTGTTTCAAATCTTTTATTTTCTGAATTTAAATAGATTTTTACAGGTTTTTTTTTACTCCTCTAAGATCAATGAGTTTTTTAGTGTTGTAATATTGTTTTTATTTTTACTTTGTTTTTGTCAACGTGCTTTTATTTTGCTGTTGACGCATTTTAACGTAAATGTGTTTTACTTTGCAAATTAGTTTCTACTGTTGTAAATTTGTTCTTTTGTAAAAAAAAAAAAAATCCTAAATTTGTTACGTTTGCGAATCCTATTTTTCTGCGTTTTTTTTCTTTGCAAATTTAGTTAGTTACTTTTGAAAGTTTTATTTCACAATGTCATTTTGTGTTCAGCAGCCAATGTCAAATACAGTGTTCCCTCGCTATAACGCAGTTCACTTTTCACCGACTAGCGGATTTTTGTGTGCAATTTTGCATGCATTTTTCTTCAGTAATGCACCTATTTTATAAAATTCATGGAGGTTTGAGTATTGAGAATGTTTAAACAAGAGAGAAATGTGAGAACATGTAAATGTCTCAATGAGAAAAGTGTATAGACTGTGTGGTGAGGGGTTTTAGAGCCTTAAAACATTTATAATAAATGTAAAACATAAAGCTAACTACTTTGCGGACTTTATTTATTGCGGGTATTTTTGGGAACCTAAACCCAGTGGAAAACAAGGTAACACTGTAGTTGCAGAACTAGTAAAATGTTTTAAAGTTTCACATCAATTCAGTTTGCTTTCAATTTTGTAATTCAGTTTCCATTTGTCATTGTCAGCAATTGCCAATCTTTCTTGGGTGATTTGTTATCTTTTGTAACAACGATATGAGGCAGCTCACTTTTCTTCTGTTTCTTCTTTGCTTTCTTCTCGTACACTTTGTCCATGCAGCTCTGAAGGTCGTCCATGATGTCCAGCAGCTCATCTGGAGCCTTCAGCAAATACAAAATGTTTTATCATCTTTTATTATTTATTTATTTGCTAAGAATACAAATTGGGAAACACTTTTTTGGAGGATAAGCAAATAAATCAATCAAAGGTAAGGCTGTGAAAGCACATGTGACTCGTACCTTGAAGAGGTGCATGCCGACCAAGAGGAAGAGTTGCTGGAAAGCGTGGCTCTCCGCCGACTGGCCGTTTTTGTCTTTCTTCAGCTTCATCGCCACCCCAAACATGCTAGGAGAAAACAGACAAGAGAAATGTCATGATAAAAGTCTAAAAGTGAAATGCCACCATAAAGAAGAGAACATGTGTGCTGACCGGTCCCAGGCCTGTCTCTGCTCCTCAGTGAAAGGACTGACGGGGTGGATGAAATCGGGCTTGTGGAGGAGTTCTTGGGCGTACTGGACCAGGCAGTAGAGCCATAAGGAGCCATCAGACGTGACGGCTACCGTGCGCTTGTGGGTCACCGGCATGTCGTTGGACGCCTCATCGGTCGATGGCAAGTTATGCATAGTGAGGAGGAGCCTAGACGACAAACATATTACAATCACTTCATGTATGCAAAATACTTTTGTACATGGCGGGAAGCAAAAAATAAATAATGAAAGTATTACTTTCAGTGCCATCTTGTGTCATAATGGTGCATAGTAACCATGTTGCAGTAAACTGAGGAGTGTCATTTAGACAAAAGTAGTGCTTTTTTTCCAGCATCTTGTGGAATCTGCAGGCAATTATAAACCATTTAGGGGAAGATTTTTACTGTTAGCAGTTGGGTTCCGTCCCTATCCCCAAAGTGGAGGAACGAACAATCATTCACACTCACACCTATGGACAATTTAGAGCTCTGGAATGAAAGAAACATGCATGTTTTTGGAATGTGCGAGGAGGTGGAGTACCCGGAGAAAACCCATGCAAGCATGGCGAGAACATCCCATCCAAACTCAGCACAGGAAGGTTGGGGCAGAGATTAGAACCCAGAACCTTAGAACTGTGAGGCGGATTTAACCATCTATAATCATAATATTCTAAATCAATCATACCATTTTAGTATTTTTTTCTCTATGATTTTTTTTTTATTAATTAGAGATACACATTATTTATATGAATAATACATTTAAAAGTTGACTTGAAATTACATGAAAACTAATTAATATTCATATTAAAACAATAAAATAATACCGATTTAATAGAATTTTCAACTTTAATTAAAAGTGAATTACTTCCAAATGGATCTGTATCATATATGGATGAGTTTTGGATAAATATTAGAAGAAGTTAAAGTTGAGTAGATATTTCATCTTTACTTTATTTTAAATTACTACATATTAGAGTATAGCCATTTCGAATTTGATATTATTTGACACACCTGTTAATTATTTTCTGTTTTTTTCTTTTTCTGATTATCATAATGCCACCCAAATTGAGTAAGTGCGTAGCAAGAATGCTTACCCTTACCCACATAAGCTTCATTTAATGACAAATTGTAAACAAAGAAAAATGAGCACTCACCCAAAGACGGAAGTGACCATCACTGCTCTGGTTTTGGGATCCAGTGGGATGTGGAGCTTCTCTTCAGTTTCCGGAATGTCAGCGCAGACTTTCTTGGTGTTGAAGAATGTGTGGAAAAAGACAAATCTGGAAGAAAGAAAAAGGTGGGAAGTAATGCACAAATGCAACAGTAGCTCCACTTCGTGTCTTTTTTAAGATAAGAGTATCAGTTAGGGCTGTGCAGTTAATCAAAATTCAATTACAATTTCAATTACAACACAAAGGGGTAGGACCTGATAAGTTTATGCTTCTTCCTACTCCTTTTCGAACATGTATGTGTAAATGTGTAGCTCACGATTGGGTGAATCACTGTGAAACTTTCTTATGTTGCTTTCGTTGCTTTAATGTTATGTTTGTTATTTTATGTTTTGTATATTTTGTCTTTACACATGTACTTTTATAACCAGTCTGTTTTCTTTATATACATGTTTGAAATAAAATATTTAAAAAAAATTCATTATTACACTCCACAATTACAAAATCAGCATTATCGTTAAAAAAAAAGGAAAATATTATTAATACAAATTTAATTTAAATGTATATATTAGCACTTTTTTTTTTTAAATATAACAAATTTGATAAATTTTGTTTCATCCAAAAGGAACCTGCATAATTTTAGTGTTTCCATTTTTTTTATTTCTCTTAATATTTTTTACATTTAAACATGTTTTTGTTTTGTACCAAAAAACAAATGATTGTCCTAATCGTGATTTCAATTATTACCAAAATAATCGTGATTAATATTTTCTTCATAATCGAGCAGCCCCAGTATCAGTACTTCTACTCAAGTACAGCATGTGAGTACTTTTGCAATCGCTGAACATTATTATCAAGGTGACAAAGGACCTAAAAACGTTTTTACCTGGCAATCTCCATAATGAGCCTTTCGTCCTTTTTCACCTGGCAGTTGTCCACGATGGAGGCCAGCCTGGCCACGATCCACTTCCTCAAGCGGGAGACGGCGTCACTGAGGAGGACCACAAATAGGTGAGCGCCGCTTTTCAGTTTCACTGGCGTTCTTTGGGACTTACTTTTCTGCGCTGTCGGTGCGCTCCATCTGCTTGCGCGAGGTGAAGTTGAGCATCTCGCCCATACGCGGCTCCAGGAAGGTGGTCCGGAGCCACGCCACGTAATTGTGTAGCGCCGCCGGCCGCAGGTGCTGCACCACGCGCCACACAGACGGCACCACCGGGTAGCCCTGATTGACCAGCGAGGAGAAGCCCACCATCACCGCCAGCTGTTTGTCGGCATCCTGGCAGCCCTCCAGGAAGTTGGACACGTAGGTGTCCATCTCGGGCGCCATTTTGTGGCGCTCTTGTTTCTGGAAAACAGTTTAAGCAGTCTTAATGTTTAATGGTGAGCTTCATGTGATTTATTTGAATTGAATTGTTTAACTACTGAATAAAGTTGTTTATGTAACATGTGTTCAATCTGTTCATGATTGTGTACTTTTGCTCGATGCAAATTTGACACTTTTGGATCTTTGCCATTATAAGTCATTGGCTGCCATCTTGTGGCAACTCTTTACAATTACAACACCCCAACATATTCATTATATTACTATATCAATATTTTTGATCTTGTTAATATATAATAGGCATGTTATATTTCTCTATGTGTATAGTTAAAAAAAAACATTACTTTTAATGTAATTATTAACTATATTTTATACGGGCAAAAAAATTGGCTCAATTCTTCTTTATCAATGGGCAGTCAGAACATTTCTATGAGGTGCGAGAAGGTATGCAAGGGTTAACAACAAATAAAATGTTAAATTTGTGAAATTAAACTTAAAAAAATTCTCATAATATCAAGAGTGTTGATTTTCGGGCAATTTCCTTAGTATGTGTGCGAGTAATATCTAATTTATACAGTCTAGTTGACGACGGATAGGTTAGTAGGAAACCAGGGGAAAAAAAATCAAAGAAATTGTTGCGTCTGCAAGATAATTCAACTTTTATAACATGAAGGATTCTTGTTGTCGCCAGTGTGGTTAATAACAACGAAATAATAAGGTCAGGCCACTGTTTATATCCATGTTGCAGTGGTAGCGTGAATAAGGAATCCAGACTAACCTGAGCGGACACCACATGGTCGCCATATTGCTTCATCACCTCGCCGGACAGAACCTCTTTGAGCTGGGGCAAGGACAAAAGCGGCAAAGCACTGCCCAACAGTCGGAAACTCAGGAAGCTACAAAAACAAACACATATCAAACGGATGATTCAAAAGAATTAATTATCATGTTATTTATAATTATAATGAACTTGCACTATGTATTTTATTAATATTCAAGCAATTATTTATTGAGAGACCGGTAGAAAGCATTCATGCATACAAAACCTGCCAGCCAGCAGGTCAGGTTTACAGATTCTGTTACGATGACGACTGAAGTAAATAAATAATAAACACTTCATAGCAGTATAAAGCGTAACAGCCTGGACTGACTGATATTGACTGGACCGCCCCATGTTGCAATGCTTTTTTCCACATGACTCACTGTGTCGGTCCCCATCGCTCCTTCAGCATTCCCCCCACGATGGCTTTGTTCCAAAAGAGCTGGAAGCTGTCTTCCCTCAGCGAGAGCTTCAGGAGGTCCAGGGCCACTGTCGGCAGCATGCACTCCTTCTTCAACGAATGGGCGGCCATCTTGAGTAGGTGTGTCAGCCTAAGAGAGAGAAAAACTTAAGAAAAGGCTTCCCCTGGTTGTGAATCGAGCCTTGTTGGCAGCAAAGGACTGCTATGGTCTAAATGAAGCTCCTCAATTCACTTCCTTGGCAACAATTTGCCATAAAAAGGTGCCAAAACACTCATTTAGAAAAATTCTACTCTCACTTTAACATGGCATCAACATGGTACCAAAGTAATACTTTTGCTTGGACCCGAGCACCAAAACAAGGATTTCCCCCCCCCCCATTTTGCACTTCTTACTTTCCGATGTTGTCATTGTTGATGATAGTGGAAGAGCCCAGCAGCTTCTTGAGTTTCTTGGGTTGGAGGGTCTGCGGGAAGCGCTCCAGCGCCACCAGCAGCAGTTGCAGCTGCTCTGGTGTCTGGAAGGCCGAGGCAATGTCGGCCTGTAGGACGCTAAACAGAACCTCTTCAAACACTTTCTCTGGAACCTGCCGGGACACCAACACAGGGGGGGATGGTAAAGACAGCCATGGAGGGTGTTAAAAGTAGCAGAGAGGGTCTTTGTTGCTTAAATTTTTTGGGGAAGCGGTTGTCTGCATAATTTCGGGCCACTACAGCTGTATATAATCTCATGAAAACTGCAATTATCTGATCGTAGTTGCACAAGTTGAGTGTCCTTTTTAACTACGATAACAGCTATCCAGATGTCAACAACAGACAAAATACATATTTAAGAATGTTGGGTTTAAAAACACTTTACAAGTGACCCAAGAAAATAATTGCTAAGAAAAAAAAGCTTTATCGCTGTTACCTCAGTGAGGATGTCCATCATGGTCTTGTTGGGCAGGTCCTTCAGGTGTTGTCGCTGCTGGTTGAGGTTTTGCAGAAGCTTCACACATTCCAGTACCACCAGCGGCTCCTGCAGGTTTGTAAAATACAACAGCTGAGTTCTAATTTACAACAATCAGTTTTACACTGCCTGGAAAAAACAAGCTTTACCTGCGTTTCTCCTGTTAAATTTTTCTGTTTTACTTATTGGAATTTTAAATCAATTTGTGACTTTTCGCTCCATCCATCCATTTTTTACAACATATGTGTCTACATGTATACAATGTACTTACTTTGAAGAAACGGCCGGACTGATGGAGAGCAAGGATTCCAAACAAGCTACCAAATGCGGCATTTCTGACACATTTCTATGGGACAAGCAAAGGAAACATTTTTTTTTGTTTTTCTTCCACAGTAATTTAATTCTAATCCACTTTTAAAACATTCACCTTTGTAGCTTTTTGTACATCATGCTTCTCCTTGATTCTGTCAAGGATGTTCTGCAGAGTGATGTCCTCAAATGCACTCAGGAGCTGGAAAGAAAAACATGATTTTAGCGTCACATCACAACAACAATTGCAGGCCAAAACATTAGGTGCACCCAAGAGGGAGCCGTGTCGAAATTCTCGCCCACCTGACCCAGAGCCAAGCTAAACCCGGGCCTTGCCACCTCCCGAATGTGAGAAAGTCCATCCACCAGCCTCTTGAGTGTGTACTCCAACTCATCCTCCTGTGGACAACAAGATGCATGACAAATTAGAATTAGTATTTACATCCATCCATCCATCCATTTTCTGTACCGCTTGTCCTCACAAGGGTCGCGGGGTTGCTGGAGCCTATCCCAGCTGGCTTCGGGCAGTAGGCGGGGTACACCCTGTACTGGTTGCCAGCCAATCGCATAGTATTTACATATTAAAATTATTATTTATTGTATTTGTTTTTGTGTCACATTTGTTTGCTCTGCAATTATTTTGAAAAATATACTTACTACTTTAGGATCTACTACTGCTTTAATCAGTGTATAGCAATAATTTAAAAATTATTCTCTCACAAAAGCTACTAAAAATTTGCTTGGGAACCACTAAATAAAAAATCAGCCTTTTGTTGTGAACTGCCATTGTTGGCACATATGTATATTATCATTATGTGGATATTAATATGTACCTGGACAAAAAAATACACTATACAGAACATACATAGCAAAATACAACAAGATATAGTTCGTGTCTGAGAGTAGCTCCCAAGTGGTCACAGTGGTTCGTGTACAAAATGAGGAATAAATCAATGAGTTAGACCTTATAAAAATAATGGAACGTTATTATAATATAAACGGTTAATGCTACAAATTTAGTGAACTGTACTGAAAAACGTGTTATTAAACGCAGTTTGAGTGCAACGTGTTGCCACCTTGTTGTTGTCTTTCAGGTATTTTAGAAGATTTTCCACCGCGTTAAGCCGAATTTCCTGGTCGGGTTTGGCCAAGTCCCAGAAAAAGTCCAGGAAAATTCGGTTCTGCTGGAGGACGCCGGCCATGCGGACCGGCTCGGCCGATTTCTCCTGGAGGTCCACCATGTCCACCATCTCAGAGGAACATGTTGAGAGCACGGAGAGGAAAAAACGTGTCTGCCTCTTCCTGGGAAGCGACTACTTCCGGGTCAATAAATTTGAAATGGAAAAACTTTATTTATAAAAAATATATAAAAAATTAAACAAAAAAACTAGCAGCGAAAGCGACGCTTTAAATTTCAAAAAGTATAAGTAATAATAAATGACATATTAACTATAAAAACGTCACCAATATTTTCCTTGGCTAATATAATTTTCAAACATACTTTTGTTATATCAAAGCAACATTTGCCTTATTTAGCGAAGTACTGACGACAGTGTATTTTTCTTTGCCAGCTAAACAAATATGTTAGTTGATATAATTAAATCTCTCATGTATGTTGAAATGCAAAAACTTTTTATTTTATTTAAAAGACTTCCAAAGTCAATGATGTTTGCTCACAAATTCGCAGATTTAGTTTTTTGTGTGTGAGCGGGAGGACTATGTTGAGGCAAATTGATAACTCCATTTAGGCCAAAGCAGTGCTTTATGAACATCTTGTCAGGCTTCTACACGCAATTACATTACCCTTTTTTGTGTTGGAGGTTTGTCATTATTTCACTGTTTCTCGCTATTTATGACCAGGCTTGCATACCAATGTTGTTTATTGTGCCAGTTATTTTTTAGACCTTTGATTGGTGGATTTAAGGATTAGGCATCAACAAATTCAAGCTATTTAAAAAGGTCTGCACTCACAATGTCAACTATGATTCAGTTTGGATTTTTTTTTATATGCCATGATTTGTGTGTGTTTTTTGTTGTGGCAAATTTTATTTTTCACCAAACAGAATGAAACGTTTAAAAATTATCAAGTTCAGTAACAAAAGTTTCAAAGAACTTGAATGCGCAAATACAGACCTACTGTTTTAACTTGGCATACAAAGATCCTTTTTTTTTTTTATTAAAACTGCATGGAAAGGCAATCACATTCAGTTCAGGCGTGTTCAATGAACGGCAGCGGCCAGCACAGCGTCCAGGGCGCTCTGAGCATCTTTGATTTGCTGCTGCAGCCTCTGTTTCATGGCCACGTTCTGCGCCTTCTTCAGCATATCCTGCATGTCCCTGATGGTCGCCCGGTAGCCGGGGGCGTTGTGAATCACTCGGATGGCCTTGTCGCCGCTGCACACCAAAAAGCGTCCGGTGACGTCAAAGCGGAGGTCCGTGATGTTAAAGCTGTGCACACTGAGCAGCTGCTCCTCCAGCTCACCACTGGAGGCGTTGAACATGGCCACGTTGCAGCCGTCGCTGATGGCCACCACCCGGCCGTCGGGCGACAGCGCCGCCAGGCTGCCGTCAGACGACGCACAAGGGACTGTCTTGAGCAGGTAAGGGTCTTGCTGCTTTTTGTACTCCACGTTGGTGTTCCACAACTTCCACGTGCCGTCTTTGGACACGGTCACCATTCTGAAAGCATCAAAGAAGAGCGTAAGTGACGATGAATTCCTTCTTGAGACCGCCAATCATCTGGTGGGTGCGTGACAAGGGACCGTTTTAGCCCCCCACCCCCTTACACTAAAATAAATAAGATGTGGCAAGGAAAAGTGTTTTACTTGTAAGAGTCATTGGAGAAGGCAAATGCGTGCACTCCCGCAGAGTGGCCTTTCAGATCGAAGGCTCGCGTCACCTCCTTGAACTCGCCCGTCTTAGCGAAGCACACCTCCCACACCTTTACGTCAGGGGTGAAGCCGCAGGAAGCCACAAACCTGAGAGAGAAAGCTCATAAGACGCAACACCTCTTTGCTTGTGTAAGATGGGGGGGGGGGGGATAACCGACCTGCCGCATGGGGAGATGGCAGCGTAAGAATTGGTCATCTGGTTGGTGTTGATGGAAGCCAGTATCTCGCCTTTCAGGTCCCAAATATTGATGGTGGTGTCATTGGAGACGCTCATGATGAATTTTCCTGCAGGAAACAGCAAATCAACACCGTCACATTTAGCATTAGTTAAAAAAAAAAATCTCCTTTTTTTGTGCTGTATACCCGTCTCCGCAATGCCGATGTTGAGGATGCTGGCCTTGTGTTTGAGCGGGAAGTCGTCAGAGGCCGCTTTGATGCTCATACTGCCGTCTTTCTTTTTGCTCATTTTGAAGACGCGGATCGTGTCGCCGTTAGCCAGCCAGGTGATAAACGCCCTGCAGAGGAAAGGACCACACGCAGTCAAGGAAAAGGAAGTGAGAGGTTGGGGAGGCCTTGACGTGACATTTGTACATGTTTTAGCACCACGTTATGGCTAATGCAACAGATTTGGCAAGATCTCTGACTGAAGAGGCTTTAGAGCAGGGGTGCTCAAGTTCGGTCCTCGAGAGCCCCCATCCGGCCTGTTTTCCATGTTTCTCTCCACTAACATACCTGATTCATGATCAGGATCGTTATCAGGCTTCTGCATCGCTTTGCTGATTAGCTGCTCATTAGATTCAGCTGTGCTGCAGGAGGGAAACATGGAAAACAGGCTGGATAGGGGCTCTCGAGGACCGAACTTGAGCACCCCTGCTTTAGAGAATGGTTCGTAAACATTTTAAATGAGTTTAAATGTAGTTCTGAGTCCTGCACTGCTCCATTTCCTGATGGGGTTCCACAGGGTTCAATTGCGGGGCTTTTTCTTTTCTGCCCGTGGGTTCTATTTTGACAAAACATGGGCTTTTATTAAATTGCTAAAATGATGACAATAATATTTATACGATGCATTTTCCTGAAAGCTTTCAAGGCTTTGATGGGATTGTGTTTGGTTTGGTCCCCTGTTAGTGTCTTAATTGGTTTTAATTATTCAACTGCGACCAGCCAAGGTTCACGATAAACGACACAACTAACCTGGAGTCCGGGCTGAAGCGGACCAGTATGGCGTGGTCCAGCTCCACGTTGACCCTCAGACACTTGTGCTCTCGGTCGAGGAAATCTTTCGTACTCCATATTCGCACGGTGCGGTCGTCAGCACACGATACCAAATACTTCCCATTGCTGCTGAAATCCAAGCACGTCACATTCCCGTTGTGGCTCTGAGAAATTGAAAGAAATGTAGGTGAGCTAAAAAAAAAAAATCTTTTTTTTTTGCCATAATGTTGTGAGTGTTTGACAACTTTGGGGTTTACCTTGAGCGAGGAAGCCAACAGAGGATGACTGAAGTTGTGTTGTGAAAGTTTGTCTTTACGGCCTCGTTGCTTCTCCTGCTTGTGTTTCTTTGTCGCGGGTCCCTTCGCCGCAACGGCTTCAACTGGGAGCACAGAAAGCACAGCATTTCTGAAAAATTGTGACGACATCCTTGGTGGACTGAGGTTCACTTTCTTTTCTCATCGCTCTTTCCTCTATCACTACTTGTTTATACAACTATGGCTACAGCTATTGTTGTTGTATAGGTGTGCTGCTGCCTCATCACTGGCATGCTTTTAGCATACCAAATTAACTTGATTTTTATTTATTGGGGGGGGGGGGGGCAGTGTGCAACACTATGTAAGGTACTGGAACAAAGAGGTGTTTGAGAACTCAAGCAAGACGGCTGTTGGATTTCCTGAAAATTTGTCATTTTGGAGGTTGAGGATTTCACCCCATAGCGTTGACTTGTCCTGAGCCTGTGGTAGAATTGTGTGCAAATCTAATGCAATGGTTAGTTTAAAAAACAAACAAACTATAAAGTGACTTAAATCGTGTTTCTTGACCCTCATGACACAAGGCTCAACAGGTTCCATTAGAAATGATCCACTTTTAATACAGTATCTTTGCGTTCAACTAAACAGGCCCAGATTAAGATTTCACACTGCATCCAGATTGTGAGTACCATGAGTGCAGATCATCATATCAGCATACACCATAATCGGTGTCCATTGTAAAACGTTACATGACCAACAGGTCAGAGTTCAGTCTGTCCCTTGGAGAGCCCGTTTCAGCAACCAGCTCCGTATTGACGCTTGTGTGTGCGCGTGCGTGGAACTAGTTGTCGTAAAAATAAAAATAAACAGTGAATAAGATCAAGAAAAACTCCTGCCTATTAAATTGGCGTGTCCAAAGCAGGTGAGAGGCGAGCACGCTAATGTTAGCATCAACGCTAGGCAGCCTCCCGTCCACTCTTACCGACACAATTGCTCGTCTGCTTGGCTTTCACTCGCAGTTCTTCTTTCCGTTTCCCCACGGCGAAAGCCACCAAAATAACTAGCGCGCCCAGTAACAATGTCAACGCGACCAAAGCGACAATCTCCATCTCGCTTGCCTTGCGGTGCTTTTCCTTCACTCCTTCCCTTATGCCACGTAAATTGATTCGCGCTGCAAACGACGATGGGATTTTTTTCCTTCTTCCTGACATTTGGCCGGCAGCTACTGAAGTCGAGGGCGCGTTGTCGTCAACTGCAGGCCCGGTGCGGAACTGTACGGCAAAAATGTATATTGTATAGCAAAAAAACTGCAGGAATTACCCAATATTGCCTATATTTTTAAACCAGTGGTTCTCAAATCTTTTAAACCATGTACCAACCCCCCCCAAACCTAGCTCACCAAGTACTACAATTTTGACAAACTTTAAAATACAGTAAGAAGTTAGAAATCCTTAAGTTCAGCACATCTAAGGGCCAAATGTACAAATAAGTGATGGCAAATCTACAAATAGTTACTCAAGATACCAAATTGTAGTCAGACATTGATATTGAACCTTGATTATAGTTCCAATTTATGTAACATTCACAGAAAAACTCAAGATACAGTCTTAAAACATCATCCTGTTAAGTTTATAAAAGTTTAAAAAAAAATATTCACACCAGAATGGTTTGGATTCTGAACTTGGAACATCCATACAACCATTTTTTATTAAATCAACATTGACCACCGGGCGCTGCATGTGACACTGATGACCGAGACCAGAAAATAATTCTCATAAATATGTCCGATTGACAGATGATGGTGTTGTTTGTCCTGTAAACTAAATATTCAGATAGATGGCTTAAACAGTAGTTGGGGTCAAAGCAGATGTGGATGATTATTCAGTGCCTGGGATTCAATAGAGAGGTAGTCTGGCACAAACTTAAAAAAACAAAAACAAAAAAACATATACTAAAAATTAAAGTTTTTGTCAAAATCAGCCTTTTGTTTTTTTATCTTAGTTTTAATTAGTCTTCTGAGTAGCACTTCATTTAAAATGATACAATTGAACAAATGTTTATGGATTACCAGCAAATGTTCTTCTGAGGTTTTATATTTTAACATAGCATGGCGAGATGTATAGGGCCCATGGGCTGTAAATAAATCACAAATTGGACTGTTCATCAGTGTCTTAAACAAAAAAAAAAAAAATTCATTGGATGACTTTTGGGAATGTTTGCAGTTAAGAACACAAGTACTAACTATGGGGAAGTAATCAAACCCATCTACTCAATTGTCCTCAATGTGAAGACGGGCATGTGACAAAGAGTTAAAAAAATAATAATTTAAAAAAAATGAAAACTGGTCGACATTTACACAGCATCATGTATCCTTTTGTGTTTGCGCTCGCCCCCGTCATCATCTGTCCGAACTTTGCAAGGAGAATTTCAGCGAACGTACAAATCAGTCTGCGTAAAAAAATAAATTGTTTTGTCTCCTGCATTCTCCTTAAAACCGCGTCCAAAACAACAGTGGCATGTGATTTCAGAAACACTACTCAATTAGTCCTTTGCCTCAAGTACACGCATGTCTTGAGCGCAGGGAGTCAAGCCAGTCAATCCAGGCGGCTTTCTACATTTTCCGCCAGCGGGGCAAACCGAGGCGCTTTCTTGTTTAGCACGATTGTTGAAGTCGTAGCAGCAACTCATAAATCCTCTCCGAAGTTCCACCGGTGTGAGGTTACTTCTTCCTGTTGTGTTGCCTCCGCGCTTGCAGTCTTTGCCGCGCCCCGCTCGGCTTTGAGCCCGCCCCGATGGAGAAGGAAGGAGTCGCTGGGGAACCTGATTGGGAAAACGAAGCATGTATTAAGAGGGGTCTACACACTTACAAATAAGCCAACTGTATTTTTTTTTCTCTCCCTTCCATTCAAAAATTAGCAACGACCCCCTTTATAATAATTGGATGTCTGTCAAATCTGCTTGGGGAAAAAAATGGTAAAAGTTCAACTTTTTTTTTTTTTAATCCTCATTTGTAGAAGGCAGGGTGTTAAAAAACAACATTAGCACTGGGATGAATTTTCTGCATTCATAACCTACCAAATTGAACAGCATTGAAACCCTGGACCGGCGTAGCAGGACTTCCAAAGGGAATTGGACCGGCTGCTGCGCTCTGACCGAAAGGTGTGGATGTGCCTGTAGAAGATAGATACAAACCAGGAATGAGGAAGTATGGAAAGATTCTTGATTTGATGTGACGCCTAAAAACTGCCAAATCAATTCAAAATTGCAAGTTGGACAATAATCACTTACCAGCAGCGCCAAAATTGAAGCTTCCCATCTGCGGTGTGGGATTATTGGCGACAGGTGCTCCGAACTGCGTTTGTGAAATGGCAGCGCCAAAGTTAAAGCCACCAGGTGCTGGCGGCGCCGGGCCCGAGGGGGTCTGCTGAGAAGCGGCGCCGCCGAAATTGAAGGACGCCGTGCTCTGAGTCTGGGCGGCCTGGCCGAAGCTTGGTGCCGCCGAGGGCGCAGTGGTGCCGCCGAAATTGAAGGTGGTCGAGCCGGCCCCGAATGCCGGTTTGGTTGGCGTGACAAAACTGGATGGCGCTGTGGCAGCGGTGGCACCTCCCCCAAAGTTGAAAGGCGTCGGCGCGGGGTTGGACGCGGGTGCAGCGGACGCTACATTGCCTCCGAAGCTAAATGGTTTAGGTGCAGCGGCCGTGGAGGAGCTGAAGGTGGATTGTGGGGGTTGAAACGACGGCTTTCCAAAGGCGAACGTGGACTGGGTGGTGGTGGCGGAAGCAGCATTAGCAGTGGTGGCTGTGGATGGGGCGGCAGCGGCCATTGCAAAACCTCCGAAGGAAGCCGTGGTTGCGTTCTGACTGACTGCGGTCTGACCAAAGGCAAACAACTTCTGGCCGGCGACTTGAGAGGTCGGCTGTGAGGCTCCAAACGTGAAGGCATTAGTGGAGGTTGTGGAGGGGGCGGCGCTAGCAACGGCGGGCAGGGGTGCGGCAGTTGTGGCAGCTATGGCTCCAAACTGAAATCCTGTCGCAGGAGCTGGAGCTGAGGTGGTAGTCGCGCTCGTTGAGGGTGGCGCCGACCAGGTTCCGAAGATTGATTTGACAGGTGGCTGGGCTGCGGCGGTGGTGCTGGAGCCGGTGGTGGCTGCGGCGGTGGAGGTCAATCCAGGGAAGAGCGACGAGGCAACGGTGCCGCTTGTTGAGGCACCAAATATCGAAGAAGTGACAGAAACCGTCACGGGTGTTGCGGTGGAGAGTGTATATGGCGGCGGCGCAAAGCCGGCCCCTGCGGTACTCAAAATTGTTGTAGATGTTGCGGTGGAGGTTGTGGAAGGTGGCGGGACCAAGCCAGCCCCGGTGGAGCTACTTCCAAATATGGGCTTGAAGTTTTGGACAGGAGGTTTGATGTCTGGCAACGTTACAGTTGACGGCGTGGAAGCGGGGGTGGCGAGAGCAAAGATGGGTTTGAACCCCGAGGCCAGCAGAGGATTGGAGTGACTGAGCGTTGCCGTGGTTACCGGGGCGGGGTTAGAAGCAGAAGAAACGCCAGGGATGGCGAACAGGCCGGCTGCGGGAAGTGAAACGATGCTGCTGGCGGGCTTGGAAACCTGACCCAAGACTTGAGAAAAGGCAGAGGGCTGGTCGACGCTGGTAGAAGCGGGAAGCGTCTTCAGGATGTCCGTTTTGTTGGGTGCATTCAGGCTTGAGACGCTCGGTGACACCAGCGAGGTCAATGCAGACACTGTGGACATTATCAGCAGAAAACGACGACAAAATAAGACAGTGAACACACCAAAAGATATGATCCAATCATTAGCCTTCGAAACGGGGTAGTCCTACCTGTGGTGGTGCTGGCAGCAGAAACAGAGCTCACAGGACTCTTCATCTTCAGAGCCTCTAGGAGTGGGTTCGAAACCGCAGGGGCTGGCTTGAGATCCAGGTTGACGGCCGGGGTGGCAGTGCTGGAGGTTTTGGGCAGAGGGGCAGCCAGGAGGCTACTGAGGGTGAGACTGCTGGAGGCCGCACTGGTGCTCTTCGGTGCTAAGGTGGTCGACGAAGCGGGCGTAGCGGAGGTCGAAAGCGGGGTGGACTTCTCGGGTTCAGGAACTAGACGGGGACAATGCATCAAGATGAGGTTCAAAAGGGTCATTACGATGATTGTCAACTAACAAAATTCAGATTTTTTTCCTTTTGTTCTTAAGTGGTACAATTGGGATATGCATCATGGCAGCGCAATTGGAAAAAACACGTTGAAGCAGGCACGTAATCTCGAGACTGAACGACACAAATAAACATTTAAAAAGACCTGCTTGCAAACAAAAATCATAGACATATCAAATACGGTACTTTGGTGTGCCCGTCATTAAATAAATAAAATCAGCAGCATAATCTGAAGGTTAATGTAAAAAACAAAGGGAATGTCAAAGAGTATCAAAGCCTGATATAGACGCTCAAGTGAAATTGGCACAAGTAGTTCAATTGCAGATCTTCTTCAACTCACCAGGTGTCTCCAGCATCTTCTGGATCTTGCTGATGCCCGCCGCCTTCTCTTCATCCAGATCCTTGACAGTGACGGTGTAGCCCAGCTCAGGTGGCGGGGGCTACATAAGAACAGAGATACGATGAGGAAGAGAGAAAAAAAAAGTCAGGATCCACGCATCTATATGCGCCTTGAAACTCTTTACAGATCATAAGACATAAAAAGTGTGGCAGTCATTTGCTTACTAGTGAGATTTGGTCATCGCGGTTGCTGGACACAAGCTGAATCTTACGTTTCCGCTTTCCGCCGCTACTGTTGGAGTTTGTTGAGGTTGTGACTGGCATATTGGCCACTGGAGTCTGTTTGGCTGCAAGTAAATAAAACAATGACTATTGACTACACAATCAGTTTTTAACATGCATGACCTCAGAAGAGATGGTCAACATACATGTATCAGGCGCTTTGTCCGATGCGGCCCTTTCTGAAGGCACCAAGGACGCTGAGCTGGGAGAAAGACCGTCTTCCTCTCTGGTCAAAGAAATGCACCATTTACAAACTATAGCGTTCACTCAAAGGTAGAGGCTGAAGCGTGTCAACGCACCTTTGTCTCTTGGCGGCTGCGTCCGGTGTCTGAGAGCGAGACGAACCCGGGCTGGACAGTGAGCTTGGCGTAGATGGCTTCTTAAACTTTCAAACAATACATATATGGTTAACAGTTCAGCTCTTTGCAGCCACTTTAAAGGGATACATGACTAATTTAGCCATTTTCAGCAGTGACAAGTTCATATTTTGTCAGGTGCTTCGAGCTCAAGTAACGGCCAATCACAGCTCACCTGTTTTCTGCGTTTAGTCATGTGATGTTTGCATACTAAGCCATGACTGAAAATGACATCTCGTGTGCTCAGGTAACGACCAGTCGACAGCAAGTGGCAAAATGTGTTTTTAAAGCTATTAATTGTGCAAGAAAAACAATGACGCTATCAAATTAATTATAGACAAAATATTAACTTATACTGCTGAAAATGGCTACATGAGTCAAGTACACCTTGAAGGCAGTTTGTAAAATTTAAATGTATAAATCCATAGTGCTTTACAGAGGCAAATAAATACATAAATTAATAATAATTCTGGGTGTCAAAACTAGTGGGTTCATTTTGAGTTAATTTAAAGTTCCTGTTACGCCACAAATTTTTTAACGTGCGATTAATGACCGCCCCTTACTTGGAATGCCCGTACTGAAGGAATTCCAGTTGCAAAGCAGCAGACACGCCCACGTCAAAATTTAGCAGTAATAAATTTAATAATAATGCATATATTTGTGGAGACTGGGGTCAAGTTATATTTTACAATTTTAAAAATGTGCAGAATTTTACAAGTTACTTCATGTTAAAAATTAGAGCTCTTAATATGAAAAGCAAAATGCAATGAGCTGTCATATTGTGTCACAAACATCTTACAGGTGCAATTATGCCAAATAGTGGCAGAAAAAACACAACTCAACATCACACTTGTTTTTAACTTTAACTAAATTTTATGAATTATTATGAAATTACTGCTTTGATGACTAAAAGATGCATCCATATTTCTATTATTTTAACATTTGTTTTCACTTTTATGTTAACAAGAGTATGAAGACTTAAAAAAAAGAATATTTTATTGTACATTTAGAACAGATACAATTTGTGATTAATCATGAGTTAACTATTGAAGTCACGCGATTAATTACGATATTTTAATCATCTGACGGCCCTAATAATAATAAAGGCTTCAGTCCAGATTTAAAACAATAAATTCTGAGAAATATAATATACTGCAGCCCTAAATAGAACACGGAAACTTGTTTGGCGTTACGTGACTACCTGCATGAGGCCCAGTGTCGAGCTGTAGGAGCTTTGGATTGGGTTTCTCTTGGAACCCGGCGTCCCTCTGGGGGCGTGGACTCCACTGGTCGAGCTGATGGAGGAGGTGCGGGACCTCTTCAAGTTGGACTCCTCCGCCACAGAGATCATCCCTCGTTTTAGACTTCCTGGCCTGGATAAATAAAGAGTGAAAACGTACTGTGGAAAATGCAATCAACAAACAAAAAGTGAAAGTGAGAGGTTTCAGACTCACTTTGGGACCAGCAGTGATGGCGCCCCGTTGGGCAAGAGAGGCTCAAAAGCAGAGTGAGAGCTTCCCCCGCTGTCGTTACGCCTGGGGAACAGATTCAAAGCATGCACAATCACGCAGTGATCCAAACAACAATTTGTGATAATTTTGCTCAAAATCTCTTGCAACCTGTTAGCGTAAAGATTGTTTACCTTCTCTTGCTTCTTTGCTCAGCAGTGAAGGTCGTGTCTGCATCGTCAACCTCTCGCTTGCGGCTCTCCTTCAACACCCTGAGGACGCTCTCTCTAGAGCAGGGGTCCTCGGGGGCCTGGGGCACTGTGGCGCAACTCAGGTGCTCCAAACTAAAGACAGGAAGAGAACAAATATCCAGAGTCATGAATCAGCAACTTAACTCAATTTTGCGTAGTCCCTCTCCGTTCACTATAATAGTAAATAACGTTGAATCAAACCTTGGGCTATTGTGGTCGGGCCGAGCGATCTTGACAGTGACGGGACTGTGGGCAGCCGGTGAATTCCGAGGCGTGAGGATGTTCTTCTTCCTGAAGCCATCCCACCTGACGGGAGGCAGGACTCCCACCGAGGAAGCGCCCGGCTGCTGAAGGGGGTAGTGCCGCTGGGGGGTGATGGTAAAGTGACCCATTGTGCCTGACGGCTCCCTGAAACAAAGGAAAACAATTGTCCACTCTTTACGAACAATTGCAGTTCACAAATTAATCCTAAACTACAGCGAGTTGTCCGTTTTATTTCGACCTTAAATGATGTATTACAGAGTGACAGTTCTGCTTTTCATCCGAAATAAATGTTATCTTAAAAATAAACTTCCGTTGATTAATAGAAATGTAATGTATCAAAAGCACTTAGCTGCCCTACCAGGTGCCTGACATAAAATACAAAAACAATGCAGCAATAATATGTAATTTTATAACCCCTTTACTGACAGTTGCCTTTTTATGAATAAGATATTTAAATTATTTCAGAGGTGGTTTTGAACATGAACACAGCTCCCAGTACTTATTTTGTCCTAAATTCAGCGTCTTAGTGGCACTCCTCGTATTGCATCCTAAGTGTATCTAATGTAGTGTCCGGCGAGGGCACAGTAGTTCATTGAAACAAACGAGACTTACCCGGCAAATGACAGCCTCCGGTTCGGGGTGCGGACGGCATGGTTGGGTATGGATAACTTTTCCCGCAGTTGCTCCCGGGGGTTCTGGACCACTCTCGGCCTCCCAAAGTCGCCGGTCGGACTCTCCGGTCTGCCAATGTAGCTCCCCATAAGAAAGTCCCCGGGGCTAAAAAGAAACGTGTCGCTAGCTATGTGACCCCCGCGAAAGATGGCAGCGTCCGCCGGTCTTTGTCTGAAAGCCCCCAGTGACGACCCGCGTGGCTCACGTCTGCCGACGTCGAGCTTGGTCCTCCTGCGCGACACCGTCGACACGTCGCTCAGCCACCAGTTCCAAAAGCGGCGCAGGTAGCCGGTCGGAGCGTTAATTCCAGCCCGAGGTTTGAGGCCTAATCTGGCGGGAAACGGCGTTCTGCGACGCAGGAGGGACGCGCCGCCACAAAGCGCAAGAGTTACGACAACATACACAAAAGATGGGATGAAATAAAGGACGAGACTAACTATGCCTAATGCAGAAAGAAGCGCAATTTTTTTCTCGCTAGGTGACATGGCGGCAGCGCGCCCATCATGCTGCTCTACGAGACTACTGCTTGTTCTGCGCTGGATACCGGGCGTTTGACTTTGACGTTTGGTTCAACAGCGCCACCCATTGAAAGATGGTGGTATTACACAAAGGTACAGTACAGTGTTCCCTCACTATATCGCGGTTCAGTTGTTGCAAGAAGTGTTTTGTGTCTACTGCAAAATAGAATTGATCAAATAATTCCCAATCGTGCTCATTTTGAATTGAATTACGTATACAGGTACATCAATTTCATTTTGAACAAAACCCAAAAGGCCAACACGACCAGGTGTTCAGTTTTGAATTTTTTTGGAAAATAAGAAAAAAAGCAAACAACTGAATTGAACAACAAATAGTCTAGTTGCCTCTATTCAAATTTTACAAATTACCATGACCTAAATGATTTAAACTCTACACAGACAAAGAAAAAACTTCTTTTTTTTAGCAGGCACATAAGTATTTTACATCGGGAAATTATGTTTTAATAAAACAAATATAAATATATGTAAAATATTTTAAATATATGTAAAATATTTTATTACATTTTTCCCATCTTATGTACATTACATGTTCTTTTTTTTTTTTATACAATCAACCTATAAAAATCCAAAAATTATTTTAATGAATATTACCCCAAAAAGTATTGTATTGCACATACCTGGAAGCAAATGTGAATGTTGTTTGACTTCACTCTCGAGTCAAAGTAAATATTACACATTAATTTGGGGTGTGGAATCTAGAATTCAAGAGCCATATACAATATATAATTATATTCTTTTTTTTAAATAAGTGCAATATAATCATCCATAATATTATAAAAAAAATTATATAAATTATAATAAATTGTTCAAAGTTGGGATCACTTTTTTTCTTGTACAAGACTCAAATTACATTATCCAAACCTCAATAGCCGCCGATGATAGAAGACTCTCCACACTTTGATATACAGTACAAGATGGGTTTCTCCAGCTAAAATTCAAGTTCTTGTTCCGCTGCTTTTCTCCGGTCTTTTTCACTCAGCGTTGACATTTGCACCTCAAAGGTTTTGTCAAAAGCACTGTAGTCTACACGGAAGGCGCCTTTCTCCAGGGATATGCACGACTCAAAGCGGTGGCCCCACAGGAGCTCGTCTCCCAAGTAGGACGTCCTGGCCTGGCACGTCATGCCTGAGACATAATAAGAAATGGGCATTGAAACAACCTCATAATTGAAGGGGACGTTATGGAAAGGTAATTTCTTAGCATTATTAGTCGTTCTTTGCAGAGGATAAAGAATACATGCGTGCGAGTTTTGTTATATCATCTGTGTAGATATGTTACTCCATTGTTTGCACGTATCCATCGCTTAAAGGCTTATAACATTGTGACACTGATGTACATTCTGAAAGCAGTTTGGTCAAAAATAACCCAAATGCAACAACCCAACTTTTTGAGTTACTTAACCCAACTTTTTGAGTTATTAACCCAAAAAGTTGGGTCAAATGAATTTGAATTTTATTAATAACCAACAAAACAACGCTAAAATTGATTATTATGAATGGGTTATCAATTTAATAAAACTTGGGTCAAATTAAATTAATAACCGACAAATCAAACCACCTTGTTGGGATTGCTTTGTGGGTTATTAATTTGACCGAACCTTTTGTGGTTGATTAAATAACCCAATTGAATTGGGTCAAAAATGAGCAGTCCCAACCTTTTGAGTTATTAGGCCCAAATAGTGAGGCCAAATTAAATTTAATAACCCACAAAGCAACCCATTTTGTTCTGGGTCATTTGTGGGTTATTTATTTGACCCAATTTTGGGGGAAATTGTGTCTGACCCTTTTTGACCCAATTTGGGTTATTTTTGACCCAATTGTTTTTAGAGTGTGGATTGAAGTTGGGCCTCACGCTCATTTTTGTGGTTGCAGATAGACAGACTGTCCAGTATGAATAATTAATGGTTGGATTGTGTCTTCTTTGAACTGCATAAAAGAAGTAACCTGAGGCTTCCACGATACCCTCCAGGATAACGATGATCTCAAAGGTCTCCCTCTTCAAACGCTCGGCCCCCATTTCCCAGAAGGGGCTGCTTTGGTTGATGACATGGGTGATGGTCTGAGGTTCCACCAGCAACAGTCGGTCCCCACCCGTGTCGTAGCCCAGGTTGAGCTCGGACTGCTCAAGCGGGATGAACTCCCCCTCCTTGGTCTGCCTGGATTTGATGAGCTTGGCCCGGATCTTGGCATCGACCATGTGGCTCTCCCTGAGATCCCCAATGCGGAAGAGCATGCACAGCTTCTCGTCTCGCTGGCATATGACGCAGTGTTTGCTGAAGATCAGCGTCTGGGCCCTCTGCTGGGGCCGGGAGATTTTCACAAACATGCAGCCCACCATCAGCGCGTCGATGATGGAGCCCAGGATGGACTGCGCCATCAGGACCACCGCCCCTTCCGGGCAGTTGGCCGTCACCATCCTGGAGCCGTAGCCGATGGTCCTCTGGCTCTCCAGGGACAGCAGCAGGGCGGACAGGAAGCTGTCCACATTTTCATAGCACGCACGCCACTGTCGGTCGTGCACATGTGCAATGTCACCTCGCAACCAAGCACCCAGGAAGTAGATCCCGCCAAAGGCCAACCACGTAAAGATGTAGCACGCGGTGAAGACCAGAAGGAACCAGCGGCACTTCAGGTCCACCAGCGTGGTGAAGATATCCGAAATAAACCGACTTTTGTCCTCGATGGGCCCCAAGTTGACCCTGCACTTGCCGTCTTTTGTGACATAGCGTTGACGCTGGCTGCCGGCGGTCAAGTGCACACAGTGCGCCTCGCCTAAGAGCTTCCGCCTTTTCCTCTCCGTTTTTGACCCGTTCGCCGTCTCAGTTGTTTGAGGGGAAAGGCTGCTTGTCGAGCCTCGCGATTGCCACCTGGAGCTAAAACGTTTCAGTTTTCTGCCGTGATGCAAACGCGGAGGCTTGTGGTCCTCCTCGGTGGTTTCCAGCGGAGACATTTTGGCAGTGTGCTGCTGGCAGGACATGGTGGCCTGACTGCAGGAACTCTAAGAGGAGAGTGAAAGTGTTGAGAAGTCAGTCTGGTGGAAGGTTAGGAAGGCTCTTTTGTGGAGGGAAGGATAAGTGTAGTTGCAGTCTGAAATGAAAAAAGGAGGCAAATCCTTGAAATAATCAAACTTTGTCGAAGATACTTTCTGATCTGTGCTCATTTGGACGAATTCTCTAGGGATGAGTTTCCTGGAACGGGTTTTTGTGGGTCTAATCATGATAGACATGCCTACCAAAACAGACTTCAGGGGTTTGGATTAGCCAATATTGGAAGTCAGAATCATGACCATAAAGCAGGATAAAATAAATCTGTGTGATCTTTCAATATATTTAACGTGGTGGTTCTTAAACTTGTTGGAGATACTCAACCCTACCAGTTTCCTCTTTCAAATTCATTGAGTAGCCTTTTCAAGGAATCTGGCTCTCTTGAATTGAGAAAGCGTCGTGATCTTGTATTCCCCACCTCCACGCAGCTTAACACAACTTTACTTATAAAACACCTTTAAAACAACCATTATCACCATGAATCATTTGAGTCGGGTGTGTGTCTTGACCGCCGAACCCGTGGGGTTCTATCGAACCCAGGTTAATAAGCACAGATATAATGCATTGTTCAATACAGTAGAAGATGAAACCATACCTGATCAGGGCTTGATTGAAGTTGTGGTGTGGGCCGATGTTTCACGGCAGGACTCTCGATCCTGACAGGGCTTCCGTCAAGACTGTCGCACCGACCGCTTTGGGCCGTGGCTGCGTTGCCGCACATGACAGTGGAGATCATCTCCGAGGGGCTTGAAAACGCTCAGAGCGGATTGCTGGCCTTTGGACAATGAAATTAAAAGTGTCTCTTGCTGGCTTTAAGGAACAAATGCCAGATGGTCCACGAGCCTGAGATGCTGTGATGCTTTACGTCTCGGTATACGTTGAGGCTTCATCTGTGGGAATCGGTCCCATCCAGCGTTCTACCACACATTTCACAAGTGGAGGATTATGGTTAATCCTCAGTATCCATAGGAGAAGCTCCAAAGAAAACATTAGATTGGAAAAGATTACTTGACAGGAAGCTTAAGGAAAGCTTGGTCCAGATGTGGCCACTATCAATTTCTTTCCCCACTAGTCAGTTTAAGTGCAATGTACTGTACTGAGCATACAGTAAGTACAGTGGTGCCTTGAGATACAAGTGTTGTTGTTTTTTTATAGCAAACACCCTTTTATTCCTCTGAGACTGTGTAAACAATCATGTCTATGAATTAACTGTAGAGCTGTCAAACGATTTAATATTTTGAATCAGATTAATCACATTTTAGGCCCCGTCCACACAAAAGCCACTTTCAATGTATCCTCACAAGTTTCTTACCGTTCAGGCCGTTCGTGCGCGGTTTCGGAGCTTGAAACAGATCACTTTTGAAACCGGGCTCCAGAGTGGAAAGATTTCAAAACGCGCCCCGTACGCGTCTGTCTGGACACCATATGCAGGATACTCCTCCAGTGTTGACGTAATGGTCGCAGCTCGATGACGACGCATTGTCGCAGATTGATGAAGTATGCGCCAATTCTCGCGTGACTGCGATGGCAGATAGCTGCGTCGTAGTCGTTTAGCGCAAAATATTTTGCTTCTTTATTCCCACGTTTAAGTAGCGGTGTTGTACTTTTCCTGTGTGCGTATTTTTCACATTGTTTTGTTACATGCAAAGCCATGTTTGTTCTGTAGATTGGCATAAAGTAAAAAAAAAAAAGTGTTCGTCTTCTTCGCTGATTCTTATTCTACGCTTTCCGTTAACTCCCCGTGGCTGCGCTACAGCGCCACTCCAGACTTGGCATATACATTACAGCCGTTAAACGTCCTCAGTGTCTTCTTTTGGACACATGCAAGTCTTGAAATGCTTCTGTGTGTACAAGATTTGTTTGAGGAACGAAGTCGGCTTTGCTTCCGTCTGGACGGGGCCTTAGAATGTTGATTAATCATGATTAAGCAATTAAAAAGGCTTTTTTATCAACATTTTTTGCCCGCCAAACACCTGTTATGTGTTAATTCTTCCGACATTTAACTAATTTGCTCCCAAAAACGTATAAATACGTTCTATTTTAAATGTTTTAAGTATTCCAAAGACGTATTTATATGTTTTTGTTTTTATATTAGAGCATGCAGAAGGCTTTGATGCCGCCTCTCAACTGCAGAGAATGGTTGAAGAAATGGTAGTTCTTGCACAAATGGCCAGCAGGTGGCAGCAGAGCAAAAGAGATCAACCGGGGCCATGTTGAAAAAAGCTAATTTACCCACAGTTCTAAATAGATTTCTGAATAATGATGAAACGTAGCTATATTCTAATGCTATCTGCTTCAAAACGGAAACAGAAATATACCTTTTCCTCCCTGGTTTTCAGGTTCCATGTAATACATGATTAATGCAATATTTTTTGTGATTAATCAATGAGTTAACGCATTAACTTTTGACAGCACTAGAATTAAGATAATAGTTATGATCCTTGAAAGGAAAGCTAAGACACCACACAATTCATCGTGTTCTTGCTTTGGTAGATGCTGCTGTTTTGGTAAGCAACAGAGCAAACAATAGCATTTATAAACAGAGATGATTACTATCTCTTTCCTGATGTACAAAGGGAAGTTTTTATTTGTCTTTAGTGGTTATCACACCCAGCACAATTGGGGCGTTGCATCTATTTGAAATTCCAGGTAGCTGTTTGAGGACACACGAGACAGACATCGCACATCAACCAGACACTGTATTAGGTAAGCTTGCATAACCAGGTCCAATAAAAATATGTTTTGTAGTGGTGCCTATAACCTTAGATCTAATGTTGTAGAAATCAGATCAAGGAAATTGAAGGTTAAAAAAAGAAAAATTGTTTCAGTCTCTCTTTGGCGGTTGCTTCTTCCTCCAAACCTTTATTTGATTTTGGTCATAGCCAGGGCTCGTCTCTCCGTGTTCTGGAATAAGGCTCGGATTAAACTCTTCACCTCTGTACTTGTGAACTCCAACGCCAGCGGACCTTTACCGTCTGCCCACCTGAGGAGAGGAATCACACACATCAGGAATTCAGATTCAGCAGAACAACCCAGCAATTTTCTACAGCGCTTCATTATGGTCTTGGACCAAATAATTCACAATCACGTTCACACCTATGGACAATTTAGTGAACCTAACATGCTTGTTTTGGGAATGTGGGAGGGAACTCAGACAAGGAGATTTGAACCTTCTGGATGTGAGGCAGATATGTTAACCACCACTATCTCGAACTTCAGCATAATACAGTGAACCCTTGCACTTTGGAGGTTGACATGCTACGATTCGATTTGTTGAGCTTTCTCAAGCGTGTACCTGTCGACAATCTCATGGAGGTTGGCGCTCAGCAGGATGACCAGCTCTTTGAAGGTGCTCCACTTTTTCACGTAAAGGGGAACTTCCTCCTGATATTTCTTGTTCTGGTCCTCGTGGGTTAGCGGTACGAAGACCAGCGGGCCCTCCTCGATGACCGTCTGGCAGAGCGTGTGCAGGTGCTCGTCATCCTCTGAAGAGATATCCTGGAATGCAGAATTCTTCCTCTCAATTCTCAATCGGCTTCAAGGCTGTCAGAATGTGGATTTCAACCAATATTTTTGCAATATGATGGCTAAAATGTCAAAAATATGGATACTACAGGCATAATGTTGGCAAGTGTCCAAGTACTTTTAAATTAGTAGTTGTTGATGTGTTTAGGGACATCACTCGATTTATTTGTTAGGTTTCTACTTCTTGTCACGCCCCTCCCCCCAAAATGTCTTGACAATAATATGTTCTATGAATATGGTATTTTGGTTAATATTGCGTTAGTGGAATATGAGTTACCGGTAAGCAGCCAAATCTAGCAGTTTTTATCAATATCAGAAGGCGGCCATTTTGCCACTTGCTGTCGAGTGAAAATGACATCACAGTTGCTCAGGTGACAACAAATCACAGCTCAGCTTCAGAAAACAGGTGAGCAACTGTGATGTCATTTTCAGTTGTTAGCAAGTGGCAAAATGGCCGCCGCCTGAGATGGATAAAAACGGCTGGATTTTGCTTCATAACTCATATTCCACAAATGTAATATTAATCTGAATGTCATGTTTAGACTAGTGTGGTCACATATAACATTATTGTCAAATAAATGTTTTATGGTTGACTTCCCCTTTATGTTTTTATGAATAAAGGACAACGATTTCCATCATTTGTGACTGGCGTGGTGCATCCAAGGTTTCACTGTTTTAATGGAACTTCTCTGCTGGGATCAGCTCCAGCTGGTAGAAATTCTACTGATGGTACGCCAACTAACCTCCAGCAACATGATCTTGGCAATCATTTCCATAATTGCCGTGTTGAGGAGGATGCCCATGGCTTTGCAGTAGATATTGACAGGTAGTACGTCCCGCCACACAGTCCCCAGCTGCTTTAACTGATGGATTACCTGAAGACAACCAAGTGGACTCTTATGAAGGCGAGAGAGACGAGAAGGCAGAAGAGCCCGCCTCGACCCCTCTTCACCACCCACCTGCCTCACGGCCTTGCTGGCTGCTGTGTAGGTGTCGGCGTCGTCCAGGTTGCAGAAGTTTTGAGCGGTAGAAAGTCGCTCCAACAGCTCCACTCGCTGGATGTTCAGCTGTGTAAGAAAGCACTGAGCGCCTGGAGAACACACAAACAAAATAGGAGAGCAGCATTTTGAGCACGGGTTTTTTTTGTTCTCAAAAGGCCACATTTGATTATTAAAAGGTAGATAGAGATGGAGGGCATCTGAGCTTGAGCTTTGTGATTAGTTTTCTACAAAAGACTGACCTTCCTCGTCTTTGTCGACAAAACAAGTGCAAGATACATCAGGGAAGTAGTTTTTTGAATGGAGTACCGCAAGGAAGTGTTTTAGGGGCCAACATTTTTCTATTGAAACCTCTTTGTTGCAAGATGTAAAAACAGTTGCAAGACATAAACGTATTAAGTGGATTTCTGTGTCTCCTTTAAATGTCAAGACAACTTTACCTAATTTCCTGAATGCTGGCACCATGTCAACAAAGGTGGCCACACCCTGACTGAGGGGCTGCGGCAGGTGGGGTCGAAAATGGTGGCCCAGGGTGAGGAGGTGGTGGGCCAGGTACATGCAATTGTTGTGCTGGATGGCGGCCAGGTGGGGAAACTTCAGAAGGTTCTCCCTGGGGAAAAACAAACAGCAGAGGTGTGCGACAGACTGAATTTAGATCCCGATACAGGTAATTTCATATCACCATCAAGTACTCTCCCATAAAATGACAGGGGAATTAATGACAATTTTCTGAGATCTTTTCTCCATTTATAAAATACATATTTTAGATAGACCACGCATGACCCGTGATGGCACATGATTCACTCCTGTATGTATGGTTTGAGCTGTCTTGTAATGTTTATTGTCTTACTTGTGTGGTCTAGTTTCTTGTTTTTGTTTGTTTTAATTTGTTTTTTGTATTCCCATTTTTCCTTGCCACAAGAGATTTTGCCTCTTGCCGGGGCAGAGTTGTAAATAAGAATTATGTTCTTAATCTGCTTTGCCTAGGTAAATAAAAGCCTAATTAATTAACTAAAACTAATAATAAAATAAAATATAAAAATCCAGTGGCCAAATTAAGTTTTTTTTTTTCAATTATCTGGTAGCGTAACCACTTTTCAAGGAGTGTAATAAATCGAAAATAATTGTGCACCAAAAGTGGATGTAAAAGGAGTACATACAGGGAAAAGATGAAAAAGAATATAGTTGTGTGGATGGATACTGGGATAAGGGAAATCGGATGATAGATGATGGAAATTATCTTTCGGCTAAATCTGGTGCAAGGATTGCTTTTAATATATTTTAATGTTGATTCATGTATGTACTGTACACATTGTACAAAATTTAAAAAAATCCCACTAAAATGATATGTATGAAGTATATTGTTATATCGAAAAACGGTGATGATTTCTTTCTGGGACCAAAATAAGAGGTGTGCATACTGTGCAATGAATCAATCTTACTTGTGATATGTTGGCACAACATCGTAGAAGAGCTGGAAGATGTTTCGCACCGTGAAGAAAAGTTGAGAAGCGCTGTGGAGGGGAAAAAAACGAGATACTCAAACACCTTTTCTGTGCAAACAGATTAAAACATTTCACTTAAAAGCTGGAAAATGCAAACATTTCCCTGTTGTGACAACATTAACACGATATCAGTCATAACTCAATACATCATAGTAAATCATGTGTTTAACAGTAATCTGACTTGCTGCCAGAATAAGAGCAAAATGTTTAGAACACTCACCATTGTGCGGAGCTTCCGATAGCCTCGCCCAGCGTGTTGAGAGCCAGCTCCATCAGCTGCTGCACCGACTCGCTGATGCGACACGGCGGCAGGCACATGCTCCACGCCGACAGCTGATTGGCATTCTCCATGGTGGCGCCGGCGGCCTGCTCGCTCGGGGCTTCCTGCTTCACCCGCGTCAACGAGTCGGGAACAGGAAGCTTGGGGAGACGCAGCTTGGACTCCGGCGTGATCTTAATGAAAAAGTCAAATGCTGAGTGGATTTCAAGTGAAAAAAAAAAAGATACCTCAATCATTTATTGCAAATTATTTTGCAGACCGCCTAGCAACGGTTCACAGAAGCCATTTTGAGAAATATAGATCTAAAGTGTCAAATGTGTTGTTGTACCTTGACGGTGTTGTGCATTTCAGACGTCATGAGTTTGCGTGCCGCCACGATGACATCCTTGCACTTCTTGCTGGCAAAGTGACAGTTGACATCGAGGGCGTATTTGAGCAGGTCTGTAGACTCACCCTGCAGAAAGTCCATCTCCTTCAGAGCCTTCTCAAACTCCTGTGTCTCCTTGATAACCTGTCACAAATACGTACAGGTGGTGTGACCGGTTGCTCGCTAGCTAGCTAGCTCTTAGATGAAGGGAAGGACAGTGATGTGCATACGGTGTTATATTTCTCCAGTTGGCTGCTGTTGGTGGGGATGGAGTAGAGCAGGCACTCGTGGATGATGCATCGGGAAAGCTCCTCCCATATCAGGTCCCCCAAGATGGTCGACAGCTTTTTATCATCGATGGTCACATCTGGGAGGGGAAAACATTCAGCACATTCAACTTTAAACGATCCGAGTGCATCAAATTGAACCGAATCGTTCCATATTAAAATATCTCGAGATACGTATTGAATAATATTTTATTGGTGATGCATACCCCTAAATTTTCTTGCTGAAGTTTTGTTTAGCTGTGTTGGATGTCTACGCTCTAGTGCGAGCCATGCTAGTTCTTCCTCAGCGTGACTTACCTAGCAGGTTGGAGTGAAGAGTCTTGAGCACCAAGAGCACTTTGCTGTAGACTTGAGACGGAGTGGCGCGTTCCTCATGAGACCCCTTCAGTTGCTGGAAAGTCAGGATGATCCCCTTTCCCTGCTGCTCAGACACCAACACCGACAGAGACGGGTGCAGCACCAGCGGCTTCAACAGGTTCTTCAAAAGCACCTGACCTGGAACACAAAACAGCAGCGGTGAGCTGCCATCATCTTTGATACCCAAAAATTCAACTTTGCCCATGTTTTAGGCTTATATTCTCTTGTGCCTTTAATTGTGTACGGCACTTCCCTTCAGCTGTGGTTGTTTTTTTAAAGTGCTATAAAAATATGCTATAAAAATAAAGGCAAGTTGAGTTGAATTTGCTGGATGCACAAATTAATATTAGCTAGTAACATTAGTGTCTGATAACCAGGGTTATTGTAGTTTTGGAATTTTCATTTTAGTTTTTATTTTGTTTTGTTTTTTAAATTTAGTTAGTTTAAATTAGTTTTCAGGGTGGTTCTGTTAGTTTTTATTGTAGTTAATTAAAACTGCTTAATTTTCATTTAACACTATTGTATGGATATGCTTAAAATCACATTTTAAAAGCATCACCAAAGGCTCATGTATTAAATTATCAACAACTAAAACAAAGGACATTTTCTCTATAATTATAGGTAGTTTTAATTAGTTTTGTAAACATAAAATGTAGTTTGTAAGTTGTCCTTTTTATTTTATTTCCATGACAAAATTGTTTTTTAAAGTTTATTTGTAGCTTTTTTGTTAGTTTTCATTAACTAAAATAACATACTTCATTGCTCGGTGACATTGACGGCACAGTGGCGGTGAGCCGGCATTTGCTGCTCGGTCAGGCGTCTATAAACAGTGACACGTATGAGGTGCTGCCTCGTCGTGTGTATACTGGGGCGGGGTTTCTACTTCCTATTTGAGTTCCCATTGGCTTGATAGGGACTATGCGCAAGTGACTGGCTGAAATCTTCTGTGACTGGGGGACCATGTGCGCTGAAGATGGAGCAGTGAGTAAACTAAATAAACCGCTACGTTAGCTTCTTACGCTAGCATGTTCAATGAGGAAAAAATGTTTGTAGACCAAATTGGTAGTTCACATTTGAGGTATATCAGAGGGTGATTGTTTGTGTTGGCTGTTTTCTCTCACTGAAGAGTTTGATCTTGTGCTGAAGGTCTCCCTGGATGGCCAAGGCTTGCAAGACGCCACACAGCACGGCGGGTGGTTCTGGTTTGCTGTCCTTTTCGGAAGGGTGACATAGGCACAGCTCCACCTTCAAGAAGGAGGCCATGTCTGCAGGGCCTATTGGTACAAGTCACAAATTGATCCATCAATCGATTTTCTGTACCGTTTGCCCAGGTTAGGGTCAAAACTTTCGCAAATCAGTTATGCTTCTCACTGAATGAAATTAATGTCAACCTCATTTCCCCCTTTTTTTCTTTTTTTAAATGAGCATGACACAGATACTGTACCAGTCTGTTATTTCTTTCTCACCCTTAAAGGTCGGTAATTTCCAGATGACGAGGCGCTTCCACTCATCTCCCAGGTGATAGATCAGGTTTTCCCTCTGGACCGTCAACTCCGAGCTGAGTGCGCTAATCAACGGAAGCTGCGTCGCCTTCCAACCTTTGAGAGATTCCACGCTTGCCCTCGCCTGGGAGAAACAAGAATGACTTTGACGAGCGATGTTGATTTGGGAATCTTGTGTCGCATCGCATTGGATTGTGCAAGCGCACCTAAAAGAGATGTGTGAGATGTGTGCATTTAGATTTACAGTATGACGTACCCTTTCCAGCTGGTTAGCGGCATCCACATATTTCTTCTCCTGAAGGGCTTTGTTGAATTCCTCCATTGCATTGTTAAACTAAGAGACGGAGAAATTATGAATGTCAAGAAGAAGATTGTTCTTTATTTTGGGCACAGAGCTGGTCCTTTTTCAATTGTGCTTGTCCTCCAGATGACTGAAAGGAAAGCGGGGTTACACCCTGGACTGATTTCCAGGAGACCAGGGTTCACCAATTACAGTCCTCGAGGTCCGGAGTCCTGCAGGTTTTAGATGTTTCCGCCCACTAGCACACCTGATTCATATAATCAGCTAATCAGCATGCCTGACAAAGACCCTGATCTTTAGTATCAGGTGTGTTGGTAGGTGGAAACATCTAAAACTTGCAGGACTCCGGACCTCAAGTACCGAAATTGGTGGTGTGTTATTAAAGTATTATATGTGATGTGTATTAGCCAAAATCGCTAAGTAAGGTATTTCCGCTACTGGAAACGGTGTGCCTTGTCTTTCAGAATACGCACAGGAAGTAATACATTAACTAATAATAAATTAAAATTAATAAATGTTGCAAAATTTACTCAATTAATTATTGTTTTGTTTTGTTTTTATTTGTTCTTTCAGACAATCATTGTAACAATTTACAACATTCAATTTTCACATAGGGTTGACGCGATGAAGCCGAAGCTTAATAATTCCCGTTTCCAGAATACATTAGGACACAGATAATCAAGCTAGTAAGAAACAATATTATTGTTATTATTTATTCTGTGATATAATTTTGGATTCATGATAGGTGCTATGTTTGTTTTCATCCAATAATTTATTTTAACTTGGAAATGACATTTTATATGAGTTTGTACTTTTGTTGTTTTGAATGAAAATACATTTTGTTTTGAATATTGATGAATTATCGTATGGGGTTGACCAACCTTGCCAAATGAAACTTTAACTTACTGAAGATTTATTTGCGGGCATTTTGAGTAATATTTGTGAATATTCAACTAAAGTTTGCTGCGTGGGACAGTGTGCTGCTTACGTCTTTCAGGTGTCCAAGCATGGTGATGATGATCGTGTTTTTCTCCAGCTGCTGCTTCAACTTTGTATATTCAGCCACAGCCACATGAATATTTAGTTGAACCTGTTTTTTAAAAAAGTGACAAGTTCGCTACACTCTGTTTAACAGTGTTTTTAATTATTTTTACCCAATTTCGTAGGTACCTCTGTCTCGATAAAATTTTTCAGGGTGTCCATCTCTTTGGAGACCTCGTCAACCTGCACCATTAGGTCCTCAGACGCTTGTAGACTCGGCAGGAAGTCACTGTATCGCTTGTTTATCATGCCACATACTTCTTCCTGTAAAATTAAGGAAAAAACTTTAGCGATGGGATAAAATGGTGCCAGAATTCTTAAGGCACAACATCAAAGTCTTATGAAACTCTTACATTTTGGTGTTGTGTCGATTGAGTGCCCAATCAGATTATCAGGACAGATCAAACTTTCAGCAATTTTGCATCACATTGGCTAATGCTAGGCTAGCGTGGAGTCTTACCTTCGTATCTTCTATCTTGCGCGACATTCTGCTGATTTTACTAGACAAGTCCTCTTTCTCCAGTTTGCCAGAACTGGCGAGAACTTCGGTGACAAACGACGACATTCCGTCACTCAATGGGGATCAAATAAGTAGATATTTCTTTCCGAGATTATTCTTTTTACCCAAACTATGACAAATCAGCACAGCGCGCGCCAGGCGTTTTGATTGGCTACGCGGCGAGATACAGTACAAAGCCCGCCTTTTCCCTTCCTCGTCCTTTCTCATTGGATCGCCTTGAGAACCATTTCCGCCTACAATTTACATTTATTTAAAATTCACGTTATTTTTTTAACATTCTATCAACCGCATGATAGTGATGAATGAAAAACGTGTTGGTACCAAAATTCATATTTATTGTGACTAATCTGTTCCTATAATATAATTCAATAGGTGGCGGCGTTGGTTCTGACCTGCAGTTCACCAAAGAAGAAGACCGTCTTTTCGTCTCTATGGAAACCGATCCGAGCAATGTGCTTTTACCGCTTCCGTTTGTCATTTGTTCTCGGGCATTAGATTGTTTTGTATTGTTTTGAGGAGAAAACTTTGCTAGTTAGCTGACTCGCCTCGCCAAAATGTAGAATAAATAACTCAGTTGTGTCGCTTAGTACTCAGGAGAACTGACTGCTAATGAAGTGAATATAGGTAGCATAGTGCTAATGTTTACGAGCTAGTAATCCGTCATGTCAGATTGGTGTAACAGTGACACTGGAGAGGCTGTCTACCGTTCTCTAGATGCTATCAAAAACCTCCGGATAAGGTGAGTATTCGTGTTCGCTTAATATTCAGTATAAAAGTTAAATAGTGTGTTTTGTTATCATGGTTCGTATCAGCAGCAGCATGCACTACTCATAAAAAGTTAGGGATACTGTTTAGGGTAGGTCACATTTAACTCACCTCTAAATGTTATAATGCATTTATTTATGTCGAATTATAGGGTGTCGATAAAGAGGGTGACCACCACAACGACTCTCTCCCAGCAACTCCAGCAACAAGTTCTGTCCCAGCAGGATGGGGGAGTCATTGAACTGGTACCCCTCACTTCGCAAGCTCAACCCGGTGAGAGAACTTTTCATGCGCGTATGGTGGCCACAGAATTCTTCTAGTAGTCAACATCTTGACATGTTTTTGTCACCAGGTGATAACGAGGAAGACATCATCGTTGGCTGGCAGGAGAAGCTTTTCAGTCAGGTAAGACCTCCTTTCACAATGAAAACGACTCCATAGTGATTGAGTGTTTCTCACATATATTTATTTACAGTACGAAATGGAGCTGTTCCAAAATGAGACGGCGTGTCAGAGCCCGCTGGACCGGCAGTACCACAAAGAGGTCATGGCCCTGACTAAAACCAAGGGCCGGCAAAACCGCAGGATTTTTACCTTCACGGATTATGATCGCTACACAAACTGTCATCCGCTGCAGCAGCTGGTGGGTTGTCAAATACTCTAGAACCTTTGCAAATAGTGTACAAATCTTCAAAAAAGGAGAGTTTATTGCCACTACTACTTGCCGTTTACTGTCAAACTAAACATTAGTTGTTTATATAAAAAGTCAGTATTTATTAATGGCTGTCAAATTCAGCCACTCAGGAACAAGATTGCTTATCACAAAATAGTTCATTAAAGTTTTTTTCTCACCTTGAAACAGCAGGGCAGCAATTTGCTTAACACAAACAAGACCAAACCCACCTTTCTGGCCGAAAGGATGGCCAGCGTGCGACACCGAAGACAGGACAGACGGACCATGTGGGTTTGAACCGCCAACGCTCATCCCTCCTCCAAGACGTTACTTCAGGGTGTGTGTGAAGGTGGTTTTGTTGTTTTCTGGCAGGGACTCCAGTTTCCCCAAGTCCAAGATCATCAACTGGGAGCCCAGTGATGAGTTCAAGAGGAACAGCCATGAGGTGAACAACGTCATGCAGACAATGCACGTCATGGGAGACCTGGGGCCTCCTGGAAGGTAAGACCAACCACAAACACACACACATGCACCTTTTCGCCTAATTTCCCCCGTAATTCTCCAACAAATAGAAGCAACTGAATGTTACTTCTATGGCAGCAATGATTTACGATCCCTTCATATTTTTGTCCCAGGTTGGGTCAGAAGGAGAATGAATTTTTGCTGTTCACCGTGAAAACAGATGGCAACGGGACCATCATAGTGAAACCCGACTTCAACAAGGACAAAGAGCCCTACAAGCAAGTTCACTGAAGACATGTCATAGAAATTCAATGTTAAAACCTGTCTTTCGTTCCGCTCGTTGCAGGATAACAACCACTGGGACCAACAAAGAAATTTGGCATCTCAACATTGAGAATGTATCGGCAGTCATGAAATCCGAGGAAAAGGAAAGAGAGCAGCACTTATACAAAGATGTGAGTACACTTTTTTTTCTTCCAGAATAAGACTTGACATTACTTAACATGACATTATGACATTGCTGTGTTTGAATTTGTAGCTGTATGTGAGGCACAGGGAGTTCCCAAATAGCCTCATCGGACAGGACTTTGAAATGGTAAGTCATTTAAAATACTGTGTCTGAGTATAAGCAGTTATAGAAAAAAATGTGTTGTTGTTGTTGTTTTATTTCCCCGTGGAAGTCTGACCAGCTATCCAAAACCAGCAGTGGTGGGGGAAAAAAGAACAAATTGTTGTTTTCTATTACTGAGTGATGAAAGTAATGACTCCTTTTTTTCCAATTAATAATTTACTTGATTTTCATATTATGGCCACATGAAAAGAAAAAAACAACATGAAATTAAATTCCTAATTTTACAAGAGTAAATTCCTTTATTTTTAAAGATTTTTGCATACATTTGTGCAATTAATTGAAATATTTGTATGATTAAAGGCGTTATCTTACACATATAAAGTTGTATTATTGCATGTGATGTTGAAGGAATGTTAGATGAATTCTTAAAATAATTCATGAAATATTCAGTATTTCGACACATCAACCAATCATTATCACTATCAGGTCTTTGAAACATTTGTTGACCTGTTGATAGGGGAAAAAAATAGTATTAGTTGGTAATTGTGTGTTTTTACATTTAATTCCGTATGGCATTACGTGTGTGGGTGGATTCTGAATTTCATTCATTCACTGCTAAAATATGACTTTTTTTTTAGCTTGAAAAACAATACTCCAATTATTTAATAATGTTTTCTTGTAGCCTCCTGCAGGTGTTCTGCGCTACTTAATGAACGGAGAGATCGGTAAGGAAGGCTCAGCATGTTGTCGATTTTCTAACATATCTACATTGAAATTAAAGTCTGTCTTGTCTGTCCAGTGTCCGCCAAGGGCTTTGAGTATGATCATTTATATGTTCACTTCATAATGGAGCTGCCAAACAGTAAGTTATTTTTTACATTGACGTCTTGGTAGTAACACAAGTTTTGGAATATAAACATTTGTGTCTCGTCAATTAGATTGGTCCAGCTTGCCAATGCAGTCCCACTCTGGAGTCACTCACACCTCTCGGACCAAATCATTAGGGAAGGTACGTACTTAACAAGCCAGTTGACAAATTTCAGCACAGCGCAGACGCTGACATTGTTGAATTGTGCCAACAGGACAATGTGGCCTACTTCTGCTACCCTTTCACCTTTGAAGCTTTCTACATGAGTGAGAAAGAGAGTGAGGGTTAGTGTCAGGGCATATTTGAGTGCATGATGAAGCAACTCCGTGACGGGCATTTCCTGTCATTGCAGAATCGGGTCCCCAGTGGCCGGTGTTGTATTTCAAGGTTCTCTCACTGGACTCGTGGGAGCGATATCGAACTGAAGGCTATGGATACCTGCTCTTTCCCTGCACACCTGGTATGTTAATATTGGGATGTAAAACGTGAAAAAAATGAAATGGGTAGGTAGGTAAGTAGATAGGTAGCGTTCTATTCGACTGCAATTTATCAATAGATGTTGTGAGGTGTGCTGCTGCCATCTAGTTGTAGCAGTTTGTAGGTGTGTGCCAAAAAATCGATTCTCATAAGAATCGCGATTCTCATTTAGTATGATTCAGAATCGATTTTAAATGTCCCAAAATCAATTTTATTTCAACTATGTCTTGCCCTCGTTTGTGTGTGCCTTTTATTGGGAGCACTGTTCATGTTGTTCACGATTTGGCCACTTAGGGGCAGTGTGGTTCCGCTCGTTCTGATACACTGTTAAGTTGTAGCCACATACAAGCAAAAAGTCATGATCAAGTTATTCCAATAAATGTTTTTGGGTTGTTTTGCAGTGTAGGATGTTAAGATGCTTCTCTTTATACATTCCTAAAGCGTTTTGTATGAATAGTCGTTCTTTTGAGTGATAAAAGTGCCACAAGTAGCGCGGTAATTAGCATTAGCGAGTCAGACTGGAGTAGATCATGACAATTCTTTGCATATCTATATATTGAAGCAGAAATCATTGTCAATCAAATAATTTTCAATCTAAAATCGATTCTGAATCGAATCGCAGGTCCAGAAATCGGAATCGAATTGAATCGTGAGACAGTCAAAGATTCCCAGTCCTAGCAGTTTGACGCGCATGCTTATCAAATTTTGCCCTTAAATCAAATCAAAAACAATGTCCAAGTGAATCTAAAAAAAAGAATGTACCTCAAGACACTTGTATCTCAAGGTTCCACAGTCACTGTATTTATATGAATACAATGTACATACATTTAGGCATCACAGCACCACTATTCACTCTGCAAAAACTGAAGTGTATGCTACATTCAAGTTTGTACAGTTGGTTCAATCGAAGATGTGTGGTGATAATATAAACACGCGTGTGCAGGTAAACACACGCTGACGTGTCACACGTGGAGACCCCTTCAGACAGGCACGGTCTCAGCCCTGAGGCGTTTCTTCATCGGAGGTTCCCCAGAACTGGAGGACCTCAGCTATGTGAGGATACCTGGACATTTCAAGGTAAGGCCAAAAATATTTAAACAGGACAAGTTATGCAATACTAGTTTATTTTCTTTTATGACTGTAGGGTGAGAGACTAAGTCGCTTTGGATTTTGTACGCAAACTTCAGGAAGTGTGACTTTTAATCTTCACTGCATCCAGCAGTCCAGGTAAGTGCTTAGTTTTTACAGGGTTCTGAAAAACTTTTCTTTACAAGTTTGCTATGTAATATAATTTAGGACGTTTGTGGATTCCACGAGAGCGAGGAGAAGGAGGCAGAACACTTTTGACCAGGCCCAAGGATTTAATCATCATGATACTCTCTTAAGCACCATGGGTAAGCAGAGGAATGTGGAAAAATGTATTATCACAATGTAATACTAAAATATGCAACATTTTGGTGATGTTTCTATTTGACTCTTCCAGAGGCGTTTCAACGGGCCAGAAGAAAAATGCAAGAAGTTAGAGAAAGTCTTCCCATAGACTTCATCGCCTCCGTCTCTCAAATCCAAATATGATCTGCTGAGGAGAGAATATTATTTGCCATTTTAAAATAATATAGGGCTGTGATGTTTAACGAAGAAAGTCATAGTATAGTACTGTATTTGCTGTAAAGTTACATTTTAAATAGGTATGTTTTTTATGTGTGTCAAATATAACAAAAAAATATATAAAAAACTATTTCACTGTACTGTACATTGGTTTTAATATCATTTTGTGTGCACCCTGACATTTAAATAATACAACCCAAATGACTGCTTATTCAGAATAAGTAATGAAATATGGAACTTTTTAATCACCACGTTTGGATAATAGAGGTATTTATATTCCAATTGATATGTTGTTGTAATGGTCAAATTTGTTTACAATATTCAGAGTATAGACTTCGACTTTATTAATTTAATGGTAGGAAATATAATTGTGTATATATATATACATACACATAAATATACACAGATATATATATATATATACATATTTAAACATATATATATATGTGTGTGTGTGTGTGTGTTTGTACTGTAGTGCATACCTTTATATTAATGGATCATAAAACATCAGGCCTTTCGTACATGTGGTGCATTCAAGTATCGTAGGAAATTAGCCAAACTTTAACATCATACGATTCAAGAGCAGCAGAATATCACAGAACTGGTCTTAATTTCCCATCTTAACATACAAAAACTAAAATATAAATGAAGGCCTGATAAAAATCCTCAATTGAAGTTTTGTAGTTATTTTTGACTTTATGAAAATATGGCCTTCTCGCATTCAGCGCAAGAGGGAAGTGGTCCATGAACGTTTCACCCGACACAGATTCTCCATCTTCCCCCGACCGTGCAAGGGACCAGCCTTCGTCCTGCACCTACTCACAGATTTCACCTCTTCTGTAAACCCATCTCGGTATGTCAATTGTGTCACTTTGTCACGATGTACACAACATTACTGTTGCATGTTTTTCTTTTCTTAGTCCGTGGACTTAGTCACGACCTAGCTATGCTGTCAGTCGACCGCAATGGAAACTGGGCCGAGTATGTGTGTTTACTGATTTGGTGACATATTTAATATTTTAATACTATTATGAATAACACCAGCGATGTCAATGACCTTTTTTTGGTAATAATGTGATTTTTCGCGTCTGATAGCATTTTCAGTCTAGAAAAGCTATTAGCATACAAGCTAGCTATAGCATTAGCGAACATCTGGTTTTGCTTCACTAACGTGGTTAAACTAAACATTTATCACATCCACATTATTGGCTGATATTACATACTCGTAATGATGAATAAATAAATAAAGACAAACTAAGCGTCATTGTGACATACGTGAAGATGCTACGTCGATAGAAATAGGCGGAAGAAGCCCTGGAGTCACTGGACAAATTATAAGGTACACCAAATAAGATGGAATACAAGAGCTGTGCCTAAAATGCAGAAGTGGTGAAAATACTCACGCTGTATTCAAGTAGAAGTACAGATACTTGTGTTGAAAGAGTGGCAGAAGTACAGATTCAACTGATTTTACTGGTTCGTAAAATAAAAAAAGTACAGACAATGAAAAGTATTTACTGAAATTACAGATACCTGACAAATGCGTAAATGCAAAAACAAAAATATTCGTACTTTTGCTCATGGTCTTGAATGTTTTGTTATTCCTCTCCAGACTACAAGAACCACAATCATGACAGACTCCAAATATTTCACAACAAACAAAAAAGGTGAGTGCAATCGTGTCGAAAATGCCACCGTCTGCCATGTCATCAAAGTGGTAGATTGAAAACATTTTATTGACACTAACAGCAAGTCGATTTGAAATTGATCTTATTTGTGCTTTTGCAGGGGAGATTTTTGAGTTGAAGGCCGAGTTGAACAATGAAAAGAAGGAGAAGCGAAAGGAGGCCGTCAAGAAGGTCATTGCCGCAATGACGGTGGGCAAGGACGTCAGGTAACGGAAACTATTTTTTTTGTCTTCTGTAGGTCAAAGCACATCCTTGCAGAAAGGGTGGGGGGGCGTGTTTGGAGTAATGTAGAGGGGGGAAATTCTGAAACCTTCTAGATCTACATTCTGAGTGTCTTTCCAGCTCTTTGTTCCCGGATGTGGTCAACTGTATGCAGACCGACAACCTGGAGCTGAAGAAGTTGGTGTACCTCTATTTGATGAACTATGCCAAGAGTCAGCCTGACATGGCCATCATGGCTGTCAACAGTTTCGTCAAGGCAAGCTCACTCTGTCTGTGCCTTAGCTCTGGACGCAGTTTGCAAGCCCTTTTGTCGCCTTCCTCAGTCTCATATTAGGGACGTTGGGCAACTTGTGCTTTCATTGCAACGTTATTGATGATACGTTTAAAATAGTTTGCAAGTAATTGGGAATATTCCCATCTAATGACTCTCGCGCTGTCCTTCAGGACTGCGAGGACCCCAACCCCCTCATCCGGGCCCTGGCTGTCCGCACCATGGGTTGCATCCGGGTGGACAAGATCACTGAGTACCTATGCGAGCCGCTGAGGAAATGTCTGAAGGACGAGGACCCGTACGTGAGGAAGACAGCGGCGGTGTGCGTGGCCAAACTTCACGACATCAACGCCCAGATGGTGGAGGACCAGGGCTTCTTGGACTCGCTGAGGGATCTCATCGCCGATTCCAATCCCATGGTAGGAGACCAGGCCTTGGAGTTCCACTTAAGAAAAATAAACGCCTCCTTTAAGTAGTCCGGGGCTGCAGCTGTCTAAGCGAGTGTACACTTGGCTATTGTGAGCTCAGGTTAGCAGCTAGTTAACTGGCTAACTGTTAAGCATTCTCTGTGTTGAGCAAATGTGTTCACATTGATACCTGGCGTTAGCGATCATAGTACATCTTCACTTCCTCATGTCCTTTTTTAGGTTGTCGCCAATGCGGTCGCCGCCTTGTCTGAGATCAGCGAGTCTCATCCCAACAGCAACCTGCTGGACCTCAACCCCCAGAACATCAACAAGCTGCTGACTGCCCTCAACGAGTGCACCGAGTGGGGCCAGATTTTCATCCTGGACTGCTTGTCTAACTACAACCCCAAAGATGAGCGAGAGGCCCAGAGGTAACTCGGTTTTCGTCACAGTAGTTATCTTGGACTCATACATAGAAATGTTTTTTTCATCTTCCAAGATTTTATTTTATTTGAATATTAACAACTAACATCTTCAACATGATTTACAACATTTGTGAAGTTTAATGTGCTTATGTGAACTTTCACTTTGAGCTGTCAAAAGTAATCGATTCTCTAATTAATCGACAACTATTTTAATAATCGAGTAATTGCTTGGAGACGTTTTTTACTTAAAATTGTCCAAATCCTCGGATTTTCAGCATATCAACAGTAATTGTTCTCTGATTACTGTAATCTTTCATGAAAGAAGACTAATGAAGATTATGTCCTGTATATACTTTGGAAAACAATAACCAAACCGGTAACATTGTACAACATCAATCCCTTTTTTAAAAATCACTACACGAATACAAAGTACGAAATAAACACAAATCACTGGTTAATAAATAGTAATTAGGGAAAAATGCTTTTGTTATACACTTAAATGCAGATTTAAAATGAATCCAATTACTCGAATAATCAATTCTAAAAATATTGGGTAATGACAGTACAACTAATGCCTCATTGTTGTCATTTTCCAGACAAAAACTGGCCACACTTTTGGTCCGCCATGTTTTTTTCTTCTTTTTTTTTCCGTTTCTCTCAAATGTTCCCCTCTCTCCAAAGCATTTGCGAGCGCGTCACTCCACGGCTGTCCCACGCCAACTCAGCGGTGGTCCTGTCCGCCGTCAAGGTACTGATGAAGTTCTTGGAGCTGCTGCCAAAAGACTCGGACTACTACAACACCCTGCTGAAGAAGCTCTCGCCGCCGCTTGTCACCTTGCTGTCCGGCGAGCCCGAGGTCCAGTACGTGGCTCTGAGGAACATCAACCTCATAGTCCAGAAAAGGTGTGCGCAACATGAGAGTGTAAATAAAACAACAGTGTCACTTTTTGACACTTAAATCTCGTGTCTTGAGCGCAGGCCTGAAATCCTGAAGCAGGAAATCAAAGTGTTCTTCGTCAAATACAACGACCCTATTTATGTGAAGCTGGAGAAATTGGATATCATGATCCGTTTGGCTTCTCAGGCTAACATTGCTCAGGTATTTTTTTACAGGCCTCACAGGTGTGTGATTGTTCTCGCCTTGAAAGAACAACACAAGCTTATGGTTGTATTCTTCGTTTGGTGCAGGTGCTGGCTGAGTTGAAGGAATACGCCACAGAGGTGGATGTTGACTTTGTGCGCAAGGCTGTGCGTGCCATTGGTCGCTGTGCCATTAAAGTGGAAGTATGACATCAGACATGATTTGTTTTCTCAAATAATCCAGCATAAAGTTCAGATGTACAGATGTCACCTTTGCAGTTTGTGTTGTGGTTACATCTCTCACTTTTCACAATGATGATGACTTCCTGTTCCCGTTGTGATCAGCAATCGGCCGAGCGCTGCGTCAGCACCCTGCTGGACCTCATCCAAACCAAAGTCAACTACGTTGTGCAGGAGGCAATAGTTGTCATTAGGGACATCTTCCGCAAGTACCCCAACAAGTACGGGTCTTTTCCCAACCCAAGCATACATGAAGCTGTAATGTACAATTAATGCCAGACTCCTTGTTGTAGGTACGAGAGCATCATTGCCACCCTGTGTGAGAATCTGGACTCCCTGGACGAGCCGGACGCTCGCGCCGCCATGATCTGGATCGTGGGCGAGTACGCCGAGAGGATCGACAACGCTGATGAGCTACTGGAGAGCTTCCTTGAGGGCTTCCATGATGAGAGCACCCAGGTACGCGTTTGTATCTTGCTGCATCTTCTGTCTGTGCGTTTCCCTCTCGTGCTCACAAATCAGCACAGAAACACTCAAACAAGTAACTAGTCAGTCAATTCTGCTAACCAGTTTGTCCTACCAGCGTGAACATTGTGAGCGTTTGATTTGCAGGTGCAGCTCACTCTGCTGACCGCCATCGTTAAGCTGTTCCTCAAGAAGCCGTCTGAGACTCAGGAGTTGGTGCAGCAAGTCCTTAGCTTGGCCACTCAGGTGAAAAAAAAACACCCCCAGGAAATCTTAAATGACTACGCCATGTCCTTGGTTTACCAGCATGCAACATTTCAAGCTTAACTCATTCACTGCCATTGACGGCTATAAACGTCAACATTTTATTTTAACTATTTCTATTAGTTTAACATTTTTTCAAATTTTGTTAACAAGAGTATGAAAACCTAGAATTGTTTTATTGTACATTTAGAATAGATATGAAATTTGTGATTAATCGCGAGTTAACAAGTGAAGTCATGCGATTAATTACAATTTAAAATGTTAATCGCCTCTTGACCCAAATTTTTAATATATATATATATATATATATATATATATATATATTTTTTTTTACGAATTTATGGCAGTCAATGAGTTAATAGTGTCTCACTACAAATCCATTGTGGTGACTTTGCCCTTCTCTGCAGGACTCGGACAACCCCGACCTGCGTGACAGAGGCTACATCTACTGGCGCCTGCTGTCCACGGACCCGGTGACCGCCAAGGAGGTGGTGCTGTCGGAGAAGCCCCTCATCTCCGAGGAGACGGATCTGATCGAGCCCACCCTGCTGGACGAGCTCATCTGCCACATCGGCTCTCTGGCGTCCGTCTATCACAAACCGCCCAGCGCCTTTGTGGAGGGCAGCCACGGAGTCCACCGCAAGCACCTTCCTGTCCAGCATAGCAGGTGCGTCTGTCTGTCCACGCAGACTCATTGGCATACCCGCATAAGCGCTACTTTCAAAATCACATTCTACACATTCTTCTCGCCCTGACAGCATCGACACAGGCGAGAGTCCGGTGAGCGGCGGTCCGGCGGCCACCATGGACCAGCCGCACGTTATCCCCAGCCAGGGTGATCTGCTGGGTGACCTTCTCAACTTGGACCTGGGCCCTCCGGTCAACGTGCCCCAGGTCTCCTCCATGCAAATGGGTGCCGTGGACCTCCTGGGAGGCGGCCTGGACAGCTTGGTGAGATTTCATAACAAGCTGAAAAAACTTCAGGAGTTCTTAAACTTGCACTAGTATGAACATTTAAGGTTTTGCCTCTACAACCCCATCACCATATGATCACCTACAGCATGGGTCTGCAAACTACGGCTCTGGAGCCACATATGGCTCTTTAGTCCCTCTCCTGTGTCTCCTTGTGGATCTCTACAAATAATTAGTGGAAATTAATATTTTTTTCTTTACATATGTATTTAAATTTTTTAGATAAAATATTATTCCAATGAATTAATGATTTTGATTTTTTTTTTTTAAACAAAAAAATAATCAAATATTCAAGAAGTGTCAGAGTCCAAATTTTTAAGTTGTCAGAAAAAGGTAGATTAAAACGTTTTTCAAAATTACTGGAAAATGTCCAAAAAGGAAGAGGAAATGCAGAAAATTACAATAAAATGCCCATGAAACTGCCAAAAATGACAATTTCATTAAAAAGGCTGAAAATAAAATGTTCAAAAAGTAACTATTAAACATCCAAAAACACAAGAAGAAAGGCATAAAATTACCATAAAGTGTTTTTGGAATTGCCAACAAAACGTCAAAAACTTTATTTAAAAAAAGGCGGAAAGGAAAACAAAAATTAACTATAAAATTCCCCAAAACAAAAAAAGAAATCCTGAAAATTACCATAGAGTGTCCACAAAATATCACATTAAACATACGAGAGAGGCAGAAAATAACCATAATATATCCATACAATTTCCAAAAATGTCAGGAATTTGACAAATTTGAAATTTGACAGAAAAGTCTAAAAATATATAAAAAAACAAAGTTTGAAAAATTACCCAAAAATCCGAAAGGTGGAAGAAAATGAATCTCTATGTATTGGATGCTGCATATTGCTGTGTAGTGGTGCAACTCTAATTAGCACTTGGGCACATTAGACTACACACTGTTTCCTTCATGACAATGTTGAATTTTTTTGCAGCTCCAGACAGAATTTTGATTATTTATTTAGCCTAAAATGACTCTTTTGAGAGTAAAGGTTGCTAACCCCTGACCTACAGTATTTCCTCAAATAATGCCCCAATTAATCACCTACTTTAAACACCTACTAGGGATAGATATTGGGCAATCTGACTGCCAATAAAAGGTAACGCCAAAACCATTTTAATCGCAGGGAAGTATTTGTTTAAAATTTCAGTTGACTTTATGAGATGCTGCTGACCCTGGGAACCTTTTGTTTTTGTTTTTGTTCGACATTAAAACAAAGAAATATATTATATATTGTCTAAGATTAAATGGATACTTGACTCAGTTTGCTGACCAAACCCGGAAAACAGGTGAGGCATGATTGGTCGTTACCTACTTCGTCAGCAACTGGAAAATTTAGTTTTTAAATGTATTAATTGTACATGAAAAATAATGAAGTTATCAAATTCATTCTGGACAAAATATTAACTTTTTACTGCTGAAAATGGCTCAATTAGTCAAGTATCCTTAAAAAAAAAAACTTATGCATTTGGAAAAGTCTGAAAAAAATGTTCAATACGCATTCATTGATTGGCAGATTGGCATTTGTATTTAAACATTTTTTTAAACACCAATGTTTTTCCCCCTTTTTACTGAAAATTAATATTGGCTTCAAATTTTTTATCGGCCTCCTTGACTAGTAATAATCGTATTCCCTGAAAAAAACAGATCGTTCTATCTCTATACTATACACATTCATTACAAGAAGCTCCTCAACTCACTTCACATAGTTTCTTGGAACCACAATTCCACCAGATAGAGCTAAAGATATACATTAGACAATGTTTGGGCCTGTGCACAAAATTCTTAATAGGGATTTTTTTTCATGAATAACAGGGGGGGACAAATAGGTAAATGAGTCATAAATTGTAAATACTGTATGCAGGGGAATATTTTCAATTCACACACTGACATTAAACTGCTGACCCTGCTAACCAAAACAGCAGCACTTACTGAAGCATCCTTTTCAGAAAAATAATGCTTCTTTCTAATAGATGCCTTCCTTTTTCATAAAAACAATTAATAAGCTAAATGATCTCAGTTCATATACGGTATCGTTGTATTAACGCAGTTTTTTAACCAAAATAGGAGCCGTAGGTGTTTGTTTTAAACCAATTTCACTTGACATATATTTTTTTAAGTTCTTTATTTTCCAGAATTGAGTAATTGCTCCTCTTGATGGCTTGCAGTTGCTAAGAAAAGTCTGTCTTGTCTTTGTGTGTGGTCTGTCTGTCATGATTGGATTCTTTTTTTTTGGGGGGGGGGGACCCTCCTCTTCCTCTCTCTCTCCTGTAGCTGGGGGGAGACCTGGGTGGTGGTGTTGGGGGAAGTCCAGCTGTAAGTCCAAGCCCCTTCTGTGTGGTTGCCCGCGCGCTGCATGCTCCAGTCTCGCACCTTTTTAACCTGCTAGTCTCGAATCGCCTTCCTCTCTTTATGATTTCAGCTTGACGCTCGCTCGTTAACGCTTGGCATGTTTTAGCCCGTGGTGAGGCCACCTAACCTATGTTGTAGTTGTTATTTGCATGGATGTTGTCATTTAGATGCTTTGAGGTGGCTGACATGTAATTGCAATGATTAGTTTTAGTACTTTACTGTGTACAGATTCCATTGCAAACATCCTTAACGGGCCAAAACATGCAAAGTTGCACCCGCCTCTCGTTTGACTTTGCTCACCTTTTCTTCTCATAAGGGCTTTGGTATTCTGTAGAACATTTGCATGGGCTTCTTGTGATTCTTCTCATCTTCGTAGCACTTTTGCCGCCGTGTTAGTGACGCCGACTTCAATTCGCTTGAGTCACCCCTTCTACTCCTGCTGTGATGTTGCCGCTTCAGGTGGGCCAGAACTTCATCCCTTCGTCCGTCCCCAGCACTTTTGCGCCGTCGCCCACTCCTGCGCCTCCGGCCGTCAGCAGCAGTGGCCTCAACGACTTGTTTGAGCTCTCCACGGGCATGGCCATCACATCCGGAGGCTTCGCGGCCCCGAAAGCTGTGAGTTTAACAACGCTGGTGACGACTTTTTGACCATTAGCACCGGCATCTTTTCCAAGGTGTGGTTGCCGGCGGTTAAAGCCAAGGGACTGGAGATTTCCGGAACCTTCTCTCGGCGCCAGGGCCACATGTACATGGACATGACCTTCACCAACAAGGCTCTGCAGCACATGACCGACTTTGCCGTCCAGTTTAACAAGAACAGGTTAATAAAGCGCTGTGGCTGTGTGTTCCTAGTTGAGCCCACCGCCACCAAACAGTAGATTTAAAGGCAGGCATATTTTTGGTCACCTGCAGCTTTGGGATGATACCCACCAGCCCGCTGCCCATTCACACTCCACTGATGCCCAGCCAGGGCATCGACGTCTCTTTGCCCATCAACACCATCGGGCCAGTCATGAAGATGGACCCTCTTAACAATCTCCAGGTACAGAAACGCGTCCAAGTGACACAATTAATCAACCTGATGGGATTGTATGTAATTGTGTTCTGCATTTTTTTTTTTTTGCCTCGCTCACAGGTTGCTGTGAAGAACAACATCGACGTCTTCTACTATAGCGTCCTCATCCCTCTCAACATATTCTTTGTTGAAGATGGAAAAATGGGTTTGTTGTTGTCGTCGCCATAACATGAATACAAATTGCTTACACATTCTGGTACTGTATTTAAAAAAAAAAAAAGTGCAATATTGATCAGTTATTGGCTACTCTTCATTGATCAATTTTGGGACCCAAAAGTTTAGTTTCAGTTTTTGTATTTACCCTTCAGGAAAAAAATCAGTTATTCTAGTTCCATACACAGCATTTTGAAATTGCCCAAATTTTCTGTATTGATCAGTTATTTTTGTGTCCTTACAAATTCAAGTTTATTTTTATTTTTTAAACTGTTTATATTTAATTTGGTACAACTTAAGCATTGAGTTCAGCTTTAAAACATGTTCTTTTGACACCCTCACAATTACATTTTTATTTTTATTTTACAACAACAAAATGTGCAGTGTGAATGAGTTATTTTGGTATCCTTCACAAAAAAAGATCCAGTTTGAAACAAATGCTGTATTGACCCGTTATTTTGGTTCCCTGCCCAATTTAGGAAAAATTCTCAAGTGTGCCTCTTCTCTCTCTCCTCAGAGCGACAGGTGTTCCTTGCCACCTGGAAAGATATTCCCAATGAAAATGAACTGCAGTATCAGATAAAGGAGTGCCACCTAAATGCAGGTAGGTCCCACAAACACAAACAGCTAAAAGTGACACTCAAACCCAATAAAATGTCGTTTTAAAGCAAATGTACAGAAGGATCAGACATGAGCGGGGACCAACCCCCGTAGCAAAAATCTCATTTAGGTTGTTCAACTTGAAATATAACTGACCAAGTCCTCACTTTTTTGGTTTTCTGTCTGCCCACATGCTTGTCTAAGGATCCGCCACAATCTCTTCCACCTCAAGGAAATATCAACCTCTTTTGATGATACTCATTGTAGATATTTCAGAATAGCTGTCAAGTACATTAGTTAAAACCACCCATTAGGGCTAATTCATCATCCTTTACCTCATAGTTGTGTTGCTTGTAGCAAATTTTTGATTAGCTCCCAGTTGTGTGTGTTTGACGTGAAGCGTATAAAGTGGAACCTTTGAGGTAAAACAAAACCTGTGTCAAGATTGATTGATTGACTTCCAATATAAACAGCTACTGCCACCTGTTGACAGGAAATTAAACTGCACACCCCCTTCAAGTACACAATGCGCACTTGACATCTACTAGACGTCATAAATGGTCAAATAAAAAGCCTATTGTAAAGATATTTATGGCCAAATTGTTACACAGTGCAGCTTTAAGTGCATTGCCGCCATCTTTTGGTATCAATACTCAATTGCAAACAAACCCCAATTGTTTTCGCTAGTCATTTGTGTTTTGTGCCGTATTGATTTACTTTGATATAATTCAACTTTTAAAAAATTCAGTTTAAAAAGAAAAAGTACTGTACTGTATTTTTTATTTATTCTGGTATCCTTCACAACTTGAGAAAAGGATTTTTTTTTTTAAGTTTGCTGGATTGGTCAGTTATTTTGTTTAGTAGAATTCTGATTTGTATGTTTAAAAAATATATATATAACTCGTATCAAGCAAAACACAGTTCAAGTGTGGATGCTTGCTGAACTGAGCCCTTGTGAAGGTACACCGACAGCTCAAGCTCAACTTTCCACTTCAGAGGTTCCAAAGTAGTACAATGCAGTAGCCTCAAAGCTTTATTGATGCTTATTTTCCCGGGTAACTTTCCACTCTTGCAGACACAGTATCGGGCAAATTGCAGAACAACAACATCTACACCATCGCCAAGCGCAACGTGGAGGGTCAGGACATGCTCTACCAGTCCCTCAAACTCACCAATGGAATCTGGATACTGGCCGAGCTGCGCATTCAGCCGGGCAACCCAAACTACACGGTACGGTATCGCATCTGCGCTGGATAGAAAAAGTCTGCACACCCCTCCTCAAATCTCACTTTGTAATTCTCTTCACTTAGTCTAGGGCCGTCAGATCTGTTTTTGCAAAATATAGCCGGGCATGGATGTTTTCCTGACTTCCATCGAGCCCCACTACGCCATAACCTACACACATAAATATGGAAGATTGCTGTCACATAAACTGAACATCCAGTACTTGTCAGAAATTCCTGCAGCTCTGAACAGGGGTGTGTAGACTTTTCTACACGGCATTAAGGTGACATCACTGACCCCTCTTGTGTCCTGGCTGGTCCCGCAGCTGTCCCTCAAGTGTCGGGCCCCTGAGGTGTCTCAGTACGTGTACCAGACGTACGACGCCGTGCTGAAGAACTGAGCGTCTGGCTTCGCCACCACCTTCCAACAGCAGTGTTACAGTCCTGCTTAAAATGGAGGCCAGATGTAGATTTCCTCCCAGTAGATAACAAAAAAGGTAAATGTTATACAGTTGTTAATGCAAATGTATTATTGTGATCACAGTTCTGACACTCCATGCACAACATTACAGCTTCTGTCGAAATAAGTTTAAGCGGGGGGGGAAATATTTTGAGTTTGGACTGTGAAAATGTGTCAATCATTCCATCCGTAAACGTCTTAATGTTGTGACTGATGAAGTGAAATTGTCCTCAATAGAGTTTTTTTCCCCACGCACATCCATTTATGCCCATTTATTTTTTTATACTAGATATTAAAAAATGTTAAACTCACTGATTTAAGCACACAAGATTTAGCCCCACTCCATCTTGGTCACCTCGGCTATCGTTTTTTATTAGCTAGCATTCCCATTAAGCTGGTGTTTTAGTTCATGACCAAATTATTAAAGGCAACTCTTAAAACCTAAATGTAATGGAGCTTTTCCAGGATATACTAATAGTAACAAAGTTACTGGCTGGTTTTCTAATTGTCCCACTATTGCAAACAAACACGTAAAAAAAAAAAAAGACGCTGATATTTATTGTTCATCTACCTCCTTCCATGCTAGCCTTTTGGTTGCAGTGCTTTCCATGAAATCTTCATTTTCTTCTTTCCGCTGTCGAACCAGTTCGAACCTTTTGCACCTCAGTTGAACCAAACGTGCAGGACCAAGCATTCACTTGTCAAATGCCAATTTTTGTTTTGCTTTATTACAACTTTAGCTACAGCTAAGCTAATATGACCCTCAAATGTTTGGCGCTTTGGGTGGAAACGACCAAGGGTCTTGTGTAGATTAGTGATGTCATTTGTGTCGATATAAACAAACTACTAAGGCATTATCCTTTATATGATAATACAATCATGCTGACTTGTAATTGAAACAACTGTTTGAGTGTATCATTCATGTTGATGGGTTGTCCACTTTTATCCCTTCTTTATGATGTTTATGCATACGCACTCCCATAAACACGCTATAGAGTAAGAATACATTTACAATAAATTTTTAACTGTAATGCAAATGATTTGTTATTGCACCGCATCTAATATCAATAAAGTTTCAGCACCATGCATTTCTGTGGTCAGTAAAAGTTGAAAACACTTTTTTTAATTTTATTTTTATTATTATTAATGTGGAAAGACAACAAACAGGATTAGTTTATTTCTTTGTTTTTCGGATAGCGGATGGATGTGTATCCTCACATTTACTTTTTTGTTGCTTATGAAAACTTTATTTACTGCTGGTTGTTCATGCTGACAATCTGAAGCAAACACAGATTACAGGGGTGAATTGACTGCAACTTTTAAAGTGTCTTAATTCTATATAATTAACATGAATCCCTATTAAACAAAAAAGTCTTACCATGATGACTTCTCGTGTGTTATCTGAGCCACTTGTGACGCTGCAGCTGTTTGAGGGTGGGCCGTGCTTCAGGCTCCGCGGTCAGACTCCTCCGCAGGAAATCCCGACATTCTTGGTACAATAAACGTGAAGAGAACGATCAAGCACTTGAGAATTTAAAATCCATAAATCAATCTGTTTTCTCTCCCACTTCTCCTTACTGACAAGGACAATTTAGAGTCTTCCATTAACCTAATATTTATATTTTGGTGTAGTCTAAGGAAACCTGAAAAAATATGTATTTTTCACAAATTGAAAAGCACTTTTATGGCACTAATCCCCGTAAATTGTCCATAAAAATAACATTTGAACAATAAATTAAATCTACCCAAAAGCTTATAGAATATTTTCGGGGGGGAAACTTATTTTTTTTGTCAAAATATTATTACATTAATTATTATATATTTATTAATTTAAATAGATATTTTGTTCATTTTTTTGTTTTATTTTTATTAATTTGTTAAGATTAATTTTTTATATATTTTTTTATTGAATTATTTATTTAATTGGCAATTATCCCTGTAAATTGTCCAGAAAATTGCGTTTGAGCACTAAATTAAATATTTTCAAAAGCTTATATTTTGTAAATCTCTGCTTTTTATTTTATTTATTTATTTTTTAGCTTTTTTACAAATCAGTTAAATAGATTAGTTACCATATTATTTTAAGTGCTACTAAATTCAAGAAATATATAGTATGCTAAGTATAGTATTAGTAACCCTTTTTAAAAATTAAATAGATTTTTTTTAATTATTTTTTATTAAATTTTTTATTTTTTTAATTAAATATATAGTATATGTTTCTGATAGAGGGGTGTTTTAGTCTTTTTAGATATTTATATTACATTAAATAGGTATTTTTATCATTTGATAAAAATAATTTCATTCATAGAATTCCGACATAAAATTGAGATTATTTTAAGTTCCTTACCGTCTGAGAACTTGTTGCTGATTTTGATCTCCTCCTTGAGGAACCCTTCTGTTTGAAAGTCCACTTGGTTGTGGAGGATTTCGAAGAGCACCGTCCCGATCTGCCACACTGTGGTGGGGCCCGCCCGGTACCAGTGGTGGCGGAGCCACTCGGGCGGCTCTAGAGAAGGAGTTCCTGAAACGCCCGGTGTACGGTCAAGAAAAGGCGGCCATTTAAAAGTAGGTCACAGTCTGAAGTCTTACCGAAAAAGAGTCTGTAGAGAGATTTTTGGGTGGTGAAGCAGCTGAGTCCAAAGTCGATGATGCGAATGTGAAGGCCGTCAGTGGTGCTCTCGATCAGGATGTTTTCAGTCTTGATGTCACGGTGGAAGATGCACTTCTCCTGAAGTTTTTCAGCCACGTCCAGCAACTGTTTCAATATAACCTGTGAAATAAACACCATGAACCGACTGTTCATCCTGTAAAACTGTCTGTCTGTCCATCCGTCTAGCTGTTTGTCTGTTTTTACCAAGCATCTCTCTGCCCGTCCTTCCATCTTGTTGGCCAGTCTGTAAGTACTGACACAAGTACTCGGTCTGTTTATCGGTATGTACTGACCGGCAGGCGAAAAGTCAGATTTTCTGTCTGTCTTTAGGTCAGTCTATCAGTCTGTCCTGTGACTGTCTACCAGTCATTCCATCTCCATCCGTCTGTATTTTCCATTTGTCTTTTGTCAGTCAATCTGTACAAAATTTCCAATCGATGCCCATCTATTTGTCTGTCCATCTGTATTGACATTTGCCTATTTGTCTCTGTCCTTTTATACCTGTCCATCCATCTGCATTCGGTCAGTCTACCTGTACTCCCATTTGCCTGTACGTCCGTCTATCTGATCTATTTGTCCGTCCTTTTGTCCGTTTGCCTATCCGTCCTGATCAGTTCGTCTTTCTGGCCGTATATCAATTTGACTGTGTCGCCGTCCGTCTCCCTTGCCTCTCTGTCTCTCAATCATCAGTCTTGTTGTGTCAACCATCTTGTCAGCCAATCTGTCCATCCATCTCTATCTGTACATCTTAAATTTGCCATTCTTTTGGTCTGTGTGTGTACATCCATGTTCAAGAGTAGATTTTTGTTCCCAGTACATCAGATATGTTTGTCTGCAGATCTTTCATTCTGCACGATCGTCTGTCCTTCCACCTGTCAGTCAGTCTATTCATCGATATGTCCTTCTGTCTGCTTGTCCCAATTTTACAGTCATGCTAGTCCTGAGTTGATGTTAGTGGTCAACGGCCGCTATTTGCATAGACCCCCTTCCAGCCTACCTTAGCCTCGATCTCGTCAAGACTTCCTCCTCTCTTGTTTATGTATTCGGTGAGGTCCTCAGCGGGAACGGGCCTCTCCATCACCAGAATCAGCTTCTGGCCCAAGTCGTACCAGTCCAGCAGGGTGACGTAAGGCGAGCGCCCCTTAGGCAAGTCTTTGTCAAGCTTCTTCATGACCGCCACCTCCGAGGACATGTTGATCCTGTCCTTATGCCTCTGAAACGTCAGACGCAAGGCGAGTAACCGCATTGTTACAGATAACGCGTCCGCAAAGTTGTCCGTCTGTTACCTGTAGACTTAAATTGTTGTCTTTTGGAATGTGCTTGATGGCCACCTACAAAGTACAAACGTGGGTCAACGCAGCCTCAACTATATGAGCTGGCGCTGTTGAAGGCAGCATTGTTTGCATGTATGGACTGTAATACTCACTGGGAAATTGTCGACTTTGCGGTAGCCGGCAAAGACGGATCCGCAGCCTCCTTCAGCTAGCAGTCTCTCCTGCACATATTTGACCTCGAGTTGAGCTGAACAGCAACACAAAAAGATATCTTCGCTTGAGGTCACTTAGGTCCGCCGCACCCAGAGCGACACGGACAAACACAACTCAACTGGAAAATAGCGGGGGGGGGGGGGGGTTGCCTTTCTGTCTATCGATCCATTATCTGCTTCATCATTTGACCATCTCTTGTCATTATGTCCACTCGTCAGTCTATCTGTCCTCCATATTTAGTCTGTCCATCTGTCTTTTTATCATCTTTGCTCCTCTGTCTAATCATGTCTGCCAACATATCTGTTTACCAATTCATCTGTCCACCAGAGACCGCATTTCTGTCTGTCTGTCTGTCTAACTCTTGTCTGTCCGTCTCAGTCACCTCATTACGTCCATTTGCCAACCTGTCTGACCTGTCAGTTCTTGCATCTCATAATCTGTCCATTTGTCTCGGTCGGTTTATCAGTTTTGTTATCAGTCCATTTGATTAGCTGCCTGTCTTGCTCGTCGTCTTGTTTTCTGTCCAAAATTCTGTCCTGTCTTGTTTCCGTTCATACCATCTGTCCATTATTTTATTCTGCATTTCAATTCATTTACTGCCAATGACGGCTATAAACGTCAAAAATTTATTTCAACTATTTTTATTAGTTTAATATTTGTTTCCACTTTTGTTAACAAGAATATGAAAACCTATAATTTTTTATTGTACATTTAGAACAGATATGAAATTTGTGATTAATCACAAATTAACTAGTGAAGTCATGAGATTAATTACGATTAAAAACTTTAATCGCCTGATGCCCCAAATTTTTAATAATATTTTCTTTCCTTTTTTTTTTTATTCGTTCACTGCCGTTGACGGCTATAAACGTCAAAAATTAATTTGAACTATTTCTATTAGTTTAATATTTGTTTCCACTTTTGTTAACAAGAATATGAAAACCTATACTTTTTTTATTGTACATTTAGAACAGATATGAAATTTGTGATTAATCGCGAGTGAAGTCATGCGATTAATTAAAAAAAATGTTTAAATAACCGCCTCTCGCCTTTTTTTTTTTTTAATGAATTTATGGCAGTGAATGAGTTAATCTACTATCGTTTTACTGCCTGGACTATCTTGTGTTTACGGGTTTTTATCTTAAAATGAAAAATTTACACCAACCCCAACAAACTCCTGAGACGTCATCGTCGCTGGGTTTCTTCTTCTTCGGGTGGACGCTCGGTTCCTCGCCATCTTCCCGGAAGCCTCCCGCTTCTGCATCCACTTGAGAACTTTGCAGGCTTGCTAACAAGATAACCACATACTGTACGTTATTGCCACTTTTCAAATGTTCTGAAGGGGCAGTTTATTTGCACGGTCAAGAGTTGGAACCCACCAATGTCGGCAGATCTGCGTGAAGGCTCCTTGTCCTCGGTAAGGTCAGAACCTTTCCTCTTTTTCCTGGCTGGGGTCGTCGTACCACCCTCCTCCACTTTCCTCTTGGCCCTTGTGACCTGAGCATCTGTCTCAGAGCTGCCAGAAGGTTCACATGGGAACATCTGGCCCGCCGGAAGACAGCGTGTCTTGTCGGGACTGGACCTTATTTTGATACCACTGGTCCCATTGTGAGCCTTTGGGGCCTGTCGGCTTTGCCGTGGGCTGCAATGTGTTGGTACTTTGAACACAATGTTCAGTTCAGTTGGAATTTTTCTTACACAAATACTCGTTGGCCATTTTATTAGGTGGACCCTCAGCATCTCATTGAACCAAATGAAGTGTCAGTCATTTGTGAGTAAATTTAGACGAGAGAATTTGTTCAGTATCATACTTTTGAATGACTTTGATTTGATTGTGGCATTTTTCTGTCATGTGCGTTGGGTCAATAAAGTTTGGGAACACTGTTAAGGGGTAGGCTAAGTTCATACACCCTGAAAACTGCTGGGTGAAATGTAACCCAATTTTGTTAAAAAATTGGACCGACCCACTATTGGGTCAATTTGACCCAACTTTCTGGATTGTTAGTTGCGGGTTGGTCCAATTTTTTAACAATATTGGGTTATTGTTGACCCAGCAGTTGGTTGATTGGTTTTGTTAAGGCTTTTCCACAAAACAACCTAGAAAGTTGGGTCAAATTGACCCAATTAGCGAGTCGGTCCAATTTTTGACCAAAATTGGGTTATTTTGACTCAGCGGTTTTAAAAATGTACATCTTTTCATGTTTAAACTGTCACATGAGTATCATGGACAGCAGTTACTTACCTTTTGTCATTAGCTTCTTCAACTTTGCAAACAAAGCCCAATGGTGGCAAAAATGAATAGCCAAACAAATGCAAGTTTTTTTAAGATGCATACAGCAAAAACAACCATCAACATTATTTTTTGGGCAAGTGACGCTGCAAGGGGGCCGGGGTGGCGGGTTACCTTGCAACGCGCACACCCTCCCCGCCCCTCAGCCCGAGATATTGGCTGCTCGCACATGCGCATTTGGCATCCCGCGTGGGCACGTGCATTCTTTAGTTGAGTGACGTGAGTTGGCACGGGGGGCTTTGTCGTTGAGTTCCGGCCGCGGTTTGCACGCCTTTCGAACGCCGACTTTGCAAGGGCGGCGTTCGTCCGACGTGCGTCCAAGTGACGCTGCGAAGTGACGTCATCATTACCGTCGCATATCTTGTTAAATTACATAATGCGCCATTGTTTCTGTCTCTAATGCAGAGCTCGCTGCATTAACCCGCGAATATAAAATATATTTATCTCATTAAGTAAATGTTTAATTGATGATACATAAAAAAAGGGGGGGGGGTTGTGACGTCATCTCCCGTAGTGGGGGCGCGGCAAGCGGAGCCGGAAAGTCAAGATGAAGATGATGATGATGATGATGATGATGATGGTAGAGCCTGACTCCAAAGTCAGAATAAGTCCATGGATTCTATTTCTGTCCTGTCTGGATTTCTTCCACACAGGTTAGTTATATCTTAATTGTGCATTTAAACTTGAAAAAAGTGTTATGCTACTTTTATATAGGAAATGAATGGAGGACACTATGAAAATAATATATATATAGTATACAGGGTGTTCCATGAGTAAACATAAGTTTAACTTTCAACTTAGTTTTTACACATCTATCTTGGTAAAGTGTGTGTAAAGTGTTGATCTTAATGCAACATAATGTGCCATATAGGACGAAAACAGAATTCTGAATCTGTTACGTTAATTGCAAAACAGCACAATATATTAATCATAAACTGAAAAGGTTGGTACGTAATAGGATAATATAGTTAACGTAGAATGCTCACTTTCACACATTTCATTGAGATTGAAAACACACAATTACAACATTTGAACAATTGACTGACTAGAATGCCTGCCTTGTTGTCTTTATCGTTTTAAATAGAATTTTTAAGATGCTTTATGTTCAAATGTCTTATTTGGAAAAAATTTGGGGAAAAAATGTCACTGATGTTAAGCTGCATCAGAATCAGCCCACTTTTAAGTTTCACTTAACTGTATGTGTGCGCTAGTCTATCCACCTTTGTGTGACATTAGCTTTTCTTGAGAGGACATTTTTCTACCACACGTGTGTGTGTGTGTGCGTGTCCGTCCGGCCTTCACTCACTGTCCTGCCATTGTTGCAAGCTGCATGGTCACTGAGCGTCTGTGTTTTTCGAATCTAGCCGAGCCTGGCAGCTTTGCTTGCCAATATGGGAACAATGGCAACATTTGTTAGCGGATGCTGGCTTGTGCGTCCTACAGACCTTGACTTGAGGTTGCCATGGCGTTATGGAGCTGCTGGAGATCAATGCTAAAGCCTCAACTTTAAGTAGGCCCAAATGTTCTTTTTAAGGAGAAATAGTGAACCTTCACCTTGTGATTCGCTATTCATGAATTCACCGATTTCAGTGTTTTTCTGTGGTACCTATCCTCGGCTATTCGTTGAAAATGTAATTGATTTGCAGTTTTGTGTTCTTTGCGAACAGCCAAACAACATCTGGCTTATAGAAAAGTAGCAATTGGTGTCAAGGAAGTAAGTTGAAGTAAGACAGCAGATCTTTCTTTGTTGTGGGGTAGACGAGTGACTACTAAGAAGCTCAAGCTAACAAATTACGTTTAGTTACTGCTAACAATTGTTTTCTTTTTTTTGTAAAGCAGGTCCACATACACCACAGTATGCATAAAAAAAAATCTGATAACCTGTTGTCCATTTATTTTTTAAATCATTATCATAAAATTACTTTAAAATTATGTTGAAGTGTTTCAAAATCACAGTTTATGTTATAGAAAAGTAGATCTACTTTTGTAGCCACTTGACGCTCCTTAATTCACTTCCATAGGTCCTTGGCACCAAGTTGTCACAAGATGGCGGTAAAGGACTATTTTTGTCTAACTAAACTCCTCAACTCACTTCAAAGTTGCTCCTTGGCACCAAGTTGCCACAAGATGGCGGTAAAGGACTACTTTTGTCTAAAACTCTGTCCTGTCGTGTCTCCGTTTCCGTTCATACCATATGGCAAAGCACCATATTTGTCTAAATAAAGCCTATAACTCACTTCAACATAGTTCTTTAGCGGTAAGATGGCAGCAAAGCACTACTTTTGTCTAAGTTGAAGTTCCTCAACTGACTCCAACATAGTTTCTCGGCACCAACTTGGCTCAAGATGGTGGAACAGCACTACTTATAGAACTTAATGGAGCTCCTCAACTCACTTCAACATAATTCTTTGACAGCAAGATGGTGCCAAACTAATATTTGTATTGCTTTGGCCTGAGCACACGTGATGATCACAGTGGTTGAAAATCATTGCTCTCGTCTTGAGACACACGTCTTTGTATACAAGCAATAAAAAGTTAGTTTACCCTTCAGTTTTTCACCATTCTCCGCAGGTGTGGTACTAGCAGTCAACATGACGCTCCCCAGCTCTCTCATCCAAGGCACGCTGGGAGGCGAGGCCCTCCTCTCCGTTCACTACCTCAGCTTCAGCGCCGACCTGCCCGTCATCAAGTGGCAGCTCCGCCGGGAGAAGTCGGTCACCGTGGTGCAGTCCATCGGAACGGATATCGTGGGCACCCTGAGGCCTGAGTACCGGGACCGCATCCTGATTTTCCAGAATGGGTCCCTGCTCATGCATAACTTGAGATTTTCGGACGAGGGGACATACGACGTGGAGATCTCCATCACGGATGACACGTTCACGGGCGAGGGCAGCGTGGCGCTCACTGTGGATGGTAGGAAGGCCAATTTAAGGCTGCAGCTATCAAATAGTTTTCTTCTACTGTGTAGCCCAGGGTTCTGCAACCTGCGGCTCTGGAGCCACATGTGGCTCTTTAGTCGCTCTCCTGTGGCTCCCTGTGGTTCTCAAAACAAAACAAAAATTGTAGAAATTACTTTTGTATTTATTTAAATTTTTTGAATAAAATATTATTTAAATTAATTTAAAAAATAAATAATTAAATATAAATAAATAAAAAGGCACAGTCCAAATGTGTAAGTTATCAAAAAAAGAGACAAAAGGGAGATGAAAACGTTTTTTTAAATAATAATAATAATAATACCTAAAAATGTCCAAAAAGGAAGAGAAGAGCAGAAAATTACCAAATTACCATACAATGTAAAAATTACCATAACATTACTGTGGAATTGCCACAAAAAAAGTTAGAAAATTCTTTAAAATAAAAAAAGCAGAAAAGAAAATGTTTGAAAAAATAACATAAAATGTCCAAAAACAAAAGAAGAAACCCCCCAAAATTACCATAAAGTGTCCACCAAATTGCCAAAAATGTCAGAAATTTATTAGCAAAAAAGGCAAAAAAATTGTCATAAAATGTCCAAAAACTTAGAAAAATAGGCAGAAATTTACCATGAAATTGCCAAAATATTCAAAAGTTTGACAGAAAAGTATAAAAATTTATTAAAAACCAAGTCTGAAAATGAAAGTATTGGATGCCGCATATTTTCTGTTAAGTTAGCACATTAGTCTAACAGTAACACTGTTTCCTTCAGCACAATGTTCAAATGTTTTGCTTCTCCAGACAGATTTTTTTTGTCATTTCTTTGGCCTAAAATTGCTCTTTTGGCAGTATAAAGGTTGCTGATCCGGTCAGCATTAGCCTGACCCCTGCTGTAGCCTACTACTGGGTATATAACTTGAAATCTCTTGGTCCTTTCCAGAGCCATTATCCAGAGCTTACATCCACACGGAGTCATCATCAGTGCTGGAGCGCAGCGAAAACGTGGTCCTCAACTGCTCTCACGACGCGGGCACCCGAGCCGCGTACAAGTGGCTGAAAGGCGGCGCAGAGCTGGGCAACGACAGCAGACTGCAGCTGTCTTATGACCGCAAGCTCCTCACCATCACTCGTGTCACCATGGCGGACGACGACGTCTACGGCTGCGTGGTGGAAAATCCCATCAGCGCCGTCACCAGCCTGCCCATGAGATTGAGCGTCTACAGTGAGTTAAAAACGATACTGTGTTTTTATCTTAAAATGGTGTCTTCACTTACACCAAACAAACATTTTGTAATGTGTATTTTAATAAGAAAAACAGCACTGTATGGTATTTTACTTTGTGAAAACATAAATAAACAACATATTTGGATAGAATGTACAGTGTTAGACAGTTTGTGCATCATAACTTGATGCTTTTATTTTGTGTGCACACCTTGCCCACCAGGGGGCAATATAATATTGCTGAGGAAACTGCAGTAATATTTGCCCTTTTTTCACGGGAATAAAGAATATTTTCTTGTGAATATTATGTATACCCGTTGTCTGCCTATAAGACTTAGAACATTCTGACCAATAGTCAATTTAATCGATAAAATCAATTAATCTCCCGGTCCCACTGTTTTTGTATGCTAATAGAAAGAAGTTCCGTCTATATCATCCTCTCCACTGGTGGAATCTTCCTCCTTATCACCTTGGTAACCGTGTGCGCCTGCTGGACGCCATCCAAAAAGTAAGTTCATAAACAATCCAAAATGTAATTGAAATCAAATTGGCAATGCAAACATTTTCTGTTTGTTAGGCAGAAACGACCAACAACAAAGGCTTTCTCCAGGTTTTATAACCAACGCATGCCAACTCGTCACTTTGGTATGAAATTATAATGTGAAAATACACAGATTTTATTTCATTTTGCCGATAAAGATGTTAGATTTTTTGGTTGTGCTGTATGTATTTGTATGTCTCTTTTAGTAATAAATAGACTGTACCAGTAGATATTAAGTACTAGGACTTAAAGGTTGATTTGTGGAGAAAAGGTGGGATTCATACATTGTAGTGTATTTTATAAATTATTTGTACTGTACATGAAAAGGAAATGACATACAGTAGTTTAGAATGGAACACAATGCAGCAAAGTTATCCTGTCTTTTTTTGTTTACTTATTTACATTCTTACAATGAATCAAATTAAATGTCGATTTGTTTTTATTTTTAAACCACAGCTGATGCTCCAGAGGAGACACAATGCAATGGCAAGAACACGGTGACGTCACTTTACATCCTGCAGCAAAAGGTATGAAACAAAAAATGTCAAATGTTTATTTGGCTGCTTCCGAATTCAAGCGGTCCCCTTTTTTTGCAGGATCTTTCCCCAGGAGACTCTTCTGTCAACAGCATCGGCTCTGCTTCAGAACCGGAGCACCCACCCAGCTGCACCAACTACGTTGATTCTCTCACGCGGGCTACTGCCCACTCCAACCAACTTCAAGTATAGCTGAACGACAGAGGATGTGTTTGTTATTTTATAGTTATGTTCTATAAATTAGTCCTAAATCAGACAAGTTCATCATTAAAATATTTATTATAGATTGCATCAATGTGTTTTTTTTATTACATATTGTACATACAGTTCATAGTGATTTCTTTCAATGTAATGTTTCTAGACATTTTTCTTGTCGATGGAAAAATACAGTGTAGGTATTTTTCGTAATACTGGTAGTATTCAAGTGTTTATGAAAATAGATGCAAGTTATATATTGTTCCGGAAAAAGGTTTTTTATTTTATTTTTGAGTTTAAAGTTGTATTACGAGAACAAAGTTGTATATTTTCAAGAAAAAAGTTAATCAAACTTATAGTATTACGATAATAACAGAGAATATTTTTTAAGAAAATATTTGTATATTTTTAGAATTACACCAGATTTGTAATATATTATCAACTTACTTTCATAATATTACGACTTTGTTCTCAAAGATATACAACTTATTTTCGTAAGATTTTGACTATAATAGTGTGTGTATATATATAATTACGACTTATTTTTCCTGGTGAGGATGGCCCTAATACTCCCTTGTAGTTAATAAACTGATGTTCATATGCAAAAATACAGTTTATTTCATTCTTGTAATATTACATACAGAAAATGTATGACTTTTAGCTAAAGTTTACAACTTAATTCCCGTAATATAGTCTTTTATGTAAAAAATATTAAATAACTTCCAAATATCAGACTTTGATCACGTTAATGTCATATGTAGTCACTAGCTGATTGGCTATTTTAAATATACTACATTACGTAACTTGCTGGACATCTAATTGGCCTAATATAGTCTTTTATGTAAAAAATATTAAATAACTTCCAAATATCAGACTTTGATCACGTTAATGTCATATGTAGTCACTAGCTGATTGGCTATTTTAAATATACTACATTACGTAACTTGCTGGACATCTAATTGGCCTTTACAAATTAGCATAATTCGAAATTTACACAACGTCAATCGCGTGGCGATTTTGACAGTCTGTAAAGTTAGCTTCTTTTTTTTTAAACGGAAAATAATAACTTATAAAAAAAACATGTTCAATGATATGGTAGACAAAAGAACGCTTTTACATACATGAGCAATGGTGTTTGTAAGATATTTGGGGTTCTAAAATGACAGACTTTGACTTTGAAAGAAAATAGTTTAGATTTTATTGTGAAAGCTATTATAGGATTTTGAATGAGTTACTTGACACCAAGCAGCAACTGTTGCCCACTTTCACAACTCCCTGACGTTTCCCCCCGACGCACTACATCCTTCGAGTCGGAGCCGAAATGTTCTTCAGTCCGACCGGCGTGTCGGAGTGTTTTCGCGAGTGGGGTGATTTAGAGAAGGACTATCAACAAATTCAGGTGAGTTATTTTCACCTTTTGTCATTTGTACCCGTTGTAATGTAGTTAGACGTCAACAGAGGGAGCCCGGAGGCTAGCAAGCTAGGAGGCGTCGCCGTGATCCTTGTCTTTTAATTACGTTATTTTTCTTCTTCAACCGCTTGTTGTTGTGCCCTTTAGACCACATATTAAGTAGTAATAAAACTTACAAGAGCTCAAATGATGTTAAGAGTTTAACAAAAACGCAATGGTCACGTGTAGAGCTAGCTACATTTTCCACAGGTCCTCTCTTTACGACGGGTTTAACATTCCTAAATTAGCGACGTAACCATGAAGTACCTATGTCGGTGCTTTGAAGGAAAACACATGTAGGCTATAAATGTTAAACAGTTTAATGAAAAACGGTTATTTAGAAATGCCGTATGTCGAAACCGTCGTAATAATGGTTAAAAAAATGTTTTTAAACCAGCCCGGTCAACGTAAATATGCTGAATAAGACTTTCTTTCTTTTTTTAAAGCAAAATATAATTAGGCAATATTGACTTAACATTGACCAATTTCATACTGAATAGTTTTGTATACTTTTTTTTGTCATTAGCTATTAACAAATTCCACACTTGTGTTTTTTTGGAGTGCTCTTCCTGGAGCGCCATAAGATGGCGCCAAAGCCCTGGGTAATAGCAAAGTAGTATACTTGATATCAAGGAAATCTTGTTGAAGTGATGCATCTCGACTGAGAGTTTGAATAATCTGTAAGCCTTGTCTTTTTAATGGTAATGTAAAAATGAGTTTGAAATGATATTAAAAGTATTTTGGGATCATAGTTTTCAATATTCTGTATTTACATTTCCAATTTATAATCACAGATCACTTTCATTGGAAGTATAATCAGAAAATATCACATTGTGACTTGTTACTCAACAGCAATGGATGGCTAAAACTGACTGTGACAAAAGTAATAATGTGTGGTTTGCTCCTCAGGACACGCATCGTCTGTACAGAGCGAAGCTTGAGGAAGTCACCAAATTGCAAAACAGCTGCACTTCGGCCATCTCGCGTCACCGTAAGAAGGTGAAGGAGCTTTTGTCATCGCTTGAACAGTAAGTAGACTTGTCTCCCTTGTTCATCAGCTGAGCAGCAACACATCACTGCCAAATGGAACAAAATGTTGGGACACGCACACGTGCTTTCCTATTCTTAGATGCAAAGCCAAGCACCCGGAGCAGAAGTTAAGTCCGGAGGAAGTGGACTCCATCGCCGACATCCAGGTGGCAATCGACGAGCGAGCTGACGCCTTCTCTGAGATGGAAGCTTTTCTGCCAAAGAAAAACGGGTTTGCTTCTCTTTCATTACATGTTTTGAGCAACGGTCAACGATTAGTGGTAATTCACATGTGTCGAGTCAAGTGCTACCGTCACTTACGAGTTGAATTAATTCCGTGACTCATTCCAATAAAATACTATTTGATACGCGGAGGTCAACGTACGGCTGTATAACTTATCAAGTCGCTTTTATTTCCCCTTTTCAGGTTGTACCTCACTCTTGTTTTAGGAAATGTCAATGTCACGCTTCTCAATAAGCAATCAAAGTAAGTCCCGCCTGTTGTCACGGTGACCGTCGTCCCGCGCTGACGTCCTAACCTCTTCTATGCTGTACAGATTTGCCTACAAGGACGAATACGAGAAATTCAAGCTGGTCCTCACGGTCATCCTCTTCCTCTTCTCTTTTTCGTGTCGCTTTTTGTTCAGCTACAGGTAGGAAATACAGCCGCGTCGTCATTGTGCTGCTCATTCTGGTATGAGTGCCATGGCCACCAGGGGGCAGTACAACGAATACAGACTTCTTTCTTGTTTTGTTTTTTTCCTTCCAGAGCCCTAGACGCCCTTTTCAACTTCCTCCTGGTGTGGTACTACTGCACACTCACCATCCGCGAGAGCATCCTCATCAACAACGGCTCAAGGTGCACGAGTCAATAAAATGCAAGCATTCTCTGCCAGAAACACGATAAATATTTAAATTCTTGTTAACAACATCACTGAAGTCCAGTGAGTGAACCACTATACCATCAGTGACCTAATGTATTTTATATACAGTGCTCAGCATATATGAGTACACCCCCTTTGAAAAATGGAAAGATTGTATTCAATATTTGAATGAACATAAGAACAACTTCCAAAATTTTGACAAAAATGTTTTCAGTAGAATATGTCCTTAACTCACAAAATGAAAGTAAGGTTGATAATAAAAGGCATAGATTACAAAATCTTCATTTTAATCAAATTAACTAATGCAAAAAAATTCATGCATCCGACAACAAAAATGACTACATCTAGTATTTTCTATGACCTCCATGACTTTTATGGATAGCAACATGTCTGCTCGACCTGGAATTAACACGTTGCCAGTCTTTTTCTCAAGGTCTACTTATTTGCGCAAAATGTTTTTGAACAAATTTGTCCCCAAAAAATTACCCTTTTGTGTGTACTAATTATCATAACAAATCTTGTTTGCAATCAATAGTCCATATTTGTGGGAGTATTTTGCATTATAGTATCCCATAAAGAATCTTGATTCTGAAAAGGAAACTAAAGGTGTACTTACAAACCTGTTGGGGTGTACTCATTTATGCTGAACACTGTATATTTAGTTTGTTTGTTTATTCTTATGTAGCCCCTTATATGTAGCGAATCAGTACAAAGTGTATAATTAGATTTTATTATTTTTAATTCTAATTATTATTTTTGTATTTGTTAACACTTGAATGAAATTGTGAGAATATTAGGGCCTAACATTTCAATTCTTCAATAATGTTCTTTGAAAAGTATTACACTGAGACTAATTTAAATATAAGCTTGCTAGAACATCTAAACTTTATTTGGGCTTAATCAGAGGCACTTAAATGGCGTCTGACTCACATTTGACATGAACTTGACTGTGATTGGTTAGTTCTGAACAGCCACATACTCAAAAGAGGGTGTGTACAGTTGTGCAACTCCATTAATATCTCAGTTGTTCATTTTTACTTGCGCACTTTTGAAATTATTATTTTTTAAATTAATTGAGTAGTCCAGGTTATAAATCGCATTAATTGTGGAAATGTTTACAATTCATCTCCAATAAAGTTCAGATCATCGAGTAGACTTTTATCCTCATGTTTGATATCACCAAAACATGGCATTTGAACAGGAGTGCATACTCGACGTTTAATATCTGTTGTATGATGTTCTGCTGGTGATCAATCCGCGGTATAGTCCTCCATTTTTGCTCTTCTGGGGCCATATGAGACTATGAGACCATAGCGCACAATGAGTGTAGAAAATTGATGGATGGATGGACTCTTTGTGTATTCAAACTGTCAAATACTAGTTGAATAACTCATATCTGACATGTTTCTAAAATAATGTTGAGCGTCGTGGCCAGCTGTTTTGGTGCCTAACTGTCATCTGCTTACAGGATCCGAGGCTGGTGGGTTTTCCACCACTACGTGTCAACTTTCCTGTCTGGGGTCATGCTGACATGGTGAGTCCTCGCCAAATTCACCGCCAACAAGTCAAGCCCCGCCCTTTCGTAACACTTTGGTTGCCTCTGCTGGCAGGCCCGAGGGGACTCTGTACCAAATGTTTCGCAACCAGTTCCTCTCCTACTGCTTGTACCAAAGTAAAGCAAGCCCACACCATTAAACTACTTGGACATGCAGACCGCTCTTCTGTGTGTGTGATTGGTTTTCTCCCCACTCTGTAGGCTTTGTCCAGTTTTTGCAGTATTACTACCAGAGTGGATGTTTGTACAGACTACGAGCCCTCGGAGAACGACACAACATGGACCTCACCGTTGGTTAGTTTCACAACACAATTCTGACTCCGACACCGTGTCTGTCACCGCATAGTGACCATCTGCTGATACCTTGGAATTTTTTTATTTCAATAAAAGTATTTGCTGCCTTAGTTTAATTCCATCCATCCATCATTCATGTTTTTTTTTCTCTTTGTTACTTCAGAGGGTTTCCAGTCATGGATGTGGAGGGGGCTCACCTTTCTGCTGCCATTCTTGTTCTTCGGTCAAGTGAGTTGAATTCGCTCTCTTAAAGGAATTTACATTTATGGTACAGCGCGCCTTGAGGTGCAAGTTTAATTTGGTGCGTGATCATGCACGTAACGCAAACACGTTGTGTCTCAAATCATGTCTCTCCATTGAAATTCAAACCCCCAAAATTTTGGTGGGAACACAATATTCTGTGGGCCTTGCAAAATCAGTCAAAATCCAGTAAAACAGCCGGGAGCGAAAGGGGTTTAGTGAAAATGGCTGCGAGTTAATCTGTTCTAGCCTACACCCCCCAAAAAAGTTTCGTTATGAGGAAATACTGTACTTTATAAAAGCATATTATAATGACACATTTAAGCTTAACAGTACAAAAAATGTTGCTGCATTTTTGTGTGTGTCATCAATTCAGTGAACTTTGTGCCGCTCATTGTGATGTGCGTCCCATGGCCACAGGGGGGCAGTATAAAACAGATTTATGGATATACAGTACGTAAAAAAATAAAACAAACGTTAGTTACTGTTATAACACTGATGCTATTCAGTAGCTCATCTATGGTGTTTCCCATGATTTGTTAGCATTAAGCTAGCAGGCGCTAAGGTTATGTGTTTGGTTAAAGAGCGTCATTTTTCATACGTCCCATTTGAATGAGATGAAAATGAAACAAGTTGTCGCACTTCATCCTCACAGTTCTGGCAGCTGTACAACGGCATCACACTTTTCAAGATGTTCCAACTCCCAGAGTGCAAAGAGTGGCAGGTGAGCAGCCGTGAAACATTTCACATTCAAACGCAGTCTAACTTGAAAACAAAATGGTGGCGATCCAGGTGGCAATGTGCGGCTGCTCCTACATGACGCTGTTCCTGGGCAACTTCTTCACCACGCTGGGGGTGGTCTACCACAAGTACATGATGAACCAAGACAAGCCCAAATCCTTATAGGACTTGAGCGTTTGTACCCCTTTCCCGGCCTCCATTTTTCTGCCCACTTATGTCGTCACTCAGCGAGTGTCGCTCATTGGTTGTGGGTTTTTAAGAGAATGTTACACACGTCTACTTACTGTGGATGGAATTCATCAGTATGACTCAGGATACGTCACAAAAGCATGTGCGTTATTCGAAGTTTGTCGCATGGGTTCTTTGCCTTCAAGACATGCTAAATAAAAGCAAAGCACTTTGCTTTAGTGCCATAAAATGTCCACAAGATGGCGGCGTTGAGACACTGCCTCACATTTTGCCCTCAGTCACTCAACCCATTCAGATTTATATATTAGGAACAGCACAAAAAGCCTTCTAACTATTCAATTAGTCATTTATTAAAATCATATAGTTTTTTTTAGGATTCTTTTTTTGCAAACGTGCCAGGGACAAGAATTGTCACAACCGCGATATTCCCGTATGACCGCACCCTCCGACCTCCGCTTTATGATTTAAACATTTGACTCCGCTCAAAGACATGAAAAGAGGCGCCACAAGATCACAGGCAAACCACAGCTTGAAAGTTAGAAATGAAAAGCGGCGTTGCGCCCAATTTGCTGCGGCGCAACTTCCTGCTGAAGAAGAAAGAGGAGAATGCGAACGAACCTATGCATCAGGGCTGCAGGGCGAGAGTGGTGGAGGCTTTTCACGCTTTCATGTGCCTCATTACGAGCTGCGAGGGGAACGAGCCAGGAGCCCAAGGAGAAACTGTATATAAGGGATGGGGGGGGGGGGGCCCTGCCAAAATGTCTTCTTGTGCCAAAGGGTTGCACACCTTTGGTTTTTTTAAACAATACAATATGTAGTTCAATATGTTAAGCTGTTATTTATTTCATAGAAACTAAACACGAGCTTACGCCACAGCTGCACTGGGAAAATTGGATGGCCGGTACTGCAAATGCAATTGTGATGATCACTTCAACATAGTTTCTTGGCGTCAAAGTACAACTTCTATCAAACTAAAACTCAATTTGCTTCGAAATGCAGTATTTCCTTAGCGCTAAGATGGCTTTTAAAAACACCTCTTTTGTCTAAATGGAGCTCTTCAAGTCTCTCCAACATAGTTCCTAGGGCAGCAGCAAAGCGCAGCTTTTGTCTAAACGAAGCCCCTCAATAAACTTCAACATAGGCCCTGGTACAAATGTGTCACAAGATGGAACCACAGTACTACTTTTGTCTAAATGAAGTGCCTCAATTCACTTTTAACTTGGTTTCTTAGCACCAGAATGCCCCCAAAATGGTGCCAAAGCACTACTTTTGTATAAATAGGGAGCCTCGGTTCACTTTGTGTTGCTTGGCACCACTTTTGTATCAATAAACCACCTCAATTAATTCCAACATAGTTTCTTGGCATCAAAGTACAACTTCTAACAAACTAAAACTAAATTTACTTCAAAATGCAGTATTTCCGTAGCACTAAGATGGAGCTCTTCAAGTCTCTCCAACATAGTTCCTCGGCACCAAAATGCCCTACGGCAGCAGCAAAGCGCAGCTTTTGTCTAAACAAAGCTCCTCAATAAACTTCAACATAGGCCCTGGTACAAATGTGTCACAAGATGGAACCACAGTACTACTTTTGTCTAAATGAAGTGCCTCAATTCACTTTTAACTTGGTTCCTTAGCACCAGAATGCCCCAAAATGGTGCCAAAGCACTACTTTTGTATAAACGAAGCACTAAATCACTTGAACTTTGTTCATTGGCAACCAAAATGTTACAAGATGGTGCAATTTAACTAAATAAAGCAACAAAACTCACTTTTGCATAGTTCCTGGACACACTCAAAAAAAGCAAAGTAACAACAGCCTTACACATAATGTGATTCCCCCCGAGAGTACGCCACAAGCCAATGTAAAAAGAGCCGGGCCGCAGCTTTATTCCACACCTCAGCCTTCAAGCTAACTGGCCTCCCTGCAGGAGACAGATAAAGAGCCGCTCCAGCGAGGCTTGAGAAGCTGGTCCACCAGGGAGGCTTGTTATCTGGAGCGGGTCACACACACGCACGCGCTTCCTCTGGGAGGTGATAAGCTTCTATCACAGGCATGATTAAAGCAGAAGAAGGAAGAAGTGAAGCCCAGAAGGGGACCGAGACGAGCCTTTGATTAAGAAGAGGATCAGAGGCCGTCGGTGCGCTATGTGGACAAAAGTCTTGGGACGCGCCGCTTAAGTCTAAATCAATCAAAGATGAGTTGAACAATTGCACGCTTGCAACTGTGTGGGAAGATCGTGCTTGGAGGAGGTTGGAGTGGAAGAACACATTTCAGATGGACTACAATAAGTCAACACCATATTTTCCCCCACTTTGATTTCATGCGGGTGTAAAACGAGGGTGGGGAACCTTTTTTTTCACTCACTGGTGCTCCTGCATTGATTTCTTTATTAGAACTCACCCATCTACATTTTCTCTACCACTTAGATTCCATTTGCTTAATTACATTTTTTTAAATTCCTCCAAGTGACAAACGAGATTTATGTAAGCTTATGATTCATTTTGTTTTTTTGTATAGTAAAGAATATTATTTCCAGCATTTATATTTATGGGGCAAGCTGCAAGTGGCGACAACAACAGTATTTCATATTCGTTTTTATTATTTATAAGCCATTATTTCATAAATCCAATTGAGGGCTTACAGAGAAATATAAAACATTATATTTTTCATTACTGTATTTTCTTTTTCTGTATAAAATGTTTTAACCAAAGTATTCTGAATACCCCCCCCCCCCCCCCCCTACCTTAATACAATTCTATTAAGGTTGCCCATGACCACGCCCTGATTGATGTAGTGGCTTTGTGCCCCAATACTTTTGTCTGCGTAAGTAAGCTCATTAGTTTCATAGACCCGCCATTTGAAGTTCTTTGGAGGATTTTTTTTAGGGGGGGGGGGGGGCTGCAAATGCTAATCATATACGCGATCGACATTTGTTTGAGTGTTGCATCATCTCTTTTCCTGAAATTTAGCATGGCCCTCCGAGGACTTTAGTTTGCTTCTAATGATGCCAATCAGAGGGGATGGATGTCATCATTCATTCATTCATTTTAGCTAAATGATCGAGTCAAGTGAACCCCTCTAGAAAACAAGTGTTAATGCTAAGAACACCCCCCCCCACCCCACACACACACACACTTCCCCTCCGTTATTAGCAAATCAAGTCCCACAACGGTGCTCCAAACTCGCACTCATGTGAACTGTGAGCAGAGCACAATGAAATATGCATAATTTAATAAGAAGGAGGCACATGATTGCATCCACTTGTCTAATGAGACTGAAGCCATCATGGCCCCCGCCGAGTGCGAGGGGGGGGGGGGGGGGGGGGGAATTCATCTTTATTTTAAGGCAGTATGCCCCAGCAGGACACACCACCTAACCAAGCACCGACTATTCAGCGAGCTGATTGCGCACTGCTGGTTGCCATAGCAACCACCAAATTCAGACAGGAAGGATTATTTATTTATTTATTTACCTCTTGTTGAACCATCAAATTGCATTTTGGAGCAGCCTGTGTGCCACTGACTTTTTTTTAACGCTCGTGGTATTAAAATATAAACAGCTCATGGAAATGATGAAATTATTGCATAATAAATAAATCTGTATTTAGGGCTTCACAACAAGCGCTACTACACTGCTGGCGTTTAAACAAAAATAACGAATGAAGTATAACGGATATTTGAACAAACAGTGTAGACAAAAGCATTGCTCACAGGCATATTTTCGACTGATTTGTGTGTGTGTTTTTTTATTTACTTTTTGCCAGTTATTCATCGATTCAAATCAAATGGGAACATATACTTATTAACTCTGCAAACGTTTGTTTTTCTTTACTTTTCTTTACTATGCAGGTAGAATGAAATGTGTTCATTAACTAAGCCAATATATTTATAAACAGTTTAAATATATCATCCATCATCCCACGCATGCCGTCCTTGACCCACATATGAAGGTATGTTTGGCCTTCAGGGTCCCTCGGATGAACAACTAGACAATACAGCGCTCGAGCGGTTCCACTCCCACGCGCACACCCACACGCACGCACGCGGCCACTTCTTGCGGACCAGATGGCCAATTGCTCGGAGCGGGGGGACAAAATTCATCACGATGCATTCTGTCTCGCGTCCGCCCGCATACAAAAGCGACTAAATGCATCGCGGGCTCCCGCCGTGCGCGGCTTGCGCTCTATCAGGTGCGCTCAATGCGGTCGACGTGGACTGGAGATTGAGTTTGTGGTTGGAGCACGCCGGGCCCCGCTTGACATCATTCTCCAAAGTATTCCAGACCAAATGGCCATCTGCTTTTAGCCAAGCTCGAAGACCCAGCAGTGAAACTTGCTAATTTATTTCCAGTGCACACAAGCTTATATTAGGCCACAGTTCTTCAATAAGATACACTCGGGACAAAAACACTTCTAGGAAGCCCACTCTTGGAATTGTGCGGAAATTCACACAACATGTTTTGTACATTTACATAATCTGACTTCTTCATTTATTAGCTCAATCTACAATATAGTCCCCCTAAAGGAGTTTTCATCCATACAGTCCAACATAATATTTTTTCTTCTATTGACTTTGGCTAACCATAGCATATTATTGCATAGTGTAGTGCGTGTGTGGTGCACAGGTGGGCCCTTTTAAGTGGCTTCTTTCATCCACATGAGTCGGTGACTTGGCACGTCACATGTCTTTCCCAGGACACATAACTATATGTTTCAGCTACAAAAATAAGCCACCAGTGTTTGAAATATATCTGCCACCTGCAAGCCATCATGGGCTTTTCCATGCTGCAACAACAAGGCGCTCTAAAGTGGCCTCGCCTGTCTGTCCAGTTTTTCAGAAAATTCTACCAGCCTTATTTGAAAAACGTTTCACTCCTTGCTCTTCTACCTTTCTGACGTGCAAGATACTTATGGCCTACAATGAGGCGCTCTAAAGCGGCCATGCCAGAGGTCCACAAAGTGACTGTTCACCTTTGACTTTTTTTTTTACCTCGCTTTTCTGCCTTTCTATCCATGACGTGCGCACACTCATGGCCAACAATGAGGCGCTCTAAAGCGGCCATGCCAGAGGTCCATAAAGTGACTGTTCACCTTTGACTTTTTTTTTTTACCTCGCTTTTCCGCCTTTCTATCCATGACGTGCGCACACTCATGGCCAACAATGAGGCGCTCTAAAGCGGCCATGCCAGAGGTTCACAAAGTGACTGTTCACCTTTGACTTTTTTTTTTACCTCGCTTTTCCGCCTTTCTATCCATGGCGTGCGCACACTCATGGCCAACAATGAGGCGCTCTAAAGCGGCCATGCCAGAGGTCCACAAAGTGACTGTTCACCTTTGACTTTTTTTTTTACCTCGCTTTTCCGCCTTTCTATCCATGGCGGCGTGCGCACACTCATGGCCAACAATTAGGCGCTCGTACGTGGCCAGAAAGTCAAAAAGGATGACAAGTGATGTGAGCGAAGGCACACAAGTTCTCATATAGCGGGGGAGTGCCAACTCATGCTAATACTGCAGTAACAGTCAAGTATTTCTACTTTGCACCAGCGGACGATGCAGACAAATTGCAGTCAGCAGGTCAGCAACACAAAAGTGCTGTTTGACAGCTTTAAAATATCACAGCCATTCCTTTCTATCCAGTCTTGTTTTTTTTGCATTGACTTCCAAAGGCTCATTGTTGTTGTCTTCACTGCATCTATTGTTGCAGAGGCTTGCGCCGGTCTCCCCTGGTTACCACCTAACCCTTTTCTAATGGCTGTACTGTCTCGCTCAGTCAGGCCTTTAAACTGGCGTCCCCAAAAGTCGTAACTTGGGGGTCCGCAAAAAATTTGAATGTCTCCTAGATGTCCAAAAAGTGCACGACTACATAAAACATATTACAACAAATTGCTCTTTGTTAGCTTATGGCCAATTAAAAAATAGCGCTAACCAATATTGTACTTGATATTGCAATAACATAATTGAAAGGGAAAGTAAAGAAATTTGCCACAGTTTGTGCATCATAATTTTGTAACTCCTTAAAATGTGTGTGACTTGGCCATCAGGGGGCAGTATACATGCATGCGTTTTACTAATCTGAATATATGACTGGATAGCCGATAGGCCAAGACTTTTGAAGCCGCACGGCCGCCATGTTGCTCCTCCCATGAAATGTTTCTCAGCATACGGAAATTGGAGAACATTTGAGACAGTACTTAGTAGAAACAGCATGATTTATTATGTTTGTTTTTTTTATAAACAAGATGACTCCAGGCATTTACAACTTGCCTTAAATACATGTATGAAATATATGCTTAATGATATTTACAGGAGGAAACTTGTATATTTAAAAAAATTAAAGAATTATAACTGTAATTCAACAAAATATGTCTCAATGCCAAATCTAATATTGGGGTCTAAGGAACTGAGCGATAACGCCCTCAGCCATATACTACTGCATACGAGCTGTATATGTCTAATCTAGACTGTAAGTATACCATATAGTTTATACAGCAGTCTGCTCGCGAGATGGGAGGAGCAAGATGGCCGCCCTGTCGCTTCAACGACTTGCACGGCCGTGTATGGGCTATCGACTATCCAGTCATACAATCAGATCAGTGATGCGTCTGTACACAAAGATGGTCGTAACTCCTCTGTAAGCTGCAGTAAAATGAGTCATTCTTCGCACGTGTGTTTGTGTTTAAGGGGTATTCGCACCACAACATTGATGCGAGTTTCATTTGCCTGTATGTTGTATTATATGCTGTGCATTAGCGTTGAGCTAGTGCAGCTTCATCCGATAAAGTTATCCGTGTGCAGTTATATCCACAATGTGTAATTCTCTGTTTTATCATTATTTACAATAAACTTCAACTGGGAGTTGCGACAAACATCTTGAAACCTCTGCAGCGTAAAAGGTGATCTTCACCTGTTTGTAAATGTCACACTTGAGCACTGTTAACGCCCTCTGGGAACTCCACAGCTCTTGATGTGATGGGATGATTGAGCGCCAAGGCTGCGGTGACCTCACCTGGGGTCGTCACTCAAGTTATAGAGGGGGTTGGCAAGTTCCAAACATGACCTTCCGTATGTTGGGATTCTCTCTGCAAACCTTCAGTGAAAGTTCACAGCTGCACTTATTAACATAGATTTATATCATTTATTTATTTTACAATTTTGTCATGTGTGCTGCTAGGTAAGCAGATGGGTACAAAAGACAGACACATTTATATTCCAGCGCCATTTTGCCAATAAAACATTAAATGTACGTTTTTGACTTATTGCAGTGCCTTACACTTGTTAGGAAGCTTTTCTTTCAATCATTTAAGTCGTGTCTGCCTTCTCAATTAGCCATTGAGCGTTTGACACGTCGTTTTCTTTTGTCCATGCAGGCTTGGATGGAGTTCAGTTCAAATTTCCTACTTGGAAGACGTCCACATACCAAAGCGAAGAAAAATACATAAATGTGGCTGCGGCGTCCTGCTAATGTGAGTGCTCAACAGATACTTTCATGTCACGCAAAGTGCGGACCACCGGCCAACATTCATTATTGATCGAGCCACTTTTTCTCAATCTGATCCATTAAAATATATTTTTTTATGAAACTGATTGATTGTAAATGACTAAAAAATAATGGTAAAATGGCACAAATCCACTACTTCCTGAACTCAATACTACTTTCATGATTGGACAAACTGATTACTCCAGGTGTGTCTGGCCGTTGTCGTCGTGGTTACTGAGGTCAGGCACACCTGTATTAAGCAGTTTGTCCAATTATGAAAGACAGGAAATGAAGGAGTGATGCTGAGTTCAGGAAGTAGTGGATTTGTGCAAAGAGCCCATTCGACTGATTAGCCTAGATGAGTATGTTCATCTGTAAATGTATATATTTTTCATATATTACATTTTAACTCATTCACTGCCATTGACGGTTATAAACGTAAAAAAATATTTTAACTATTTCTATTTGTTTAATATTTTTTTCTACTTTTGTTAACAAGAGTATGAAAACCTAATTTTTTTTATTTTACATTTAGAATAGATATAAAATGTGTGCTTAATCGTGAGTTAAATATATATATATATATAAAATTAATCGCCTGACGCCCCTAATTTTTAATAATCATCTCGTCAGGCGATTACATTTTGTCAATTGTAATTAATCGCATGACTTCACTAGTTAACTCACGATTAATCAAAATTTGTATCTGTTCTAAATGTACAATATTATTTTTCTAGGTTTTCATATTCTTTTTAGTAAAAGTGGAAACAAATGTTAAACTAATAGAAATAGTTCAAATTAATTTTTGACGTTTACAGCCGTCAATGGCAGTGAATGAGTTAATATGTTTCTATTGATTAATGAATTGGTCATTAAAAAATAAATACATTTTACTAACAGCACCGATATTTAAGATAAAGGAAAGTCTGACATCAAGATAAGTCCTCCTGGGCAGTAGTTGGCGCGATACTGCGGCAGTTTAAATCATCTGCATCAGAAAGAAAGGCTTTGTTGGTGTTTTGTATTTGTGATCAATTCATTTATGCATTTTTACGAATTACCCCTACAAAACAAGACTACGTTTTAATTGTGTATGTTGAGGCCACCTGGGTTCCAAACCTCCCCTATTTTCTTGTCTTTAAGGTTGACACCCCCGACCGGCACGCCCTGAACAAGATGCGGATGTGTCGAAGTGGAGGTGTGCCTCCGTGACGCATGACTTCATTAAGGCGTGATGTGGCCATGGCGACAGTCGTCGGGAGTGGGGGGTCAGCGCTAACGTGACGGCGGCCTCCGGGGCAGACGCTGTCACGCGACCTGAGGGATGACGGCGGGGTACGTACGCTTCCCCCTTCCCCCTTAAGTCTGCTAACCCATTTACGCCCGCTAAGCTTGCACAAACACGTACAATACGCTGAGTGATGGGGCACCCTCCGTCTTCTCATAATTCCTCATGTGCTTCCAGTCCTGCAGCATATGGAAAGTAGTAATAAAGTCCATCTGTTTGAACATCAATACTGTGCTTAAGTATTGGTAAATAAACAACTATACTATTATATATATATTATATACAATTAAAACGCGTTGCACATAAAGTTAGATAAAATTGCACCTGAATAAATTTGAAAAGCAGTTGTTCAAGATTAAATGTAAATGTGCTAAAAAGTTTGATATAATTGAACTGTACTTTGAAAAAGTGATTCTTTTGGGGAGCAGTAATTATTATTATTTTTTCTTGGGGGGAAAATAATTACACCCACATTCCAAAAACATGCATGGCAGGTGAATTGGACACTCCAAATTGTCCATAGATGTGATTGTGAGTATGGTTGTTCGTCTCTGTGTGCCCTGTGATTGGCTGGCAACCAGTTCAGGGTGTACCCCGCCTACTGCCCGAAGCCAGCTGGGATAGGCTCCAGCAACCCCCGCGACCCTTGTGAGGACAAGCGGTACAGAAAATGGATGGATGGATGGAAAATAATTACATTTGGGGGGGAAATGAACTGTTTATCTTGTCTGTCAGATTGTTTTTTTGTTTTGGTTTCTTTGGTTTGTTGGTTATGTTTGTGACGTTTGTTTTTGTGTTGTGATGAATTGTACGGTATTTCTCTTGGCTAGATAGTTTTTGGTAAAGACTGTTGGTTAGATTATTTGTCTTTTTTTGTGTTTTTTGTTTTTGTTTAATGAAAAAAAGAGAGAAAATGTGTTCGAATAAAAACTACTTTTTTTTTTAAGAGAAATGAACTGTTTAATTTTAATGTAAAAATGTTTTGGTATTTGTTTTTGTTTAAATTTGAAATTGTAAAATTTTAATAATTTCAAGTAAAATTACAAAATATATTTAAAATGTATTACAAATTATTATTTTTATTTATTATTGTCCGTTTTCATTTTTATTTAAAATTGAAACAGTGAAAAACATTTTTAAGTAGCCATTTGATTAAAAATGTTAAAACAAAACCCAGATGTATTCATTATTTTACTGTAAACATAATCATTTTGACTTTCAGTTTAATTTTTATTTATTTAGTTCCTATTTTGATCACCAGTCATCTGGTTTAAAATTATAGTTCAAACTACAAAATATGATTTTTTACCAAAACAAATGAACTGCTAATTCATAATTTTATGTTGTAAAATCGACCAACATTATTGCGTTGCTTTAAAAAAAAAATTGTTTTTATTTCAACACAGTAGCTAATATGCTGTTTCTGTTCAAGAAAATGCTTTTAAATATTCTCTCTTTTAAATACTTTTTTTTTTTTTTGAAAGGAAAAATCCTAGTGCCCCCTGCTGGATCTGGCGGGGCACTTCTCCACTCGTCCCAAACGTAAAATGAACAAAATCTGGAAATGACAATTGGAGACACAAGTGCATACAAGACCCGTAAAGAGTTCAATCAATCTCCTCATACAGTCTTGTTTGTGTGGTCATGTTACACAATTCAAACAATAAAAGTGACATGATAATAATGATCTATTCACTCCTTCAAGCCTGCGTTTTGCCTAGTGGCCATTCTTGTCGTTCAAAGTAATTCGCTTTTCGATATTACAGACATAAATCTACTTTAATTGTCAGCGTGTTTTTCGCTTCCTTCCTCTCATTTTGTGACCAGTGGTGTCCTTGACATTGTCTGGCACCCCCGCAGTGAAGCGCTCTGCCCCCAATCTGTGTGCCCGCGTGTGTTGCCCGAGCACATTCGCCATCCTTTAAAATTTTTTTTTTTTGAAATCCTAAAATAGCACATTCTGTAATTCTGTGAAGAATAATATTAATTTGGTTGAGCATAAAATAGCAATCAATGAATTTGACATAATAATGAAAAAAATATTTAATGGGATGGTTTTATATGATGGTTCTGATGTGAAATTTTGCAGCAGCTCTGCGTGAAAGAGAAAAACCATCAACTACTCAAAGTGGACACCTTGACTTCACCCCCGTCGGCAAGACGACCGGTAAAAAAAAAAAAAAAAAAAACGAGAAGGTAACAAAGAAATTTGCCTTGCTTGAAAATTTAATGATTTGGCAGAGAGCAATGCTCTTTATTTCCGCCTGGGTGGGGGTAGTTGGGGGACGGGAGAAAAACTTTTCATGAGGTTGAGGATTTTTCGCTGCCAAAGTTCAAAGATGTTTTCTTAAAAAGCCTTTCCATTGCTTTTGATAAAAAACAGACTTGGTGAGCAAAGGCTGAGGAGTATTCTGAGAGAAGCGCTTCTAGATTTTTACTCCCTGACACTTTTAACTTGCTTAAACAGAAGGAAATTATCGAAACTCTCTGGAGTTACTTGGATTTCTGCATGAATTGATCACATAACGTAATCTGATTCATTATCTTCTTAAATCTAACGATACTCTCCGATGGAGTGGCCGTCAAAAATACTTGAAGATCAGATTACTGTTTACGAGCAATTCATCCAGAAACGTACATCTTCTCGCAACTCTACCGGGGAAATGAGTTGATTATTAAAAACAGACAAACAATTGAATGAACAATAATAAACAGACCATGTTGAAAAGGACTCTGCCTGAACACACCTCAGGTCATCGGGTAAGAAAGTCATAGTTCAGCCAATTTTACTTTAAAGGGGAAGTCAACTCAAACTTCTTCTTTTTTTTTTACAATAATATATTCTATGCAGCCCCACTAGTTTAAATATGGTATTCTGGTTAATATTGCGTTTGTGGAATATGACTCAAGCAGCAAAATCCAGCCGTTTTTATCCATCTCAGGGGGCGGCCATTTTGCCACTTGCTGTCGACTTAAGATAACATCAATGTTGCTCAGTGCTCAGGTAACAACCAATCACAGTGCATCTTAAGAAAACAGCTGAGCTCTGATTGGTGGTTGCCTGAGGCCTGAGCAACAGTGATGTAATCTTCAGTCGACAGCAAATAGCAAAATGGCCGCCTCCTGAGATGGCTAAAAACAGCTGGATTTTGCTTCATAAGTCATATTCCACAAATGTGATATTAATCAGAATGTCATGTTTGGACTGGTGAGCTCACATATAACATATTATTGTCAAGAAATGTTTAACTTTGACTTGAATTGCTACCGTTGCTAACAAAGAAGCACATGCGCGTACGCGCGATTGGACGAAAAAAGCTGCTTACAAGCAGCCGGGCAGCCTGCAAATACATTTGAGTGAGGAGAGAGAATCTGGCTGCAGTCCAAAGCAAATAGTCCCCGATGATGAGGTGCAACATACACTTGGAACACGTGTGAGCGTTCCTGCCGCCGGCCTGCTTTGTAGACCACTTGGCAGCGACGTGAAACCACTGGTACTAAGCGCTCCTGCTCTTTCGTAACCGTTCCCAGTCACGACGGAACCAAAGCTTACCATTTAATGATCAAGTCCATCTGCGGAACACCATGCAGACTTGTGATCTACTGACCTACTTATTTGCATATTCATCCCACATACTTACTTACATACCGACATAGAGTACTGTCTGACCTACCTTATCTATGTAGTGCTGGCCAGTACCTACCCATAAAATATCCTACCAAACCTACCTAGCGGTACCTGCCTACCTACATAAGCCATTCCAAATAGCTACCAACCTACTTTACCTAGCTTACATCGTCACATGCTGTACCTATACCTACCAAACTACCAGTCTACCTACCTATCTACTGTACCTACCTAATCCATTTCAATGGCTACTGACTTTCCTTAGCTGCCTATTTACAGATCTACACAGTAAATTATGTTGACTCTATTTAGAGTGGAACCAAATTGACTCAGTTTTAGAGTAATATTTACACTTGGAAGAGAGTAAAATAGAGAATTGGGAAAAAATAAAAGACACTCAAGGTCAGAGGAACAAACTCACGACCTTCAGCTAGGGTGAGAGCCACGAGGCTCCTGCACAATGTTTTTGCAAATAGTAGGAGTGGCACAGCTCAGGTGGTAGAGTGGCAGTCTCTCAAGCTGAAGGCTGTGAGTTCGTTCCTCAATTCTTCATTTTATCCTCTTCCAAGTGTAAATATTAGTATACTCTATTTGGTCCCATTCTAAATAGAGTAAATTTTACTCTACAGAATTTAAGTGTGTACTTACTGAACTATGTACTATATACTCCCATACCTATCTACTCATCTAGGTAGCCCGTTCCACTAGCTAGCTTAACTGCCTTACTTTATCCCACTTCATCACATACCAAATTCCAATTTAAGCGAGTTTGCTGTGTGTGTTAGGCTTAGAGTTAATTTGATCCCTAGCTCTTTATTTTAAATATTTGCCTTGACATTTTATAGCTTATTTAAAATGCTGAGTATTGTCATCGGTTGTATGGTATGGCATGACTCCTTCTTGTGACAAACTCCAAATCTGCATTGCGCAATAGACAATCTGTCACATTAATGGTTGTTTCTGGCATTTCAAATATGTTTAAATGAGCGGGAAAAAATCCACCTGTCGCCTCTCATTTTTCCTGTGCCTCAGCGGTATTTGTTTGCACCTGCCTTTCAGACGCACATATTTAACTCATTCACTGCCATTGACGGCTACAGGCGTCAAAAATTCATTTGAACTATTTCTATTAGTTTAACATTTTGTTCCACTTTTGCTAATAAGAGTATGAAAACCTAGCATTTTTTTATTGTACATTTAGAACAGATACAAAATTTGTGATTAATTGTGAGTTAACTATTGAAGTCATGCGATTAATTACAATTAAAATGTTAATCGCCTGATGCTCCAAATTTGTAATCTTTTCTTTTTCTTTTTAATTCATTCACTGCCATTGACGGCTATTAATGTCAAAAATTCATTTTAACTATTTCTATTCGTTAAACATTTTTCTCCACTTTTGTTAACAAAAGTATGAAAACCTATAATTTTTTTATTGTACATTTAGAACAGATATAAAATTTGTGATTAATTGTGAGTTAACTAGTGAAATCATGCGATTAATTACGATTACAAATTCTAATCGCCTGATGCCCCTAATTTTTAATAATGTTTATAAAAAATTAATATAAAAAAAAAAAGAAGAAGAAGAAGAAAAGATGATCAAAAATTAGGGGCGTCAGGTGATTAAAATGAATTGTAACAAAATCGTGTCACTTCACTCGTTAACTCACGATTAAAAAGCGAACACAAGATTATTAAAAATTAGGCGTCAATGGCAGTGAATGAGTGAAAAGTACCGATAGTCGTTCATCTATTTACATGAAATCCTTCAGCACAAAATGAACTGCGCACACACAATCCTGGGTTCATCCTGTCAGTAGATATTTTTATTTATCCCTCAACGAGGAATTCAACAATGAGTGATATTGTCATAAAGTGGCCAAAGTCAAATTTTGCTCTTGGACCCATTGAGGCTTGCAGGGTCTGCTCTGGGTAGCGTAGGTTCGTGCTAGGCTACGGTGCGTTCAGAGAATTCAGTTGACCTCACGACAGAACGGTAAGATTCGGTAATTGGAATTTTAGAAGGCGCTCTTGTCTTTTCGCCATGGAGCCTACTCAGTGCTCGGCACCCCGCCGATTTATTTCCATCTGAAAATGCCACAGGGCACTTGAGTTCTTTGAATTACATTTTGCGTCCCTGAGACAACACGCGTGCAAACGCGTCAACAAACCCCGCCGGCGGACCGGCGGCAAAAAAGAAATGACACGGCTTTGAGAGAGCCGAGCCACCAAACCAAGTCGTAAATGTTCCACGCTTGCAGCAGCTGAAGGGGCTCATGTGAGGGTGATGGGACAGCTGGGGGTGGTTGGTCGGAAGGGGAGGTGGCGGTGACCCCCGGAAGCTTCCTTTGTGGCAGCTGTTTTAGCAAAGGTGGCTCCTGCGGAACCAAATACTTCCTGGTTCGTCAAGCCAAATATTTTGGTACCTTGATTTCATGCTAAAGTCTGAAAATTGCATGAGGGACTGTAGCTCAGCTGTCCCACGTGAGGGCACTTTGGGAAAAACAAGTGCTTTAAATTTATTTTCTTTCTTTCAAGAAAAGATGATCAGATCCACGCTTTTCTTCTCACGACCACTAAGGGAGCATTTTTGCCTGACTTCTGGTCTTAGCTTTTGCATGCTTAAAAAGACAAGCAATTACTTTGAGTTGTAATTTCTTCCTCGTCATTGTCTGTCAACTTTAAATGCGGATTATTTGTATGTTTTTGTCTTCAGAAGCGAGTCACCACAAGTTGTGGTTGAATACTGTGTTTTTGTTTGAATCTCTGAAATGCAAAAATGGGAGCGATCCAACATTCACCTTCAAAGGAGAAGTCAAACGTTTTTAGCCTGAAGCAATGAGACACGCCCAGGTTATAAGGTTAGCATAATTATGTATGAGCGTTATACTTACATTGATTTCATCATGTTACAATGTTTAATAAAATTAACTTTTTATGTGTGACATGCAATAGGATAGATCATTGTTTTGATATGTATTAGTTTAATTCCATCTTAAAAACAGCACTATAATGAATGAAATCATTTGTAATATGGCCAAAAGTTTAGCAGGAATGACTTATCAGGTGATTTTTATTCATTCATTTCAGCCTACATTTATAAAAAAAAAAATCTTGATTAAAATACATTCATTAGAATATAAATAAGGAATAATGAGCTATTCTGAAAAGGATGTGATTTAGGTGTGGCATCGTGATAAGGAATTGGACCTTGAGGATTTAGATGAGGTGGTAAATCAGGACGTGATAAGCGGTTGTGACACGCACGCACACAGCAAAAAAAAAACACTGACGCTTTAACCCTCCTCATTTCCCTCCTTAAACTCAATCTGGTCTCAATTTTGTAGTTTCTGTTTGTCTCCTTCACTATTCTGAAAGTCTCCATCCTTGATGTATAGGTTTTTTTTTTTTTTTACTTGTCTCCCTCCTAAATCTTGCCTCCTTCACAATCTGTCACCTCTCATCTGCTTGTGTGCTTCTCTCATCTCCTTCCTCAATCTGGTCTCCTGCCTCCTTCACTCCTTGCGTCCTTCTCCTGCCATTGTGTCCTCTCACTTGTCTTCATGTCCCCTTCACGTGTCTCATTTGTCCTTGACTCGTCTCATTCACTCAGCTTTGCCTCTTTTTTTTACAATCATGTCTCCTTACCTCATCTCCGTGCCTCCTTAATGTATTTACTCCATTTGTCTCCTTGATTTTTCCTTTTTACTCTTCGTGCCTTTTTCTCTTATTTTAAGTAGTCTACAGTTTATTTCCCTGGTTCCACGTCTCCTTTCTCCTTCATTTCTCTTTGCTTGTCTCCTCGCTTCCTTCACTTATCTCCGTGTATCTGTTTCTTTGTCTCCATTCAACTTTGTCCCCTTCGCTTATTCATGCGTCCTTTACTCATCTCTTGACTCCTTGGTCTCCTTAATATGTCTCCTTTGCTTCTTCCCTTGACTCCTTCATTTGTCTATTTCACTCATTTCCTTCACTCAGTCTCGTCTCCTTAATTTGTGCTCGTCTCCTTGTTTCCTTCGCTCGTCCCCTTAACTGAAATTGACCTCTTTCATTCTTCCTTGCCTCCTTCACTCCTTGTGTGATTCCTCAGTCTCGTGAATCGTGTCCTCCTCCTCCTCCTCCTCCTCCTCCTCCTCCTCCTCCTGGCCGGTGTTGTGCCTTTCGGGCTGCAGTCTACCACCAACTTGTTCTCGCTCTCCTGCGCACTTGCTTTAGTTTGTAGCTTGGATACGTCGAGCTAGGACAGGCGACATGGCTCTCCAGCAACGAAGAGCGTATTTCTTTCTCATTCTCCACGCCTGGAGCGGTGAGTTGAAACCAACAACTCTTGACATTTTTTTTTTTTTTGTAAGTGCACTTTTAAGCGCTGACTTTGAAAGTACAGTAGTCGTTTTAAATTCCGTCTCGCGCACGTGTAGCTAACTTGTTGGCGTCCCTTTCGGGGTAGCATCATTTCAACGACAATTAACGTGTTTTTCATTGATAAGTGCATTTTATACAACACGCGGGTATATATATTTTCGTATTTGCTGACGTTTTAACGCAGCAGAAAGTCTCGCTAATGCTTTATGTGTTTAATTAAGGCACTTGAAACAGTTAGCGCCAATGAACCTGCTGATAAGCAGTTTGAAACTTTATCATTGAGCATAACAGAAAGCCCCTTTCCCCCAAATGTTGCCAATATGTTTGTAAATAATCACGAAAATCTTTTTGCAGTCCAAGCCTATTAGTAGACGCATTTTACAAGCATTGAGAGAGTCATGTGCCACATTTTCACCTGCTGAACTTGACATTCATTGTAATAGGGCACTAAGGCTGTCGTTAAGTCTAAATAGTCTGTTTATTCGTGTTTAAAAAAAAATCTTTATTTGGGAAGATTGCCCCACTTCGTTTCTACCACAGACATATGACTTGTTTTAACGTGTGTTGCATAGTGTAATGTTTTTACAAACTTTGGATTGAGATTGAGTAAAATGTTAGCTTTTTACGTGTAGTCTATGTAACTCATTGTTATGGCAATATTTTATTACATTTTGTGTGCAAACTAATTTTTTTCCCAGCGCAAAGGCGTTCTAATCTCCACATTGTTGTTGCGTGATAAGACACTGACTCCATCCTTGCCAATATTATCTATAAGAAATCATTTTACAAAAATTAGCTAGTAGCCTATTATTAAGATGTAGTGGAACTAGTTAATCCAAACCCCCTAACGTGTTTGAAATTCAACACGTGGGATGTGTAGTTCAAATTAAATCAGAGCTGGCTTGTCTCATTAGAGCCTCAGTGGTGCAGTATTTAGTTTCTTGACGATGCAGGCTTGGCATCAGCTGAACTGCAAACTGCCAAAATATTCCCTTGGACTCCCAAAGACTTTGAGTCATGTCTGGCTTTTGTGTGTGTGTGTGTGTGTGTGTGTATGTGTGCGCTCACGATCAGCAGTTACATCTCATTAAATGTTGGTTCAAGTGCATTTATTCAATAATGCTATTAACGGCGATTAATGGCTATTATCCGTCGGATACAGAAGGGGGGTTTGGGATAGAAATCTCTGCTTTGTTGTTGCCATTATGGAGCGAATACGTCAGAGATCTTAAGAGAACATCATTAAATGTCAAAAAAACAACCGACAAAAGCTCATCTTGGCAAAATTTCACAGGATTTTGCCAGACTATCTCGCGAGATAGCAAAAATACAGCCCAAACTATATTTATGCTATTTTATATGTGATGTTTTAAAAATATGGACAAATCAAAGACGGAGCAGCGTTCCAGAACATATTGTTTTGGACCTTAGCAGTTCCGCTTTGCTGTGTGTTATTGCTATCATATGACGACATGTGATGACTTTTCCTACCTGCCTTTTGGTGACCCGCAAGTCGCAGTACTTAAAGAAAATGCCAGTAAAAACAGACGTCTCGTAACTGAAGCTGGCTTTTACTGCATACAAACAAATAGACGATGTACTGGAGGACCCTCCCAATGGGACAACACTCACCTTATCCTTATTTCGCCCCCTTAAATCCCTGTTTTTGACTCAGCCTTGTCTTAATTAGGTTTACCACAACCTAATCCTCGTCTTCCCTTCTACCTCCTTCGGAGACGGACTAAAGCCGTCTGTTTTGGGATTAGCTTGCCGGCCGCTGATGGAGAAGCCGCTGAAGCAGGTTCTTGTCCCTCTAATGGGCCTTGAGGAGCACTTACCTAAATACAATTTGTGGCCACAGGAGCGCTATCTTTTTTTCTTTTCTTTTTTAAATGGAAGCGAAGCCATGGCGGATATGACAAATTCAAATCAAGTAGTGGATGCTGACCTATATTGATTTCACAGGCCGCTGTTCATCAGCATGATGGCCGTGATACTTTACAGGCACCGTTTTTGTGCATTAAATCAGCAGCGCAGTTTTCACGGTGACGTCTACAAAACACAGAGTGGCGGCCGCAGAAAGCGGGTCTACTCATGCCGTTCCATTATGAAGCTCTGCACATCAATCAGGCTTCATCGGCCGCCTCTCAGCCCAGCGAGATCCTTCAAGTTAAAATATGTGAGACAGCTGCACGCCGAGACAGTTGTTCAACGTATGGAATCTGACAGTGCAGCATTTTTATGAGCCAAAACAAGTAGCGGCACACAAGAAGCTCAGTTAAGTAAGTTATGTGTATGCTTGCAATGCGTATGCTTTTGAACGCTAATCTCATTTGAAAGGGATAGTTTATGGATTGTTTGGTTTGTTATTTACTGTACAGTGCTGGCTTGATTTATGAGTTTAATTCATTCTGTGACCCACACTTCAGATTACTCCTCTCTTAATTTATTGTCAAATATAAATATCCAAGGCTTATTTACAGTAATGTATACCTGAAATACATGACACACTGAGCCATAAGACGTTTACAGAAAGCATTGACAGATGTTGAAGGCGTTGAAAGACGTTGACAAAAAGCACAAGTGAGCATTTTGCATGGATATCAGGAAGCGTATTTTGTGAACCCAAGCAATATTTGGTCGGAAAATGTCAAAGTGTACCACTGTAATTACGTAGTAGGAAGTCGAGGGGTGCCTCAAGGGTCAACGAAGCTGCAATGTTGTTAGGAGAGAGATTTTGTTATTCTACCTGTTAGCTAGTTCAGAGGCTTACGAAAGTCAGTTTAATTTTGGTAGTGTAAGCTGAATTAGTATTTCGGTATGAGTCATAATCTTATCTCTAACGTGTATATATATAGATACAGAACAGTCAAATTAAAATATTTTAAAACAGTAAAGTGATAACTGAACATGCCTTTTTGTGCCACAAGATGACATATTCTTATGCCACTGCGCAAGCTAGTTCTTTGCGCATTGTTCATAACCTTGTATGTCAATAAAGTCATTTTGGTGAAGAGCCCAAGAAAAGATTTTTATTTTTCGCCGTTGGAGTCCAGGTGCATTCGAGCCAATGGGATAGTAAACCGCATAATCTGATAGCTAAAAACCTTGTTCTACACCAATTTTGTAATGCCAGATTATCACCTACTGGACTGGAGGGGAATAGCATGGCAGAGTAGCTCTGATTTTACATTCCGAAAAGTTCAATTTTATGATATTTCAGGCCTTGGCGGAGGTCTTGTGCTTAACTGAATGACATTCCAGTCTAGGCGGAAATAGCCACTTACTTGAATGACGTTTTTATTATTTGTAAAGGATATCGGATCAAATCGTTTTGATCATTTGTGAAAATTGTTGGTTATTTTATTCCACTGAGTAAATCATCCTGGTGTAAATACTGGCTTGGTCTCTCCGTGACCCCGCCTCTCAGCATCCTCGGCCGAGTGCCCGAGGATGCCTTGCTAGCGCCGCCGCGCTCGTGTGGGCGACGCAGGAAGTGTGCAGCTGTTGGTCGCAGTTGTTGAGCAGGATTAGTGCCGTTAGCCTGAGTGATCGCCGGGACTGACAGCCATGCAATCGAATGCGCCGCCTCATTGTTTTCATTAAAGAGAGTGCACCGCGTTGATGCGCAGACAATGGTGTAATACCACTGACTTAAGTGCAGCCTGTTGTGCCTCACTCAAACATGATATATGTAATTAATTGGACTTTTCGCTGGATGTTTCCGGAAACCTGATGAGAGAAGCAGTTGTGCTGAGTGAGGGTTTACTGTAAAAACAGAAATTGCTAAGTGACGCTTGACATTACGGATGGTTTATACATTTGAAGCTGAAAAGACTCACTCAAATTTGGTGTACTTTTTTATATTTTTCCTCATTCCACACCATTTTGTAGTGGTTCGCTTTAAAGCAGTGCTTTCCAAACTTGGACCAAAAATGCCCGACAATAAAATGACTTCCAGAACTTTAACCTCGCAATAAGCAACCTCATAAAAACTGAGCCGTGACCCATTTTAAAGACTCGGCTCAGATGAATCCCATCGTGCTTTTGGACAATCAAAGGCAAAGCTGACGTCTACCCGAAAGCTTAAGGCCGTGTGGCTTTTTTTTCCAAGGCTTTTTAGTGTGCGCGTTCTCCTCAGTGGATGGGCTGATGTCAGAGCGGGATTTTATATCCAGCAGCAGCTGCCTGTGTAGTTTGATCCCACGCCTTCCGGGAGGGAGTTTCTCTCCCGCAGCTCCCGTATCGACTACCTCCTCGGTGCCGCGGAAGCGCCCGGAACGTTCCTCCCTGCCGCTGCACTCCTTTATTCTAAGCGCACCATTTGCAAACTGTGGAAAATCCATACGATGAACAATGTGCCCTTGAGAAGATAAGACCTGTTTGGGGAGTTTGAGATAGCAAACTCAGTCTTAGACCAGATTACTCATGAGAAGGAGAAACAGTTACTTACAAACTCTTCCTGCATTTAGTAGTTAAAAGTACAATGTGTACACCATTACTTATTCTTTTAAATTGCCGCTGGGGAAAGACATAAGCTATTTTCCGGGATTTGGCAGCTCAGCTCGCACAGTTTGAATTGTTTGTACAGAAGTGTCAAGCGAATTGTGGTTGGTGTGGTTTTTCTCTGCTCCCTTATTATTCGCCTGAGCATTAAGCTATGAACAAATATTCACCGTGACGCTTGTTTACACTTAAAGATCTTCTTACTCCCTGCTTGTGTTGACAGACAGTCTGTCCGGGCGAGATTACATGCTATAGCGTGTCAGCTTTTACAGGACACAAAAAAAAAAAAAAAAGCAACATATTATCAGAAAACGCTTGTAAGAAACACAAAAGGGAACATAAACAACTAAAGATAGCTGAGAGACACGATGAACTGTTGCATGCTGACCCAGATACAACTCCATCGTCCATAACATTGCGATCCCAAGAGAGACTCTTAAATCATGTTCTCATAAACCAAGAGCAGATAATGAACGTATTGTTTCCGTTTGATGATTAACAGTAATCATGTACTTTCTTGCTTATCAATGTCGGATTGACGCGTGCAGGTCAAAATTGTGTTGTTATATTGGGCCTGTAGCCTTTGAATGGCGTTGATGATTATGATGTCACATTCACGGGCGACAACTTAGTGACAAAAAGAACTTGATTCTTATCTTAAAAGATTGGGGACCCGCTGCACAGTGCTAAAAATTTATCACTGACGTCATTGTTTAATCTACTGTAGTTCTACCGCACTTTCGTCACATAATAGTTGACTATGAAGAATCTTTAGTCCATCAATCGCTGGCCTACAGCCAATTTTAGAACGGAACATTTTAACACTCTTAACTGTCATAAAAGTGTAAGAAATAAGATAACTACCGCATAATAATATTAAAACTAAGAAAACGTTGAAGGCTGAATTGCAATTTTTTTAAAGTTTTATGGGCATTTCAGTCGAATAAAGTTGAATAAAAAAAGTTTGCATTGTAAATTATACATACTTGTATGAAAATGTAGCAAATATTGATCTATGACACACGTGTTATAGACTTTTTGGGGAACAACTACATAAACGTTCTTTTTCTTTGTTCTCTTAATGTGGTCTTTGCACACTAGACATTTAAAGGACTTTCATTTGCAGCATTTCAGTGCGAGGCAGGTTTGGCTCGGCCGCTTATCTCGCAACTCTTTATAAGCAAACGTGGCCATCTGCACATGACGTCCCTTCATATTTGGAAGGCCCATCTGTGGGACACATGGCACTCTCTTGGGCCGCCATCCAATTCTTGGCGTAAGTCCCATCAGTGTCAGACCAACAGACAACCCCCCCCCCCCCAAAAAAAACACCCTCCTTCATTAAGGGGCCTCTCCCGCCTTGTCTTCCTCAGCCAGCAAACAGAGCTTAATCGGCAGCTGCGCACATCTGACGTTGCACGCTGTCGCATGAGGTGCACTACTCACGTTACACAGAAACCGGACACCACAATAGTGCGGGACCTTCCCGCCTTTTCTGAGCCGTGCCCCCCCCACCAAATCCTCTGCACACCTCTCTCATGCCCCTTCTCATCGCCATGCCATTTTTTGGGGGGTTGTTGGGCTTTCTGAGTGCAGTTGATGAGCCTGGGAATGTTTACTTTGCTCCGAAGGCTGACAACATCAAGGAACGCGGAAGAAAGAGAAGCATGCGGATAAAAGTTGGAATCAACTTAATGAATGTAGGATAGATGTTGGCTGGAATAAAAGAAATACCAACCCTTAGTCCATCTAGATTTTGTCATTTGGTTAACAAACCACCAATGCCAACTCTAGTGTTTGAGCAGCATGAATAAAGAGTCTGTTAATTACCTTTAAGTGCTTCTGATCCTAATTGAGCAGTATTTTTTACTTCCAGCAAGTGCGAATTGTGGTAGATGAGACGTATTAACTGCAAATTGGCTCGATTTTTAGTTAGTCGACAGGTCAACACAAAAACACATCCAGTGTAATCTCGGTTTTTGTGATTAGTCCATTCCAAAAAGTCTTATTAAAACACAATTGTACAAAAACGGAAGCAAATTTGATCTATAGTTAGAGATGAACTTACTAAATTCAGCTCTGGTTACTTGTTGTTGGTTTGTTAATGGGGGAAAATCTTTGTGAATATCCCTAAAATTTCTTACGTGGATTTGGTAAACTGATAACAGCATTCCTACTCTACACAAAAACATTTACATTTTCAAATACTCGTTTCATGCGATATTGTAATGGAAACAAATGGCAACAAAAGTTTCTGCTGGCTCTTAATGCTTATGACGCCTGGCATATTGTTGAATCCTCGGACCCCATATGAGCTTTCTATTAAAGCAAAAAAACTGCATTTTGTGCACTTTTGTTTTGTCAAAATATAGACTCACGTCCTTGATCATCTACTGTTTTTCCCCCCCTCACAAACGTATAAAAAATAACCAAGGTGACAAATAGCCCCTTTTTTTTTGAAACCGGCATTGCAGAGCAATTATATTAACGTACACTGCTGAGTTGAGTCTTTCTGTAAAAGAAGCCATGATGAACTCTCGTCGCTCCGGCTGGCTGGAAAAGAACACATTCCCTCCTAAATCCTGAGGGCTTGAGAGGTGTGAAACGTGACCTCGATAGCATGATGTCAGCGGCCAAGAGTTTCACTTCTATCTCGAAGTCAGCTCTCTTGTAATGGATCTGAGGCTTGTTTCTTCTCGGGACAAAGCCCATGCCAACGAGCCGTCTCCACTTTATTTGCTCAGGGCATCCCCTCGGACATCATCTTTGTTGCGAGGAATGCCAAGTCGTCTGATAGCTTTTGTTCCCCGTCTTCACGTCAAACAGCCAAAAGTGACCAGCGTGAACCTGGACACTGTGAAGAAGCTTGTTAAATATATATTTATGTGCTATTCAGCTTTTGTGGGATTAGGTTGCAGCAGGATGTATCCAGCAACGGCGGCTTGAGTAACAAAATAGGAAGTAAAACATTTTCTGTGACATTTAAGGGCAAAGAGCACAGAAGAGCCATTAACACTCATCAGTCAAAATAAGTCGTTGCAATTCATTATTTTCGAAAGGACGCAGCCTGGGCAGGTACAAGTCAGGTCACAAAGTAGCAAACTTTAACATTAAGGTGTCACAGAAATGTATTATTTTAAACCTTTGGACTTGCTAGCTTCTAGTAAACTTAGCTGTGTTCCACTAATAGTGATTTGACTTAGAGGGATTGGAATCGCAGCTATCAACTGGCGGACTGGCTAACAGGCAGCTAACTGTACGCTCTCATTAGCTGACACGCAAATCACTTACCAGGCCTTTTTAAAGCCATTTATACTCAACGTCACAGATATTACAGTGGAATGTGAGGATGGTGACCCCAAGCGGCAAAAAAAAAAAAAAAAACTGCACCTCACATGCCTGTAAAAAAATTAAAATTAATTTTGATCTGCTTACTCGATCAACTGATGAGATGGGCGGTAAATTATTCGATTCTAAAAATATTTGATATTGGCAATATTTTCAAATGTTTGAGTTTTTTCATTTCATGAGGCTGACATAAACGAACAACCAAAAATTATGTTTTGTGTTTATTTTCAGTTAGAAATCTCTCACAGAATCAATAAAGTGTCTAGTTAATAACCTAAAAACAGTTTCCTGAAGTTTCCGATGCCTGGCACGGTGCCAGTAGCCCGCCTGTCACCGCACCATCATCAGCATCTGTTGTCAAATTAAAAATGATGCGGGCTAGAACGCGAGACTTTGAAGTCAAAAACACATCTCTGTGCGGATCCTACATGTGCACATGAATATTCATGCCAACCCCGAGGCTAACCAAAGTGTTTTCCTATTGTGCTAATGAGCTGTGTTATGCCACAAATGCCACATACGGTATAGCTGGCTGGCTGTTTTCACCCCCACTGATTAATCCCATCATTACTGTAAACTCTGCAGTCGTGTATTGGTTTACATTCTTAATGAGCTTTTCATTGTGTTGCCGTTCCTTAAAGTAATCTCACTGTTAAGCAAACCGTAAGAAGGGTTCGTTATGATATCAGGCACAGGTTCATGTGTCAGTACATCTCTAAATGTTTTGCTAACACCGTAGGCTCGACTATCACGGTCAGATTGATGTCACCTCTCATCTTACGAGGGGCTTCTCTCCCCTCCAGCTGATTCATTGTGCGGGCCTAATTATTTTTGTCTCTCTCTTAGGTTGGGTTATCAGTTTCAGGGCATTTGTTTGGCAGATTCCCCAGAGGGCTAATCTCTTTAAGTGTCTCTCTGGAGCACTAAACTAAGAGAGAGAGAGAGAGAGAGAGAGAGAGAGAGAGAGAGAGAGAGAGAGAGAAAACAAGCTGGTGGAGGAATCTCACCGGCAACTGTTGATTTACAATATCTGCAGACAGTCTGTTCCTTGTAACATTCTTACACATCACGCTTATAAATCAGGGTACAACTTTAACGCAGACTCAACAGAAGACACTGAAACCCAGTAAATATTCCCAATTTATGGGATGAACCAGTGACATTTTGACTTAAGCTCATTGTAAATTCAGTGAGCATCTGGATCCTGATCAAGACTGGAGTGTACCTGTTGAGGTCCTCGAAACTAAACAAACACATCGAGACGGTTGTTTTGCTTTTTTTTTTTACCAGTGATTTCCAAGGCTTGTCCAGGATGCGCAGTTATTCATACGTTGAGAAGAGAATCGTGTTTAGTTTCAATTCTTCAAACTTCCATTCATCCCTTTTATGTTAGTTATCATGTGTGTTGAGCGTCTTTTCACACCTTAATGACAGATGAGACACTAAAATCGTTTCCCGATAAAAAAAGGTCGTGGGTTTATTTCCATGACTGTGAGAACAAATTGGGGGTTGACCTGTAGTCTGGCAGGCAGTCTTGAGATGGAACAGGATAGCAGGCTTTGTTTTCAGATAAGAGTCACACACTCAACAGTGAGTCACAATCAGGATTTATTCAGCAGACAGGACTTTTCGGGTAATTTAGCGCCTGCTGGACACGGCCAATGTCTTTTGAAAACCTGCCTGATGAAAGCGGGAATGTGATCCACCTCTGCGGCTCAAGTTTAGCGTTAGGAATCTACCTTCGGGGGTTCTCTCCTCCCACCCGATTGAAGACTCGAGAGTCCAAACTAAAATCAGCTAAGCTTGTCAGGTGTGCTGGGGTGTGTGATTAGCGCTTGATTGCCTGTTTGGACTCAAAAAGAAGACGGTCATCACAGACATGATGAAATAGACAAGCCGATTGTCTTCAACCAACACAAAGCTTGTCCCGAATGTTTAATGCGAATGCAGCAAATGTCATAAATATGCGTTCATATTGATAAAACAGACCCCATCCAGGGCTGCTTTTAATAAGTAATGAGCCGCTGCACAGGCAACAGATTGTGTTTTCTTAAATATGCCTTGCGTACAGGGCTGAAACATACTACAAACACATCCAACCGGATTCAAATCTTACGTCACTATTTTTATAAACCATAGCCAAATAAAAGCTAAAAATGCTGACACTGAGTCAGCCTGACTGTGACTCTGCAAGGCCCCCTGAAGGGCTGGAGGACTCATGACGCCATGGGCTTCCTCGACCTCCAGCCAGGTTGGCATCTGCTGCCCAGCAGAGGTCCGGAACACCGATATGGACGGGATTTAAATCCTTACACCTTTGTTTGTTAATGGCGGCATTACGCAGAGGGTCATTAGCGTCATGTTATTGTAGATCGCTTTGTCGTAATGTTGTGCTACTTTTGCAGTTGGCAAAAGGCCAACTGATGTTGGTGCTAAATAAGCTTCATTAACTTTTCAAAAGAGATCCAGATTTCAATCTCAGTTACAAAGTTGATTAGTCTTCTAAAGTTTTTCAGATTTTTTCCCCTGACATTTATTCAGCTTTTCTGAGCTCGTCCAAAAGGTATACATGTAAAATTCTACATAGTGAGGGAACAGCAGCCTGTGTGTAAAATTGGCGGACTTGCTGTTTAATACAAGCCTGTCCACAGCGCTGACACGTTCCACGTCTCACCTCAGAAAACTTCTCCAAGCTGGCTCAATAAAGTTAACTTTACCAGTTTTCTGCTCAGCTCAATTTACTCAATCTTCAATAGATCATTATGAAGCTCAGTCATTCTGTAGACTTTCTGAAGCACTTTTTTTCTAGCTCTGTTGCTAACCAAAACAGCAACATGTTAACTGTCTCAGATAATGTGTGGGGTCTTAACTGCCTGTTATAAACTCTCCTGGTGCAGTCTTTAATTTCTCTTTTACGATGTGCTGAATGACGATTAGCCCAGTCTGATTTGTCAGTTTCATTTGTCATATATTGCAATATATATTCTTTTAAGCAACATTCATTAATCATGAAAAATGAAGACCCCAGGAGAGACCACCCACCCTCTGTAGGTATGCAAGTAAATGCCCCTGGACACTATCACAAAATACAGAACGATTAATTATCTAACTGGAGGGAGGCAGGAACAATGTATGACACACTTTGAAAACTGTCTTGACGACTCAGCAATTATTTATCACATAACGATAGGCAACATGAGTCCAACCAGAATAAAAATACAAAAGACATTGGAATCCTTATCTCAGGAATTTTTTTAACTTGGCGTTCAAACACTATTGGGCATCAGTTAGACAGCTTGGGAAAGTGTTGTACTCGTAATTGAATAAGATTAGCCAAGCTTTAATTAAATCGAGAACGCTGATGTAATTGACTTAAGGAGGCCAGACAGGAGCACGAGGAACAAACATCAAAAGGCTGTTTACTTCCTTTAACAACATCAGACTTAATAACGCTCCATGTTTAGGGTTCGCCACGGAAACAAGACCGCCGCGAACAGGAGTCGCCGAGTTGATTCCCGAGGTCGTCTCAGCTGACAGATCAAGGCGGCCGCTCCGCATCTTTGAACTTGACATTTCAAAAAGGCGGAGAGGATAAAGAGATGCTAACATATCAAATCCTCGTCTGCTCCCTTGACCCTCTTATTGCACACTGTTAAGAGATATAATCAAAGAGCAGGGGAGTTTCACCGCATAGTTAACTTTTAGGTGTCAGACTAAAATGTGGGTTTGCCTAGCCTGTGTATTTTCGGGAAATCTCACTTTCCCGCAATGCCGCAAAAAGTACATGTATGACTCTGTGGTGCAATGGGCGCATGTCTGACTCCAGATCAGAAGATTGCGTCTTCAAATCACGTCAGGGTCATTCTTATTGGAAAAGCCTTTCAACTTGTCTTCGTTTTGGGGCAGTGATCGTGTGATCTTCAGTTGATAATTCTTGAGGAAAACCGCAGTTAGGTCAAAAGGCATAAAACGTTTCTATGGTTACCTTTGACATTATTGTGTGAAAATATAGTCAACTGTGTTTAGGTTTTTGTTGGAAAAATAAATCAAGGTGTTATGGTAAGACTGCCAAATCATACCATTTACAATCTAATAATACCAGCATCAACTTTTACACATACAATGAAATATTACAATATTGTAAGTGCACATTCTAAAGATACACTGATCTCACATAAAAAATCATTAATAAACGTACTTAAATTTGAGTACTTGCCGATACCGTATACCAGTACTGTATTTGGATTGTATATTTGAGTTGAATCTGTCAAAATTGTCAAAATGAATATGTCCACAATGTAATGCATGCTAGAATTACATTCAGGATGCTAAAATACACCAAATAGAGCATTAATTTGGAGTCCACAACGTTTGGTTTAGATGTGAGAGCCAAGATTAACTTTTTAATGCTTAAAATGTTTTGTTCATTCCCTGATTGAGGTGAAACTGTCTAAATCTTCAAAATAAACTTGAACACAATGAAATGCATGCTAGAATCACATTCAGAAAGCTAAAATACACTTAATAGAGCAATAATTTGGAGTCAAAATAATGTTAAAAAAACACATAATACAAACCTTTTATGGACATGGCATAATTTTCATTCAAATACACCACTTTTTACAGTAACATTCTGTCATCGCTGGCATTTTAGCATCGAACTGATTGTTCTTCTAACAGTCGTGCCACACATTTCATTTAAATGTAGCCTGTCACACAAGGCATTTCAGTTATTTGCTGTCTCAGTCTGAAAACTATGGTCACTATTTGAACTGAGTACATAAAGAGATGAAGAAGAGAGTACAATCTAGTGGCTATATACAAAGTTGGGCCTACTAAATCAGCTGACTATGGCCCTTCAAACGTCGGCCAAAATAATTGGCTAAAGTGAGTTTTTTTTTTCTTGTTCTTGAATTTTTTTTTGTTTTTTTGTTTTTTACAAACCCAAAATATTCTTCCCAAAACACTGACAGACATTCTGAACAGGTTTTCCACATAAACAGTGTGGAAATGGGGCTAAACATCCCTTAAGAGAGCGTGAAAAATCGAAAATATGAAAAAAACATTATAAAAAAGAAAAAAAACATGACAATGCAAATCTACGGGTGCGGAATTGCGAATATAAAGGGTAATACCACCATTCACTACTAGATGACAGATGTGTCTTATTTGCACATATAGCGGGTCTCATACTGCCCTTTACTACGCCATGACCAGGCATCGTAAATTTTTTGCGGATTTAGAATCATATGCATGACAAACAACCTAGTACCTCAATAATATTAACATTTCGAGTGAGTTAATTTTTGTGAAAAAAATATACACAAAGAGTTCTTAATGTTGGTTTTTTGTTCAACAGTTATGTGCCGTCCTTGATTGGTCATTTTTATGTAAGAGAGCCCTTCGCGCCGTGAAAACCCCCCAAAACAAAACTGGGAACCGAAAAGGAAATGTAGTTAATTTTTTTGTTTTTTTTAACGATATACTTACAGTTGATACCTGTGTGAATGAGAAATAAGCATTGTGTGTTGTCTCGTGATAATTCTCCACTATGTTTACCCCCCTCTTTCCCTCGCCCAGCCCCCCGCAAGCATCACTCCCTCACATCCCTCCTTCCGCTCTTCCCACTGCTCCTCGCACTCCTTCCCACAAATCACTTGACAAATGGGCTGCCCACAGGTGTTGTTAGAGCGCCCCCCTTATCCCCCCCCCCTCCCAAACACTCTCTAAGGGAATAGGGGGGCAACGTTCCCATTGTTCCCAGCTGCCCTGCGTTAAAGTGAAGCGCTCCGCCCTCCATCCTCCGCAGGCCCAACGGGACACAGTGCCACCAGACTACTGGGAATCCAGTCATAACCACAAGCCCGGCTCAAGGTCTTGGCACGAGGCCCATGGCCAGCAAATTAAACAAGTGTAGTGCAGGTTTGTCTGCCAAAGGGAGGATGTGTCCAAAAAGTTCCAGGACTGGTGTGACAAAAGATATGTTTTAAATAAAAATGACAGTGTAAGTAATCCTCCTGGAGTCTAACCCACTGCTACTGTCTTTCAAGGAGAACTGAATGGCAAATTTGTTGTGTCAATACATGTCAGCTGTAAATCTGCAAGAGGTGTCAGTAAAGCCTCTAGCGGCAACCGCTGTGTTGACACAACAAGACAGTTTATAGGGAGAAAATGCCAGTGAGTACATGTTTAAATGAGTGGTGCAACGGCCGGAAGATGTTGCAAATGTCAACTTCAAAATAAATGCCTTCCAAGTAACACATTGACTCAATGCAATTGTCCAGTTATTTGTATTTTTATAATGGAGCCACGCAGCACGTGGAAGGCGTCGCGGCGCAAGGCGGCCAGCCTGACTCGTCCTCACACAACGCCACCTCGAAATTATATTTATTTTCTAATTAAGGACGCCATGAAAGTTAATCAGTCTGTTAATTAGTCTATCATTGTATGAACGACACTTAGCTGCTGACGGGAGCTACATTCACAGCGTTCGGCGAACCGAACTGCAGCTGCATTCAAATACTGTCGGACATTTCAAACTCCGACAAAAAAAGTACATTAATGCATTAACCGTTAATAATTGCAAATGTCTAAACAATGTAGGCTTTCTATCAATCTATAAAAGCTGGCATACATTAAGAAGAATTATGGGTGTGAAATCACTTTTTTTCTTTTTTCTTTTTCACATTATTACAATCAATGGTCCAACTCTGTTTTCAATACCTAATCATCTACTAGGCTTCCATCTTCAATTCTAGTTGCAGCTATGTCAACGAATCAAAATAAAGAATAGACCAGCTGTTTTTTATATACACAAATCTTATAACATTTACCATCAAAAATACCTTTACAATAGTCCCCTTTGACCCCTTACAACAAAACAAAACATTGAACAAGAATAATACTGAGTCAGCTGGCCCCTTTACATTGAACAAACTAATGTTCACGAAAGCAAAGCCTTTTTTCAGTTTATTAGAAAGTAATATCAAATAATTGACCTGTTCTATTGCAGACAAATCTTGTTGCAGTAAAATATTTTGCATCGTCATTTGAAACTACGCTATGCAAATTGAGATTGCTACAGTAGCAAATGCGGTCATGCTGCAGCTCCCCCCCAAAAAGGGTTCGACCAAAACCTGTGTGGTGTGACCAACTGAAAAAGTTGGTAGCACCGGTGCTAACAGTGCAAAAGTTAGTGTAGAGCCCTGCCTCCTTGGCAGGAGTATAGTAGTGCTATACTACGGCAAATGGGCGAATCATCTGCAGCAAAAAGAAAGGTCTTTATTCACAATATTTTGTCATTGTCTTAAATTAAGTTTTATATATCAATATCGGTGAGTAAAAACACGCGCTGGTATCAATATGAAAAAAAAGTTGTATCAAACCTCTCTAGTAGTAGACACATACATGAATGGTTATCTGTTCATAGGAGTTGCCTGTTTGTAATAGTTGTCAAGGAACCGTGTTGGCTCGGCTTTTTGTCTGCCGGATCGTTCAGGCGGGAGTAACAAGCGATTGCCACCAGCTTTCCAGAGTTGTAAAAAAAAACAAAAAAAAACCAACTCTGTCTCGAAGTCTCCTAATTGGCTTTGCAATGTTGTGAAACATCTGCAATCCTCCACTGGCAACAAGCCCACCATGCGCTTTGTTTTCATCCCGTCCCCTCCCCGCCCCACTCCGAGGGAGTCCCTGCCCCCAACGCCGCCTGTCCAGCTTACACTTGTCTTCAAATCTCGCACAAGAATGATTTACCGGCCAACTAGACAAAACACGCACAGCCATAAGGCCAATCAGTTCCAAACATCTTTCCTCCTGGAAATGTTACTGCCGATTTTATCATTGGCGTACTTATCAAACATTTCAAAAAACCTGTTTGAAAGTTTGACAGTTTCAGTTTCTTTTAAGGATTTTCAGACTCAAATGTCCCAATTATTGGAATTGAGCATGTCAAGAGAAATATGGAGCCTTATCTCAAGAGTTTGGTTGCGACTGCGGTGTGTGTCGATCAGAATTGCGGCTTGTAATGGTAATTGTGCTGTTGAATCATGTATGGACTTTTGTGCGTCTGAGGGGTCTTGGGGGGGCACTGGCCCGGGCGCAGGGAGTAGCCTCTCTCCTTCATTATCGCGGCAGTGCACCTGATCGCTCTGATATTCTCTTTGAGAGCATTAACGTCCTCAGCGGGATACTTTGGGGGGTGCAGCGGGGCTTTGCCATTTTGATCCCGATGAATTAGGTGTGGCATGCTCGGCCGGCAGCTCCCCTCGCGTCTGGTAGACGGACGGGATGAAAGGAGCGGGAGTGCAGGAACAGGCTTTTGTTTGGGACAGGAGCAGCATCAATGCTAATATGCGAAAACAAACCGAGGTGCAGCATAATGGTTCGGCATTGGACAATGTTCATGATGGAAACAGATGGTCATTTCTAATGAGTACACTTCATAATGAAATCACATGTTAATTCCTATTGAAAATATTCAGTTTGTTTTCCTAATTGAGATGTTTTGTTTTTATACAGCAATGCTTGAATCGCCTTTTAAATAAGGGTGTAGTTTATTCTGTTTTAATCCAATTCTATATTGTTTTTCCCTTTGGTGACATTTATTTGGACACATGTAAACATTATTATTGGATTTGGATCCCAAAATGTACTGTTCAGCACAATCGCCTGAATTTGCTGCGGGCAGCGTGGTGTGAATGTGAATGAGAATGGTGGTCGGTCCAAATATCTCCAAATGTGCCTTGTTTACTACTACTTATGTCATTTTTGTAATCATTTAAATTTGGCAGCGTTAATTTCCTCTGGTGTGCCAAATTAATAAGTAGGTTGGTTGTTAGTTGGCTAAGTTGCCCCCAGATTTTACTCAACTCAAAAATGTCTCCCTATATTATAATTAATAAATTTTTAATATAATTCATCATTTTGACACACGTCAGTCAGAGACAAGGCTAACAGTGAGGAATACAGAGAAATAAAAAAGATGCCCAAGGTTGATGGTAGCTTTAAATTACTTGAGTAGTCGATTAAATAATTAATAATAATCTTGTTATTATTGCTCCAGTGGTGACGACCCTCTGAACGGTTGTTGCCAAAAGCCGAATGAGTTGATACACATGTTGCAAGGATATTCCGTGTTATGGTGATGACCATAGGGGCCGCATAAAAAGGTCTTTGTTGGAGTTCGGAGATAAGTCGGCGTGCTGTCGCCACAGGTTTGATTGAAAAAGAGGCCTCAGGTTGCGTTAAAATAACAGCCAGTACCGCATCGCCTCATGTCCCGTCTTTCACTCGCTTTATCACAAAGTGTAGAAACCGACACATTTTCTTCAGCTTGACAAATTTGTCGGTTCTTTCGGCACTGTTGGCATTTGGACCAAAAAAACAACAAGAACCTGATGATTGTCACCAAAAATTCTCAAGGGTTAGGTTTGGATTAGGAGTAACTTGTACGTGATAAATTATGCACTGCATAGTTGCGAACTCGGCATTTCCATGTTTAAGCCACGGGGGTCCAATGTGACTCCCAGCTAGCTACCGTTTTTTTTTTACCAATTAGATTCTCGACACTGCTAAATAAGTGTTTATGAGCCAGTTTGTAAACTTGTTTTCAGTCTGTATCGATTGCCAAAAGACCCCCACATGACCCCCACCCTTGTATGTAGGCTGCGTTTAGCCCGTTGACCTTTAATTAGTCAACCTTGCATCTGCGGAGCAAACTGCATGCCTGAACCCGGGCGCGGTGGAGGCGGATTCATTGATGGCAACACATCAGATACAAGCATGAATAAAACATCCGTGTTTCTCCCTTTAATGAAGTCTCACCCACCGGGTGCGATGTTCAAAAATTTATGGACTTGCCTGAGAAGTTGCCAGCTAGCAGGAATAATTTACAATTCCTCAAAAGACAGGGAATATCGGCAGACTTTTTAGTCTGAGGTTGAAGGGCCACAGAAGTTTGAGTTGTGTTTATGCTGACATTTGAGTATTAAGTCATGAAATGAATGCACGAAATTACAGGGGGGGGGGAAAAATTAACATCCAAGTACATTGCATTTCTGTCACAAATTTTGTTCCAAATCAAATGAAAAGTTACATCGTGTATTTCACGTTTCCATTTTTATTTTTTTTACAAATTTAATTAGTAGTTATTCTTATTCAAGCAACGGGTTGCTGTGGAATTTGCCTCGAGGACGTATGTTTATCATTATAATGACTTCCTACAACAAATGGACAATAGATGCAATATATTGGAACATTTTCATTTGCTATATTAACTCACTATGATGACAACTGGCTTTCTTTGGCAACTTGAAAGTCTGAACTTGTCTTCAAAAATATTGAACTCGGTCGTGGAGTACATGAAAAGGAAGTACAAGTTTGAAGAACAGTTCTGGTTGGTACGTCTAAAATCTGTTTTTATTCGTTGATTAGTCTGTGCAAGTTAAAACAGTGGCTCAAACATTTTGCACCAAGTACCTCTACCACCTAAAATAAAACTTAATTCTCCTATTTGTGTGCTTGAATTATTCAGTTAAAATGTATTGCAAAGTAAAAAAAAAAAAAGAAGAAAAAAAAAAGTAAAATATATACCAAAATAAATGTTTAAAAACAATTACTTCTTGAAAACAACATGGAAAATGTCCTGGTTAAAAACACACACACAATAAACAAATTTTTAAAACTTTTTTTTATTATTTAATTATTTATTTAAGTTTTTCACTGAACAGCGACAGTATGCAAATCGGTCATCATAGTGTGGCACACCTGAAGGGTGTCCCCCTGAACATCAATCGTTAGTAGGCGGCGTTGTGACCGTCTGCACTGCTGCATGAAAGAGAAGATAATTGCAAAAAGAGTCTCCTTTGAGGAGATTTCTCGCACTTCCTTATCTCGCTTGTGCCAAAGTATAAAGAAGCGTGGACTCGCTCACGGCTACTGACTGTCACCACGGGAACGCACCACTGGGAGATTTGTGCCACATTGTGCTCCTGAAAAGCCCGGCCCCCCTCGCTATGACAAGGACCCCTCGGCTCTCTGCTCTCCGTCTGTGTGTCCTCTCTTTGATGTTAGACAGTGCACTTTGTCCACCAGGTGTTCAGCAACTCACCAGGCTTTTGCATAGCAAACTCGTCCTGCTTGTCGGGCGCACTTTTATGCTGAGGGAGCCTCTCTCCATACATTTACTTAGCGACACTCTCACTTTTACACATAAGTGGCTTCAAATAAGAAGATTTCTCCTTCTGAAAATTCGCTGTACGTATGAACATGAATCAACAAAGGTGTTCTGTAGCGTTGTTTAGTCCTAGTTGTTCAGTCAAAGCAGCCACAACAAGCATGCATGCAATTGTATCTATCCGCTGCCGCTTTCGCTGACTTGTCAATCAAAAATTGAGCAAAGATGTCGGATTGGACGAGTAAGTGTGCATGCTCCGCTGCGGAAGTTTGCTTGATTGAACTTTTTGGGGGGTATTTTTGGACCAACAGTAACAGCTCATCTCTTGTGTTTAATTAATTCCTCACAAATCTGAATCGGATGAGGGTTCTGTAACAGATTCAATTCATCGTTGGAGGTTCAATGCGGGGGTGTCGAGCAATACAGCCCGCGGGCCAGAATCGGCACATCACGGGGTCCAATCTGGCCTGCACAAACAGCAGTTTTTCACTTAAAATGAACTGTTTTTTCCACTGGTTTTTGTTTAGAAAGTTCATATTACTCTGCAATAAGGTAATAATGAAAAAAATTAGACTATTTTCAGAATGTACTTGAATTTATTTGCACAAGAAATAAACAAGAAATATTTTGATCTGTCGTTATTTATAGCTTTTTAGGCCACGGTCAAACGAGTCCAACCCACTTCAGATCAAATTTACGTGAAAGTGGCCCCTGAATGTTTGACACCCCTATTCCAGTGTATTGTCAATTTGCATCCTCTTTATAGCTCATTTGGGTTTTTTGTTTTGTGTTGTTGGTATTTGCTTCCCATCTCCTGGCTCATAGCCTTGCTTCTTGTGGCTCGGCATTGACTCCATTTTTGCCTCCTTAACGGAAAGACAAAATGAAGGTTTCAAGAAAATGCTAAACTTAGAACGAGACAGACGTGACGTGACGCAGCGGCACTCTGCGGACATTGGAGCTCGGAGAACCGTCATTACGGGAAATGTTTATTATCTCACAAGTGCCCTGGCTCATTTCATGGCTCGCCAGCCACGTGAAGGATTAGAATGAGGTTGCGTCTGAGGTGATTTGGGGCACTTATCAGTGGCAGGGGTGCAGATCTACCGCAGGCCTAAGCTGACAGCCTTAATCAAACCAAGAAGCCAATAACGGTGGCCATTCTGGCTAGCGTCGGAGGGTATTATTGTCTGTGTCTTAATGGCATAATGAACCACTGTATGGGTACGAGATTTCCTCTTAAGCAGCTCCCTCACCATTTATCTCATTTGATTTGCAATCTTATTGTGCAAGCCGTTGTAGAACGAAACAAAAACAGCTGAGCTGATCACGCCATTGTATTCATTTGTTGCTCTCATTTTTTTTTTAGTCGGTAGCATTAGGCAGAAACATCAAAATTTGCTACTGACTTTGTATTGGTTGTAGAATTATTTAGAGAAGGATGATGAAGTCCTTTATTTTCACTTGGAAGTGTTACTGTTCGTACTGAGGCCAAGCTGGGTAAATGAAATTATTTTAATTAAAATGAATAGAAATGCTAGGAATCAGTTTCAGGCCTTGTGATACTTCTGGTGTGCGTGACTTGGCCACTAGTGGGCAGTAAAACACAGTCATACATTTAAAAAAAGAAAGAAAGAAAGAAGACATTCACAGCTAAGTGACTCAGTAAGCTGCAGCAATATTAGTAGTTTTTTGGGGGGGTTTTGGTTTTTTTTTGTGCACAGGATAAAGAAGAATATATGCCTGTAGTGTGTGCAAGGGAAAACGGACACATTTTGTTAAACCTACCTATCTGTGCTTGTTGATAAAGTAGAATCAAACGAATCATATGTAAAATAATACATTAAAAAAAAACGTACGCCAAACTTTTCATCCAAAACTACAGATCTTGCTTGATTGTTTTCGTGTAAACGTGCTCTCAGTGAGCTCTTAATGTTGGACTTTTCACCTGCCGTTTCCTGAAATGTCTGCTATGAAAGGCCTTATTGTGCCGTCGGTGGCATGGGTTTATCTTGTGCACTGATAAGCGGTCCAACTACAGGCCTGATCCTGTCAGCACATTCAAATAATCGTTAGTTGTTTTTTTATGAATCAGCCTGGCCTCAGACAAGTCACAATAAAGAATGCACGCACACACACACACACACTCACACACACACACACACACACACACACACACACACACACACACACACACACACACACACACACACACACACACACACACACACACACACACACACATTCAGGACTTTTGGTTGTCAGGGTCCACGGATCACGGCCCATGTGTATTTGTGCTGTAGTCCGTGCCACATAAAGGCACAACAGGAATAGATAAGAACCAGACCCAAGTTGGCTCTGGAAGCCAAATCCCCGGCAACCCCCCAGCGCTAATCGGATTAGCCGAAAAGTTTTAGCCCCAAAGAGCAACAACATTTTTTACACTGACTTCTGTGACATATTTTGCCCTGCGGCTTGCATAATCTGCTCCTCAAAGGCGCCTTGTCATTTTTTTTTTGTCTGACCAAACAACAACTTCAGCGCACCATGAACTGTTTTTCACCTCTTGCGCTGCGGTTTGTGTGGTTGTGTCTTGTGTTTTTTATGTGTCTGAGAGGGAGAGCGCTGGCAGGGGATGTAGTCCACCCAGGTGGGGGAACAATGGCTCACCCGTCGTCTTTGAGAAATGGTTGGCTGAGCACCAGCCGGACCCTGGAAGGAAGGGGAAGGTGTGGGAGGGAGCAAAACGGGAGTTGTGACAAGGATTGGTGCAGAGCAAGGCAGGGAAACGGGCTGCTGACGGGGGAGCGGTCAGCTGAATGGGGGCAAGTGGGCGGCCACGGGGGCGTCCTCAAGCTCTTTTCATGCTTGGTCTGCTTTAGCAAGCGCTGAAAACACGGAGGAGGGCAGCAAGGTCGCGCTTTTGTTGTCTTATTTTGTCTGCAGGATATTCACAATCAGTGTTTGTATACTTTCGGACAATTAAAAAATAAGCTTAAAAATTGACTGCTAAAAAGAGAAGCTACAATACTACTACAGCTGTCTGTTGTTTGACATATGCTAATTTCTCTTGTGACGATGGTTCAATAATTTTGAAGGATTTCCAAATTAGACCACAACCATAGCTTGAAATGTAAGTTGTAGGTCTATTTCTGGTATTGTAGGCAATTCTGAACATCATTAAGGTTGGTCATCAATTACTGAAGGTTTTTCACTGTTACACCAAATTACCCTATCGTTAGAAATTGCAAATTTATCACCGAGGATCTCACATGCTCAAATTTGTGATAGAGGAGGCAGCAGTCCTTGCTTTGTGCTTGAAATATGAAACAAACAAATGTAGCTGTGTATAAAAAAAACATAAAAAAATACAACAGGCACTTTGAGGGAATTGATCAATGGAAATAAATCAAAGAGTTTGATCCGACAGCGTAAGAGGAGCACAAGAGTATCGTCCAGCATCCCACATAACTCCTGTGAGCCAGATTCAACAGAATATTGGGCCAAAATGTTTTCTTTTTTCACTGTGTGTGAAATAAGAGCAGCCAAGTCCAACATGGCTGAAGAACAACTTGGCTCAGGGATTCAACAGTCCAGTGTCAGCCTGGCGACTCGCCTCTTTCGCCTAAATTCCCTGCGATGATGTCCGGGAAACGGCTTTTGTGGCCAAGATGTGTCAGGCAGCCAGGCGGAAGGAAACGAGACCAGAAAAAGTACGCCATGTGGACAAGAAGCCTTTTCTTTGTTGCGCTTCTGTTCTCGTCTGCCTCGTGCCAAATAAAGGCTTGCATTCGGGTTAGTGTACAAATTAGCAATTCAACGACTACATTTGAACGTGTACTTTTTGTGTTTGCTTCAGTGTGGGCTAAAGTGGAGGTGAGGATGCCCGAGAACGTGGAGGTGTACCTGGGCGACTCGGCTGAGATCCCCTGCCAGTACAACTTCACCGAATCCAACGGCGTTCCCCGTTTTCTCATGATCCAGTGGTTTGTGGTGAGTCTCGCTCGTCTATGTGGGACAGTCCAACCGTGCAAGAAGGATTACGCCCATCTTGTCAGTCTCACCCAGAGTGTGACTTGAATGTAATCAGTTGCCTCTTGGACCAAAATGCACTTTTTCCAACTCGTTTTCACATCATGTATTCCCTCCCGACGCCCCATTTTTCTACATTTGACGCTATTGGCTAAGGTTCTAAGCATTGAGCTCATACAGGCAACGTAAACCACTACTACTTGCTCATTTGTCAAAAATAAAAGCTTTATTAACTGTCCACATGTGTCGACAACGCATGTTTTCCAATAGACGTTGCTTTGACGGTTCCAGTATAACGACGGCAACATGGTCCCATGGCGTTTTGCTCCCTGTGTGAGCTTTAAGATAGCTGACTTTTGTGAGGCTGGTTCTTTTGGAATAATCCAAAGATAAATCAAACGCACTCAAAACGTTAATATGGTCGCTTATTGGTTATTGTTGTGCCACTCTAACGGCAGATTTGAGTTGACAGCGCTGATAAATACACATACTAGCCTTACGCATCCTTATTCTCCACAGTCTACACTTTCCTGCAGTGCTCAGTTTTCATTTTCATTTCTTGGCTAAACACATTGTCAATCGAATACATTTGTGGAGGAACTTAATCGTGTTACGTTTCCCTTCATCTGGCCATTAGCTTGGGTCTTAAAAACGTAGGTGGCCAAAACATGCCTAGTAAAAATTAAACTGCAATAATAAACTAACTACCAGAGGGTGCTGGAACTGCACAAATGGAATACAACCCCTCCTTTTTATCAGATGTGCTGCTTTTAATATCGACGACGATATCATGACAGGATTAATATCACAATATTGCTGTTATCGTTACAACCCTAATAGTAAGTGTATGCTTCATACATGAAGAGTGACAGTCCCAAATCCACTGTGACGTGTGTAACCAACATGGTCTGCAGAAAGACAACGGCGGCAGCTCACGGTTTCGCATCTACTACGGCCATAACGACGACAAGATCGTGGACGAAGACACGGAGTACAGCGGTCGCATCCAGGTGACTTTAGACCAGCACGGGACTCGGCTCACCGTCCACGAAGTGCAACTGTCCGACGAGCGGGAATTCATCTGCCAAGTGAACGGTCTGTCCGACGGCCTCACGGAGCGCAAGTCGCACCTCAGGGTGTTCGGTGAGGAAGCACAGCTGCTGTTACGCGTCATCTTTCCAACACCTGACATTTGTTGCGAAATGACTGAAATACATTTTTTTATTTGTTCCAGCTCCCCCGGAGGCTCCTGTCATCATGGGTGTCCAAGCAGGAATATCTGTGACCAATGAGATGCCGTCTAAGGTGAGTCAGCTCACGATGAACCCATCGAGTTTACTTGATGCTAACTACGGCATGTCCTCGATCTTGTCAACGTGACGCTGCCTTCAGGTGGCCACATGTGAGGCCCGGAACAGTTTCCCCAAAGCCAACATCACCTGGTACAGGAACATACTGCCGCTGCTGCCTTCAGTGGGACGTAAGTCAGGAAGCCAATGTTGGAAGTTGGAACACAACATTTCAAAAGTGCTAATATGGCTAATATACTTCTGTGTACCACTAGTCAAGTTCACTTGTTGATTTAAGCCTTGTCAGCCTTTTATTTTTATGTTAGCATGCAACAAAAGTCGTTAAAATGTCATTTAAAAGGGAATTGGTGACTGCGCTCTCGCAGGTGTGAACGTGTGGACCGGCGACACAGTGGAGGCCAGCGGCTTGTACTCGGTGCACAGCACGCTGGAGTACCAGGTGCTCAAGGAGGACAAGGACGCTAACTTTTCCTGCGAGGTCAGCTTCTTCGTGCCTGGCGCCATCAGGACCGTCGAGTCCAGCAGCGTCGGCGTCACCGTTCACTGTAAGGCAACACGCACGTATACCCCACCCATTGGAATGAACATACTGAAGGACCATTCGGACAGTTGAGGCATGACTTACAAGCATTTTATTTGTATTACTTTTATTTATTCTATTGTGCGGGCTATGTAAAATATTTATTTAAATGGAGACAAGATCCCAGAAAATTTGATTTTCAGGTCAAAATTAAAGCAACAACTCTGGAGATTAATTTAAATTCAGTGATTATTTTTGATATATTTTTTAAATTACTATTTAAGCGGTTAAGAAAATGGATGGATGGATTTTGATCATTTTGCTTAACAGTTGTATTTTGCAGAAGAAGTATTCTATTCAAGGATCAAAGAATGGTCCTTTATTTATATAGCGCTTTTCCACCTTACAAGGCCCTCAAAGCGCTTTACATTCACCTACTGACGACGCTGCATCGGGAGCAACTGGGGGTTCAGTATCTTGCTCAAGGATACTTCGATGGGGTCACAATGGCATGGGATCAAACCCACAATCTCTGGGTGGCAAGACGACCACTGAGCCACGCCGCCCCGTGCAAAGAAAGCTATTAAAACAGTCTTTGATTCGAAATATACTTTCTATTTGATGTTTTTCCATTAATTCTAAGATTTTATTCAAGTAAATATTTGTTATGAGCATTGAAGAAAAAATTTATTAAATTAATCAAATACAGAAAATTGTGCAATTAGTTAAAAAAAATCGTTTGACGGCACTATTAATTTCATGTAATTTTAAGGAAAAATACTAAATTGGGATATATATCATTATCAGGATATAAAAATACCTGTACTGGGATATACTTTTTTTTTATCCACCTTGTACTGTATGTCCTCAACTTGTAAACATCTGTCCTTTTGTTTTTACTTGCAGTATGCGTTCTCCTTCATTTAGCCAAAAATCGTCTGCCATTCAAAGTGCCTTTATTTTTCCGCCGTCAGGTTTTTACCAAGTAGTTCTGTAGAAGCCATTTGAGGAGCCACATTAGCTTTGTGTTACTCCATTGTTTATGGAAGAGTGACACAGTGGCGGTCGGAGCCAAAAACACAGTCTGTGCTGTCGGCCTCATGGAAATGATCTTGTTAATGGGACTTTACAAGCATGCTGAGTCACACTCTTGAACTTGACTGTGTGTTCGTGTGTGTGTGTGTGTGCGCGCAGACCCAGCCACCATGGTGGAGCTGTGGAGGGAGTCGCCCGAGGGATTGATCAAGGAGGGGGATACTGTGGAGCTGCGTTGCCAGGGCGATGGCAACCCCACGCCGACCTTCATCTTCAGCCGGGCGCGGGTAAGAATGGAGCCCCTTCTATCCGGTGAAAAAGTCCCCCGATAGAGGGGTGACGCGGCGGGAATGTTTTTGATATGCAGAGCTGGCGGCACCCCCACGTAGACGCGAACGTGTGAAGGTCCTAGTCTGATTTGACCCCGCGGATCCAGTCTGGGCTCTAAGACGCTGACGGAGATCGGGGCTGTGGCTGGTTCCCATGTCAAACACAAAACCATTGTGTTGGCTCGGCCAATTGGGTCACCGTCACTTGCAGTGTGAAACTGTGAGAAACAGGAAGAACATTACTGAGCTGTGCACATTAAAGACAGTGGAGACACACAAGTCAGTTAGTCCAATTCCTACCCCTTGTGTGCCAAGAAGAACTTACTGTCTTACTGAAAATACATCATTTATATATAAATGACGGAGTCGTACACTTCCGAGTAAAAAATCGGAACTTCCATAGTATTGAATTGATCACTTTCCCTTTTATATTTCCAAAAGTGTAAAAATGTAACTCTTTGGTAGAGTGAAATTACAACACCCATAGTGTTATTATTTGGCACATGAAATAACTTTTTACACTTTAAAGAGTTATCTACTTTCACATACCAGTGTTATTTTTTCACATTAGTCAGGTTTCAATCCAATTGTTTCGAATTTTTAAGCGAATTTACTGAAAATGTGTAAAACGAACATGCAACTTATGCCCGTTTCCATCTGTTCTTTTTATGCGAATATTGAGAGGGTGCGCCGTCACTGTAGGTGGCGTTATACACCATAGAGATGTGATCCACCAGTAATTTAGCTGTGCGATGAAGTCGTATGAGTTTGCTTTTGTAATTTTTGATAAACAGTAGCGCTTCTTTAATTAATTCCAAAAAGATTTCTGTTTCGTCGTCCCCCCCAAGCAAACGTTACTTTATCGTCCGACATTGCTTTGGGACTACATTCGTACGTGTGATGTAATATCCGGTCTTGTCAGCGGTTATTCGCTTCCGTAGCCAAAATTCGCATTTTCCTTTTTTCAATACACTTCAAAATCCACCCCCTTTAAGCGTAAAAACTTTTTGCGAATTTTGGGCCCTTTTTTGAATTTCTAGTGTTTCCATTCAGTTTTATTTTGGCATTTCTTGAAAATTCAAATAAAAATGGGTGGATCGAAACTATTTTCAGTGTTATTTCCTTTCATTTTTTTGGTGTTAATTTCTCACAGTTTTGTTGTTACTTTTAACCACAAAGTGCTATTTTCATTCCTTTTTTGGGTGTTATTTTCTCACATAGTTTTAGTGTTACTTCTTGACAAGTTTTTATTTTCCAACTTAAATGGAGACAGTGGGACTCCAACCCAGTACCTAGCACTTGGGGGACAACAACACTAACATTACGGCAAGAACATAATAAGACAGTACAAAATTATTTTTCGTAGGCCGAGTTCCCGCATGACTCGCGGTAAATACGAATTGCCTGTACGGTATTTTTCAATGAAGAAGGGTTCGGTGAATAAGCCAGAGAAACTGGTGCGGTACCTCCAAAAATTTTACGAACCAACTGCTGTAAATCCATCCAGTTTCAAATGATGCCTTTTTAAAAGAGGTTAATGACTGCAAGCATATTTGAAATATTGGTCAACATGAATGGTCAACCTGAATCCTGCAACCGCTAAATGTTTGTGGCAGGAGCCCGACCCTGATGAGGACTTGGACAGCCGCGGTAACGTGTTGATGCTGCAGGCGGTGTCACGCAAAGACGGCGGACTCTACCGGTGTCGACCCCGGGACGGCACCTCATACAACGAGGTCAAAGGAGAGATGGAGCTCAATGTGCACTGTGAGGAAACGGCACACATGTGACTGAATGAACATAAATTGTTCTCAGAACTTGTTAGCATGAATCGCACAGATCACATCCACAGGCGCTCGTTAGCACATTATTAGAATGAAGGATGTCATTGGACGAAACGTTTCCGGCTATCCTACTCCTCATCCTACCTAACATTGTGTCCCTCTGTTTTGGCGTGTGTGCTGTGTTCAGACCTGGACCCCGCTGTGGTGGTACCCAAAGAATCTGAGGCCATGATGAAAGGGGAAGATTTGACTGCTACGTGCAACGCGTTGTCCTCCCTGAAAACATTGACTGTCTGGTACAAGGTTTGTAGGTCCACAACATTTCATTACTATATTACATACGTAGGAGGGCCCTCGGATATTTACTACAGTGGGGGCCAACGATAAAAAAAATTCAATAATGTGAACCAGTATTACCATTATACAGTAGACCCTCTCCATTGTGGGTTCTAGGCTCGCAATCCTGCTATTTGACGGATTTTTCTGTTACACTATTTTGGTCTAACGCGTGTTGATATTGGTTGTAATTCCATTGTTAACCACGAGATGACAGCACACTCATTTAGTTTGTGCATTTGAAAGATGAATGGAAACAGGAAGTACTACATTTTAGTACAGCTTAGTTTTTGCTGAAAAATATTGATGCTCATTTGCTGTAATCCTGCTTTTTACACCTACAAAAAGCGACAGCTACAAGTTTTATTTTATAGTGTAGATATTTGACCATTATTAAGCTAATTACTTTGAAAAAAGGTGATTTGTTTACTGTAAACACATTGAAGTACGTATACTAGGGATGTAAGGATATCCAAATATCACAATATGAACCTTACGATACAGTAACTATCACAATATTGTGGAGAGGTTTGGGATTAAAAAAAACTTACGATAAAGTCGCATTGTGAAAAAAATGCACAATATGGTTTTTATACATAATAACAGCAGTGACAGAAATTGGCCATGACATGTCATTGTCATGTGCTCCTATTGGCTCAGCGGCCCAAAGCGTCAGGTCTATGTAGAAAAGATCATGTTTTTTGAGGGAAATGTTGAAAAATATTTGCTGCTATGATTTATTTTCTGGGGGTGGTAACTGCTACAGTGGCCAAAAGATTCCTAATTAAAATTAAACTGCACTACTAAACATAACTAGGGTGCTAGAACTGCACACATGGAATACAACCTCACTGTAGAAAATCCACAAATAGAAAAAGGAATGAATGCGGAAATGACAACATTTAAGCTTAACTTAATGTGACTGTATGCAGGATGGCAAGATGGTGGGTGAAGGAAACACGCTCCACCTGCAGGACGCCACCTACGAAATGACGGGAGAGTACGTCTGCAAGGTGACCGTTCCCGCCCTCCCCGCTCTGCACACCAGCGGCTCCGTCCACATCGTCGTCCAGGGTCAGTCATCTCTGAAAAAGGTCACGTCATGCCGACCCCTGTGTATACTTGTACATTATTGCGGTTGTCTGTGTGTGCGTGTGTACACAGGTGGGCCTCAGCTGGTGGGCGAGGAGCAGGAGGTGCATCTGGAGGAGGCCGTCGGCAGGACGGTCAACCTGAGCTGCGAGGCACGCGGCCACCCCGCGCCCAGCGTCACGTGGATCTTCGACAGCAGCCAGGTGACTCACGTGCAATGACCTCATCATTTCGCCGTGCGGCTTGGCTGGCCCGCTGACGTGCGGTTTGCCCCCACAGAGCTGGCAGGAGGTCTTCAGCAAGTCCAGCGACCACATGACCCAGAGCGTAGTGTCGGTCGTCGTCGGTTCGGACATCAACGCCGTGTGCAACGCCTCCAATGACCTCGGCACGGACGTCAGAGCTTTCAGCATCAAAGCCAGTAAGCGAGGAAAACCCTTTTCAAGCATCCACTTTCTATACTTGCATTTTTACAGTTCCGCAAAAAACAACAGTTTGCGTTTCATACGAACAATATAGAAAAATGTTGTCCTAATGATTAAAAAAAATTGTAATATAAGGTAGCGTTAAATGTTATTTTATGGCTTACAAAAATAAAACTATGAATTACAAGCAGAACATTTGACTTTGTCCAAACGTATTTGTTAAATTTTACAACAGGGAGAAAAATCGGCCACTTTTTGCAGTTAATTTTTTTTTTTATGAGAGGGAAGAAAAATTGAAATATGCTTCTCATTAGGACGAGAAAACTCTCTTGCAAAACTTTCTTATTAGGAATGATAAACTTTCTCATTAGGGCAAAAAAGTTTCTGATTAGTGAGAAACACATCCCCCCCCCCCCCTGCAAAGCACTACTTGTGTTTAAAAGAAACTCCTCAACTCACCTGGACATAGTTCCTTGCTACCAAAGTGGCAGCAAAGCACACATTTTTTTGTCCAAATAAAACGCTTTAGTCCACTTCATCATAGTTTTTTGGTAGCAAAGTTAATACTTTTAGCACAAACACGGGTGTCAGTTACAACATTTTGGGTGGAACATGACACGTGTGGTCTTGTTTTTGTTACATTGTGCGGCCAACATTTCGGGATTTCACAGAATTGTGGGGCCCACCCATCCCTGTGGGGCCATTTTGCTGGGCCCCACAAGTTTAGATCTCTTTTTGAGGGTCAAGACTTGGTTTTACAGTTTAGGTTTGAATTGGGTTATGGTTGAGGTTAGGGTAAGGAATAGGGGTAGGCAATAATTTTTGATGATTGGGGTTAGGGGGAGGAGCTAGGAAATGCATTATGTCAATGAGATGGCCCCACGATGATACAAAGACAAGTGTGTGTGTGCGTGTGTGTGTGTGTGTGTGTGTGAAGTAGCATGTAAAAGCGTGTTATTCTACTTGTTCACAGTTCCCTTGGTCACCTCCAGCGCTCCCTTCTCTCCCGGTAAGATGGTCGCCCCGCCCGCCCGCCCGCTCGCTCATTTCATCGCCATCTCACCAAACTCTCGCTCACTCGCTCATTTCATGGCCGCCTCGCCAAACACTGTCTGTCCCCCCTCCTCCTCTTCCTCCTCCTCGTTTGACAGCGAAAGGCTTTGAGGACCTCCTCCATGCCTTATTGATGATCTAGCTTTCTGGGACTCTCACTAGCGCAGAGCCTTTCGGATGGCCCGTGGGCAGATTAAATATTCTCTTTTGGCGTAGACGGAATATCGCAGCCCTTTGAATGACTGAGTGAAAATTCTCACTAATTACGCGAGTTTACGAAGCAGCGTGCCGTCGACTCGCACGTTTTATAGCAGATGAAATAACCGGAAAAACATTTGTTTTGCTAAATTGATTGCAGTTACGATGAAAATTGCTTGAAGTACTAATTCTAATCCAAGAAGAAGAGATTGCCAGTAGATTTGATTAAATGTATTATGCACATTGGATTATGCAGCTAATTCCTATTGAAGTGGCCAGTGAGTATGTTTTAGATGCTGAGACAAACAGCACAACCTCTTTGGGTTTTAGTCCGTCTATTATTATTCATGAATTCACAAGTGTACAATTTGCTGATGTGGATAATTTTATTCAGGAGAAAGAAAGTATGATACATTTCAAAATGCAATCACCCACAGTCTACATAAAAAAGTAAAATATACATGTAGGGTTAGACTTTCAGACAAACAATTTTTATTCAGTTTGTTTTGCTGCTCCACTTTTGCGTCGGTGTCAAAAAAACAAAAAAAAAACAGGGATGGACATAATAATCCATGAACGATCACTCTAAAATCGAGGCAAAATTGAGAGAGTAGAGTAAAATTGTTTTCTGAGAATCAAAGTATGAAGTGACCAGCAAAAATATTAATATTATAGTAAGTAAGATTAATATCTTAAAAATAAGCTAATGTTACAAGAATAAAAGTGTAACATTAGGAAAAATAAGATTACACCTTTATTCTAGTATAAGACTTGAAATTGTTACATTATACGAATAGAGGCATCATTAATTTTATGAAAATATTACCAGAATAAAAAAAATTTAAACAGATGAATTCCATCAGTTAATGAAATAAAGTGAAATGCGCAGCCCTAGTTAAAATGTATTTTTGTTGCCAATAAATGCTGTCGTTGAAATGTATTTTTCTTGAATGAGGTTGCGTGTGTGTTTTTATGCAGCAGAGGGCAGCGGCGTGATCATCGTGGTGATCATCCTGTGTCTGCTGCTGCTGGCCATCCTTGGCAGCGTGCTCTACTTCCTGCACAAAAAGGGCAAGATCCCGTGCGGACGTTCGGGGAAGCAGGACATGTGAGTGCCCCCTCCCCCACCCGCCCCACCCCCTCCTCGTCTCGGGCTGGCGTGTCCCGTGCGGGATTCTAAAAATGTCCCCACCTCCCGCTCCCGTCGTCAGCTCCAAGGAGAAGACGGCCAAAGATGACATCGTGGTGGAGATGAAGAACAACGGCAACGCCAAGAGTGAGGGCACGGTGCTCCTCAAGGCCGTCAACGGAGATGAAAACGGCACAAAGAAGCAGGTAGCTTTTTTTGTTTACCATTTAAGGAGAATAAAGTCGTTAAAGTTATAAGGATTAGGGTTGCACCGATCGCAATCCAATCATTAAAAAACCTGTATATGAAGTACTGTAGTTCTCTCCAATCAAAATGACTTGAAAGCCTATTCGACATGTTTGTGCAGTATATTTAGAATTTGGTGGGGACATTTTTTAAATAAGATTTAGAAAAATAACTTGTGTAGGCTTTACAAGATGATGATTTTGAAGCCAATCACCGATCAGGAAATTAAAAACAAAAAACAAAAACAATCATTGATTTGATCAGAAGACGGACCAATCTATTTTACTTGCTTATTTACAGTACAGTCGATCCCCGCTATTGGGACTGGCCCGGCCCACCAATAGCCAAAATTTGCATATAATTGACACCTATTGAAACGCACTGGCAAAAAATTTATAACAAATAAACCCTAAAATTCTCCTAAAAATGCTGTTAAATATTCAATACACAGGATTTTTTTTTTTTTAGGTCAGACGTAATTGTATGGGTATAATGTCATGCAGCTACATAAATAAAGTTGTACCAAAAAATACACACACAAAAAATTTGGAATGTTGTCAAAATGAAAGCGCCAACAAAATTATAAAACATTTGTAATGTTACCAGAATAAAGTTGGAATTTCATGAGTCATCACGTTAACATTACAATTACAATTTTGAGAATAAAGTCGTATTGTTGCAAGAATAAAATTGTAATTTTACGGCAATTACACTATGACAATAAATTTGCCAAAGTGAGGAGCAAGTACGAATGTTAAGAGGGAAAAAAAATCTGGTCGCTGGAAGCATCACTTTTGCACTCTATTGACGTCACTGTGTGTGTTCTTCTAGTGAAAGTGTGCAAGAATCAGCAGTGGAGGAGCTGATCTGAGACCAGCAGGGACTCCAATCACACATTCCCATCATCACACACTTCGACACACAAACACACGCGCACACACACTGTCTTTTGAGTGAATGTTTTTCATTTTGTAAAAGTTCTTCCGTCGTTCTGTTTGCTGTTCGTTTCATCATGGCTTCACCATCCAAATGTACATATTATATATATATTTTGTTATTTAAGATCTTCTCACACACACACACACACACATACACATATGCACACACTTGTTACAAACTGCTGTCAAGACCCTTTCTCCATCCCCGCCCCCTCGTACTGTTTGTAAATATGCCAGCGGACTGTTGCCAGGTAGATTTCAAAAGAGGTTAGCGATCTGCTTCGCCTGGTTTTGTTTGTTTTTGAGATTTCGGCAGGATACACTGAAAATGTTTGTGTGTATTTTATTTGTGTTGTGTTTTAACAGTTTTGTGTGTATACGTTTAAAATTGTTCACAAGCGTGCTTACATTTATACGTACATATTTACGTACTTTTGGAGAGAAGATTTTAGTTTGAGACAGGCATACTGGCGCCCCCGTTGTGCCCATTTTGTATACGTCATGTAGCTGTTTTTGAGAAGTATTTTTTTGTTACTTTCCACTGACGTGAAGATGTCGTGTTCTGCTGGGTTCCAAAAAACTGCACACCATTGTTCATATTTTGTTTTTTATTTCCCTCTCCAAAAAAGTGTGTAAATTAAGTACAGTATATGTAATTCTTTGATGCTTGCGTTTCTAAAAAAAAGTTTTTGCAAGAAAATGCCAAATAAAAAGTTTTTTCAATATGTTTGTGTTTATTATTTCTTGCAAATCTTTAAGACTCTCAAAAGCATGCATTCACAATGCCAGGGCTCTGCCCCAGTCGTCATGGTAACGTAAGCCAGACACCATTGGCACAGCACTATATGGGGGACGGGGTATACAATCACTGACTTGGGTTGATTTCAGAATTAGGAATGTGCAACAATTCTTGATACTTGAGGTATTTTGACAAATGCATGACACACATACTTTATTAAAATACATTTTTTTAAACGTGAGGGGGGAAATTCTTAATATGTTTCCAACTAATGGGATGAGTCTCCCAAAAGCGCCGTGGGCACATACCAGGAAGCAGTAGCTCACATTCCAACCTAGAAAGGGATTGCACGCAAAAGCTCGCACATCTGTAAAGAATTATTGTTGTTTTAGTGTTTTAAAAATGGTACTTTCGCTCTAAAATAACCTCACACATTACCACATGGACTCAATCACTGTGAAAAGCAGGGACGTGCAGTCCCTTGGTCCTCTTGATGCCCACAGTGTGTGTGTGTGTGTGTGTGTATATATATATATATATATATATATATATATATATATATATATATATATATATATATATATATATATATATATAGTGATTGTGCCAAATGGGTGGGTGGGTGGATGAACATGTTAATACACGCTTTTCCTAGCTACACCTGAACGCATCATTCATTATGGCGTCCAGCAGCAGGTGTTTAGACAACGCCCAGTAAGAAATTAGGGCGAAATGAAGTCGGCAGAGTTGGGTGCGGTTTCATATTGATAATGTGGACAATTTATGACAAGTTAATTGGCGACGTTAAGGGATAATGAGTGGAATGAGTAGGTCGTATTTATACTGTATATAATTTTCACCCCAATGCCTCCTACTAGCTTAATGCTAACATTTTTACATACAACTTTCCCTTAATTCCGCCACTAGCTTAAGGCTAACTGTTGATGCTAATGTCTATTGAAAAGGCCATACGTAAAACTGTACATCAAACATAATACAGTACGACTTGTCAATATTATTAATTTAGCGTGTAAGTGTAAAATAATGAACAAAGTTACGCAGCTGTTGTAAAAAGGCTGCCAATGAAGGTCAAAATATTAAAACGTGTGTACACTTAAAATAGTTTTATGATGTCCATTCACTTGACATGATTTACTGAAGGGGGGGGGGGGGGGGGGGGGGATGAGAGCAGTTGGAACTGAACCAGCATCACGGAATGGGTCGTGTTCACCATAAATAGTGAGGCTCATAATTGCCTGAACTCGCTCGGTTGTTTATCATTAGTCTACTCGTAAGAACGTAGAGGCTAATGAACCCCCCCCCCCCCCCCCCCAACATTCTTTTCTCACTTCATTATTCTTGCTTCCAATTTTATTGGTTCGCTCTTTTTGTTTTCATACTCTGCAGCTGCAGCAGCTCCTGTAAAAGTCACTTTACATTTACAACCAACTTAATCAAGGAAGACAATACTGAAAACTTGGGGGCAGCACAATTAATAAATGAAAGCCAGATGTTTTAGTGTCAATAAGAGCGCCAGGAGGAAGTAAAGTAAATACCACGCTTTTAAAATAAATAAATAAACAACATAGGCTACTTGGCAATACGCTTTCGCTACCCCTCACGAATTTACCAGGTGTCTGCTGCCCTCTTGTAGCGATATAGCGGGTTACACTGAACACGACTTTCCCATTTTTGTTTACGACTGTCCTGACATACGACCATCTAAGCGCAGTTATAGCTATTTGTATTATGTATTTATCTTTACTTTGACCTGTGTGTGTTAATCCTTAATTATGACTTTAGCACAGGCTGTTGAGGAGATTGTACGTACCCGAAATACGTACAAATGTGTGTTACGTCACCATCGTATGAACGGAACTAGTCGTAAACTGGGGGCGCAATTCCACCATAGTGACGCCTTAAGTGACGTCATAATGCACGGAACGCTACTGACCCACACTTGATAAGTGATTGACAGATGCAGTCAAACTAACTGGCATTTCAAAGTGAAAATAAAATTATTGTTTAGATTTGAAATAAAATAACATATGTAATTATATAACATAAAATATAACTTAATACATTTTTATCAAAACAAAAAAAACAGCTTTATATGTATTAATTTGGGCCCAAAAAATCCCTATGAATAGGAGTATGTATCTTAAGTCTAAATTATGTATAAAATGAAACAAAAAATATATCAGTGATGAAGCACACACAACCAAGGTTTTAAAGAAAATACTGTTTAATTAAAAATCTTAATGGCTTGGGCATGAAAACATGGCAACACAATAAACGCCGAGGATATTAAAAAGACAATAAATAAATCATATTTACATGACGACGACAGAGCAGCGACAAATATTTTAGTAGGCGAGTTGTCAAGAAAAAAGGCGAGTTAAAATACTTTTTTTTTTTTTTAAGCGTACATATATTTAAGCATCCATTTTAAGCGAGACGTTTCCTGCCTTGTAAATGAAGCTTGTTGGAGCTGGCCAATCGAACGAGAGAGAGAGAGCGAGGAGTGGGTGTGGCCTTTTTTTTTAAAGAGACAGGTGCGTCAAACACGGAGGATAAAGCGAGGAGCTTATCGTCAATCATGCAAGGTCCCTCGAGTGGAGCTCCGGAAAAAAAAAGTACCACCTTAAAAAGTCCTCCTTTAAGGCCTTAAACATGTGACATTTCATAACCTTATGTCAATGTGCTACGTTACATCAGTCCCAAGACAACAATTCTTTAGTACTAGCATTTAAAGTATTGGAGTGTTAATCTCTTTTCATATTAATACCATCTGTGACTACTGGAGGAAAAAAAAAAAGTCTTCAAAAATGGCGAGCAAACCTGCCAAAAGGCACATTTACAGAACGTGATCCATCAGAGTAAACCCGGCGCCTACGCTAAAACGCTCCTCGTCGGGACTGGAATGTGTTCGCGAGCGGGAAAAGCGTATTTGTTATTTTGTTGGTGCTTTTTAGTCGGAAACGGGTCAAAGTTGCGAGAAACTTGAGGCGAGTGCGTAATGCCTGCGTGGCTTAGCGCTTAAGCGTCAAACTCGTCACAGAACTGAGTCGACAGGTGGAACTAGGGATGGGCAAACAGGACATAAAAATGCAGGTGATGCCATCTTTGCTGACTCAATGGGCTGCGTATCAAATAGAAATGAAAGAATGTTATGAAAGCATTGCTGCCTAACTGGACTGAAGAAAAACTAGAATGCAAAAGTGAAGTCAATGCTATTGTTGGCGCCTAAACGGGCAGCGGAACAAACACAAAACAGGATTGTTAAAGTGAATGTGATATATCGTTGGTGCTTAATGGGCTACAGAGAAAACTATAAAAGGGGTTATTGACATGCTATAGTTGTTGCGTAAGTGGGTTGCAGAAAAAATAGAAATGACGCAAAAGCCGATACTATTGTTGGCATCTAAATGGGCTGTGGAACAAATACAGGCAGTAAACATAAATGCGATGTCGTTGCCACCTAACAAATAGAAAAGTAAAAGTGAACATGACACTTTTGTTTCTGCCTGCCTAAATGGGCTGTGGAAACAAACATGCTAAAAAAAAATGCTACGATTTAGCTCCAAATGCCCATCCCTGTGTAGAACCATGGTCAACCTGTTTGTACGAAATCATTATTATTATTGTAACAAAACGTGGCCACGTAACAGTACGAACACAAGTGGCTAGCAGCTAGCGGCGGCGTTGGCGTCACATTTGAGTCGACATGGTCCCTTCGAGTGTTTACGGCGTACGCTTTAACCAACATTTGAAGGCTTTTGGGGGTTTTCCGTGGAGGATCAAGCATGAAACGGTTCTGAGGCGACCAGTGGCACGAGGCGGAGGGGGTCGCGACAGGACTATGTGGCGATGTGCGCGGCCGAGGGCACGGACACAAACTCTCGGAGGATGTTCTTGGCCGTCTCCAGGTTGTTCCTGGCGATCAACAGCGCCTTCTGGATGTCCTGGATGGAGTAGCCCTGAGACATCAGGCACTCAATTTCGCCGCTCAGCGCCACGCCGGCCGAGGGGGGCGGCGGAGGCGTGTGCGAGGAGGAGGGCCGGGGGGGCTGCTCCGGCGAGGCCGAGGGCAGCTCGCGGTTCAGCGGCCGAACCCGCCGGTCCGAGTTGGCGCGGCGCGGGAGGGGTTTGGGAGGGCGCTCGGGGTCCAGGCCAGCTGCGTACACACCTGGAAAGAAAACCAAAACAAAAAAGATTTCATCGTGCCAGCCTTCATTTAGCACGTAGAGGCTGCTGAGGGCCACGTTTAATATTGTTGCCGCCTAAACGGGATTCACAATGTAAAAATGAATGTGATGCTATAGCTAGTGCCTAATTAGGCTGTGGGGAAAGGGTATTAAAACTGAAGGTGACGACATTATTGCTGCCTCAACGGGTTGCAGGGCAAGTCAAAGTGAATACTATCGCTGGTGGCTAAAAGGGTTGCAGAAAAAAATAGATGCAGGCTATAAAACTGAAGGTGATGCTATTAATAGCTACTAAACGGGCTGAAGAACAAATAGAAACGGGTAGTAAAACTCAACGTGATCATTGGCGCCTCAACAAGGTGTAGAATAATCAGAAACAGGAAGTAAAAAGCGTATGCAAACGTTGACGCTTACAGAACGGCAACAAACGAGGTAAAACTGAATGTGTATTGTTGATACCTAAACAGGTCGCAGGAAAAAGCTTAAGGGGTAAGAGTGGCGCCTCAATGGGTTGCTTAACAAAGAACAGGTGGTAATATGATTAATTGCGCCTCAACTGGTTGGAAAAACAACTACCAACAGTATGCAAAAGTAAATGTGATTGTATAATTGCTGCCTTAACGGGCTGCACAACAAATACAAACCAGTGTAAGTAAAAAAATGAATGTGATGCTGTAGTTTCTGCCCAAACGGGCTGCAGAACAAATACAAGCAAAAATTTAAAAGTGAAGAAGATACACGATTGTCGGTGACTCATTGAGATGTGGAATAAATAGAAACAGGATTTAAATGAATGCGATGCTATCATTGCTGTCTAGACGGGCAGCGCAAAAACTAGAAACAGGAAGTAAAAGTGAATTTGATTACATCGTTGCTGTCTCTGTGCTATGAGGAACAAACAGAAACAGGAAGTGAACGCGATGCCGTTGATAGCGTCACGTACCGGCTTCTATGGCTCCGTCGATGCTCAGCGTACTGAAGGCTTTGGAGGGGCCATTGACGTCCGCCAGAACCCTCCTGGCGGGCGCCGGTGGGGCCATCGGGCGAGGGCAGTCGTATTCGTACGCGTCCTCGAAGGAGCCGTCCGTGGGCTTGGCCTGGTAGACCGCGGCGGAGGAGTGCGGAGGACGCTCTGAAACGCACACAAGAATGCAATAAAAATGTTGACTTGACTTCCTTTTTTACGGCAACAGAGAACGCCGGTGATGCTACGCGCCGGAGTGAGCGATGGCGTCGAGCGGGGATCCGTACCGTGATCGACGGCGTCAGAGGATGCGGCCTGGGCCTGGATGTTGCACATGGCCTCGTACACCTGAGGGTCTGCCGAGTCCACGTCTACGCAGTCACCGCTGGAAGCACAGGTCAGCAACAAAATGTTTTTTTTTGGCACCATTTCACACCTTTGACATTATATTAGTATTAGGGCTGGGGTAAAAGGTCAACCAAGTGGTGAAATTATTAAAAATAAGTCGACTGAAAATGTCTGCCTCGAAGCTCAGCCGGAACCATGTTTGCGCCGCCGTCCATGTTTCTACACGGACCTTTTTTGCAAACGCACGTAGTGCACAGGAAGTTGTTGAGCTAATTGTAGCTAACAGGCAGCTCCACTTGTTTTACTTGTTGAAGCATTGTCATCTAAGTGACTTTTAAGACATTATCACGTGTAATGTAGATATGATGATATATGTGTGAACTAAATGGTAGTTAGTATTTGCTTAGCTTAAATGGTAATCGCTAGCGCGCTAATGCTAATCGCGATTACTAACCATTTAGCATTGGCTAATTTTGTTGGGTGTTTAACAATGCTCATGCACAAAAGATAATAAATAATTAGTAGTTATATCTACTCAATTAAAATCACGTTCAACCTTGGTGGATTTAATTAATAAATAGATAAATAAAACACAAAAAATAAAAAATTTATGGGGGCATGGGGCGATTAAGTGATGGAATAAAAGGTCCAACAGCGACAGCCCTAATATTGTGTTTTACTCCAAGGCCACCATGTGGGTAAAATGTGTACTGCATAATAAATACAAAATATCAATTAAATGTCACTTCTTCTAACCAAGGCTTTGGCGCCATCTTGTGGCTACAAAGACTGCTTTTTATATGCAGTTGAATTGGATGAACATGGCGTCAAAGGACAATCACCTGAGGTCGTTGTGGTGGTTTGTCTGGCTGGAAGGCGGCGGCGGAACCAACGATCCGGTGATAATCCACGGGGCGCCCGATGCCGGCAGGGAGGTGGGACTCATGTACTCGTTCTCCTCGCAGTCGGTGGGCAACTTCTCCCGGCTGGACACGGCCGACGTCGGCAGCGACCTGAACGGACGCAAATCCAAAACCTTCAACATTTGTCCTTGGTTACTACGGACAGGAAAAAAAGAACGGCGTACCTGGCGGCCAGGCAGTAGATGGCATTGGTGGCTGCCTGGGCTTTGCTCGCCTCGCCGGCGCCGCCGCTTTGAGGCGTGGCGGGCAGGGCGGCGGTGGGCGCCTTGCAAACGGGCCGCGGCACCATGTAGTTGGCGGCCCAGGCGGGCGTGTCGGGCAGGGGTCTCCTCTGGAGGCGGGAGTCGGGCGCCGCCAGGGAGGGGCGCTCCGGGGGTGGCGGCGGCGGGAGCTCTCGCAGCGCCGGGGGCAGCGGGAGGGGCTTGTCCCTGTGTGTGGCCCCCATCTGCTTGCGGCAACAACAAAAAAGGCTCTTTTTAAATTTAAACCAGTTATGCGAGACTTCCAGGCAAAGCTAATGAGTGCTTGCAGCAGTCCAAATGTTATTCTTTCCTTGCGTGGACAACATTTAGGAGAGTTCAACGAGACCTTAACGCAGGCTCCTTGGACCAGCTGGCTGTGCGAGTTGGAGGGCCTCTGCTGAAGGAGGTCCAGCCGGGGCGGCACCGGAGGCAGCTGGGACACTGGAGATGCCGGGCGCTCCACCTGCGCACACACACACACACACACATTTCATATCAAGTGTGATTTACAACTAAAATGGTCGTGTTGCGCAAAAATACATGGCTCATTCACAAGAATTTATACATGCCTGTCGATGCCGCAAGATGGCGTCAAAGTACTACTTTTGTCTCAATGAAGCCCTTCAACTTACTTTAACATAATTACTAGCACACTAAACCACAAAATGATAATAAAAGATGATGGGAAAACAGTACTTTTGTCTAAATGAAGCTCCCCAGCTCGGCCCCCAAATGCCACAAGATGGTGGCAAAGTACTACTTTTGTCTAAAATGAAGCTTCTTACTTTACTTTGACATACTGTAGTTCATTGGCCCCAACATTGTGTCTAAACAAAGTGCTTCCGTTTATTTCAACTTTCCTTGGCCACGAGACGCCATAGATGGTGTCAAAGTACTACGTTGATCTAAATGAAGCGTTTCAACTTACTTCAGAACAGTTGCTCGGCCCCAAGATGGCGGCACAGTACGACTTTGGTCTAAAGTGAAGCCCCTCACTTTACTTCAACATACTATCGTTTAGGGGTAGTACCTGGCGATTTGATCTGTATCACGATTTGCTACCGATTAATCCCGATACGAATCTATACATCGATTATTGCTTCTTCTTTTTTTTATTTTTTTATCAAATTTAGAAATACTAATCATTAAACTTGTTCATGTACACTGTAAGATTTGTATGAAAATGTCCTTCAGGCTTATAATTGCGAGCCACAGTATTTAACAAAGGGTGCAATCTGTTTCCCGTTTGAACAGCATTGAAATCAAATTTGAAGGCTTAATGTTTCATTAATTTAACGTTCTTCCATGCTTCAAGTGGTAACCCTTAGCCCAAATAAGGCGTTTTGTTGAATATTTCCATAAAAAATTGATGTTTAAACATTGATTCAGCTGCATATTGAATCGATATGACAATTGCATGCTGTAATATCGCAATATATCGCCGATTCGAACACCCCTGCTGTCGTTACTTGACCCAAACATCGTGGCAAAGCATTACTTTTGGCTAAATGAAGTGCTGCATCTTACTTCAACACAGTTCTTTGGCCACAAGGTGGCGGCAACACACTACTTTTGTCTTAATGAAGCGCCTCAGCTTACCTCAACGTAGTTCCTTAGCCCCAAAATGCCACAAGATGGTAGCAAATCACTACTTTTGTCTAAATGAAGCTTCTCAACTTACTTCAAAATAGTTGCTTGGCCCCAAGATTGTGGCAAAGCACTACTTTTGCCTTATTGAAGCTCCTTGACTTACTTCAACAAAGTTTTTTTTGGTGCCAAGAAGCCAACTTATATATTTCTATTTGCATCTACCTGGTTTACAAATCAACACAAAAGTTTGCCGCCCCCTGCAGTAAAATGGCGCCCCCTTTTGGGCTAATGTAGACTAAAGGTACCTTGCTGCAGGCCAGCCTGCTCATGACGAGGTTCTGGTCCTCCAGACGCTCGTCGTCGTCCTCGTCGTTGGCGGCCGCCTCGGCCCGGCCGGCTCCCCCCTGGAAGCCGGCGAAAGCCCCCCCGCTGGCTTTGGGGTGGAAGGGGTCCACCACGATGGGCTCGGTGCCCTTAATCTCACAGCGGCAGAAGGGGCAGCCCTGACCTTCTGAATCCTGACATCACACACACGCGACGCGACGTTTGTGGGTGGGGGGATTGTCTTCAGGAGGCGGCTTGCGCCGTCTCTCACCTGCCAGGCGGTCAGACAGGAAGTGCACATGAGGTGTCGGCACGGCTCGATCTTGACGTCCTTGTCGTTCTCGGCGCAGATCTTGCACAGCTGGAACGTGGAGCCCATCTCGCAGTACAGCTCGTACTGCTCCTACAAAACGCACAAAAGCGCACGTTGAGCACCGCGAGCGGCGTGCGTGCGCGTGAGAGTCGCGTTCAGGAGAGGCACCGACCTGGGTAACCTTGATGTGGTCTTGTGGGGAAGGTTCACACAGGCCTGTTAGGTCTGGGTTCTGTGCACGGCCATCTGGGAATAGGTAGCTGCAGAATACACACACCAACGCCAATCATTCCAAGCGGCCCTTTTAACACGCAGCGCTGGCTTGACTTTCAAATGTCATTTCTAACTTGCCCCATTGAAATGAACGGAAATACGATTAATCCGTTACAGCCTTCCCAAAATCGGCAACAAAAATTGTATTTCTTAAAGGGATACTTGGCTCATTTTCAGCAATAACAAGTTCATATTTGGTCTAGAATTCATTTGATAACTACAGTTAATACTTTTAAAAACAGATTTTGTCACTTGCTGGCAACTGAAAATGACATCACAGGTGCTCAGAGCTCAGGTCACGGCTCACCTGTTTTCGAGGTTTAGTCATGTGATGTTTGCAAACTGAGCCATGATTGCAAAGGTGAGCCCTGAGCACACGTGATGCCATTTTCCGTCAAAAGAAACTGGCAAAATGTGTTTTTAAAAGTATCTTGTACATAAAAAATAATGAAGTTATCAAATTAATTATAGACAAAATATGAACTTCTTACTGCTGAAAGTGGCTAAATAAGTCAAGTATCCCTTTGATAAGAAAGATAACACGACAGTATTGTACTTGACAAATACTGTACATACAAATATTGTGCTGCTCCTTCTGCTGTGCCTGACTTGGCCACCAGGAACAGTATAGTCGTTACATAATACATACATGAAGAAGAAGAAGCTCAGATGCAGACTTCTGCTGCGTTCGAGGAAGGTGGGACAAATCCCACTTAGAATCTTCCACTTCCGACCTCAAAGCATTGGAAGCAAATGTAAACAACTAAGATGGCCGAATACGATAAATTGTTTGTTGTTCTGGTTAACAGTCAGACGAAATCACGTTGAGTTACATAGTTCCTTTTTTTGAATAACTAAATCAATGTTGCAATAAGTATTAAGATAAATATGTTTCTGATCATGTAAATCAAGTTTTGAAGTTGCTGTTTTTTTTCACACCAGAACCTGGCACTGACGTCATCTGCTTGTAGGATGCAGTTTTGCCTTATAAAAGTGCACATAGTTGTGGCAATATCTGGCCTTTTTGGGATTCCGTGTAAAAGGCTGATGAATGCAGGCTCTTGTTTTGGTACAGTAAAGCGACCTGTTAAAAAAAAAAACTGAAAAATCCCCAGCTTGAGCAGCCGGTGTAAAAGGGGCCACTTGTTCTCTCCATACTTGCAGTTTACCGTCAGCTCGCTTGTTTACACATTTTGTGCCAAATAAGGTCAAATGGGAAACGCCAGCATTAGGCTAATTACTTATGGAGGACGAAAACTGCCAAAATTCAAAATAAATAAATGACTAAAAGTGAAAATAAAAACAGACATAAAAAATGTAATTCGAAAATTAAATTAAAAAAATATACATAAATGGAAATAAAAATGTATATATATATATATATATATATATATATATATATATATATATATATATATATATATATATATATATATATATATATATATATATATATATATATATACACACACACACTTTCTTCAAGAAGGAAGTGGGTCTGGACAGGCGTCCATAGACAGCGATTCGGCACCGGCTAAATCAAATCCGTATATTTGCGTGACGCCGTCTTCGTGAGCAACGTCACTCTTCAAGATTTTACCGCAACAACGACTTAAGTCATTCACTACTGTCTCTCTTTGGCTAGCCATGTTGGATTTTTACCCCCTCTCCGCAAAAAAATTCATAAATAAAAACTTTCAACGAGTGCTTTTCTGACGTCATGTCCGCTTTTCGCTCATTGGTTCATTCCACTGTCAGTTAGCTCAGGTTTGCTTCGCCTCAGAAATGCAACTGCTAAGGCGGTTGACCAGACTCAAAACCCCAAAGATTTCCAGGCTACCAATTTGATGCCTTTTGACTTTGCACAATGACAACGACCCTGTCAAATCGGAGCTGAAGCGGCCCGACTCACAATCCCTCTCTGTAGCCGTCGATGAGCGCTTGGAACAGAGGCTTGTTATGAGGGATGGTCTGCAGGATGTTGCCGTCCGCCGTCACGTAGCCGATGGCCCACTGGCCCAGCCGCGTGCAGCTCAGCCTGAAGATGTAGCTGAGGAAGCGGAAGCAACGGAATGCTGGTCACGTATGTCTGCTTCTTCAAATTTCAAGATTGGAGCCTAAAATGCACACACATGGTCAAGTTCTCACCTGCCGGGCTTGTGGATGAACCTGTGCAGACGAGCCTTGACCTCGTCATAGGTCAGGAAGGCCATGTAGCCCGGGTGCGTGACCGCGAGACTATTCCAGTTCCTCAATAGAGATGACCACGGCTACACAAACATGTACATCAACAAAAAGAGGGGGGAAAAAAAATCAGGCAACATCAAGATGGACGCACACAACACTGTGGAGCATCCTTTCTGCCAGGCAGCCGGAAATCTAATTGCCATTAAAGATGGCATCTCCACGTCACGCAAATTTTCTCTTGATATTGTCAACAAAATGTGCTACCCGGGGTGGATCGAATCAATTGAGGAAATTAGAATCAATACCCAGCCCTAATTGACAGTTGAGCGGGGCGTGGTTTCAGCTTTTTTTTTTCTTCTCTAAACTAAGCGGACAAGGGCTTTATTTTTTTTAAAAAAAATTTAAGCTTTAGTTTATACATAATTCAAACTTGGCAGGTTTGTTACAAATTCTTTTTAGTGGTGTCTGAAATTTATTTTCACTTTACAGGGACTTTAATTTGCGAGGTGCCACTGTTTAGTACAGTGATTAGCTGGGTTTTTTTTGTAGCTCTTTTAAAAATCGGAAAATATCTGCTGTTTTTTTTTTTTAATACATCACCAAATCTTAAAAAACAAAAAGCAAAATCTGAAAAAAAAAACCTAAGGCTGATTTATTTATTGTTGCAAAGTTTAAAAATATATATATATACTAAAGAACAAAGTACGGCATTGTGAAACAGTCAAATGTTCTGCCTGTGATATCTTCATTATGAATCAGTTATTAGAATTGTATTCTGCCAAATATGGGAATGGACCTCAAAATTCCTCTCGGTCAGGCCCTGCTGCAGGCAAGCCGAGCAAAAGAGTTGAAAGAGTTGGCCAATACACAGTTGGCATGCTGGCTGACCTGGAAGAGCCTGGTGAAGATGTCGAACTCAAAGACGGAGATGTAGTCGTTGCAGGTGAGGTCGATGGTGGACTTGAGCGCCATGGCCTCCAGGCCCGAGCTGATGGGGTGGAACTCGTGCAGCGCCTGGCGGAACGTCCTCCATGGCACAATGGTCCTGCGGCGGAAGACGCGGACGGACACGGTCGGTCGCAGACGTGGCAAGGAGGACACGTGGTGCTTTTTGGGACGCAAAAACTCACTTGTCGCCGAAGGAGCGCCTCCAAAACTCGGCGGCGTCGGCTTTGGTGATGCGGAAGTTGTCGCCCTGGAACAGGCCGTTGGGGAAGATGGCTTTGAGCTCGGCGAGCATGTGACTGAAGATGAGCGACAGCTTGGTGAGGTTTCGCCTGAGGGAGGGAGGAAGACGGACACCGGCTTGATGACGTGTTGCCGACCCTCTCAAAACAAACCCGGGCTGGCGTAGGACAATGATAGAAATCACATGACCTCGCGAGGAGGAAGGACAGACTTTCGCTCTGTAATCACTTTGCGGACAAAGAGGGAAGTGGATGTGTTAATTTTGAGATCTTTATCCTCGATTGGCCGCTCTTCTTGCCACCGCTCGCTACATTGCAACACTCTCATGGAAAAAACCTGACATCACATATTGCTTTTTATGTTGCTTTAAAAAGGAACGACTGTAATGACCAAGTTTGATATATATATATATATATATATATATATATATATATATATATATATTCATTTTTCAAAAATAATTTCCAGTTTAACACATTTTGTAGAAACTTTATTTGGACGTACGCCGCCTTCAGTGTGTAGTGACCATTTTAGTCAACGAAAACTAACAAAAAAACAAAAACAAAAATTAAAAAAATAATTTCGTTAACAAAATTTAATTAAAAACGAAAATTATTTAAAAAAAAAACGACAACTAAATATAATTATAGCAAAAATGTCCTTCGCTTTAGTCTTTGGTAATTTTTGAAAAAGGAATCTCATAGTTATGTTAGTAACAACCAAATAAATAATATAGAGCATATGCCTGAATCAGCCCCTATTGTGAAGAATAATTTGCCGGTAATATTGAAAGATTATTTATTACGGTGATGTACATTATCTGTGCAATCCTCTAATTATTATTTTTTTAATTAACATTTTATTGAGATTTTGAACAATGCACAATGTAGACATGTATGTGGCAAGTAGCAGCCATATCACAATTTTACACTCGTCACCCAATTATGGATCAAAAATGGACCAACCCACTTTTATGGGTCAATTTGACCCAACGTTGTTTTATACAAAATGAGCCAATTTTTTGGACACAAGTAAAGGATCTGACCAATATTTATGAGTTGTTTTACACTGAAAGACCCATTTTTCGACTCAGAGTTGGGTCAAATCGACCCAAGTAATGGATCGGTCCATTTTTGGACCCATAGTTGGGTTATTTTTTTACCCAGCTGTTTTTAGAGTGTAAGATATGTACATAGGCCACAAGCATCGACTGCATGTTGTATTGTGCTTAAACTCGAACAACGAAAATAAGGACATCAAAAACACAAAAATAACAATTAGAGAAAGTAATAATCGGTCGATAGAGGTTGGGGTGATGAAGCTTCCCACTCTGAAATAATTCGTTTACGCCCCAGCATCAACGCCACCTGAACCCACCCCGCAACATGTGATGGAAGGTTCTTTAGTAACGACGGGTCCCCCTCGCAAATGCAGCCTCTCGGAGAAAGGCGTATCACGCCCTATAATTGTTTGTAACATTACTATGAATTGGACAAGTCTCGTTTTCATTTCTCTAGACATGCTCTTCATATTGCACAAGATCGTACGCCACTCCTCATCTATAAATAAAACCTGAAGGTCTCTTCCCCAAATTGATGTTTAGACATGATAAAGTGTTGTCCGAGCCTTTCAAAATCATTAAGTAATATGCTTAAGCCTCGTGATCGTGACCAACTGAAATTTTCATGGTAATACAATGCATAGGAGGAAGTGGGACTACAGTGACGGCGCTCCAACTCAAAACAGGCGCTAGCGTACCAGTGTACCAGGTGTCTCGGGCTGAAGGCATAATGGTAGAAAAGCAAATTCGGCACCCCCAGTCCACTTTGACCCACTGGTGTCGGCAATTTTTCCCCCCAAATTCAATCGGGGACATTTTTCATTCCAAATAAATTTGTTAAACAACCTATCAAACTGCTTAAAATACTTAGAGGGAGAAATCTTGTAATTATAAAAAAAAAACCTGTCAAAACAGCTCAGTATTTAGCAGTATTTTTCTGAGAGGCAAAAAATGCCTCACAGGCCACAAATAATTCAAAAGGATTATTTTGCCAGCGTACACTTTGTTTGTTTTTTACTCTTTGACACACTGATGAACTTTTTTAATACTTTACAATGGTAACATGCCCCTTTTGGAACCAATCAATTCAACTTTATTTCATCTATTTGCTATGGGGGAAAAAAGATATTAAACCGTAACTGTTCAGAAAGTCATAACAAACTGTCAGCTGTGCTACAACTCGAACATGCAAACTAATATCTGACAAGAGTGTGCTTCAGGCACCTTATCTTTTTTTGTTTCCAGCTGCAATACTCATCCTTAATTTGCATGAGTCGCTTTTGGGCTCTATTTTACTTTACTCCAAAAATGGTCAAAGGCTAACCTTGAAAAAAAATCTATTGTCGCAAATTGAGCAGAAATGTCAAAACATGTTGCACCGTACAGTCGTTTCTGTTACCAGATGTGAACACTCACCTGGGCTGCGAGTTCTCCTCGTACATCCTCTCCTTGGCCTCCTTGAACAGGCTCATGGTCTGCTTGGTCTTGTTGGTCAGGTTGTCCATGACCACGCGGAAGTACTCGTTCTCGCCCAGCATGTCCATGCGGCTCTCGTAGCGCGACAGGATGGTGCGCAGGTGCTGGTAGGTGTCGGGCAGCAGGTCCAGGATGTACGGCGGGCTGTTCTTCAGCGCCACCTTGGGGTTCTGGCACAAACGCACCACCTGGATGGACAGACAGCAGCGGTTACGAGTGGCAGAGAACTTCGCATTAAAAAAAAAAACGGAGAATAAAAAGTCCGCTAGCTTAATGCTATTTCACAATGCAAAACTTCATAGACGGGTTAACGGAACTAGGCGGCGCCGTTGCGGTAGTTCTAATCGTTTCAGCAACACGTGGACAGACAATAACGGTACTCTTCTTTGTGTATTAGATACGTTTCCATTATACTGCCCCCCCCCCCCTGGTGAGCAAGGCACTGAAAACATGTTGCAGGAACTTCTTAATTTTTCACGTTAATTCCGTTCATGTATGTTTGAACAATACCCTAGACTCAAGTGCTATTTTTCTTATTAGAAACACGTTGCAAAAGTTTTTTTTTTATTCATAAGTCAAGCCATCATTGTACTGATTAGATTTTGCAGCAATTTGCGACTTAAATGAGCGGCTTGTTATAAAAGCTCCCTAATCCATCACATGCTTTCTTCATATAATTTAATGATCTGCGCCATTTCAAAAGTAGGTCGTCTGCTCATTAAAAGTGTGGCCAAGACTTTCATTTAGTTTCGCCTTATTATATGGCCCAATGAGAAATAATGTAAATACTGCCGTTTTCAACGGTCACCAGCCTAAAACCTTCATTACACCTCTACACGAGATGTTTAAAGCAGCATTTTTCCAATAAAGCCAAAAACAGCAAATCATCATCTGCATCAGAAAAGGCCTTTGTTCGCAATTTTCTTGTCATTATGTTAAATTAAACTTTATAAATCAAAAGTAATCAGTACTTGACATTGGTGAGTACTCAGGGTTTCTGCAGGTATCAACAAATAGGATTTCATGCTTTTTAATGCAGTTTGTAATGCAACTTAAAACGAATGGAAAACCCACGTCGTACTATATATTAGTGCTGTCAGTCGATTACAATTTTTATCGTAATTGCATGATTTTCATAGTTAACACTTTTTCATATTCCTATTAACATAAAAGTGGACAAATGTGGTTTCCAAATACAAATTTGGTTGTATCTTTTAATTCATTGATACAGTAATTTTATAGTAAGTAATTATAAAGTTATTTATTTGAAGTTAAAAAATATATACTTAAGTGTGTGAAATACTAAAGACTAATAAAGAGTGAAAAATTTAATAATAGATTACATTTGAGGTAATTTTCTGCCACTAGGTGTCATTAGTGTTTCATGTTTGATGTTTTTTTCAAATTCAGAGCAGTTGGTATTTGGAACATAAAGAAACTAGAAGACTCCAGGCCATTTCGTTCATTGAAAATCATAACTAGTCACCACTCCCCACAAATATATATATTTGTATCACATCTATTACTGCTGAATTTTACGATAGTAACTCCTTTCTACAACAAATGTAAAATAAAACATGTTTAATGCTTCTAGGCATTGTATTTAATGCTTTATAATGCCAGTTAGGGCCTTAATTTTCCCAAAATCAATTTAATGACTTGTAATGTTTTGACCCACAGAAACCCTTGTACTCAAAAGAATGGATACTCAGGCTTGTATCGGTCTGGGGGAAAAAGGGGTATCAAACATCTCTGCTCACTGATCTTAACTTTAACTAGATTTGACGACAACTGTAGTGACAAAGGTTTGAGTCCACATTTCTTTTGACTTTGGAGGCAGTTAGAAAGAAGATTTTTGATTGATGGGGTTTGTTTACAACCTCGTCAAAACTAATTTTTGCTGTAACCATGTACGCTTTATTGAATTACAACTAACGAGCAGTGGCAGACAATTTGGGAGATGATCGGGCTCAGTGGCTACATCACTAGTCTCATTTGAAAATCGTGAAGAGGGAAGTGACAGTTTAAATAAACCGAGGCCGAAGTTTAATCCCGACAAGAAACGATGGTCACTGATTAATTACCTTATCCATGAGTTTCCAGCATTTCTCCACCATTTTCTTGTCCACCACGGCGGGCTGGTGGGGCTGCAGGGGCTGCTGGTGGGGCTGAAAGGCGTCCTTCATCAAGCCGATGAGACCCGCGCCCCTCCTCGGATTTCCGGCCATTAATTCGTTCGGTGACCGGGGGTGGAGGGGGTGAGCCCGCTTGACAGCCTCGGGATGAATCCTCAATCTTGACTGCCTTTTTCGACCCTATCGGTACCGCGAGGCTTAACCGGCAAGCTCGGGAGGGGGGGACAAAAAGAACACAAAGAAAGGGGAAGAAAAAGGCGCAGTGTAAACGATGTGATCGCGACGCTGCTAGCACGCGAGCTACATTGGAGGGGGGAGAAAAAGGCTTTCGGCGTTCCGAACTCCACATAAACGCCGTCGTGACGCGCTGTCGGCCGCTTCACGACGACTTGGGCCGTCGAGTCGAAGCCGCCCCGCGGTGCCAGCCGAGCTAATAATAAACTGGCGTTGTGATAATCAGCCGCGCGGGGCGATCAACAAGCAGGTTGAGACCAGGAGCAGTTTGCAGCCGACGAGAAGTCAGCCAGCAAAGCCCGACCAGACGCGGATATCCGGCTGACACCTCCAAAATAAAAACGTGTCATGTCACGTGTCTTTTTATCTCATGTTTTGCACATACAACCTGTTACACAGAACTACTCGGTTTACGAACTAGTTCCAGCGGAGTAAGGACTAACGACTTCCAATCTCTCCCACTTACAGTCGAAAAACTGCAGCTGTTCTATTCTTATTATTATATATATTTTTTAACATACTTTAAAAAAAATGTCACGTGGCAGAAGACACGCTTTATAGACACGCTTTATGTTAATGTATGTATATTATGGGCGAAAACATGACAATTGATATTTGAAAATTATATTGTTAAAATCAAAATAAAAACATGACAATGACAACATACTATAAAAAATAAAGGGGGAAAACAGACGCAAAAGAAAACAACTTTTACATTTAAAAATATTGGGACATCAGTGCAAGACTTCAATAACAGGAAAAGCCACACTCAGGTACGCTGTACTTGTTTTTCATTTATTTTATATATATAGCCTTAAAGTGTTTTTGTATGTAAATATTTATTTTAATTATGTCATTTCAAGGTAAAAAATAAATAAATTACTTTTAAAAAAATTACCTTATTAGTCAGCTCTTAAGAAGATATGGCAAAATTACTCTCTACTTAAGTGGAAGTGCAAATACTTAAAAAAAATCGACTTCTATAGTAAAAGTGAAAAGTAAACAAGAGTAATGCAAATATGACGTTTCGAGATTATAAATTGTGCACTGTCAAATGTGTATGATTTCAAAGGAATCCATCAAAGATAAGCAGAAGCTACTGTATGAAAAGTTACATAAAAGAACATAGACATAAAACATGGAGCTGGTTGAAAAACATTCAAAATGCGGAAGTCATAACAATGGTTGAACAAAGGTTTTCTGTGAGGGTAAAGGACAAATTGCATTTAATGAGCCAAACGTTGTTCTTTGGTTCCTTTATTTAAAAGAGATCGGCTGCCATGTTAAAACAGCAGCACGCAATGTGAATTTAACAAAGGAAACCGCACTCGACTGTAGTTCCTCAAACAAAATATGCCAGTGAAATGGTAAATGATTGTTGTAAGTTCACAAAATTAGCATCAGAGCTGAATTTTAATAATATTATCTAAATAGGAGCTCCAGTGAAGCTGGCAGCAATATTGAGTAGCTGAGCTCCCAGCTCAGCGTGCCGCCCACCAGGGAGGAACTCGGCCGACAGTTCCCTGTACGTGCTGCAAACTCTACGTTCCCGAACATCTTTCCGGAGAATGCTGTGCTTCCAACGATGCCGCGCCTCTCCGTACAACACCACTAAAGATCTGCGCGGTAGCGGCACGGCTACGTTCACTTCCCCTGAGAGTCCAAGCTGCGGGAGACCCTGCTCCAGCGACATGGTCAGCGTTGTGTCCGACAGCATGTTGACGGTGACCAGGCGCTCCCCCCACAGCCAGCTGTCGTCCAGGTGAGGGTCAATGGCGGAGCCTCGCTGCGGGTGGTAGTCCAGATTGCATTGCTCCACAGGCTGGAAGCCTGACAGACTTTCCTCTTCTTGCATTCGCAGCACTAGTTTTTCACTCAACGCAGGAAGTCCACTGAAATTGGCGGGACACACTTTCTTTTTCTTAAAGTTCACTTTTGGGCCAAAGTCCTGTAATAACATAATTGCAATTATTATTATTATTATTATTATTATTATTATTATCAGATCAGGTATGTTTGACACCATCTGACTGTACCTGTTTCTTTCGACCAGATTGGGACAGATTCCAGACATTCTTGTCCATGCTGCCGATTAGCTCCTTTTCCTCCTCCTCAGATAGGAAGTCTTCCCACAGGAACACTCCGGGAAAGGGAAATGATGCCGGTTGGCCATCTTTGCGAAAGGCGAGCTTTGTCTCGTTGTTGTACAAGAAAAGATGCACGACCTACATCGACATAGAAATAGTTGATATGCTGGAGATTGTATTCATTATAATTGTAATATAAAACTTAGCTAATGTTATTTATTTGACTTATACAGCTAGATCAAGAAAACAGGACAATTTTGACTGTTTTTGTGTTTTGGTAGTTATGTTGTCAGTAATTAATAAAACAAAAATCTTCATTTTACTCAAACAAAATCAGATAAACTAGTTATTTTTGCAGTAATCACTTCATTTTTCTAGAGCTGTGTAAGAAATGTTTTTGCTTATTGTTAGCGTTTTTGCAGTTTTAGTTCTCATTTTTGTGTTCTTTATTTTTGATCAGAATCCCAAATCAATAAAAACATACAACATTTTAGTGAAATTTGGCTATAAAGTGAAATTTTAGGACGATCTTAAAATACGTTATACCCACGATCCATATCACTTACGTGTTTTAAACAAATAATGTACATTAATACTAGTCAATAATTATATTACGCTGCTCTGTATATATTTGTAATACAGACAAAGTGCAATGTACGATGTCGTCCAGATTGTTCCGCGAGGGCACCCGTAGCTAGTAATCTATTACTAAATAGTTCGCACGAGACTACAAAAAATACGATGACAATCTACGACAACAACAATTTACCTTCTCGTCGGGATGGTAACTCTCTTTTAACTTCTCACACAGAAGACAGCTCCTGATACCTTTGCAAGCACAAGAAGCAAAACGACCCGGAACCATCATCGTACCTACATCTTCTTCTATTGAACGCTAGATACGCGTCGTCTCAAACAGAGGAGATCACTACTGCCATCTAACGAGTAGTTTAGGTTGGATAAATGTCGCTATATTTTTTTTTTTTAATGAACACGCAAATTTGACCAATGGTTTACGGTGCATATTTTACTTAATAACAATATATTTAATATTACATTTAAGATGCGTAAAAGGCCAATTTCGTTCCTAGGTTTAGCTGTAAGACAATAAAGTTTTTAACAAAAAAAAAGGTACTTCCACTTAACCCACGCCCACCGGAAACACGTCGTTCGTACCCCGGGAAAGTTTCTGTTGTGCTGTGTGGTCTGTGAGTCGCTGTAAGTTCATTTTAAGGCTTATATTTCATAGTTTTTAATTCTCAACACAAATTTAGGGAGAATGGGACTCATCTTGAATTAGACGAATTATAAATACGAAGAATTAGAACCTAAAATGGTCGAGGGAAGCTCACACGACTGTGTACTGTAATGTCCCGTGGTAGCAAAATGGCTAGTTTTCCCTCTCTAAATGTTCTATTTTTAGGCAAATGTGGAGTGTAAGCGAAAACTGAATGCTCTTGTATCACTAGGATCACTTTTAAGTTCTAACTGTGTGCGTGTTGGCATGGAAGAGATTAAACAAAGCTAAAAAATAAAATAAGAATGCCCCCACCCCCAAAAATAAATAAATGGAGAAAATAGCTGTTTTATTCAGGTTTTATTTTTTAAAAGAAGGTTTTTATACATGTTTTAAAATATATTTTGTAAATCATTAAGAGGGTCAGAGATAGAAGTGTTTAACTGAACACACAGAACAAAAGATGACAACACATCGATCTCTTTAACTTTTGATCTCATTCTGGGTGGGTCAAATTGGGTGTGGTTATGGCTCGTTCATCATGCCACCAACCAGGAGACTCTTCTTTGTTCAATTTGACCTCGTTTTTTAAAGGTTTCCATGCTTTTTCTTCAGAGTAACAATGGCGATGATAACAGAGAAGATTCTACTGGAGAAAGGCTCTCCAAAAACTACAAAACTGGAAGAGATCAAGACACTAAAGTAAGCATGTTATATGATTTATTTACAGCCCCTCCCCTGCATTTCCTACCAAAACTTAAATTTCAAGCTTCTTTGTAGTCTCTCCAAGCTCAGACTGAAGTGTAAAGACTTGCCGGTCAATCTGCTGTCCCGTCTTCGGTCCCTGGAGCGATGGGATCTGTCCGGAAATGTACTGCAAGAGTTGCCCAAAAACTTGGAGCTCCCTGAGCTGCGCTTCTTGGACCTCAGTGACAACCAGATGGAGGACATCACTTCTATGGCGTCTCTGTCCAGCCTGGAGGAGGTCAAAATGGAGGACAACATTTATATTACTGTAAGGGGAAACAAAGTTGTGTTGGAAGGAATATAATTTCATACTTTACTCACTATTATGACGCTTTCTATCATTCTAGTAACGTTTTCTTCCGCAGGTGAGTGACAATTACAAGCTAATGACGCTGCTTCCCAAATTGCGGAGTTACAATGGCAAAGACATCACGAGCAACGCCAACCACTTGCGCTTCGTGTTCACGGAGAACCTGAGGGCCAGGGTACGGGCTTGTTGATTGATTGATTGGTTGGTTGGTTGGTTTGGTTTGGTTTGGTTTATTGACTTGGCTTGTTGACTCAACAAGTCCACTGACAAGCTGTCTCTTAGATCATTGCCTTGTGGGAGAGAAGCTACAGCCTCCCAGATTCTGCCACAGTGGACAAAATGGTTACTCTGGAGGAGGACTTTGTTAACGCGGCACAGAAGCAGGTGAAATATGGACCCAATTCGGTCAGCAACTTCACAAAATGGAAGGTAATGGCAAATATTGGATGCAAATTTTTCCATTTGCACTGTGCTTCCCCCATAACACACCGTCTCGTGTATATTGTTATTATTATACAAATGTCTAATGGCTAATTTGGCCCAATTTGGACATTTTCACTTTGGGGTGTAGTCACTTTTGTTGCTAGCAGTTTTAGATGTGTGCTGAGGTATATTGAGGCGAGTCAAATAATTCTTAATTACTTTGACAGTGTGTTGAATACGCAATGCCACCTTGTGGTTGCGTTGTGCTATGAAGAGAATGCAATTTCTGAGGACAGATGTAGACAAACTAAAATTCTGTAGACTGCATGATGAAGAATTTGGGACTTTGAAAAAGGACAAAAACTGAATTTTAGGGTAGTGAATTTGTTAAATTTCTCCATTTAGTGCTGATTCAATCATTTACTTTTTAGATTCATCTGAGGCTGTTTAAAAAAAAAAACTAGGAAAATACAGAGTTACGGGGAGGAATGTGAAGAATAGTAAGGCAATTTGTATTCTCAGAATTCTGTAATTGAGTCCTGTGCTATATACCAACTAGTCACCAGAGGGTGCACTAGTACTTGTGCATAGTTTCATGATCTGCCTTGGTGGGATTTTACAGCTGTGCCATGAAAACATGCTAAAAAGTAGTAGTAGTGAAGGGTGCCTAAATAATTGATTCATTAACAACTTTTGGCACCTCTTCTCCAGCCAGCAACTGTAACTTCCCGTTTTTTTTTGTTTTTTTTTGCCATTTGTCTGTTAGGTTGAAATCCTGGCCAGGGAGTATTTGCACTCCCTCACGGAACCAAAGGAGGATGTGCCAGACAAAAGCAATGTAAGGCAAACTACAAGGATGACTAAATTTTGGGGGTATAGACGTCAAAAATTCATTTGAACTATTTCTATTAGTTTAAAAATTTTCTCCACTTTTGTTAACAAGAGTATGAAAACCTAGAAGAAAATTATTGTACATTTAGAACATATATAAAATTTGTGATTAATCGTGAGTTAACTATTGAAGTCATGCGATTAATTACAACTAAAAATTTTAATTGCCTGACGCCCCTAATTTTTAATAGTCTTTTCTTAAAAAAAAAAATATATATATATATATATTTGTTTTTAAGTCTAGGTTTTCATACTCTTGTTAACAAAAGTGGGAAAAAATGTTAAGCTAATATAAATAATTAAAATAAATTTTTGGCGTTTATAGCCGTCAATGGCAGTGAATGAGTTAGTAGAAACTAGTTAGCACAGCAGTGAGTGAATCTGTTGCAACTCAAATATCAGCCTTGTCATTCATGCTGCGTGCTTATCATCCAGGAGGTCGTGACCCCCAGGAAAAGGAAACAAACTCCGGCGTTGACAAACAGCGACTTGCGACTGACTCCTCGTAAAAAGACGCGGGCCGATCCCGCCGCGTCCCCCTCAGCCGAAGACAACCCCGGCAAATTGAGGCTCTGTCCCAAAAGACGGACGCCTACGCGAGCCTCTGCCAAGAAAGACGCCCCCGGCAAGCACTCGACACCGCCGAGAATTGCGGCGGCAAACGGGGCGATGAGTGAAGTGAAGGAGGCGACGAGTGATGACGTGATGAACAGCATCGAGACGCAGGTATTCAAGCACAAGAATCACTTGTGTGTGTTTTGGGCTTTTTTCAGTTTCAATTACTGTCAATTTGCTCAATGGTGTTCCATGTTGACTGTCGCGCAGGCCCTGCGTCTGCAGCCTCTTCACGTCCTGCAGTGTCACAGCAAGCAGGACAACTCTGAAGATTTGTCCACTCAGCTTTGGGCTTGTGCCTTCCAGCCTCAGCCTGACTACTCTGGTACTTATTTGGACTCTCGCTTGTCATTGCATTGCGGCGATGAAAATATCGTGCGTGTGGTTTTTTTTGCACAGAAAGTCGCGTGGTTGCGACTTGCGGCGGAGACTCTCTGTGCGTGATTGACTGTGAGACCGGCATGGTGATGAAGAAGTATAAAGTGACGGGAGAGGTTTGTCTTCTTACAATTAATCGCGGTCTTTAATTACCTCAGGACAAGGAGGAGTTTTCTATTTACTTTTTGCTCAATTTCCAGGCTGCAGTTTTAAAAATGATAGAATAAAATAACTGAAATATATATATATTATAATATAAATAAATGAAAAAATAAAATGTATAAATTCATTACACTGCCCATCAAAAATCCAGCTATTTTTTTGTGAAAAGAATAAAATAATTTCAATAATTTTGTAAAATTGCTTATTTCATATTCAGCAACGTCCAACAAAAGTATCTACTGTTAGTGATTTTCCCTTCATTTAAAAAAAATATTCAAATGTAGTATAAATATATTTTTTAACTAAAATACTTGTAATAGCTGTTCACTTATATAATTTTTTTTGTATTCATGTATTTATTTTCTAAAAGACTATTTGTATCCAAAAAATATTAAAATAATTGTATAAAATATTATTTATTAATGCGTTTATTGTTTTTTATGCTCATGTTATTACCCAACCAAAAGCATGTGGTGCCAAATTTCTTTATCACTTTTTTTTCTTTCAACATTTTGTTAATTATAACTTTAAGAAACCAAAATGTTTTATTAGAAACTAACAATTTGGACAAACAGACATGGATGTCAACAATATATGAAAATGTGTAGAAATTTTATTTGGTTTTATTCAAATTTGTGTCAATGATATAGTCACAATCAAAATCTGTCATGTCATGTAAAGTTCAGACTGGATCCAATCCAGATTAAATAATGAAATTTAACAAGGAATGTCTTCTGTTTGTAATTCCTATGTAGCAATTCTGAAAACAAACCGCCGAATCACTTAAATGAAAATGTACTTAATCTGCTCCAACCTACAGAAATACTCCTAATGTATATGACTATGAAGTTTATTTGTCATCACAGGAGTTCTTCTCTCTCTCCTGGTCCACGGTGCTAATGTCCCGAGGGGGCGGAGCCTCAGCACAGCCCTGCAGCATCCTGGCGGCGGGCGGAAAGCGAGGCCTGGTCAAGCTGATCCACCCCCGCTGCAACCTTGCCTACGGCGAGTTCCGGGCCAGCCGCAAGGCGCTGTCGGTCCTGCGCTTCAGCCACCGCCAGGGCAACTTCCTCTTTAGTAAGCCGTCATCGTCACCGCGAAAATATAAAAAGAAGCAGGTTTAAAGGGCAGCTCTTCTCTTTTGTCTCGTAGCGGGCTGTTACGACAACAAGATCGTGCTGTGGGACATTGGCGGGCTGGACAGCAAGTACAACCATAAAGTTGTGTGAGTCACCTTTATTTATTTTATTTTTTTAGATCTTTATTTTCCCAAAATGTCTGATTACTTTTTATTATTATTATTTAAAAAAAAAAAAGTATATATTATTATTTAAAAAAAGAGAGAAAAATGGTAATCATACAAGATTATTTGTATGCTGTACTTTTACATTACATTGCATCGTCGTTGCTAACCAAAACAGCAGAAACAAAGCATATAAACAGTTGCTCAAATTGAGTGTCTTTAGTTTCCTGTTTTAAAGCTAATTTTATGTGGAGATGACTCGCGTTCCAATACATGATTAATCAAATCATTCGATGACAAAAAGTTTTAACAAACGATGAGAAAGCACACACACGTAATTAGCACATTATAACATGTATCATCCGATTATATGGCGCCCATGTGACTCACCAGGCCTGGCCCCGCCTTTTAAAGCCATACACACTCAAAGTCACAGATACGACAGTCAAGTGAGGATGGAAAATCTAAGTGGACAAATAGAATCCTCGCACCTCACGTGCTACTTTTAAGATGATTCATGGCTGGGATATTTGGTCGAATAATGCTCAACACATAGCATACAATATATTGTTTTTATGAAGTCGTGTGTTGAGCAGATCTTTTGTCGTACGTGTGGCCTGCAGGCAGTTGCTGGCGTTAGAGTGCAGCTCCACGCCGCTGCACATCTGCTTGCCGCCAAGCCGGCCCGACGCGCAGCTCCTGGCGGCGTGCGAGGACGGCCTGCACTGCTACAACACGCAGCTCGCGCCCAACAGCGCCACCAAAAGGTTAGTTTAGAAAACTTTGAACTCCCTCAGCGGTCAGTCCGAGCATCACGAGCGCCGACTCTGCTTCTGAAGGTCGAAAGAAGCGGAGGTCACCTTCCCCGTTTACGAGAAGGAAGACAAAGACCTCGACTACCACACCGTGGACGGCCTCAGTTTCCTCACTGATGACATCATTGGTAAGCGAACACTGATTAGCCAAATTGGATCTCATCAGTGTGAATGCCTGTTATTGATCATGCTAATGAGCTAACGTCGTCGTCGTCGTTGTGATGATGTTGTCAGCCTCCAAGAACTTCATGCACGACTGCATCTATTTGTGGAGCTGGAGCCGGACGCGATCTCAGCGGCCCAACAAGAACGGCTGTGTGCGCGCCGCCGTGCTGGCCGAGTTGCGCTGGGCCTGCACGGAGATTCCTTACCTGGCGCTCAACACCTGTCCAGGTAAGCGCCGCAGCCCTTTAAAAACACAGTTGAGTATAAACTCAAAACATTTATGTATAAAAATCTGATATTGTTTACTGTAATGTGGGCATTTTGACCAATATCAGCATTGGCCTTTTTTTTTTTTTTAAACGTGACGGCGGATAAAAGGTAAATCTAAAACCATTGTAAACTCGGTGAACTATTTTTTTAAATTTTCAGTTTACTTTATGAGAGATGCTGCTGACCCTGGGAACCTTTTGCTTTTGTTCGACATTATCAAAACAAACAAATCTGAAAGTTTAAGATTTCAGGTAGTTTTAAATTTTGGTATTGGCTACGAAAACAACATTTTTTGAAAAGTCTGAAAAATTATGCTTTAAGACATTACAATATATGTTTTAATTTTCACATCAATATTTTTTCCTCCTTTGTACTCAAAATGAGTATCGGCTTCAAATATTGGTTATTGACCTATCTCTAAGACTTTATTGCTTCTGTTGATTAATAATACACGACAAGAGGACCTTAAAAAAATGGCATATTACATCGCAGTATTGAGGAAAAAAAGTAATTGGATTATTTTCAAAATGTTGAAGCCCTACTGTTTATGCAATGAAGCGCTGTCTTCATGTTAGTGATAGTCGTGGCAACACCAATTGTTTGTTATTCATTACCCTCAAAACTAGTTTACATGTTGACTTTGAGTGGTAATGCATAATGTATTACAGTGTCACGGTCACTTTTCTGTCTCCCCTTAGCTCGTTCGTACGTCGTGTGTGGTGACAACAAAGGCAAGTTGTGGACGTACCACGTCGCAAACCTGCAGAAGGACACCTCCCAGATCCGGAAGCCCATCGAGCCCACGGAGGTAAGCAAATGAAACGCCGTCATGGGTTCCGCGGACCCGTTAGTTAACATGTCGCTGGTTCCGCTCAGGTGCTCGAGTGGCCCGCCCCCGTCCGCAAAGGTCACGGCCAGGTGGAAGGCCCGTCTATCAATAGTGTGGCCGTGGATCCCAACCTCAAGTACCTGGTGGCCCTCAGCGACAAGAACATGGTGATGGTGTGGAAGAGGGCACCGTGAGCAATTGAATACAAACTATGAATACCATTTGAAGTGTCCAGTGTGAGTTGACACTGGTGAGAGTACACAATGTTCTTTGGGTTCAATTCCAAAATGAAAGAGGTAAGTGGTGGCATAACGCGGCGCTACAACAGTATGCAAACGCGCATATTACCTCAGCAAGCAATCATACATTTGACTTTTTCCTACTCGTTTTTCTCGTAATTTGACTACGAGATCCTTTGTTGCCTTAATTTTGTACATTGTGCAATGTTCCTGAGAAAATGGTCACTGACTGCATGACACATTGTTTTGGAATTTAGTCACTTTGCTTTTACCAAAACTATGTGTTGTCAGCTTAAAATGTGAGTAAGAAGGCTACTGTGCTTCTGTTATTTTATTTAAATGACCTAACATTTTCATACATGTGTTTTAGATGCAATATTTTTGGTTTAGTTAACAGTTCAAAGAGCTGGAAACAACCACAATAAAAAACATTCCTGTTGAATGAATGCAAGTTTTTTTTTTTCATGGGGGTGCACAACAAAAAAGACCAAAACTAAATATTTAATGTACACGTAAAGTAAGCCAAGTGCTAAATGTATGCTAAATGTTTAATTTGTATTATTATTTTTAACCTTTTATTGAAGTATTTATAATATCTGCTGCTGAGTGTCGAATATACTTGTACTGGGAAATGTTTACCAGCTCCTCGTCTTCCTTTTTGTTTGCGTGAGCATGCGTGGGGACGCCCTCAACGTCATGATTGGCCCGCTGATTGGCTGCGCTGTCTCCTAGTAAATCCTGCCCCCCGCCGCCGCCGCCTCCTCGCAATCATACTCGAGTCTGGTACTTGCCGTCCTTGCACTAGTACCTCCTCCGTCGGTGGTCGGGTTAGTAACCGACGCGTACGTGCCTTTGTGCACGGTAGCCGCCGCGACCCCCTGATGGCCTCATAGCTGGCTGGGCCGAACTCCCCGTACCGGCCGCCCGGGACTCGCCGCGGAGATGCTGAGCGGTGCCGCCTGCCGGGCCAGGCCGAGGCTGGGCAGCCTCTTGCTCGCGCCCGCTTCCACAATGGAACCACAACTACCAGCACCACTAGCCTCACCGTTGATGTCAAAGGCAGGCGGCCGGCGAATGAGGTCCACGTCGTCCCTGCAGGGCTTTTCCGAAATGTCCCGAGAGCGCTCCAAGACGGTGACGTCGTTTTACAACCAGTCGGCCATTGACGTGTCTGCGGAGAAGGTGAGGATGTTGTTGTTACGTGTGTTTGTGTTTTGTCAAGCTAGTCACGGTAGCAAAGCTAGAGGCTAGCTAGAAGTCAGCTGCGTTCACTGACGGTCATTCTTTTACGACCTTTTTTTCCTGTGTAGTTAACGCAAGCTGCCATTTGATATAACCGTTGAATAAAACACGTTAAACAATCATTTGCATCGGTCTACTCTGTTATCAGCGAATAATGATTGTCATCTTTTGGTGAATAATGACGTCGATATTTCAATTTATTGTGAAATGGTGGCGGCGCGGATAACGTTTTAACACCTCACTCGCTCGGCCATCCACATTCAACGACATAACACTTTTTCAGTAAATGTGCTTTTCAGAATGGCTATTTTTATATTTAAAGGCCTTTTGTCGACTCGTAATTTTTTGGGTCAAATAAGTCCGACACTCATAGGGGGATGAAACGCACGGGTCACATTCAGCGTGACCGATTTTTGCATTCGGGCCCTGAACGCAGCAGGATGTTTTTCTGCTTCTTCCCACGAGGAGTTTTCGATTTCCATCTTTTGTCCCACTAAACAACAACTTGCTCACCATGTTTTCTCTCTCTTTAACCGTGAAACGACTACTTTCTAGTTAAAAACCTTTTCGACTAAACTCTACCTTTTAATAGCTAAGACCCAAAAGTAATTGAATAAAATATTCGTTTTTCTCTTAAATGAAACTCCCCAACTCACTGCAACATAGCCGAATCAAGACTTTTATATCACACAGAGTGGCACAAAAACAGCAAAAAGTTGAGTCGAGTGATTAAATAGGTGACACAAGATGGTGGCAAAGCACTCATTTTTGTATACTTAAAACTTCTCAACTTACATCAACACAGTTCCTTGAGACCAAGATGCCATGAAATGACAGAAAAGCAACATTTGTGTGAACTGAAACTCCAGTTTACTTGAGTGTAATTACCAAAGTCATGCTTTTGTTGCTTTGGCCCGAGCAAAAAGCAGTGAAGTTTTCCCAATAAATAATGGCAAAAAACCCAAAAACAAACCAGTGAATAAAACAAAGAAAGGTTTATCATCCTGACCATGTTTTTTGCCCCACTTACCAGCGGACATGGCCAATGTTCAAGTCAAGCTTAATGTTTCACCGAATGATGTTTTAAAGTCGTCACATCGAATGTTCCGAATCCGCAAAGTTTGATTAATTTAAAAAAAAAAAGAGCCTCCAGAGCGTCTTGACTTAAACTTTCCGCATTTTGTGTATATTCATCTTGTTTCCAAATTGCAAGTTAGTTTATCGAGTGCCGGAGCAGCTCGAGGACGCACGTGAGTGCTACGGGGGAAAACAGACAAAACACTTTTATTTTATGTTTGCTGCGCTGGAGCCAGAACTTCCAGATGTGCATAAATCAACAGCTGTTGCGTCTCCGTGCAAAGAACAAAATAGATAACAGACATGATTGCTTTTAACGTCAAATCAATTCCATGTGCAGCCCCGAGAGCCCTCCCACATTGTGTCCATCACAACTTGAAAAATATTGTTACCAAATATATAATTATATCCACGCATGCGTTCTATCCCATTTTAGCTCACATTAAAATGATTTTTTTTTTCTCCTCTTGATGTTGAAAATCCTCTCGCGTGCTCAATGTTGACTGGATTTGTCTTGCAGGCCTCGGTGCGACTCACCTTAGCCACTTTGCTGTACGCCGGCAAGTCGCCCGACGGGCATCACATCTTGGTAAATGCTGCAGCTTGTCAAACACGCACGCACGCACTCGGGGGCCGCTTCCCTTGCAAACGGTTTGTCTGATTTTCCCAGAGCAGCGCCAAGTACCTGCACAAGGAGCTCCCCGTGCGCATCGCCCACCGCATCAAGGGCTTCCGCAGCCTGCCCTTCATCATCGGATGTAATCCCACCATCCTGCAAGTGGTGAGGGAACGCAAACGCACGCGTTTTTCTTTTTTTTTTGGGTGTGTGTGTGTGTTGTTCAGATGCTCAAGATATTATTTGTTGTTATGTATTTATTGGTATTATATTCATATTTAGTCACCAACTATTTGTTAACACCTGCTAGGGCTAGTCAATTGTAAAATAAAATATCAATAATTATTAATTTGGTCATCATTTTTTAGTACAAAACAAACAAAAATGTTTAAACATGGAAACAAATAAATGAGATGAGTTCATTTATTTTAAGTTCCTTTTGGACCAAATAAAATGTATTGAATTAGTCATTTAAAAATTAAAAAGGGTACAAATACATACATTTCAACAACTCAAAATTAGCATTAATAATCTTTTATTATTTTAGTTGACGACTTTGCCAATTTTGTAATTGTGGAGTGTAATAATTGAATTTTGATTTTGAGGGCTGCCCTCAGTCACCCGCTACTTGAAAGCATAACCAGTGCAAAGTAAAAGCCAAATTGGTCCCAAAAGTTGGCGAAAATATTCGAGGCATTCATTTGTAGGATTTTGAGTGAAAATATGCAAACAATTATTTTGAACAATAACACCAATGTCATGTCACTAACTCCGCCAATATCATTGAAATGAATACTTTAAAAATGCAATTTTCAAATTGCAAAGGCAGAATTTTTAAATGTATATTTACTGAAATAAATCAAATGCAACTTATTGTTCACATTTGTCACCAAAGTTTTGTTGTTTGGTGTAGTGTTTATCCGACGAGCAAACTCAAAATACCCTGAAAAGTGTTACTTTTCTTTTTTTCTCCACACGTTCCATGTAAGTTGTCTCGTATCTTGCCGAGTTGCTGATGATTCGTGTGTGAGGACAATAAACCAATCAAATCTGTGAGGCCACGGGAGGACAAATAGTTTCCCCCTGGCAAGCAACGCGTGGCCTCTTTTCTTTTTCTTTTTTCTTTTCCCCCCGATGACCTTTCCCCCACATTCTTTCTTCCCTCCAAACACTCCTCGGCGGCCTCGCAAAACAAACTGACGTTGTTCACTCCACAGGCGTCTTACTCATTGGATATGATTTGTTCCATGGTGACCTGTCTGGAAGTTTTGTAGCGTGCGAGTGACAAAATGTGTTGAAAACCTTCTTTCTCCTTTCGCAGCACGAACTCTACATCAGAGCTTACCACATGCTCAGCGACTTTTCTCCTGTGAGTAGCACGCACGCACGCACCCACACGTATGTATGCATGACTGTAAAAGCACACAGGGGTCAGGTCAAGTTCACGTTCCTCCATTGGTATCCGCTTCCTGTCGCGAAGATCGAAAGGCTTCTTGCCGCCTTAAACGGCCAGCAACGAAGCGTAAGATCCGCATTCGGCCGCCGTCGACACGTTTTCAGCTTGGGCTTGTAGTTGCGAAATATCCTTACACGGGCGTGTCCGTTTTGTTTTGCCGTCTTGTTTATCGAGGAAAGCTCCATGAAGGGAGGGAGGGAGGATTCAAGCGTTATATATGAAGCTCCTTCAACATCATCTAAACAAATGATGGCTTTTAAAGGCAATAAAGAAATTGTTGTTGTCAGGCAGGATTTTTTTTAGGCTGATGTTGATTATGATATTTGGCAAAATAAAATGGATTAATTGGACGATAAAAAAAATATATTTATACAGATTTGACTCTTTCATATTATTTTGTCCTTAAGTATTTGCTTAGCTTTGCATCAGAGAGAAAAATCGGATGTGTTTTGCTTTGTTTGTCATATATCTACATATAAAAAAAAAAAAAAAACAAGTTGGCTGATATCTGCTAATTAAAAAAAAAGCTAAAATAAGCAAATTAATAATCCACCAGGCCCACTTTGACCCCCCCCCCCCCCCACACACACACACACACAAATTGATACTGTTGGTCAATCCCCGTGTGGTTCTGTGAACCAACATCAAGTTTCGAAAGCGGCATGAGAGAAAATCAAGTCTACTGGACATAATCTGCGAAATCGTGTAACTCCGCCCACTCCCCCCTCACTCCACGGGAGCCTTGCGGCGTTATTTCTCAACAAGATTGAAGTATTAGACATCCATAGTTGGTCCTTAGTCATCATTTTTTTGGTCTTGTATTTAATACATTCATTTTATTTATATATATTTTTTAAATATGAGGAATGAATCTAAAAAGTTGTCAAGTTGCCGTCTTTTGCTGCTAATTTGTGTGAGCCGCCGCACGTCTGTTTCAGATCAAGGACCAGGACGTGGAGTCCGGCTTCTGCAAGCTGGTGCAGCAGCTGCTGGACGACCACAAGGACGTGGTCACCATGTTGGCGCAGGGATTCCGGGAGTGTCGCAAGCACGTCCAAGTAAGAGCGACGAACGCCCCCGGCTTGTTCACGCCGACATTTTGATGGTCCAGTCGTCATCGTCTCCTCGTGTGTTGCGATTCCAGGACGAGACTATCCTGCGAAGTTTCCTGGACACCACATTGTGCTCTCGTCTGGGAATCCGAATGTTGGCCACGCACCATCTCGCCCTGCATGAGGAAAATGTACGTCCGCGCTCTGTCCGTCCGTCCGTTTGTCATCCGTCTGATTTTTATTTATTTATTTCCTCCCCCGTTGTGCCAGCAGGCCGATTTTGTGGGCATCATCTGCAGACGTTTGTCCCCCAAGAAGATCATCGAAAAGTGGGTGGACTTTGCCAGGTGAGTTCCTCTGATTGGCTGCTCGTTTTTTGATTGACAGCTTGGCAGATCATTGTTTGTTTTCCACCCACGCGGCAAAGATCAACTTTGCGCGGGTTATCGCTCGTGTCAGCTTATCGCTTTGACCCGGTCCACCCTTTGGTGTGTTTAACGAAGAGCAAACGGCGTCATGTTGCAGGCGTCTGTGCGAGCATCAGTACGGCAACTCTCCCAGGGTTCGCATCAACGGCCACGTGGCAGCGCGCTTCCCTTTCATCCCGCTGCCGCTCGACTACATCCTGCCCGAGCTGCTCAAGAACGCCATGAGGTACGCATATCGCAAGTTCCATTCCGCTTTTATTTGGTGACTTGTTTGAATAACGCAAACAGGTGTTATTTGTTTTTTTTGTTAACCAATGAAGTTAAAACAACTCCAGATGTTTTCCTTCTGCCGATGAGCAAATTGACGACCATGTTATAGTAAAGCGTTTTTTATTATTATTATTAAGCAATCATGTATAATAAGGCGCTTATTTTTATTTTTAAACGGCTTTTATTTATTTTTTAATGACCAGCCCCCTTTTTTTTTTTTGACCATGTATTGACCTTTTGCACGTGACATCACAGCCCTCATGGGAACGCCCCCCCGGGGACACTGGGCGGCAAACGAGCCACTTGCCTGTATTGCAACCATTGAATCTCGTACAGCGTCCTTTATCGAATCGATTTCCTTATAAAAATGGTCATATCTTGCTGTGCGGTCGGTTGCACAGACGGACAAAGGAGTGAACCAAACGTTGATGGTTAGCGTCCACTCTAAGTGCACAAACACGCGGCTTAGTTTTAAAATGTACCTTTTTCAAAACTATTAAGTGTATTTGACTGTTTAATAATGAGGGATTTCGTCTTTGTGCTTGTTTTTCACTCTGGATCCGGAGTTTTCAAACTAGCGATCTCCAACTTAAGTAAATATCGCGCTCTGTGAGTCCCGACTTAACGTTTTTTTTTTAAACGACCATGTATAGTAAAGTGTTTTTTTATGACCATGTATATAGTAAGGACGCTTTTGTTTTTTTAATAAGGCGTTTTTTTTAAACAACCATAAATAGTAACAATACTATATATATTCTTTATCCTAGTGAAAATAGAACCGTTTTTATTTAAGAGTTGATATGTAATTCTATTTATATATTTATTTGTACATCCTTTGTATGAATTTTTTTTTTATTGACTTTAAATTTTTATTTATTTATATATTTTTGTTTTTTTTATTTCCTTTCATATTTTTTGTATTTAATTTTTGAATTATTTATTTGTAATGGTCAAATGATACCCAATGAGTGTTAAAAGAGTGTGTGTGTGTGTGTGTGTGTGTGTGTGTGTGTGTGTGTGTGTGTGCGCGTGGTCAGGGCTACCATGGAGAGCCACCTGGACACGCCATACAACGTCCCCGACGTGGTGGTCACCATCGCCAACAATGACACTGACTTCGTCATCAGGTGGGTCACCTCTCGCCATGCAGGACCGCCTTCCGCTCACCCCGTCGGTACCTTTCATCTACAAGAATTATTATTTTTTTATTTCCTGTACGCAGGATTTCGGACCGCGGCGGCGGCATCCCGCACAGGATCATCGACAAGGTGATTGATTACCACTTCAGCACGGCCGAGGAGAGCGCGCAGGACCCGCGCATGAACAACCTGTTCAACAACATCACCAACAGCGGAAACCAATCGGGACCCATGCACGGGTAGGCAGCCCTTGGCCCCGCCTTCTGCAAGAAGTCACAAAGTAGATTATACTGTGTGTGTGTGTGTGTGTTTTCAGGTTTGGTTTTGGTCTGCCGACGTCGCGGGCGTACGCCGAGTACCTGGGGGGCTCGCTGTCCATCCAGTCCATGCAGGGCATCGGCACCGACGTCTACCTGCGTCTGCGCCACATCGATGGCAAGGGCGAAAGCTTCCGGGTGTGACTCCTCCGCGCTGCTTCTCTTCTTCATTTTTAGCCACTTTCTCTCTTTTTTTTTGTTGGTTTTTGCCTTAGACTGATTATAAGCTATGTTAGCTCTCAAGTTGGACTTGACTCGTGCTTTTGTTTTTTGTGTAGCCTGTTTTTGGATTAGTTCATTGGGAAAAACTGTGCATGACGGCAAAAAAAAGTTACTGGAAATGAAGACATCCAGCAAAAAAAAGAAAGAAGGATCAACAGCTGCCATAAAAAAATAACTCATTTTTTGATGCGCTGATTTTACTTTTTTGATGCGCTGATTTTACTTTTTTGAGAGGCTTTCAACTTTTGGCCTCTTCAACCGCGATGTTCCTCACTTTGTTGTTCGTTGCCTTTGGTCGCTTTCCATACTGTACTTTGACTTTTTTGTTGTTGTTGCTACATTAGCATAGCACACCACATTTGTCTTGCCCTTTTTTGTTTTGTTTTAAGGATCAAGATTTTTGTCGTACAAGAATGTGTCAGCATCGACTCCAGTTGCTCCTGAGCGACGTCTCACTATGTTGCTGTCCAACAAAGGTGCATGGATCCACATTTTTTTTTTCATGTGCATCAGCTAAAAAAAATAAAATCTGAAAGGATTTTTGTGCATGTGTCCCTACGACGGCGTATTAAGACCACGTATATATATATTTTTTCTTTCGGGGGACTTTCCCCCCGACGTTATAAAGCTGCAATTTGCGATTTTTATTTTTGGGAATATTGCGCCCCTCTAAAAATATGTTTATTAGTGGCCCTAAGTTGAATGTCACACATAAGATCATATTTTTTTTTGTTTTGTGCTTTTGTGTATCTCTAAACTTTTCATGCATTTATCGCCAAGTTAATGCATCCGCTAATGCACAATTTTTTTATAGGGGCAAATAACCGCATGCCTTCCATAATTTTCTAATTTTTGCTTTATTCATTGTCCTTTAATGTTAATCCCCAATCTTGCCATAAACATGCTTATTTTTGGCCAACGATTCTCCTTAGTGACGTTAAACTTCCAATGAAAGTGAAAGTTGGACTTTTGAGTTCTGGTGGAAAATCTTTGACATTCAGTTGAGGCTTTTGGTTAATTTTGCAGCAAAGTGGGCGTATCTCGTTCATCAACACATTGTTTTAAGTGACTGAGCTGGTGGAAGACAATTTTTATGCTTACTAACGATCTTGCGTGTAAAGTAGTTAAGAGTGCATGTGAATTGAGACGCTGAAAGCGAGTGCGCTATCTGCTGGTTGAAAGAAGAAACACCAGCTGACAAACATTTTGAAGTGCATTAATTTACGCCGTTTTTAAGTCGTTCATTTTTGCGTACGTTTCCCCTCATGGAGAATCAAGTACTCGTAATGACAAAAAGAAGCATTTCCAGCAGAAAGATCATTTAAGACTATTTTACTCACCTTTGACCTCTTGTTTTCATTAAAATTTTCATCGTTTGAACCTCTCGAGTCATTGTCAAAACGTTATTTAAAAATGACAGCGCATTGGGGTTTACATAGGCACATGAATGATTGCTTAAACATTAGACCAGTGTTTGTGCAATAGCTCTTAACAATTTTCCCTCTTCTCTCAGCTTCAAAATGGCCGATTTTCTCCCATATATGGACGGCTCTCTAGTCTTCATGTTTGCTTAACAGCAAATGCAGTTTTCACAAGTGAAAGTCAAACACAAGCACTAGCTGATGTTTTAAGCAGGCAACACCTACCGACATCCATCAGTCATGTTCCAATACTTTAGCAAAAAGTGCCTTACCACATCTTAATATAAATAATCATCATGAAATAAAAGCTGAAATTGAGAACGTTTTTCGACGGTTTCAAAACAGTCTTGATCAGCCTTTACTGTTGACAATAATACATTAAGACAGTTTAGGAAGTCATTAAAAGTGTTTAGGAAACCATTAAGGCTATTCAGAGAACATTTAGGAAACACTGCGGCCTTGAACAAACCGTGACGTGAGACCAGCATTCGCCAGCGTCACTAATGTTCACTCCTCAGTGGGAAACCGGCTTTAGTAACTAGCTGCGCAAGTTGGTATCATTTTATGAGCTAGCTATGCAAGTTAGCGACTTTGTTAACATCCTCTTAGGTAGCTATGGAATCTGAGATAGCCAAGAACGCTAACATGAAGTCAGTGTTTTTAGAGTGCGAAGAACGTCTGCATGAAGTCGTATATTTTTAGCCCGTTAAGAAAGTGGGTGTCGTCGGCTAAAAAGATTGCATCATCACTAGCTGAAAGAAATAAGTTGTAGTCTTCTTAGTTAGCTCAAGAAGTTGCCATCATTGCTAGCTTGGAAAGTTGGTGTTGTCTTAAGTCGCTAAAGAAGTTGGCCACATTGTGCCTTGACAGTCTTAGTCAACTAAGGAATTCCGCTGTCTCGCTAAGAGGTTGCCATTGTTCATCTGTAGCTAGCATTGCAAAGGGAGTTACCGTTTTAGCTAACCAAGTAAGGTGGCCTCTTCTCAGCTAGCTAAAGAAGTTGTCTTCTTAAGTCAGTTGGCATCTTCATATGTAGCCAAGGAATGGCTACATATGAGGAATTGTCTCAGCTAAGTAAGGAAATTGGGAGTCCTCTTAGCTAAGGAATCAGGCATCAATCTTCTTCGCTAGCTAAGCAAGTTGTCATCGTCTTAGCCCACGAAGGAAGTTGTGTCCCCTGAGCTAGCTCACAGTCGCAATTTTTCCGCAAAGGAAATTAGCATTGCCTTAGCTAACTTCTTACAACTGGTGTCTGAAACGTTCTCCATGTGAGCAAATTGGAGAGCTTATCGTTTAAAGCTGCTTCTGCTTTAAAAGGCTTTGTGAGATTTGTCAACAACAAAGGCAATGACATGGGCGGGGGGGGGGGGGGGGGGGTGAAGTGAAGTAAAAACAGTGTAAATGACCACATTTGGCTTAAGACTGACAGTGAAATAATCTCCCCCATGCAGTGTAGACATCACATGACGACAAATAACACATTAGGCTTTGGTAACAGTTCCACGCAACAACAAAAAAAACGTAACATTTTAACATACGCACAGGTCACGTTACGAGGAGCAACAGCACAATCTGACCACATCCAGCTCAGATCTATTGATTGAGCCAGACAGCTAGGCAACCATTTTGAAATAATTGGGACACGTTATCAAGTGGCGGTAACTTTATGAGCAAATGTAACAAACATGACAACATGCCTCAATTAATCGCCAGTTTTTTTTTGTTAGTTACTTTTTTCATCACAATTTTGCGATGGATGCTTTTCATTGGAGAGCAACAAGATCTATAATGCAAATACAAATAAAAAAACATAACATTTGGAAATACGGGATGCCAGTTTCTTTGAACCTGAATGAGGTTTACATAACTGTTTGTGGCTTTTCCCCAAAAAAGGAAGAACAGTAGTGTGACAATTTACTCAGATTTTTTGTTTTTTTAACCCCAACCACGAGGGGCAGGGTGGGGAGAACCCATCTTTGGTTTCTTTGTAACGAAAACAACAAACAAACGTCTTCACGATGGCTTATTTATGGAAAAGCCGCCATTTAACAGCCATTCTTCATCTTAGTGAAGGCAGCGTTCCAAATGACGTGACCTGTGAGTGCATACAAAACATGCCGCCCACTGAAAAGCGCATCCGTTGTTTTTCCTATCACATGAATTTGATCTGAAACATGAAAAAACATTTTTGACGTTGACTAACCCCTGTTGGTGAGTTTCAGGAACCCGTTTACATTTCTTATGAAAATTATATGACTACAAAGACTTCTGAGACTTTTTTTTTTTTTTAGATGGTGCATCAGAAGACATTTGATATGTGCTGGTCAATGGACTCATTTATCCCGATTCAGACTTGAGCCCAGATTTCTAGCAGACAATGGCTGAAATACCAAACGTATAAAACACAGCACAAGAGTTGAAATCACAAACGGAGATACATGCTTTTCATTAGACGGCAACGAAAAGCAGAGTGGACCGCATGGGTGAGGCATTTGCATTCATGTGAAACTATGGCAACAACAACATGGCACATTATAGCCCTTTTTTTCCGTGTAAAAACATTCAACGTGACTCACGGCGCAGACAAAATGGACGCCAAAACATTCATTTGATATCTAGCTTAATTAAGGTCCATGTACTGGTAGAAAAAGTAAGACGGTGGGTCGGTCGACAGCGTGCTGAATCGAGTGAGGACAACGACAGAAAACTAGTATTGAACGTAAGCTGCAAAATGAACGCTTAAAGACACAAAATTAATGCCGGAGGCACGAAAGCTTACAGTAAGTTGATGTTTAAGAAGAATAAATAGTAGAGAAGAGAGTACTCGTATATAGTCGAATGGCTATAGTGCAAACAGACACTTAAAAAAAAATATGGACGCCGTAAAAGCACAGAAAGGACACTTGACGAAATGGAGGCCTGAAGCGGGCAGCAAGTTGGCGTTTTGGAATAAATAGCAGTGGGTAAAGTGAGAAGAAAGCTGGTGTGCGATGTTTGCGATTGGGCGAGGGGCCCGCGTCCGTCACACCACCTGCAGCGCCCTCTCGTGGCCGTCCAGCTGCACTTTGATCTTGTGCAGCTCCTCGATCTCCTGGTGGTGGCGCTCCGTCTTGTGGCGTACCAGCGAGCGGTAGAAATGGACGGTGAACACCATGAAGATGACGCCCACCGGCACCATGATGATGGTGGCCGCCAGCGCCGCCAGCCAGCCGCTGTCCTGAGTGGCCGGCGTGGCGGCGCCTCCCGAGTCGACGGGCAGGAACTTGATCCAGCAGAGGAGCACCACCTCGGCCAGGAAGAGCATGATGCCCAGCGCGGTGGAGAAGCCCCACGCCAGCTCGATGTAGTGGTGCATGCGCTCGTGCGGCGACTCGCTGACCGAGTTGAGGTTGTGGATGTTGCTGACCGCCTCCACGTTGGGCAGGATGCACGTGCTGATGAGCAGCGCAAACAGGTGCACGGCCACCAGGACGGTGGTGCACACGCTGAACGCCACCAGCAGCGCGCGCGAGTAATCGTACTGCATCTCCAGCTCCACCTCCACCATGGCCACCTCGCACCGCAACACACACACACACTTTCACACTCATTGTGGGCTTGCAACAAACGCACTAAGCCTCAAAATGTCCGCATTAGTGGTTTTATTGAACACTTCCGTTTTGATTGACTTATTTTTTTTCAACTTGTGCACATTTCTTCTGTGCCAAATATTCTATTTAAAAACTAAAATTGTGTTCATTTGGAAATAAAAAATGCTGTTTTTATTTACCCAAATATATACACATTTTAAAAAGGTCATTTTACAGCTTTAATTGTACTACTGTGACACAGCTATATTTTTGCTGAAGCTTACCATACCGTTTCTGTTTTGTTTTTAAAGGTCCAAGTATTTCAAGTTATAAATGGAATTGAATTCAACTTGAGGCACCACTGTTATGTGTTTTTCGGCTATTTAGAAGGCACACTTGTTCAGCACTTTTTTTTTTCTTGTTACTGCACATGATAACATGACGGTGAACATTAGACAGTATGGATCAAATTATGTAATGTAATTAATACACCAAATTAAGAATGTAGTATACAGTTTTTACCAAGTGCCAAAACACAAATAGCGAAAAGCAATAAATAGCAGGCAATGTTGCAAATGCAAAATATGCGGGGGGGGGGGCCCCGCTGTATTCCGTTACAAAGTCTTGTTTGGGGATATCTGAAATAAAATTGAAGGAAACTGACCATTGCGAAGCCGGAGAGCAGCGCCGAGGTCCTGCTGGAGGCCTTGAGCTTGGCCCTGCTCAGGTAGAGCTTCCTCCAGGAGAGGGCCTGCACCGAATGGTGGTTGGAGCTGACCAGTTCCAGGTAGCTACGCCGCACCCAGTCCCTGTAGTCCATGCCGCTGCCCCCGCCGCCATCCGGGGCCCGCTCTGACATGCCCGGGGCCGGCGAGCCCGTGGGCACGTTGAGCTCTCTGCTCATACTGCCTGATTGGGATACCCTTCCACAGAAGAACATTGGAGAACATTAACACCATATCCAAGTACTTTTAATATTATTTAAGTTAACTTGTTGGTTCTACTATTGGGACCTTTTACTGTAAAACTAGGGCCCATATAAAAGGTTGCTCTCAAACTTTGAATTCCAACCAAAGAAAAATACTATGCTCATCATGATATATATTTAACCTTATTTTAATCCACTGTAACATTATGCACAATTTGAACATTAACACTGCCTTTAGATGTTGAAAAATATATATATTCATTTGAATGTTTAGCAAAGAAATGTCAAATAACAAACGTGACCAAACATGTTTAAAAACAAACAGTACTTGAGATAAGCTTGAATGCAAACAAATGTATTTACACAGAATATGGTGTACGTCAGCAGCGACTTATTCATATTTAAGGCATAGTAATTTGTGTTTTTCATACAAATATTTACTGTAATTATGACTTCACTATTACGTCAGAGTAGTTTGCGTAGACTCAGCAGAAATTCATGTTACGCCGTCGTAAATAGAGGAAAGTGCGTATTTCTATTTCCATTCATTCCTAAGGGAAAAACGTTTTAATAATACGACACATTTGTAAGAATGTGTCGAACAAAACAGCAAACTAGCCATTAGAGTGGCATGTAAACCAGCTGAACAAACCTGAATGTTCAAGTTAAAAAAAAAAAAAATCCACGTCAAGAATGCTAACAGCGTCTTCCGCGTCCTGACTGGCTGCATTAAATAACAATTAATTAGCTATTGCATGAACTCACCGACAGCCAGTGGCACGTATTATGATGATGATTCTTCACCGAAGAATATCCCATTTGTTGAGGTTTTTCGCCGCCCGTTGACTACATTTAGTCAGCAGCCCGGCAGGCGAGCGGATATTTTAAACTCTGCTAAGTCAAAAGTGGGATCCGTTTACACACTTTAGCTAACGTCAGACTCTTTTACTCAGAAGAATTTCAAACATGTTGTGACACGTTTCGACGCGAAAACGTTGCATTAGAACAGATTCTCAACCGGGGTTTAGCTTTAAAAACAAGCAAAAGTTGAGACGAATCTCCGAGACTTCGTTAGCTAGCCAAGTTATTTAGCTAGCGACTTAATCAAATTTCCCCGAATGGTAGACGGTGACATGTGATTTTAGTGGACTCACCTGGGCGTCCAAGTGGTATGAAAAGTGAGTGGCAAGGCAGTAGAATAACGAGACGCGTCCACGCTGTACACTCCCAAAATACTGCTCTTCGTTTAGAAACGCAGCGGGAACAGGTTTCATTTACAGTTGCTTGCCGTGTTTTCTACTTCCGCCACAACACATAGTTCGAGTCCAGTCGGCATCAAGTTTTATTTAACTTTCAATGTGAATATTTTTGTAGACAGTTAAATAGTTTTTCAAATGTACTCACACGTAAAGACTTAATTTGTGTGCAGCGTTTTAGCTTTCATCGTTCGTCGCTAATGTAGCGTAGTCTCAGCGACATTTCCGGCTAGGCGTGCCTTCAAAATAAAAGCGCTGCTGCTGGAGTCATGGACTGAAAAGGCGGATCATTTACGACAGAACCACTTTTTTTTTTATAGGAGATTTAACTACATTTTTCAGGGCAGTGACAAAAAAAATACAGTCACAATTACTTCCTCTGGTACTTCTTAAATACTTTGTGGTTTTGCTCATATTTGGGCATTTAGCCAAATACAATGATTTTGGATTAAAATTATATTGTAAAATCATAGTGGCTCATGTCTTTTGTTCACACTGAGCTGTCATCTCAGTTTCATACAAGTTGGATCCTGACGGTATCATCTACAGTACTGTAGGTTACCTGTATATGGGAATTCTTCACAGCACTTTACTGCTTAGCTAGTGAGTGTTGCAGAATTGCATCTACTGTGATGCCTCTATCTGTTATTTACAAGTAGGAAGCATCTCTATTTATGGCTTTGGATGTTTTTGTGGGAGACCAAAATCCCCCCTCTGCATTGCTCCAATGATGAACAGCATGTTGGACATCTGCCAACATCCCAACCATCATGTATGCACTGAAAAATTACTCAACCAACCGCTCAAAAAATGCATGCATGTATAGAGAATGGTGTGAAATAATTTGCGAAGACAAGAAAACAACATTTTAAACATTTATTATGAGCCAACAGGTGATATTGGTGGCAAACGATAGAAATTCATTGTTCTTGGACTTCAAAATCTCATTTGAGCAGATTACTTGACTCAAATGGGGAAGCTTTCATGTCATAGATGTGCCCTACCACACATTTTGCTTTTTACATACAGTGACAAGGCCCAGTGTTTGCTCCATAAGGATCAATGTAACCCCAAAAAGGTTTCGGGAAGAGCCTCTTACTAATTACTCTATTGCACTTTCCTCTAATAGTAGCTTTGCTGACTTTCTGAGTTTCAACTACATAATGCAACGTACCAAAGTCTGTTATAAAGTAAAAATACAAAATACATTTTTAGAAAAACAAGCAAATGCAAACCAGCATTATTTGTCCGAGTACAAATGTGTTGTTGTCGTGCACGCATTTAATCCCACTCGTGTGTCACTTCCTGCAGTTCTTACAACTAGGAACAACTTTGTGCTTAACTACATTGCTTAATCAGGAACAATTAACACGTGATTAAGTGCCTTGAGACACGATGAATTAACAATCCATTTTCACACCTCCTTTGTACTATTCTGTGTCACAATGGCTGCTTGCTAAATTGAAGCTGCTAATGCGTACGCGGCTTTTGACACACGTGTACAGGAAATGACACACAAGAATCAACATGGCAGTCCGTCAGCCACCTTGCGTGGATTAAAAGTCAGTTTAGCGACATTACTTGACGGCGACCACCGTGGTGTTGTGGATGGACTCCATGACGGCGGCCAGGCGGCTGCACAGGTCGTGCGCCTGGTTCACGTGGACCTTGGGGGGGTCTTTGAGGACCACCGTCTCGGCCGAACAGTCCAGGACGCGTGGCAGGAATTCGCCCAGTTTCATCTGAAGCGAGTCTGCACAGGAATAAAATTAATGTTGGTAACACAGGCGGTTTGCTTTTGGGAAGACAAAGAAAGGTTAATAACATGCTCTGATAATCGGTCCTAATTTGAACATTTCCAGTAACGGCTCGATTGTTGGGAAGGCTATTTAATTCATTCAGTGCCATTGACGGCTATAGCCGTCAAAAATCCATTTGAACTGGGCTGCCAGTGAATGAGGCTGACAATTAGGCATTGTGCTGTTTGGTGACATGGTGTGTATCACACACTAAACATGGACCAGAGGAAGTTGTCTCAAGTGATAAGAAAGAAAACTCTCGACAAAGCTTGTAAGACAATCTCCAAGCAGCTTGATGTTCCTGTGACTGCAGTTGCACATGTTATTCAGAACGTTAAGCTCTACAAGACTGGAGCCAAAGCAGGAGGAAAGCACAGAGCACAAGCAAAAAATATTCTGGCCTGTCCGGAGCGAGGCACGCAATGTACCCGTGCGGATGACTGACAAGATAAAAGCAAAGGTTTGCGCTATAAAAAAAAAAGGTCACAATATTGTAAAAAAAAGAAGAAGCTCATACTAAAAAAACACACACAATATTGTGCTTTTGTACATTACAGTAATGAAAAATATTATAAATATTGTATATAAAAAATATGTAAATATAATATATATATAAATACATTGAGGCACTTACTTGCTAATGCAAGCACTCATTGAGTTCCTACACATATTGACTCTGTTCACAAGCATATTACGTTCCTTTTCATCTGACCATTAGCGTGGATTTTAAACATCGAAGGGCCAAAACATGCCTTGTGAAAAGTAAACGGCACTAAAAAACTATCCACCAGAGGGTGCTAGAACTGAACAAATGGAAATCAACCCGACTTTTTTTTTAACAGATGTGCTGCTTTTAATATCATGACATGACAATGACGATATATTGTGGCAGTTTTAATATCACAATATTGCCGTTATCGTTGCATCCCTATCAACAAGTGGCTAAAATAACTCCATGCTATGAGCTAGTGAGTTAGCCAGCATTAGTTAGCGGTCAAATTTACATTATTGTTGGAAGGTTTTAGCCGTTGGATTAATATTACATTATAATTATAAATTTTTTTTAAATAACCATTCACTGTGAAACAAACACCTGTCTGTCCCATGTGTTTGTGCTTGTTGCACTTGCTAGCTGCAGATTTGAAAGGAGGTGTGTCACTGTGTCACAGTGACAGATTAGCAAAGACAAGATTTGACAAAATCATCTCATTTTCGTTAACGAAAAAAAAATGTCCATAAATAAAGTGAAGTACATTTTAGTCTTTTAGTTTTCTTGTCATTTTTGTTTAGTTTTCGTTGTCGAAATTAACACTACGTCACACACCTGTCGGCATATTTGCAGGATCTCCTTTCATACACTTGGACTGTTTGTGTGTGTGAAATCTGTCGTGTGTGTAGCATGCTTAAAAAAAGCTGCGCTTGGAGATTGGCACCTTCCATGTCCTGTCCCAGACAGCAGCACCACTGACTACGGATGCTCTCCATGGTGTCGCGGTCCTCTTGCAATGGCGGCGTCTCGCGGCTCATCAGGTGCAGGCACGGGATGACCACTTCGTCCATGATGGCCACGCCCTCCTCCACCTTGCTCTCGTCGCCGCTGGCGAACAGCCGGGTGGCGCTTTCGTTTAGGGTCTGCGGGGTGGGAGGGGCCAGCAGGTTAGACGTTACTTGTACAGAAAGGACTTCATCCACAGTCTGCTTTGGAATATTTTCTTTGCACCCGAGTCCGAGTTGAGTCACTTGATTTTGCGTATTGGCTGGTAGCTTGGCAACGTATTGAGAAAAAAAGAATATTCAAACAGAATTGATGTAAGTTTTAACATGTTAGTAAGCAGGATTCCTTTCTTTCATAGCAAACAATATATTTACATCTTGTATTTCGAAGTGTGACGAGTCAATGTAACCGAGTAGTTGGTGAGAAAATGAGCCAAGTCGAACGCATCATCACTCACCGTAAGACATTTCCTCCTGTAAAGTGCAATCAGAGATGCGTCGACGCCGCGCTTCTCTCCGCTCGTCAGCAGGGCGGCGTTGGCGTCGTAAGCGTGAGCCAGGTACGTCAACGCCTCCCGCATCCTGCAACAATAAATAAATAAATGAATAAAATGGCACGCTATGCGAAGCCTAACATACCAAGGATACAGGAACACTTACTTCCCATGCTGATAGTGCTCCAGCCCAGTCAGCAGATAAACAAAGACAGTCCGGAACGTTCTGTAGTCGTCGTGCCACTGCTGTAGAATGTCACATGACAAACGCGTTGAAGCAAACTAGCTCACACTTTATACGAACTTGTATTATCTAGTCATTGAATCCAAGTAAGTCTTGTTTCCAAGTTTCAAATTGTGGAGCTGCTCCTCCAGTCTTAATCTCAATTCCATTGAGACCTCATTAGGTTGAGTTATTTCCGGAAATTCCACCCATGTGGACCCACTCAAACACAAGCCTGACAAACAACTTTAAAAAGAAAGTTACATCAAATAAAATACAAATATAAGTGTACTGTAGTAAATTTACACAATTTAAATCCCAGCGTATCTTAATAGAAATCAGTGAAGTCTGTGAAAAGATGAAAGTAACTGAAAGTGTAGTCGGCTTCATCAAGTAAGTACCAGATACTCATCCATGTCCATGTCCTCAGGCTTGATGAGGCGCAGCTTGGTTCGGGCTTCCCTCATGATACTGATGGCTCTGTAAGACCAACAGTGCGAGCGGATTAGATACTTTTGCATTATATTATTTATTAACCACAACATTGGGTATACATGCTTGAAATTAGATCGATAGGAGCAAATGGTCTTTTGGGGAATATTGTGCAGGAGATATAGTTTTGCTTTGGACACTAGATGGCGGTATTTACATTCCGTATTGAGTTCAGTTGATGAAACCATTTTTTTTTTTGCCTGAATAAATCGTACATGTGCCAAATGTTGCAAAAGTTTAATACAACAATAATATATAAGTCCTATGACCTTCTAGGCTCTATGCTGACCACTTGTGCCCACCTCGCATACTTTTTTGAACCATTCTAGCTTGCAAATGTAACTGAGTTCTATCGGATTTAGTATTTTTGCAAATCCAACTTCAGCTCTTTAAAAATATCATTAATATGAGGTTAAAATCAAATTGTTCCTATTGGGTCTATCATGGATACTTTGGGCCACTTGAAAATCATGAGAATGACATTTTTAAATTCCATGTTAAATACAATGTGATTGAAATGGATTTCATTCAAGACTCAAAATGAAAAGTGATTTCAATATTTTATATTAATGTCAACAACGGATATTACATTTTATGCAGTAAAAGTAGCACAAAACACGTAGTCAAATCAAACGAGGTCTGAGGGTTAACACGTGAGTCAGGAAGTGGTTCTCAACCTTTTTCCAGTGATGTACCCCCCTGGGAAATATTTTTTCAGCCAAGTAACCCCTAACCAGCGCAAAGCCTTTCTGACCATTCTGGTATGGGGGGAATGCTGGGTTTTTAGGACACTGAAATTCAATTGCCTCCTTAATATAAAAATAATTTTATGAACTTATATATACATATTTTGAAACATTTTCATATACTTTCTGAATAAATTTTAAAATCTTATGTACCCCCTGGAGTGCCTTCAGGTACCCCCAATTTGAGAACCACTGGTCTAATATGTCACCTCTCATCGAAGCTGAGGTTGCGGTCAGTGAACTGCTCGAGCAACGTCCTCTCGATGACGCGTTTGGGCACTTTGTTCTGGAAGAAGTAAACCAGAGCGTGCTGCAGGCGCGCGTCCTCCCACGGCGTGGTCTCCTCTTGGGAGAGATCGTACAAGCGCGAGTACTCCTCGTGGAAGGCCTGGCGGAGGCAGTTGGATTTGAATTGACCGCAATGTCTATTCATTGGCGCAGCATGAAAAGAAGCAGTTCCAGGCAACTTGAGCTACCAATTAGACCCACCTTGATGAGTCCAGCTTCGGGGCCCTCGGAGTCAAATGCTTGTCTGGCCTTCGCTATGGCGAGGATGATGCCCTGCATGGCTGGCGTCAACATCATCTGTCACATGACCAGATGGTAGAAAAAAAATCATATACATCAGTGCCGGATTTCAGCTGACCGTGTAGATTTTCCTCTTTTCCTTTTCTCCCAAAGTAATTTTCAAGTATTTTCTACAACCAAAAAGGGAAGTGTGACTTTAGGGACACACTGTAGTATTTAAAATGAACTTCCTGTACTTTTTGTTCATTTTTCTTATTTGTCAATGTGATCAAGTTGTATTTGTTGCCTATTTTGAAGGTCCGGCACTCACCTCTTCGTTGTATCCGTCCGCGTCCGCCCTCACCATGATCCTGCCCACATTGGGGATCTCCACCTCGGACACCTCGTTCTCGAGCGGCCGCCGTCTCGAGGGCGCCTGCTGCTCCTCGCTCTCCCGATCCACTTCATGATGAGGAGGTTCCTCTGAGGAGGCCTCAGCGTCACCCCTAGCCGTTTCTTCTATTTCTTCGTTGTCGTCCTCCTTCACCTTTGTGTCTTCCTGGTCTGGTGGCAGCTGGTTACTGTCAACTTCGGGAGCCGGAGTCTGGCATAGAGCAGGCAAACATGATCATGAATCAGTCATTTATGTAGCACTATTTCAAGTAAGTAAGTGTGCATGCCCTTCAGTTAATCTGCACATTACAGCGTGACGTGACCACATCCTGGATCGCCATCACTATGTTAAGTAGTGAAATGGGACACTTTCACTTAGTGGCTTAGAATATATGACCCAAATTCAACAAAGTCTTTGTTGAGGGTGTGTGTGGGGAAACAGGTGGTTTCGCAGGGCTTAACCCACCTGACTTTGAGGCTCCTCCTCAGCTGTGGCAGCGTCGACACACTGGTCGGGTCCAAGGGTGTCGCTAGTGTCGGGCTCACGGTCGTCTGCCTGGCAGTCACAACTCTGAGGGGGTTCTGGTTCCTCGAATCCTTATTGGTGGGGAAAGAACGAGACAATTATTTTCTTTGATTTGATCATAGACAACATATCATTTTAACCTCCATGCTTTTTCCTCATTTTGTTTATCAACATACTTAAGTTATTAGAGGCAATGCTTTGAGGTTTGTTTGTAGTTTACTGCTAAAAACATGTAAAACATTTTATCATTAACTCAAATAAATACAATGCATAATATTTTGTTGAATGAATTGATTTAAATTTTCTGTGTTACATACAGTCCATTTGTATTGGGACCAAGTGGGCCCTATTTAAAAAAATAATAATTCATGTATATTAAAATCTATAATATATTAACAGCAATAATATCTAAGATAATTTTAAATAATACTGTATATTAAAATAGCAGACTGGTAATTTCCTCTGTTACAGTCTGCTTGCATTGGGGCCAAGAAAGACAATATTTTTACTTTACTACATAAATTATTACAATGTACAAAGTACATTTTTATATAATAATGTCTTAACAAGTGTTTTAAATTGTTGCAAATTTCACTTTTTAGGTCAATTTTATAAGGTAACAACCAGGGCTGTTTGTACAATTTTCATTTTCAAAACCGCATCAAATCCCTCCAAACCTTCAAGTGGGCTTTCAGATTCTGGCTCTGGATCACTTTGGGATTCTGCTTGCAGTTGTGAAGCAGCAGCTCCCTGGGCCAGCTCCTCGGTCTGCTGGGGGCCCGACTGCGGCACCGGCTCGACGGGTGCCGAGGGCTGAGGGTCATGGTCGGCGCCGGCGTCGGGGGGCTCGGCGGTGGAAAGCGCGGACTCTCCCTGAGGAGCCACCGCCGCCTGGCGAAGTTGCTCCTCCCACTCGCTGAGCTCCTGCTGGAACCAGCGGTTGTCCTGGTGCACGTAACGTCTCAGGACGGGCGGCAGCGAGTCCATGCCGTGCAGCACCTGGCCCGTCTCGTCATCTGTTTGTTCTGCATGCAAGGGATCTATTGTTAGGCTTTGGCAGAGGTACATACATCATTTTCTTTTTCGATGATAGGTAGGTAATCATTATAAGCTGTCAAGAATCCACACATTCATGATGCAATAAAAGGATGAAAACTGATGACATTCCTTGGATCCTGAACACATTTGCGGTATGACTATGTTTGTAGAGCTGTTTTTTTTAAATGTCATCAATCAATCAATCAATAAATATATAAATAATAACAATAAAAACCATAAAAATATATTTTTATATTATTTATTTTAAAACTCTTAATTCTATTTTATTATACATTTTTTCTCCATTTAATTTCATACATAGGCTACACAGTTTTATAAATTATTATTTAATTTATAATTGACAATTTAATTCATTATTGAGCAAAATTTTTTATTTTACTTTAAACGTATTTATTGAATTAAATTATTAAATAAATAAATATTAAATATTAAATTATTATAAGTATCTTCTTTATTTCTAGTTTTCTATTTTTTTTAAACTGTTTATAATTAAAAAAAAAATCTATGTATCTATTAGAGAGACTAACCTAAAATCTACTTTTACTATTTCACAAGCAACAAAAACCAAAAGACAGAACTAAAGTTTCATGCTAAGGCAAAACAAATAACACAAATGAAGAAGACAGGTTGCAGTTGCGTACCATTAATGAGATGTGGTAGCCTGTCATCAATGTACATCAGACAGTACGCGCTGGCATTGGTCATGCCGCCAAAGGAGTCTCGTTCCAGATCCTCCCACGAGGACTCCGTGATACTGATGTCATTGTACTTTATCCAGCGCTGGTTGGCGTGGTCGTAAATGTACGCCCAGTAGTGGCCTGCTGAGGCTTGGCCCTCGTGAACCAGCACTGCGTGGAGTCTGTAGGGTACCTAAACAAAGATAAGGTTGAAAACAAAGTGTAAATAACAGTAATTTGAAGAAGTCTTCATGGCTTAATGTGGGCCTTTGTGATCAAGGGACTCGTGTAGATGTTACCTGGCAGAGGCTGTTGTCTGAGTACATGCCCTCCAGTATCTGACTGAGTGTGTCAATGTTGGCCTTTAGCTCTGTGACGTGGTGGCAAAACAACATGAACGAGTCGGGAACACATCCAAATGACTGATTCCAATAATAAGCACAAGCCACAATAAGGAAAATCTCCCAGTGTACCGTTGATGTCGTTCTCCACTTCCGTCCTCCATCGCTGGAGGCAATCCTTAACAAAGTGCAGCTCCTCCTCGGTGACGCTGTGGGGGGCCGGGTGGGGCGGGTTGTCGGCCAGGTGTCGGCACTGGGTGAAGGGCTTGTATATGGGGGTACGCTGGCAGCTGGACACCAGGCCCTCCTCCTCCTCCTCCGCATTTGCTACCTCACTGAGGGAAGAAAAATTACAATTATCAAGTCATCCAACCATTTTCTATTTTGCTGTAGCCAACTTTGCTTAATGTTGAATTGTGAGATTTTAGGCATCTCACCTGTCCTCTTGGTTGGCGTTGTCGCTGAGCAGGTGGCAGGGAAGAATGGGTGAAGAAGCAAGCAGTTGGGTATCTTCAGCAGAGGATATTGTGGAGGGCTTGGTGGAGGCAAACTCTAAGACAAACTGCAGCATGTCGGCCAGAGGGTACTTGTTGGGTCCCGAGCCGTAGTTTTTGTAGCTGTAGAGAAATACAAGTGAGGCCGTTTAACGCTGTTGTCATGATGATGTCGAGGAGATTTAGCAGCAGGATCTCGACTGTACCATTCCAGTTTCTGTTGAAGAGCTGCAAGCTGCTCTTTGAGTTTTTTCACTTCTCCTCTCCTCTCATGTGTACACGTCAAGTTTTTGTGAAGATATCTGGAAACAATTATGTGTAAAAATGGATCAGTAGCTTGCACAATAACTTTTTATTCATCATGACTTTTTTTTTTTTACCTCCATAGTGTGTTGTTATCTTTTAAAATGCATATTTTTTTGCAGTTGATCTTGTGCAGATGTAACTAATTAACTGGTTGTAGATGATTTTTATATTCATTGCAAAGGTCACCTGTCCATGTAGATGATTTGCGGGAATTCCAGTTTCTTGTGAATCTTCTCAGGACGGCCAAGCTGCGTGTTGAACTCAAATCTGGACAGTTCAAATGTCAGAACAGGTGGCAACTTTTTGAACCATCTCTGCAAAAAAGATCATCACATAATCAGGACATAAACACAATTTAGGCACATCTTACGCGAGACAAAAAAATCCTAACGCTACAGACCTCTCGACCAGGTGGTGCGCTGTGTTCTGCATGGAGCGACTCAATGTCCCTCTCCACCATGGCACCTTCCAGGCATTCGTCCAGGTTGTTGAAGCCGTTCACTTGCAAAGGGTACTGACCAAACTGCTCGATGTTGCATAAAACTTTACCTAAAAAAGAACGAGTACGTATGAGTTGTCCATACTGGTGATGACGCGGTTACTGAAGCTTGCACATACCCTCGTGCTTCCTCTCGGTTACAAAGGTGCCATAGAACAGCTGGACCATGGGGTTGTTTTGCTTGTCTGATGCGTTTCTGGAAACAAAACACAATAAAGTATTAATGTTTACTTTTATGCGCAATACAGTCATACATACATCCAACCATGCATCCATGTTATGCTTACTAGGGTTGTGGGTGAAATTCAGTCAACACCAGCTGAAGACAGTAATATAAATATATACATATATATATATATATATATATATATATATATATATTTAAAAGGTGAAAAACATTGATTTATTGATTTGTAGTTTAGATGTGCATTAAATTATTGTGACCTTTAGGGGCAGTAGAGCTCCAGGTTACAACATGCAATTTGCATTAACGTGAGATGAAAAAGCTTTCCGCATACATAGAGAAGCTTTGTTGAGACTTGACGCAGAGCTCAAGAACATTCTTTAAGTGACATAACACACATATTTTTTAATGCTGTTTTGGAGCAAAAGAAAAAAAGACAGCACCTTGAGGACTATAGCCTATCTTTTGCAACAATAGTCCTCCACATATGTACTGTATTTTTCATACATTTTATGCTTGCAGTTTTTGTGTTTGTATTAAAATACATTTACAATGTGATTAAAAAGTGTGTTTCAATAAGATTAAATGTTTCCAGTGTCTGGGAGACGTAAACATATCTCATACTCTTGGACTTACTCTCCATTTGCAGCCAGTTGAAAGGCATCTTCTAACCAGTCGAGCAGCTTATGGGAGAACTCACTCACATCCTTTATTTATGTATGGAGAAAAAAAAATCAGTTGACCCTCGATTTCCATACAAGCAATGGACTTATTGCTCGTGTGTTCATTGTACCTGCTGGGCCTCGCTGGTCCGAAAAGCCTCTCGCAGTAGCTCCACGGCAGCGGATGGGTCGACAAACCTGCGTGTGGAGCCCACCATGAGGGCAAAGAGGCAGCGCAACTCTTGCATGAAGGCGATGTTCCTCTTGTCCTATCAGCACAAATTCCGACTTACTTGTTTACAAGTCTGTCTTCGATGATGATGACGAGGATAGTGAAGAATACTCACGGCGTGGCTCTTACACCTGTCCAGGATTTGCTCTGACAGACGGTAGTTAAGTACTAGCCTTTTAAACACAGGCAGGTGGAACAGTGACTGCAACACACCAAGATGTACCCATGTAACTTTTTTACCTCTGCCAAGGCAGGTATAATTTGATGGGCACCTGTTGGGTTGCCAGTTGGCAGGCATACACAATAACATGGCAATGTTGGCACCTGTTAATTCTAATGACTCACCTAATGATACAGGATTGATTTCACTTTCCACATAATAATATGCGCTAGGGTACTTTCCTTTTAGCCTCGTGTGTGTCTCCTGTGAAGGAACAATTAGTCTTATGTGTCATGACGCGTTCCGAGTTGAGCACTTCTACGTCTCCTGATAACGTTTGAGTGGGAAACTCAATGGAGCCTGATCTCATTGTTACAGTCATTGGTAGCCACGGAGGATAACGAGAGTTTAAGAATGACTCACGTGGCCACTTTGGCTCAGATTTGATAGCCTAATTTCATTTTGGAGATCATATTCGCCGCTGTTGAATCGACAGTACTTGCTCTGATGGCAACAAAAAGTGTATCAAATGATTGCTGCTTAGATTTGAACTCTACTGTATTATATTACCATTTACTACTCAGATTAAAAAATGCCGTTGCACAATAGAGTCAGATCGCCAACTGTTTTAGACTCAGTGACTCCATCCTCACATCACTCAATTATCCACTTTTCCTCCATGTCAGAAGATGGCAGCGGTTTCTGCCTAGCCACTTGACAGAAAGATGCATGAGAGCTTTTGAATCGAAGAATGTTGAATGGTCCAAATTGGAGATGGCCATAGACCCACGCCGTCTTATGAAGCCATGTCTTTTTTTTTTTCTTTTTAACTACAAAGACCGACTCCTTTTTGTAACAGTTCCGGATATAAAAAAGCCCAATGCATCCTTCACACGAATACTTATTAAATTTGTACAGCAGTGGAAAATGTTAAAACATTGCCTATAGTTAATTAACAAAGGTTTTACAAAAGTAACCTGTTGACCATATATTATTATTCACAGGATTTTTTTTCCCAAAATGTTAACAAAACAAAATTTGATCACAGACAGTACTTTAGAGGTTCCTCTAAGGTGATTTTTTTTTTTTTTTTAACAAATCAAAAGTAACCTTTGCTTATTGATGTATGGTATTTTTGGCTTAAGTTCAGGATGATGGGAAAGTCCACATCTATAAGTGTTTCTTGAGTCATGTCCGAGAATTATTGCAAGAATTACAACCTTCTACTCACTTGGATGACGGCGCTGAACCAGCAGGTGTTGCCCACGTTGCGAATGCCCACGGGCCAGTCGTCCTTGCGGATCCAGTCTGCGGGGCTGCTCATGTCGCTCTGGACCTCGCATCTCTTCCTCTTGCTTCTGGTGGAGGTCTCCTCGGTGCTGGTGCTGGCCTCCAGAGCCCTGTCACAACATAGCCGCGTGCATTGGTTCGACATGTAGAGTGACAAGCTCGCTTTTTGTGCATTTTTGTTGTTGTTAACCTATCTTGCGTTAGTCGTATGAATCGCTAGTCTACATGTTTGCTCATGTGTGATGTCACGTCACTTTGGACTAGTAGGCTAATATGCTAACTAATACTATTGATGATGAGTTATGTACATTTGTTTATGCAACATGGGTTCCGGATTGCGTACATGCTAGATGCATGGTGTTGATGCTCGCTGATCATTCTTTGTGTTGTGCAGGATCAAAGGCAATTAATCAATCCAAACAGTATACCAGCTGGTGCTTTTTAATGATCCTCTTTACAGCCATTTTGTGGCATCCATAGGCAATAACGAATCATCAATGGTCAACAATTATTGGCAGATTTTCACCAGTCGTGTCAGTGTTCGGTCCCTATCCTTCGCAAATAGCAGGGTCCAAAATATAAAGGTAACAGAGTGTGTTTTGCGCGGATGAAAAGTAATGCAAAATGTTGGTACCGATTGAACTCTCTCTCCTCTTCCTGAGCCTTGTGGGACTCCTGCAGGCTCAGCTCGATGGCCGTTTGGAGTTCATCGTGAACGTCTGAAAGAGAACATCTTTAGAATCAATATTTTAAAGCAGCCTGCATTTTACTGGATTTATTTTATGTGATGCACAGCGGACCAATAGTAATTAGTAATCCATTTTGGAATAACGTTGTAGCATGATAAAATCTGGAAATTTTCCAAATGGACTTAAAAAACAAAACAAAAGTTACATTTAAAAAAATCAAAAGTACCAGTAAATGTCTTTTCTCCCTAAGAAACACCTCATACTGAATAAAAAAGAATAGCCGTGAATAAATATTCCATGGAGCATACCTTTCGGTTCCTCCCAGGCCCCCACGAGCGTCCCGGACTCTTGAGGTTCTCCAGCATTCCGAACCTCCGCTGGCTGACTTGTCAGCAACCCGACGGCGTGTCCAATGTCACCCCGACTGGCCTTTAAGAGAGCAGGGTGATAAGGCAGGAAAAGAAGATAAAGCGCGCATACGTACTCTGGTTGGATACAAGCAAAGGGCACTTTAATAGACTTCATTCTAATCACATCCAATATATGGTCCGTATAAAAAAAAACCCACATGAAAGTCAGAGTAAAAGGGGCTTTTGTCTTACTCTTAACGCTCTGCAGAGAATGTGTGGATCCTGGATTCCGGTGATCTCCCTCAGCTGGTTCATCAGCATTTCAGTCTGCTGAGGAATTAAAAACAGTTGATGGCCTTGGTTCTCTTATCTATTCAGTGGTTATTTCATTATATGGACACAAATGTTCTGACATGTAGTCACCTACAGGAAGTGACCAAAGGAAGAAAATATGGAGCAGCCCTCTCTCTCGCTCATTATAACAGCCATTTTTTTTCTTTCATTTGTGAGGTCAGAGTTATCGGCATTTTAGTTCAGCCCAGAAGTGTTTGATGAGCTTCTACCACACCAAAATCTTTCATGTGTGCCTTTATGGCCCCTACTTTGAGCAATGCAAGTAGAAAAGGGACTTGCGAAAACTGTTCTCACAAAGTTGGAAGCTTACCATTATCCAAAATGTCATCTGATAAAATGAACAATTTAGAACTCATTACTGATTGATTGATTGACTCGACGCAAATTAATGGTTTTAATAATGGTCCATGCATAAAATTGAACACTTGTGATGGTGAAAAAGATATGACATACAGTCGATATAAAAAGTCCACACTCCCCCAAAATGAACTGAACCCACGCTGCGTGCATGGAATTCAGGCAAGTGAACCTCTAGCATCAGTGATGTGTTTTTTCCCTCTTCCTCTTCATTACTGACTAATTGAAAGGTAGCTGACCAAAATGGAAGTTGGCCAACATCTCCAAAAAGCTTACAGCAACATTAAATGGCAAACTATTCTAAATAATTCCAACTTTCCTTTCCCCCAGAGGTAATTTGCCTGCTTGCCTGATACATTCAGGTCCCATGTGAATCATGATGATGTCTCATGTGATGGTCACTTAAGGCGGTGACGCACATGGGCACGACAAATGCCCAAATGCCAACCTGTCATTGTCATATGAGACCGAGACGGTGACTGGGTCAGAAGCACAATGAGAATGAAGTCATTGTCCTCAGTGGCAGTTGACGCTTCAATAAAGTTGGGAAAAATTATTCTCAGTCTATGTTTATCAGGGGCGACACGTTAAAGGAATCCTTGTTCACATACTGACATTAATTTTGCATATAAAGGAGTATAAACAGTCAGGCGTGTTTTCACCTTGTGGACACATGAAGCATTTAAATACAAACTAGAGCCTGCTAAGTGAGACGTGCTATATAAAGCCTGTCGCTACAACAGCAGGTGGATGCGTCTCATACACCCACACAAACACACAGAAAGCCAAGAGCAGGGGGACATGACTTATATGGAGTCCGGGGTATATCTGAGACCCCCTTGGTTAGCCTCTATTTTAAGCTGCTGACATGGATAGGACAGACTTCTGTTTATCATTCTGCTCGGCATGCCACCAGACTCCATCACAAAGCCACTGTGACTCTCCTCCCTCTCACGCGCGCACACACACACGCACACACACACTGTGTGTGACAAACAAATAATTCACTTTTGGTAACACAAAGGCACTGTTTTACAACGTTATACTGTTAGGAACTTCACTCAGACTTTTAGAAAAGATGGATTTCAATGCAAAATGATTTACTTTGTTAGATTCACTATATACATAATTCTCATAACACTTACTTATGGACACAGCACTATAAAAGTGCAAATGTGACAAAACAATAAAATAGTTGTAAGATGCAGTTTAACACTAATTAAAAATTTGACTTAAATGGCACATTTTTCAAGACGGAAGTGTGACAAACAGCCCCCCCCCCCCAACCGGCATATTTTGACTCTGTGTATTATGGAAAAAGGTCAACTTTAGCCACGTCTTATTTTGATTTTATTTTTTAGAGTTTTGTGCGATGGCCACAACACAAGACAGGGGGTAGGTTAGTAGTGGAGGTGTTAGGTAGTTGATCGGGCTTTCATGCTAACATGTCACTTGAGTTATTAATGCCACCCGCTGTAGTCCATTCTTTTTCGCTCACCGAGTTAGCTGAGTTTTCTCCATTTTCGCTTTCTTCGCCTTTCATTGCAAAGTCGAAAGCAAATTTCTTCCCGTTCTCCAGTGTCAGGCCCGAGAGGCGAGTCACTACCACTCCATCTGTCACACGCAGAGAGCACACAGCCACGAGCGAGTCGCGCGTGCTCGACTGGTCAGTGGTCGCTGTCCCGTCCGAAGTGCGCGCTCCCTACTGGCGTCGAAGCATAGGTGCGCGCGCAGCCGCGACGTGATTGACAAGGGTGAGTGTTGTGTTGAGGGGCAGGGCACCACTTGCAGATGATTTCTTGTGCCCCTGGATGAGTTCAACTTTTCCCATCAGTTGTCCAGTATGTGATGATTATGTGTATAAAAAAACGGAAACCGGAGAAAATCGTAATATTATATCGTAATGTAACAAGATTAAAGACGTAATGTTGCTAGACTAATTCGTAATGTTAGTAAAATAAATTCGTAGAACCCCAAGAACAAAGTTGTAAATTTGTAAGATTAGTTTCAAACACATTCAATTTGCCACTAAATCACACAAAATGTAGAATATTAATATTCTTACCTATTGCATTCGTCACAGTTTTTATACCATAAAATACAACACAATTTGACTGTTATAAATTATTTCAAAGTTTATGTCATGCATTGTTATCTAACACGTACTGTATTCTGTTGTTTTAATGAAATCAAATCAACACAAAAATATTTTCATAAAAACTAAGACAAACACTTATTAATTTCACATTTGTAATCATTTGTGATGATGGAAACTCTGAGGGACATCTTCTCTCATGTGTTTCATGGACGATATGGACGGTATCAGCTTACTCGGGTAAATGAAGATCAATATCGGAGAAAGTAAAAAAATATATTTCCACGCCAGCCTAGTCTGTGTTCTGGCTCTTCACTCTGTACCACCCGGGGTTCTATTTGATGCGACAGAGGATACTTTGGTATTAAAAAAAGACTGAAATCTTAAGAAGAAGAATTACATCTCGATGTCTGTCATTTGGTTGCTGCTGCTGCTGTCAGGTAAGATGCTTTTCTATTGATCAAAATATCAAAACTTTAAAAGAAGCTAGTGCAATATTTGAAAAACATGTGCAAGCCAGACAGATATCTTAAACAGAAATATTCAAGCATAATCATATTTGAATGTACTAGTTTGGTACATGTTTAAAATCCATCAGTGTATCTCTTTGATCACACAGTGAACATGTCTGAAAGCGTTCCAGAGAAACCGAAAAGATCAGCGTTGAATCAGCTGACAAGAACGTTGCTAAGGAAATATGACTGTGGAGTTCGCCCTGTTCACAACTGGACCAGTGCGACCACCGTCTTTGTAGACTTCATCTTACAGTCGGTTCTTGATGTGGTAAATACTCTATAAGTCTTTTGTAAACATAAAAAAACTTTTGGGTTATGACTCCTGACTGAGGCTTTTGTATTTCCTTTAAAACATTTCTGGTTTTGTTTCAGGATTCCAAAACGCAGAGTATCACGACAAGTATTTGGTACAGACAGGTAAAGTCTTTCCAGCATGCTAAGGAATTTTAGTGGCATATTTACAGTATTATACATAAATGACAGTGTTTTACTAAATTGTCATCATGGGTGTTCAGATCTGGACTGATGAGTTTCTGGTTTGGGACCCGGACGAATTTGATGGCATCAACGAGATTTCACTGTCATCTGACGCCATCTGGATACCGGATATTATCGTCAATGAACTGTAGGTCTACATCAGTAACTATGACCATACAGTATTATTACAATAGAAATAAAGATGCATTGTAGCACTACAGTAAACGACAGTGAAGATCCTTAAGGGAGCAAGTTATTATACAATGTTAGTATACAGTGTTATAATTTTGTCTTGCTACTTCTACAGTATGACAAACATTTGACCACGAGGCCTGCCCAACCGGGTGCACACTTACATAACCAACCGGATCAAATTTTGGACCAGTATCAGGCTCTCACCTTACTTCTTTTGCGGTTTATCCTCCAGCGTGGACGAGGGTAGGTCGCCGCCAATTCCGTACGTCTACGTCAACTCGTCGGGCTGCGTGAAGAACTACCGGCCCATGCAGGTGGTCCTGGCCTGCAGCCTGGAGATGTATGCCTTCCCCTTCGACAAGCAGAACTGCAGTCTCACATTCCGCAGCTGGCTCCACTCAGGTGGGCTCTCTAGCTGTGAAGTCCAAAAGTGGTGTGGACTAGAAAGAAAAAAGGCTTAAAAAAAGGCACTCGGTTGAGGCAAGTGTGACCAGACTGTGTGCGGATTATCAAGGATAATCATTGATAGTGTAAAAAGGGTAAAAAAAAAAAAGATCATGCCAAATCTCAACGTTATTATTTATTACATATGACAATTGGAAATTTGCGCACAGATTCTGACATGGAAGTTGACACGTATGATTTGCTTTTGCGGGCCACATGCATGTGGCCGGCCGGATCTGGCCCCCGGGCCTTGAGTTTGACACCTGTGAAATCACATGTAATATAAAGAAAACAAAGCAACCAGCATGTGTATCATTTTCCAGTGTTTGATCAATGGCCTCCTCCCCTCTGTTTCATCTTCACTGTTCATTGCCTCCTCTTCTTCAGTGAAGGAAATCGACTTGGCCCTGTGGCGGAGCGCAGAGGCCATTGCTAACGATCAGAAGGAGTTCATGAATGACGGCGAGTGGGAGGTGCTGTCCATACCGTCACGCTACTGGCGCCTGCAGCAGGACCACGCTGACTACGCCCACGTCTGCTTCCATGTGCGTCAACTTGCGACCATGTATCTGTTAGAATGCTTATTCGGAATCACACTGAGTAACTGAAATGTTGCCAATGAAAACGATACAATTGTGTGCTATTCAATCAAAGAAAAACATTGACATTAGTGCTGTCCAACCACATCAATACATGATGCTGGCATAGTTGATGACGTAGTATTAGGCCTACATTTCACGGACAGATCAGCTCTATCTACCTTGTCAAAGCAAGTTACTTCTTCTGCCTAATGTTGACCGTCAAACAAATGAGGACTTAGGACTTTAAACATGCACTTTTGAGTCAATATATCCCTACAAGTTACAACAATGTACTTTTTCCTTTGCAGAGAGTGCACATAGAGCAACTGTTAAGTGTAAAGCGATTGGCCGTGACCTTCATGGATTGGTCTAGCGAGCTAATGCCAAATGATGAGGCTTAGGCTGTTTGTGGGTGGCAAGAAGAAGGGAGGCTCTGATAGACAGGGAAAAGGCGAGTGACCATAATGAGACTGTCTCAGTGGGCTGACTGATCAATGGACGTCTTGTTAGCGGCGAGGCAAATGGCCCCATAGCCCTTTTGCAGGTGGAGCGAGTGCTGGGATGGCTACTATTCATGCAGCTCAAAAGAGCCCAGGGCTGTTTGATGAAAGACAACTTCATGGATCACTGAGTATTTTACGGATCAGTTTTTAAACCAAGTCATTCGTCTTGAAACAGTATCATCTGCAAATTATTGTAGTGCTGCATGACCTTTACCCAAAACACATTTAACGTGACACTGCTTCGATGGATGATATTACATATTAGCTCTAAATGGATCTTTCATTAAATGCACCAGCCAAATCAAATCTGAGCCAATAAATCTGCTTTTACGATTTTTTTGTAACAGCACTGCGAAAAAAATATTTAAATGTCTTGTTGAAATAACTGAATTGTTAGAATTGAGGGTTAACCTTACAGTCTTAATAATCCAAATGTTGCTGCCTGATTTTCGTGGAGGCAGCATGAGTTCAAAGTGAATGTGAGAGTGAATGGTCTTTTTCTCTCTGCCCTGTGACTGACTGACGACCGGTCCAGGGTTTAGTCGGCCTATTGTTGCCTGAAGTCAATTGGAATCGTCTCCAGTTCGCCCCGTGACCCTGAACATGATAAACTGTACAGACAATAAGTGATATTCAAAATCTGAACCCCAGAAAACAGCCCAATGACATTTGGCTTGAATACCAGTAATTTAAAATTTATAATCACTATCTTTCTTCTTCTTCATTTCTGCTTCTATTCCCGCTTTGACTTAAAACCAAAAGTGTTTTTTTTTCTCTCTTTATAGGGCTGCTACAGCCAAGTAGTCAGAAATGTCACTTAGCCTTGAACAAATAACACTTCCTGGTGTAACCTCCAGTGCCCAAATTTGAGCGGTCAACGTGTTCCTAGCTGAGTCCTCCTGACTTTGTGGTGCAGGTGTTGATCCGAAGACGCCCCCTGCTGTACGTGGTGGGCCTCCTTATCCCCAGCATCTTCCTCATGCTAGTGGACGTGATGAGCTTCTACCTGCCTGTGAGCAGCGGCACCCGCATCGGCTTCAAAATCAGCACGCTGCTGGGCTACACGCTCTTCAGAGTCAGCCTGAGAGATGAGCTGCCCGCCACCGCTGTCACCACCCCACTCATAGGCAGGAAGGAAAAAGATGACGTTGTGTTCTATAGGCCGTTCTCGACAGTCATTCCTTTAACTTTGTGTTAAAAGGTGTGTTCTTCGCCGTGTGCATGGCGCTGCTCATGCTCAGCCTGACCAAGTCCATCCTGGTGGTGAAGCTGCTCCACCACAGCGAAAAGGAGGTACGGGAAATGTCCGTGTCGGCCTGCCTGCTGGACAAGTATGGCCTAGCTGAGAGCACCGTGACCTCCACCAGAACCCTCGACCAGCTCAACCATTCTGAAGGTGAAGTTCAGGGAAAATATTTTCAGGTTTAATTTTGTGGCTCGTTTCAACAGGAACGGTGCTTACGGGGACCAAGGCAAGGTCTGAGGAAAAACTACAGTAGAGAAAAGAGGGTTTGGGTGAGGTCTGCCAGAACTAAAGAGTGGTCGCCACATTTTTGATGGCCTTGAAGGAAGTGAGGACTCAAGCATGGTTTCCACTACTGAAGTAGTGCAGTCTGTGGTGAGGGCATGAGCCACATGATAATTCAAGATGAGGGTGGCGATAGAAAGTGGAAGTTTTGGTACTTTGGGGCAACATTGGCCAGGGTTAGTCAAGTCTGGGCGAAAAGAAGGATTAAGTTGAGTTTTACAAGGCTGATTTGCGTCCATGTCTCAAAAAGATGCTGTTCACCTTTTTTGATCTTGTTCCTAGATTTGGAGTTTGAGGCCTCCCTGGAAGAGGACCTGGAATCGCTGACCAACATCCAGGAAAATCCATCCAGCCTGGAGTGGCTCCTAAGGGAGCTGGTCTCCATCCGTCTGGCCTTTTCCCAGGGAGACACAGAGTCTTGGGCGCAGGCTGATTGGCTGGCACTCTGCTCAAAGCTCGACCGCTTCCTCTTCCGCCTCTACCTGATTGTTCTGGCCGTGTATGCCGGGACACTGCTGCTGTTCTGGGCCAGCTGGAGCTTCGCCTGACGACGCATCGGGTGCCTTGCTTATTCCGTGATGCTCTTCTTGTTTACCATTTTCGTGAGATTCTTTATGCTACAAAATTTTCAGGCCAAAAACTGTGTTGGAACGCTAGTACGAGAATAGAAGTCAAAAGCACCGATTTTGTAAAGCTCGTCTTCTTTGTGTTGTTTGGAGATCCCAGGAGATTTGGATACGTATTACAAGAAGTGAAAAGAACAGAATATCTGTAACAATTTTCTTCACTTTGTTCTCCAAGTAAGTTTGTCAAACCTGCTTATAACCTGCCTGAGTGTTGGACTACTTGTGTTTCTAAATAAAACATTACTGTCATTGTCAATTTGTGTTTCCTTGTGCTCTTTGGTGTAATGCGACTATATAGCACCGAGACGAGAGAGACATCGCAGGAGTAAATCCGTTATAATGATTTCCCAACAGTGGAAATGTACTTAGTGGTACTGCATAATGAGACGATACTCAGGGGAGAGAACGCAGCGCCGCTCCGATCGTGCTCATACTTTCATCCCACCACCACAAAACAGATCAATAAAACCTATTCGGAGTCGGCGATGGCTGCGTCTCAACTCCCCAGTGGCTTCCTAATAGTCTGGATGAGAATATCAGAAGTGCACCATAGAAAGCTACCAGTGGAAAGGTCTATATTAATGCAATTTTCACACTATCGGCAAACCGGATCAGGTTACATGACGATTATGTAACAGATCTGAAGACTGTGTGAGCTCATAGATTTGAAATTAGCCCTTAGAATTGTGACTGACTGGTGACCTGGCACCCAAGACAAAATCAGCAGTAAAGTAAACTGAAGGGTGGCACAAATGTTTCCAGATAGAAAATCCTTGTGAGTAGCACACTTATTACGAATATACATTTTTTTGTGATGGTCGTTTTGCGACACTGCACATTTATGATTTCCTCAGAATTTTGGATTCAGTAACACACAACTGAGAAAGCCACTGCTCGCTTTAAGCTTGCACTCGTCTGATTCATATGTTACTCAATTAACTGTCTTGACACACAATCTGGTCACACAGCTTGGGTTTAGCTCATCGTGTGAGAGATCCGTGTAGGTGTGGCCTCTTACAGTGGATGGCTTCACCCTAGCAAGCCGGGCGACGCTAACAAGATTTTCATTACGGGACGAGAAGTCGCAGGTGAACTATCACAATGAGACCAACATCAGCCTGGACTACTCTGGTTCTCTTCTGTGCTATTCAAGGGACATCAAGAGCTTGCACAGGTACAGATTATTATTTTTTTAATTCTCTTATGTTTGAAAAGCTGTGCTAAATTACTATCCCTGTGAAGTCTTCATTTATGACATTTGATATTCTACCAGTCTTATTTGGCAGGTTGAAGTACAACTAAACATGGAGAAAAGAAAAACACAGATGAAGTCTGAGAGTTGTTGCACAGTGTGGAAGAGACAAACATTTTTAAATATTTACATTGGTATTGGTTAGTGACTTAATACAGTATATGCAATACATTTTATACAATACAAATGACATTAAACATAAGCAACACAAAGTCGCAATGATTTTAATAACTGTCTACTGTAGTCTTACGGAAGGACAGTTCTTATTATAATAAGACGATTGTTTAAAACATTTCAGTGAAGAAACTGGGCAGCAGCACAGGCCGATTCGCCAATGCCACATTGGTGCGCCTCTCTGAGTTTTTGAGTGCAGGCTACAAGAAAGGGGTCCGACCCGTGAAAGACTGGCGGACGTCAACCCTGGTGGCCATCGACTTGATGGTTTACTCCATCCTCAACGTGGTGAGGATGTTCGCTATTGTCTCAAAATGCTTTTTAATAGGAACAGATATTCAAACTAGTAAATTGAATATAAGATCACCGTTAAAGGAATTTTCTTCTATGATTCATCAGGATGAAAAGAACCAGGTCTTGACAACGTATGTGTGGTACAGACAGGTAAACAGACAACATGCAAACTTGCTCCCAGTGCTGCTATTAAATGTTCTGTAGTGGTTCCATTAAGCTTCTCCCATTCTTGAACCTCCAAGTCATGGACAGATGAATTCCTCGTCTGGAATCCCGAAGACTTTGACGAGGTCAAGCAAGTCTCTCTCCCGACTGCCAACGTGTGGGTGCCGGATATCCTCATCAATGAGTTGTAAGGTCGATTCTCTTTGTCGATTCTCCCGCACTTTCCAGCAATATCGTCGTCATTTGTGGCATCTGCCGTCAAAACAGTGTCGACGTGGGGAAGTCTCCAGATATACCGTATGTGTACGTGACCCATGACGGGCTGGTGCGCAACTACAAACCGATCCAGGTGGTCACCGCCTGCACGCTCAACATCTACAACTTCCCGTTTGATGTCCAGAAATGCAGCTTGACCTTCCAGAGCTGGCTTCATACAAGTACGGACGCTCACGTCAATTGTGTGTAGTAGCTGCTCAAACCTCTCCCAACAAGTCCTAACACACAATTACTCCCAGACACTCGAGGGGAATTAGTTACCCATTTGGTAGCTAGGGTGATAATTAATTATTTATTTATTTTTTTGCTTCTTCAGCCTTTTGTTCATTTTTGAGAGGATTCTACTACAATTCCAATTAAAGGCAACTTGGCTCCTTGGTTGGCAAAAATCTTGGATGACTGTAAATTTGAACTAAAACTGTCAAAGCTTCATACTAGGCGTGTACTGATACAGCACGAGCACTCTCCACGAGTTCCAATTGACAAGCCAAATTGAAAACTCCCAGGCTTCTCGCTATTCCCGAGTCGGAGCTTTATGTTCTGCCTGCCCCTGCTGGGTTGTGTGCTCAGAAAGCCGACGCCTCACTGAAGGGGCGAGACGTTGCCATGACGGTCTCACGCTGCTCCTGACATTGTGTTCGATCGGCAGTTGATGACATCAACATCACGTTGATGCGCAGCCCTGAGGAGCTAAGGGAGGACAAGAGCGTCTTCATGAACCAAGGAGAGTGGGAGCTGCTGCACATCCTGTCCAACTACAAAATCTTCAGCGTGGACAACGACGATTACTACGCCGAGATGAAGTTTCATGTGAGTTGATCAAATTCAACCCGAGATATGTACGAAACACTAGCTGGCTCGTCCATGCTGTGAGCCAATTGGGAGTAAATGTAACCACAAGGCGGCCATCTTGCTATAGGGCTGCTTTCTTACTCATAACATTACAGTCAAAGGGTGGTGTAGGTGTAGAATGCTCAACACTCAAAAATTCTTAGCCGATTTCCATTTTTGTTGACAAGAGATGGCATAAACAACTATGCTGCAAAAACAAAAATCAGTGATTTAAAAATCCAGCCTGAATCATAGCCATCTTAATAAGGTCTATAATCCAATCCAATCAGTTTTTAAATCTGTCAAGAATTCAGCGAGTTCAGAGTATGTAAGTGAGTAAATCATCCAACTTACTGCAGACTACAGCACAACGAACCAAGGCAGTCCCTTATCCTAAGATGGCCGACCAGCGGTTACACTGCCGACTCCGCCTTGAAAAAACATCCGGTGTGTTACTAAAAACTTGTATTTCCTTTTGTCCAGGCTTGGAAGACTGAACAACGCAGGGGGGAACTTTCAAATAATTTGACTTCATTAAACACGTTAAACCATCAAGAAAACATTGTCTCTGTATTTAAGTTAATTAGAACTAGTGCGGCATCACAGCCTTCTGCTCAAGCTGATAAGTTTAGGGTGGAAGTGGAGAAACCGTTATCCGTTATCAAGACACATTTTGTTACTAAAATGAAACCGTTTGTTTGAATCTCCAGAAACACTGTGTAGAAAACTAATGTTTTTAGATATTGTTGCAGTCAGGCGTATACATCACAAAAAGAACGTAGCTGCTCATTTAAATAAAGTCAAAATAATGTCAACAGGTGGTGATCCGTCGGCGGCCGTTATTCTACACGGTCAACCTGTTGCTGCCCAGCATCTTCCTGATGGTGATGGACATCGTGGGCTTCTATCTACCCCCTGACAGCGGCGAGAGAGTTTCTTTCAAGATAACCTTGCTGCTGGGATACTCTGTCTTCCTCATCATCGTATCCGACACTCTGCCCGCCACCGCCATTGGAACACCACTAATAGGTGAGTGACGACTACCCGTGTGTCCAGGTCTGTTTCACTGACTTCATTTGGTCTCTGTGCCGTAGGCGTGTATTTTGTAGTCTGCATGGCCCTCCTGGTGATCAGCCTGACGGAAACGGTGTTGATCGTGCGTCTGGTACACAAGCAGGAACTGCAGCCCCCCGTGCCCCACTGGCTGAGGTATCTGATTCTGGAGAGAGCTCCGGCCCTCTTCTGCATCCACAGGAAGCACCGGCTGTGCTCCAGACTGTCCTCGCAGGGCTCAGATATGGACGACTACAAGGACAACAACTATGGGACTGGTGAGCTTCTGGCGTCAAAAAAAATCCTGGTTTGGTAACGTACCTTAGATTTAAGGCTACGGTTCGGTTTGCATTCAGTAATTAGCTCATCCATCCATTTTATACACTGCTTAGCCTCTCATCAGTAAGTTGCAGGGGACAGAGATAGACAACCATTCACTCTCAGTTCACACTCCCGAAGTTGATGCTAGCTTCCCTCCCTTCGCTTTTAGCATTAGCGCTAAGCTAGCGATGTTTTAAAAACAAAGCATGTTTTGTATTATACAGTGGATGTAATTTTTATTGTTGTGTGTTTAGTTTTACAGTTAACTCCAACTGGGGTGTCATTAAAAAGCTCCAAGGACACTTAGGAACAACAGAATAACCTACGCTACACACTTGCTAGTTGCTAATGCTACAAATGCAAAATGGTACATTCAGGTAACTTTCACAGCGCCGGAAAACTTCGGTTTTCTTCGATTATAACATTTGAAGGGGAAAATAATTGGCGATTTGGCCCAATTATCCGATTGTTTTGGCAAATGTTTGAAGGGCAATTATTGGCCGATTCATTGGTCGGGCCCTACTAGCGATGATCTCCGCTAGTCACAGCGACTGAGCTGCATCTATCTTTATCCTCATTAGTCCAGTGTCCGCTCCATCACACCTGTGAGATTGGCCGGCAGCACGAGAGGGAGGCCACCCTGCTGGGACGAGGCTTGCCGCCTTCCAGGGACCCATCGCCACCCGTCGTGAGCAACATCCTGCAGGAGGTGATGGCGATACGCAACTTCCTTGAGAAACGGGACCGCGGCAACGAGGTGGCCAAGGAGTGGCTACAAGTGGGCTACGTTCTGGACGTGCTGCTCTTCAGGGTCTACCTGGTGGCCGTGGTGGCCTACAGCATCACGCTGGGCACGCTGTGGTCTGTGTGGCAGGTGGCCTGAGGCCTGACATGGGAAGGTTAAGGTCGCTCCGTGGAAAGTTGGAAATGACACGGCAGTCTGTTCAAGTTTGGGGACACTTGCAAAAGGTGGCAAGTCCATGTCGGCACAGCCAGTTCGCTAGACCAAATATGGAGCTAAAACGTAAGACCACTTCAGATTTGGCGAGTTTCATGAGGTGCGATGCTTTTGTCTAGCTTTGGGATGCCCACAGACATAAGGCCTCGCTGTTTCATGTACTTATTAATATGATTTGCTTATAAGGTATAAACAGCAAAAGTAACAACAATTAACTGAAATGTTTGATTATCCAACAGTGTCAGACAAAAAAAAAAAAGCATCACATTATTTACGTCATGTCATTAGGGTCAGCGCCAATATGTGAAATGATACAAAGACTGTATAGCATCACTTCACAATTATTTAACTGGTGATTAATTTATGTATGTACAAATTGTAAAAGCAAAATTTACCAGAGTAGTGTAAAAAACTTAATGTCTATAATGATGTGATTTTACAGTGTGTGTATTTGTCCACTTGTCACTCATTTATAAAATCTCAATGTTCAATAACTTCCCCCACACAATTTTAAGTATAAACTGGCACATTATAAATCCCTATGTGACTAATTCAATGCTCTAGCCATGTGAAGACTTTACAAGGAGCTTTATCACGCCACCCTGCTGAAAATTTTGTAGTTCTCCCACCCAGCCACAAAGCGGCGCTGTGGACTAATTACATTGAAGCTCGGATGGCTGGCTCGCTGATCGTTGTATTCAATTAGGAGTGTTGACAACGATTTTGTTCAAATGACTTTAAATGAATGTAATTGATTTGAGTGTGTAGAATGTGTCTTTACACAATTGAAAACATGACATGTGTCATTTCCACATGAAAATGCCTACAAAGTAAACCTAAGCGACATTGCTCCTCACAATTTTTTTTAAAAACAACAGACTCAGAAATAAACTTCAATGTGGAATATTGATTACATATACACATACTTTGAGTTACGAGCTGGGTTGTAGAATAAATTGAATTATTAAGTCAAGGTACCGCTGTACTTTTATAGTTATTATGAGGCTGAGCACTAGTTCACAACCCCCACCCCCCACCCCTTTACACTTTGGGCTGTGCTGGTGCAAGCAGAAGTGACTCTAGTTACAAGGCTCAGGCTCCGCCTTCTGGTTGTAATAACAAATGCCAGACTTACCAATGACCCAGCAATTGATGATGGGCTACTTTGCGTGACAAGAAAATTTGACAAAAACCATGTCACGTATATGTTATTAGGCCACATAGGAACTGTTTTGAATGATGAAAAGAAAACACCTGCTTTTAAAACATTGCTTATTTCAGGAGAAAGGTTGGTATTATAAACAAAATGGTACATTTACCAGTGAAGTCACTCTAAGAATGTGGGTCAAAGGTCCAGCTGACAAAAGGCTGGTGATGGCTGACCTCAAGACGTTGAATGACGCAGACTCCAGTGCCCCTTCGGTCCTTCCTTCCTCATCAGCTACAATAGCATCAAAGTATGAGTGGTGAACACCTTTTAAGCAACTCTTCCCTCACTTCCTGTCAAAACCACATCAAACGAACAAAACGCGACATGCCAAGCAAATGACAGGCGGACAGCTTTGATTTTAAGGCAGCCAGCGGGTGAACAGCTATCACTTTTTAATACTGACAACCTGTCAAAACTTTCATCCTTGACAAATGATGTATGGAACAGCAGTTTGACAGCTCACTTTATAATGCTAAATTGTTGAATCATTTATATAATCATTTATTAGGGATTGAAATGCAAGTTTAAAAAGGGCTATTTTTTTCCAAGATTACCTAATTTGCTGGGGGAAACACTTGCTGTAAGTGTAAAACAAATCAAACCCAAAAAGTTTCCAAGCTGGTTGGGTATAAGCAGATAAACTAAAGCATAATCCAGTAGGGGAAACTAGCTTTTGAAAATTGACATTTACAGTGTGGAGTGAAAATAAGACAAAAAGGTATAATTTATTTTAATTAATTAATTAATTAATTAATTAAAGGTCTATGTCGATACATTGTAATATACTTCTACATTTTCATAAAGGTACAGATTATTTTACCTGAATTAAAATATCCCAAAATGCCACATTAGGCCACACTATAATTTTTGTTCCAAATAATGCCAAGAATAAATGCTAAAATGGGTCTGCTGGATCACCGCAGCAATTATTGAGCAGCCTACAGTGGTATAAAAATAACGTCCTAGCTAGATGCTAACTAGCTAAGCAGTACGAGACTACGAGCAAACGTCAGCTAGTATAGTTGCCCAGGAACAAAGAAGACGTAAGAATGACAATAATAAAGTAGTATAACTTACATTACTGACCTGTCAAGCGGCTTCCATTGTAGAGAAAATGTTATAAATCAACAGAACGAAGTGGGTAGTTTTCCTTTCCATTTTTCTCCCGCAGGTGACGCCATTTTCCTGTTCGTCGCTTCTACACCACAGGCGCGCTTGTTGTAGTCTGCGCATGCGCGTACATAAATGTAGAAAAACTTAATTTAATATGATTTTTTTTTTTAATCTTCTGACCTGTATTTTGGTTAGTATAAAACATTAAAAAAAGATTAGCTGTCAGCTTCTAACTTACAATTGATTAGTTAATCCAATTGAGATGTTAGGTAAAGTACTGCTAACATAAATATTACAGTACCCTCCCCCCCAAAGCCTCGTGTACTGCCATCATGATTAACTTTAATATACAGTAGTGAATAATGCCTACATGTTCAAAATAAAGGTTTTACTGTATAATATTCGATAAACACAATTATTGCTTCAATAAAATGTATTGCTTCTCAAAGTTAAATTGAAATGTTAGCTAAATGAAACGAGTTTTAAAGATTAAATTAAAATGTATCTGACAAACATTAAAGACAAAGGAACTGGCGTCAGTTCAATGATTGTTTATTATATACTAGAGCAGTCAGTACCACTAGTGACTTTTACTTTACTCGTTTTAAAAGATTGATTAGTTGTTGACCAGTTCATCTATTTGAGCTCAGATATGTACTTAAAAAAAAGAAAAAACAAGTATTTTTACATTTGCAAATACAATTTCGAGTTTGATCTATTTTATTGTATTTTTGTAAAACTAAAAGTGACTCCTACATATTTATAAAATACATGCGTGTGGAAAAAAGATTGTATTTACTATTGTCATTGTGTAGGAAAGAGTGTGGAGATAATTAAAAATAGTGGTTGTTGTAAAATTAAGGAAATAAAGCCAGCAAGAGTGCTAAGACAACTGACATAAAGTCCATTGTTTATTTCCTGTGTGTACAATTGATTTTTATAATGAAACCCATAAATAAAAAAACAAACAAAATCAATCCACTACAAAAAGACAATATACTGTTAGTAGGATGTGAAATCAAAAACAAAACAAAAACTCCTTTAATATTTTTTCCACGATCAAAAAGGCACAACATTGACAACTTTAGTGACAACATGGAAGGACCTGCAGCATTATTTTTTTTGAATTTCATTTGTTTTTTCCACACTCCATTAGAGAACACTGAAATGTTACAAAGAGACGTGTCTGATTTTACATGGAAATAAACCCCAAAATAACAACATAACTCTGTATTAACAAGCGGTGGCGAGACATATGAAAACATATTGCCACAGCGGGGAGTTGTGAGAAAAAAAAGAAAATATCGCACATTGTCGCTGGAAAAGACAAAGGACCTTTAATTTTTTTTTTTTTGCAAAGCTTTAATGCAAATTTCAATAAGAACAAAAAATACAACAAGAACAGAAATAAAAGAAAAACAATTCAAAAATAATAATAATTGGGCACCTTCTAAGATTAGGCTAAGATTAGGTGCTGAGGTAGACAAAAACTATAACAATTCAAATCATCATCATCATAATAATAATAATAATAGAAGAAAAAAAAGAAACACTATAGTCTTTAGATTTCTTAATAATACAGAGTGACTTCTTGACTGGCACTTGTGCTGCCACCAAAATGGAGGAGGAGAAAAAGAAAGAACATAACCAATAAGAAAACAAGAATTGTTACGCTTGGTCCGAACGGGGCAAAGTTGTTGGTCCTCAGTGCTAAGATAAAAAAATAACTTGGTGCTTTCCTCTTTTGTTTTGTTTTTTTATTAATTTTTTTTCAATTATCTTTTTAACGTACGTGGATACCTCAATGGCACATGGCCGTGAAATGGCCAGAAGAAACACCGCACTGAAAACACACACACACACACACACGTTCAAGTGCCCGCTCCAAGGATGCCATGAGTGCTTCTTTTTAAAAAAAATTATCCACACACCCTGAATGCATCATGCCGAGGAGAAAAGAAGAAAAAAAATCTCTATCAAAAGTACAGTGGTACATCTTGAGATATACCGTGAGTCACTCAAATAATCTTTCCCTATTGAATTGAATAGAATTGCAATTAATCAGTTATAGTCTCATCAAATAGCACTCAAACTAATTTTTGCTTCAATTCAGCGGATATTGTACTGCTCCTTCCATGGCCACCGGGGGCAGTGTAATACAAATGAGGAGACAGTCGCAGTAAGCTGTAGTATTATTAATCTTTTTTTTCCGCAGAGGGTAAAGAATAAAAAACACCTTCGAGTATTGTTACTTTATATGTCAACATGGATTGCCACACCGACCACCCTAGATGCTAGTCACTTTTATGGCGTTTTGCATTGGTTGTTAGCATTGAGCTCACAGACTTGAGGAAAGCAGTTTTTTTTTGTTGTGCTTTTTTTACTATAGACATTGTAAGTCTCTTAAAGTTTTATGTTTGATGGTGAGGGAGGGAGGGAGTTGAGTTCCCTGGCACCATACAGCGCTACTATCTGAAATTTTCACTTGCAAGTTCAAGCAAAAAACAAAAACAAAAAGTCATCTGAATGACGGCTTGTATGTCAAAAAACTCACAAGTAAGGGACACTTGTACCTCAAGGTGCCACTGTATTCAATAATCAAATTAAGGGTATGAAAAAAATTTACCTAAATGTAGCTAATTTTTGGTGAATGTTTAAAAAAAAAAAAAAGTAATGTAATGGAAAAATTAAGAAGCTATTAAATCAATAGCATTAAGAGCCCTCTAATTAATTCTGAATTAAAACAAATAAGATAATTGAGTCATGACATCCCAAGGCAGACCATTTTCTTTTTTTGCAAAAAAAGTTATTTGAAAATACAGAAACGGTACACGTCTTTTTTCCCAACAATTTCCATATTTAGGCACACAAAGAGTACGGAAAAAAACATCGGCGAGGAACACTGAGGGAAGAACTATATCATTGCCAACGTGTCTATAGAGTTATATATTTTTTCCAACATAGAAAGACAAAAAACAACAACAGTGGCATAGAATCAAAGTTTTGTATGTGATTTAGTGCATTTTTCCACCAGTACGCACACACACACACACACCATAGCGACACACTCTATCACGCACACGGAAAAAGTAGAAAACATTCAGACAAGGATGACTGAAGGAGGGGCGGGGTCATGTGACCGACTGACGTTACGGGGAAGTGTTGCATTGTGGGTAACGTTAGGTTTTGCTGTTGTTATTTGCAGGTGGTGGTGTGAGAACAAAATAAAATAAAATAAAATCCCCAAACCGCTCAGCTCACAGTGTTACGGGACGTGCCATCCCTTCTTTCTTTTTTTTTAAACTCTTTTCAAGTACAAAACAAATAAAAATAAGAATAATAATGATAACACGTCCACGGTCAAGTTGGATTGACAGGATGGTGAGTGACAAGTACTCTCTTCTTTTTTTTTTTGTGACATACAAAATAACATTGGCGGTAAGATTTTTAGTCCTTCACCTACAATGCAATTGACATCCAGAAAGCAACACTTATTATTATTATCATCATTATTATTACAATATTTTCACACGATATCAAAGAGGAGCAAGGCAAAAATTACACCCAGAGGAGACAAAAACAAACAAACAGACAAACGTGCCCTGCTCGAACTCTCCACAGAAAAATAAACAGGACTGACACGCAATACAAAAATATCACAATTTGTTGCTGTTTTTTTTCTTTATATCAAATTGCCTCCGTTGGCTCTCATTCAGGATTCCATTTTCTTCTATTTTATTCCTCAATGATTACTAAACGTCCAATTGTCCATCGCACGCTGCAAAAAAACAAAAAACAAAAGACCTCCAGCACCTTTTGATCCACCGTTCACATTACAAAACTACAAGTCTATTCACATATGTTCAAGTGTCTCCGTTCTTTGTCGAACCCACCAAGCAACAGTGCTTTCCTAGTATCTTCCTCCTTCCGCTGCGCATCACTTAAGGCTTCAAAATTGCTTCTTTTTTTTTTCTCTTTCATTCCAAAATGTTCTCTTGGACGACGTTCCCGTCCCGTCAAACTCTACCATGGTTATTATTTGACTGATTTCTGCTTCATTTCCTCATATAGTGGCCCTGCGGTAAGAGGCGGTTTTTTTGTGGGGGAAAAAAAAGTAGTGAATACAAATTGGCTAATAGCTACAACGCTAACGTACTAAACGTACGATCTGTGAACTGACTGAGAAAAGGGAAGCAAAAAAACAAAACAAAACATGGAGTCCACATTTTAATTCACCCAAACGATGCCTCGATAGGTGCTGCTGTTTTGGTTAGCAACAGAGTGAGCAAAACTACTGTTTCCCCCTTGATGGGAAAAGGGCATTCATTTATTCGAAGAATGACACACGGCATCATTTGAGACGGTGCCACTATGTGAGGAAATACGGCCAATCAAATTCGAGGAACAAAACAACTCAAAAACACACAAGCGTGAAATGAAGTAGCAATGATGAAAAAAAAGTCATAAAAAATGTGCTTTTGCCAAAACATGAACTTAGAGGTAGCTTTTTGAACAAACAACACAAAAATCAAAAGACCAAACCTGCTGACTCTTTAAACAAGCGCGGTTAATAATAATAATAATACCAAGTTTGGTAACACGCACAAACTAAATCTCATCGCTGCCGCGGCACTTTTGAAACGTAAACGCACACACAAACACACACACTGCTTCATCACGCTGTGCAACGCATCTTTGCGACTGGCGACGCTAACGAAGCGTGGGGAGAACAAAAAGATGAGGTCACAAAATGAGGTCATTCAAGTATGAAGTGAAAAGGAGGAGATGAAACCACAGAGAAGTCCATTTAGCCGTCGCCCTATTGGTCCTGCCCCTCTGTCAATCACTCCAGCAGGCCAATCGGTGATTCCCGCTTCCTCTTCCTTGGATAACAGTGATGTTCGTTCATTGCCGGGCGTTTGGCGTGTTCGGAAATTTGGAAAAAAAATCCGAAATCCCGCAGCCTTGGCGTGCAAGTCTTTTCACATTCACGTGTTGAGAGAGCACCGCGCGGCCGGCGCCGCGCCGGGCCGGCGGCGTCCCCCCATTTCCGACATTCACTCCTTCGAGAGCAGCCATTTTTCTTTCCCGAGTCCGTCTTTTTGTGGTTAGTGTGAGATTAAGGAGAATATACGCGGCGGTGTATTGCTGTGATTAACGTGAATATAAAGCTCGACTGATATCAAACAGAAACTGTTGTCGTATTTGCGGTGATATATTGATTGATGATGATGATGATGCAGAGCGGAACATAATACAAGTCGGCCTTTTGAAACCTGGAACCAGGAAGACCAATGAGAGGACGCCGACAAAATAAAAGCAGCACTGTAGCCCCGCCCCCTAAACCCTCCCCTTCCCGCCCAACCCACCATTCAGGTTCATCTACTGCATATTCCGACCGGCTCGGCTGACGATTCTCAGGGGCTATCGGGAAATACCGCCAAAAAATAAAATAAAAAATGCAGATCTGGACTCGTTCACATTAAAGTATTTGGTTCTGCTTGGGCAGCGTGACATTTTGTTCACAGGACCAACTTTGGTGGAGGGGTCAAGGAGTCGTCCAATTTCGGTGAAGACCTAAGAAATGTTATGCTGAGGACAAATTTTCTCACAGGAATGAGAAATGTGAATCATTTGTACGTTTTGAGGCGAGTGCCTCCACAGTAAAGAAGTCTGGTGATGCTCTGATGCTTCAGTGGAAGGAAGAACTGAATATATTTCGGTCCAGTTCTTGACATTTTTGTTTTCTTTGAGCGCTTTTCTGAAGTTCCATTCATTTTCGTGACTAACCAAAATCCAGGAATCATTCAGCCTTGGAGGGGGGGGGGGGGGGGGCACCGCTCGACTGTATGCTAATCTGGTTAGCTAGCTTTTAGTTGTTTTTATTTTGTTAGCAGGACAATGCTAAAACTAGTGATTTTCACAAAACTTTGTGAAAAGGTATAAAGAAATAAATTTTCGGTGTGGGTCTGGTTAACGAAATTTCACTTCTCGGTAAATCCAGACATTGGCAGCGGTCTGCGCTCTCCACACCAACTAAGTCTCATAATTGTTCAACATTGATTTTTTTTGTATTTTTTGGGGGTTATCAGGATCAGAAGAACAATACTACAAACTACAATAATATTCAAAACATTTGGGCCAAGGAAGAACAAAATAAATGTGGGTGCTGCTCAGTTAAGGGGTGCTGATCCAGAAATTTTGTTTCAAAATTTGCATCAATTTCCCAGTGGAAAATCAAAATCTGGGAAATATTTGTCAAGGCAGAAGCCTGCAGTCGACTAAGTGCCATTAAAGCTAACTCCACCGAGGGGGTTTCATTAGCAGGATTATGAAGAACGTTACTTATTTAACTGATTTCTACAAATCTCTAAGTGGATTAATCAAAGAATCGCCCTAAAAAAATATTTCAATAAAGCTGTACAATTTGATCTGATTTGAAATTGTTTGGGCTTTTTTTAATATATTTTTTTACTGCTCCTTTCTTGTTAGCGTGATTACACAAAAACTATTTAACATATAACCTGAAAAGTTGGTGGAAGCGTGGGGCATGGGCCAAGAAGCTATTTCCTTTTCTAAATTGCGAGATTGGGAACTCTTGGGATCTCTCCGATTCTTAAGGAAAAACCAAGTACACAATTTGGTACTGATCCTAATGGGAGACTGGCTGGCCTTGGCAGAGGTCCTACACTCACTCATATTTAGTTGCAACAGCAACTACCGGAAACACAAAGTGTTTAGTCTTCTTTTCCAACTTAAACCACATTCACATAGTTTCCACGTGATCTGAATTTGTTTGGAGAAAACAAAATAATTGACAAAAAAAACATCTCTAGTGTCACGGGCTTAGAGATTGAATTTTCAGATTTTGTTAGGGTCTGATAGCCCTTGAGAATCTGTCAACGCTGTAGCAGCAACACTTTCCCTGCAGCTCGTGTTTGCATCACGAGGCGACCTGAAATGAAAAAAAAAATCAAAAAAATAATAAAAAACTCAGTCACACGTGTGCGGGAATGACCCGGTGATTCCGAACTAACTGCGGAGAGACTTTGCGTCTCTGCCAGTCTTTCCAGGAGGACCTTTCTTCTGTCACAAGAAAAGGAGAGAACGCATGACGCTCTCGTCAGCCTTTCGTCGCTCCCATTAACGCCTTAACGAGATACCCTCCCCTCGCCCCCAATACCTCCCCGTGTCGTCAGACGTAGCAGAGATACAGGTAGGTCTTCTCGATGCGCCAATCCGGAGGGATGTCTTCGGGCTTGTGGCCCTTCATGTGCTTCTGCATGGCCGACAGGCTGGGGCAGTACTCCAGGCAGATGGTGCATTGGTAGGGCGAGGCGCCGTTGTGGGTGCGCAGGTGCTTGATCATGGCCGAGTAGTCCCTGGACCGTTGGTGGCACAGCTTGCACTCGAATGGCTTCTCACCTGAGGGGTTGCAAGCCAAAAGTCACGGAGGAGCAAGAGGAATTCATTTGCAGGCTGACAGCAATGGAGGAGAACACTGACTACTGAGTTCTTGGACCTCTACAGCGAAAAAGGAGACTGAGGAGTACGATGTGGCAGCACAAACGCATCTGTCTGAACATTAATTATGATGGAGTGTGAGCATCTCTGCTATGTACTTTACAGGGCTAGGAGAAAAACATTATCAGTGAGGAGACTGAGGGACGCTAGAAATTGGGCCACTGCAGCAAAGTGGAGACTGTGGAACATAATACCAAAACACAGAACATCACAAACACATCACTTGGAAGACTAACAAAGAACAGAGCACAGTATTGGTCTGGTTTTGTTTGTTTTTCAGGGTTGGGAGACATTTTATCCAAGAGGAGATTGAGGGCAGTGAGAAACCAGAGACTGTGGTGCAAAAATGCTGCAGCACAAATGCATCAGCAAGAAGGCTGAACAATGTTGCAGAACGATGGCCTACCATAACTTACCTCTCAATAAAGATATTTTACCTGAGGGGAGAATGTGGGCAAAGTGGAGACTATGGAGTAGAACACTGTCGCACAAACACATCCGTTGCAAGGCTAACACTACTGTATTTACTTTGCGTGGTAGGGACAGAAATTTTAGCCGAGAAGAGACAGAAGGAAAAAAATAAAAAATTTAATAAAATATGGGACGCCACACTAAGTAAATAAATAAAATACTGCAGCACAAACACATCCACACATCCATTGTGTCCTGTATTTAACTTTTAGGCTAAGGAGACAATTAAAATCTAAGATGAGACTAAAGGAAGCAAGAAATGTGTCCACTGCAGCCACGTAGAGACTCTGGAGTAGAATAGTGCAACACAAGTATGTGTTCAGCATTGTTAAACACAATCGCAATTTGTGCCTCCAGACACTTTTGTCCGTGTAGTATGTGCTAACAGTGCTAACTAAAACAATGTTATTATGCTAACTGCGCTAACGCTGATGTCGAGGGGCCGATCCAATTTAAGACATGTAAATGGCGACCTTTTGCCGGTGGCATTTGAGGGGGGTGCGGTCGCAAACGATCGTCAGGTCGCCCCCGCCGCCGTCTCCCAGACGACGCCCGCTCGACAGCCCCTGCTTGACCTTGACCGCGGCGAGGAAGCCAATAAGCGGAAATAGACGTCGGCTGATATCGATAACCGCACTGTAAACAAGGTGGCCTCACATAAGCGGCTAATAATGAATTGCAAATGCCCCCTCCTCCGAGCACCCCTTCCCTTGGCGGTATTGATCCGGCATCGGCATGTGCGGTGCGGAGTGGGGGGCGGGGTGGGGGCGAGGTGGTCCTCGCCGCTTGTCGATGATTCATCAAGCGGCTGCCTTTTATGTGAGGTGGCCTTTGACGGTGAGCTTGTCGCTTGCTCTCGTTATCAGGCGTTGAAGCCCCCCTCCCTCACAAAAAGGAGTTGGATGTGTGTGTGGAGGAGGGAGCCAATTATTGGACAGGCTACCTTGATAGTGTGGCTTAACAGCTGCCTTATTGATAGGGAGATGGGAGCGTGTGCTGTGTGTGTGAATTAGAGGAAGGGCTCTCAAACTGGGGTTGGTAGGCTGCCGCTTGGGGGTCGATCTGCAAGATAATTTGCAATAAATTTTCGATTATCGTGCCCGCGGCCCAAAAAAAAAAGGCCCAATAGCGGCAGCTAAATTTTCAGAAAAAAAATAATTTGGGATTTTTTTTTTACTAGAACATAAGCAATAATAATAATAATAATAATAATAACAATCGCATGAAGGCTAACCTAATAGCACAGTTGGCTATGCCATTTTTGAAAGTTTTTGCAAAAGATTGAAAAAAAATCTACATTCTTTTTTTTCTAGAAAAGGGAAAAAAAAATCGCATAAAGGCTAACCTAATAGCGTAGTTACCTATGCCACTTTTGAACGTTTTTGGAAAACAAAAGAAAAAAACAAGTATATAGAATAAAAGTCGTATTATTACAGGCGCACAATCCTATATCTAATAAGCATATATATTTTTAAAGAATAAAGTACTATTATTTTTCCCCTCAAACTTAAGGCAATTAAAAAAATAATAATAATTCACTTGTATATAGCTAACTTTATTCCTTAGTTAAACTTTCACTTTAATTAAAATTTTTATGACTTGCCATATTTTTCGTAAATATACTGTCATCCCATTATTTGGAGAATAAATAAATTAATGTAATTGCATTTCCCATTAAACTTTGACGTTATTATCATAATACAGGATAGTGACTTATGAAAACAGCTGTATTTGATGTGAATATAGTAGTCCCCTTTTTAAGACAACATTTTTTTCCAGAAGAAAATGGCACATTAATTTGTTAAAATTTGACCACATTAAATTTTGACTTTAATATCACAACTTTTTATCCCCCAAAATACATCTTTGTTCTTGTAAACAATACTTTTTTTTAGTATTTTCATAACATTCCAATTATTATTATTTTTTTAAATAGAAATTTGTTATCGTAACATTTCGACTTTTTTTGTTTATAAAATGGCAACTTTTGAAATCTTATGGAATGGCACTTACGTCTGAGTGATGTTGGAATTACGATGGCAAACTGGGAAAAATGTCTCTGGAACTAAAAGTTTGAGAAAGCCTGAAATACAGATTTGGTGTGTGCGTGTGTTTGTTACTGTGAGGAAACGGCGAGGAAGCATAAGCGTCCCGGTGGGCTTCCCGATCAGTCTTAGCCGAGCTCCCTTTCTCGGCGGACGCTAGCTTATCACTGTGTCAACATCTTTATGGGGCTCTAAATATACCGCGATCAATAGGCAGTCTTTGGAGACATTCATTTACTGTAGCGCGGCAACAAAGATATGCATCTGCTGTGTGTGTGTGTCGCTGCTGCCACAATGTGTGACAATGAATGCATTACCGGAAAAACTAATTTACACTCAACATTAGGGACACATGCAGCGTCTAATGACATCCAAACACAAGAGCTGGATGAAAACAATTGAAAAATAAAAGAAGTATTATGGATTAAAAACAACACATCTCGTAATTTTAATCATATTCTGGCAAGGTTCTGCTATTTTGGTTAGCAACAGTTCAAACGTGTGAACAATAGTGTCTATGAATTTAGTTGAACCAATTATCATTGTCGTTTTCAGGCAATATGCTCTCATGTGCCTAAATAAAGTCAGAAACAAACACAGCTCTTGGTACGCTACGCTACTTAATAAATGCTAGCATGTTAGCATTCTATCATTTGCCATTATAAATACTAATCAAATACAGGAAAATATTAGCTCATACTCTACTTTGGTTGCTATCTTGCTATTTGTTAGCGCACCAACAGTTATCATGCAAGTATTTTATCAACTTTCATTTGAAATGTACTAAAGTCCTGACCAATTGGACTTAGGGTTTTTGCTACTCTGGTTGCTAGCTTACTAAATGTTAGCATAACAACTGCTAGCAAGAGCAAGTGTTTAGTGTTAAGTTTTTGATCAGTTTTCATTTGAAATATATCAATTGACCAATTGGTCTTAGTTTTTTTTTGCTACTCTAGTTGCTAGCTTACTAAATGTTAGCATAACTGCTAGCAAGAACAGGTGTTAAGAAATCTCTACTCAGGTTGCTATCTTGCGATGTGTTAGCGCACGGACTGTTATCATGTAAGTATTTGATACATTTTCATTTGAAATATATCAATTGGTGTAAGGGTTTTTGCTACTCTAGTTGCTAGCTTACACAATTTTAGCATAACAACTGCTAGCAAGAACAGGGGGTTATAAATCTCTTCTCAGGTAGCTAACCTGCTATGTGTTAGCATTCCAACTAATTTGAGCTAATTTTCATTTGAAATGCGAATACATGTCAAGAAGTAAACACCTTATCTATTGGATTTAGTGTTTTTGCTACTCTGTTTGCTAGCTTACTAAATGTTGACATAACTGCTAACAAGTTAACATTTTATCAGTTGTCATTAGAACGAGTTGAAAAAGTAGACAAAACACATAAAACCGTTTTCGCAACTTGAGGTGCTAGCTTGCTTGTCAAGGCATTTTTTTTTGTATACTCTTGTGTAGCTACAGTACTTCATGTGAATGCTGTTTGGTTCATTAACATAGATAGCACACAAATGTGAACAATGCAACTTGTAGTGTTTACCTGTGTGCACGCGGTAGTGGGTCTCCAGCTGGTGCTTGAGGCTGAACTTCTTGCCGCAGCCGTTACATTCGTAGGGCTTCTCCCCCGTGTGGATGCGCTTGTGGCCCTTGAGCGTGCTCTCGTCGCGGAAGCAGCTCCCGCAGAACTCGCACTCGTACGGGTGGTCCCCCGCTGCAAAGTGGCCAGGTGGGCACGTTAGTCCTTCAGTTGTTATTATTATTAAAAAATGTTACGTGATAGTGATAGTAATATTTACATCCTGAACGCCTCCAAATAGAGTTTCTACGCCAATGGTAAGGTTTTTACTATTGGTACTCTGCTGTATTCTGGGAATTACATTCGTGCTGGGCTGCTTACACATGTTGTCATGTTGATATTATTCAAACAATAATTGTTGTACACCAGTTTCAGTTGACAAAAAAAAGAAAAGAAGCAAGCTCTGAGATCCATCCCTCCCCTCCTTAATTAGGAAAACTGTCGGGATATAATTTTCTCGTTGTTTTCTGCCATCTCCAATCAATAATGTATTGTTTGTGTTCTCGCTAACTCATTTGCTCCCAAAAACATACAAACACGTTCTATTTTAAATGTTTTAAGTGTCCCAAAGACTTATTTATACGTTTATATATTTTTTTATGCTAGAACATACAGAAGGCTTTGATGCAGTCTCTGAACTAAAGAGAACGGTTGAAGCAATGGTAGTTATGACAAAAACGGCCAGCAGGTGGCAGCAGAGTATAAGAGATCAACCAGAGCCATGTTGAAACAAAGCTGTTTTCCCCACAGTTTGAAATAGATTTGTGAATAATGATGAAACTTAGCCATATTCTAATGCTAAATGCTGCAAAACAGAAACAGATAGAAATATACTTTTTTTCCTGATGAAAGAAGAGACTCTAATCTTTCTTTTGGTAGGTTCCGTGTTTTTATAGCATTAGAAGACAATATTCTGTGGGCCTTGCAAAATCAGTCAAAATCCAGTAAAACAGCCAGGAGCGAAGGGGGCTGCTTCAGTGAAAAAGGCTGGGAATGAATGAGGTAATCAAGCAGGAACACGTCCTGAATTTGGCTATTGTATAATTTGCTTCAGAGACTGAATGGGTGGATGGAAGAAGGTATGACTACATTTAAAACACACACACACACACACACACACTAGACAAAACACATGTGGGAAAACTGCTTATGGTCTGAACAAACCAAGGATGAACCTTTTTGGCCACAATTCCTAAAGGCTAAGGCTCTAAGAATCCAGGAAAAGCCAACTAGAACATCTGAACTTTATTCAGAGGCACTTGAAATGGCGGCTGGTGTTTAACATGTGTATGAATGTGACTGATTAATTCTGAACACAACCACATCCCAAATAAGAGGGTGTGCACACTTGTGCAACCATATATCAGTTATATTTACCAGCCCACTTAAAAACATTTTTTTCCATTTGTGTTGTACAGATAGCTTAAAGTGTCACAATGTTGAAAACACGTTTTAAAATGGATGATCTTTGGTCTCATTTTTTTTTTATATACCACAAAAACTTGGCATTTGAACAGGGGTGTGTAGACTTTTTAGATCCACTGTACAACCACCCCCCTTGTGTCACATTCCCCAGTCAAGTAATGTGGCTATTCATTAATGCATCTCAGTCCAACGCTGCGGGTTTAAGTCGCCATCAATGACCTATGCCTTTCATTATCTGCCTGTCCGAGCGGCGACGTGCTGCCGAATAAATTGCATTTCTCGTTATGCCCGCCGCTAAGAGACAATCTCTGCGCCCGCCCCATTGCGTTATTTAAGGCCTTATTGTACGCAGACGGCATGCTGTTGCGCGTAGACAGGCGGATGAAAGACGCACTTTAAATGCTGATCACATTCGGGCCGCGCCGCACTTGTCACGGGAGACGACGCGTTCAAAGCAACGAGCTCGCCTGTAATGTGACGGGCGTGCGAGAGATGCGGGGGAGGGTTGGTGGGGGTGGGGTGGGGAGCTCGTGTGTGTTGAGGATCAATAAATGTGACACTCCTTATTTGTCCGCATGAAGTTATCAGCGCCTCCTGCTGTACGCCGAGGGGCGTCGCGGCCACGGCGGAGATGGCCATCCATCAACGAGCCCGGCGGCCGCGCGCCACGCCGGCGGAATAACAATGCGTCTGGCATTCAGCCGCCTTTAATTAGGCCGTCGGATCGCAGCAAGTGAGCGGGATGCTAATACGCAAGGCGGCGGCGCTCGATGCTTTGTTTACGCCTAATTCCGTCCTGTGCCATTTTCATGAATATATCGGATGCTAAAAAAAAAAGAAAAAAAGAGAGAAGCAAAGTGCAAGAGCAAGAGGATATGATAACAAGAGAATGCTCATGAGAACTGACGCTCAACTCAAATAAACAAAAAAATCATCATTTACAAATAAAGAGGAAACGATAAAATGCTAATATTTTAGCAGATCCATACTAGCATATGGGTCATCGTCATATCATTTCACATAAACAAATGAATTTCACTTCCTCCAATTCCTTTCCAAATGTTCCTTCGATGTCACTCAAGCTGTCGTTGGCGCTAATGCCACAGGAAGGAGCCTCGTTATGTTGTTGCAATGCACCAGAGGGATCTGTGAGTTGAAGCGCCAGGACGAGTTAGCCGTCTCGTATTCACACAATAGCAGATGAATAAATCTATTTGGTGTTGTAATGAATAAGTGGAAATTCTATTGAATCAAAAAATAATGCATTGATTATTGAAGTTGTTCAAAAATAGGTTTTCATCATGATTTCCGCCCCCATAAAAGTTGATAAATCTTCAAAAATAAGACTTCAAGCATGGCTATTTCAACATGGGAAGCATACAGTAAGTGTCATTAGCATTCATTATTATTCAAACGACCAATATAATAAGCTAGCAAGAAGGCGCTAACGCTGACTGATAAGGATTTTACATCTTTCTTGTAGTCGAGCATTGTTTCTAATCAGAATGACTCAAATGCTAATATATTATAAGCTTGTATGCTAACAATTAGCAAAATAGCATCTTGCCTAGTATACAGATACTATGGTAGCTTACAAATAGTAATAATAAAATAAAATTAAGATACGATGCTAATGCTGATATCTAGCTAAACAGCAATCAGAGTAGTGAAAGGACAGCATTTTGCTAATTGCTCAAATGCTAAGATATTAGCACTTACATGCTAACCTATAGCAAAACAGACAAGAGTTACCCTTCCAGGATTTCTTTTCAATGTTGTTCTTTTTTGCAGGCTGCATTCATAAGGTTTCACTTCATCATTCGCTATCGTATTGAAAATCTCATTTGCAGCAAGCGCGGTGGGGGAGTCACTGACCCGAGCGCTACTTTCTCTCTCACTTTATCGCTATTTGTTTTCTTTTCCTATGTCTGTAAACTTTATCAGGACACGCTCAGCAAACTCACTTTTGGATTCTTAAAAAAAAAGGGAAAAAATGATTTAGTGTGCCGTTGCATCTGAAAGCCGTGATTACTTACAAGCGGATATCGTGTACAAGAAGAGATAAGAACGTGGGGAGAATAACATGCATTCAGTCTGGGCTCAGACAAATCATACTTTACACACACAACACAAAAAATCAAAAGGAACAAAAATGTGTCTTTCAGGGGACATATGGATTTTTTTTCTTAGCGCCCATGATAATACATGGACGTTAATGCTAATGCTGCCAACAACACTCAATGGATTGTTTCCTTGCTTTTTATTTATTACACAATACTTAGTGACCATGTTGACGGACTGCCTCCTGGTGGCCAAGTTGGGCACACCAGAAGGAGCAGCACAATGAGTGAAATGTACAAATGTGCTATTACTTTTTTGGTGTTTTTAGTAGGGCTGGGTTTAAAAATAAAATACAATCGAATAATTGATATCGAATCGATTTTCTTAAGAAAATAGAATGTTAAAGGCCTTTTTTAAATCTTAATTTTCTGGAAATTACTGTTCACATGAATTGAAAAGTATTTTCTTGCATTTATTGCACTTTTATACAATTCAGAATATTTTTTATTTATAATATATAGAATAATGGAAATATTTTCATCTCATCCTTGCTGATGTCAATGTTTGTGTAACACTTAAGTGATAATAACACAAATTTATTTTAATAATTAAAAAAAAGGTTTTGTCATGTCCTTGACATTTAAGAAGAATTGATGTTCCTTAATTAATCAGTTATGGAATTGAAGTGAATCAAATCGGAAAAATCGTAATCGATCTGAACTCTTGTGAATTGAAATTGAATCAATTGAGGAAATTAGAACCGATACCTAGCCCTATGTTTTAGGTACAACATTATGGAGTGCTATAATTCATATTATCCAACAAATGTTTTTTTTTTTTTTGTGGAACAAATGAATGGCGTTTCCATTCATTTCAAAGGGAAAAGATCATTTGGAATGAATTAAACTTACAATTGCTGATGAGTACAAGCCATTCCGAAAGCACTGTTGTCATGGAAAATTGGCGGAAGCTACGTTTAAACTGCTTGCTGGAAAATTCTAGACCACCGATTCCCCGCTTCCTCTTTGGAAACAGCAGCAGGGAGGCCACAGATGAGGCCCTGGCCGGCACAGTGAGCTGGAACCGCATCACATGGGCACTGGACCCTTGGGTGCCCCTGGGCATCGCCACCTGCGTCCCTCCGCCACCACACGCGCACACACACACACACATACATACACACACAAAGCCTCTCATGTGACTCCCCAGCGCTGAGGGTGGCGATGCCCGAGGGCACCATTGAGAGGGGGGTTCCGGTTTGTGTGTTCATTCTGTAGGTTTTAAATCACGGGCGCACGGCCACAGCTGATTTATTTGCTCGCTCAAATACAGCTGCGAACACAAAAACGATGCGGCCCACAGCAAATTGTCTCACGTGTGCGCACACACACTCGGGCGCAGACAGACAGTGAACAACAATGGAATATTAATGAAGGTCTGCTGTGTAATGTGTGTTGTGTTTTAAGAGAAGGCACAGCTGCCAACACTGTATAATTGAGCGCGTGCACTTGAACCTTTAATGCACTGTGCATACATGCAGTAAAGCCACAAAAAAGAGCAAATAAAGCTAAGCGTGCGTGCGTGCGCGCGCGTGTGTGTGTCGTAGACTGCGCAGGTGGTTGGAGGAGAATAAAGATGGCCAGATTAAGATGCTGAAATAAACACCATTAAATTCCACGTCTGCGACGCAGATCCAGTGTCACGGCTCTCGGCTGCGTTGCGGCGATAAGGCGGCAGACAGGTAAACGAAGCACGCGTAATGAATGTCCCGCGCAAAGAAAGAAAACAACAACAACAAAAATAACTGCTTCTTTGGCCAGCTTTTACTGTTTGTCTCTCCGCACAAGAGAACATTAAGTCAAGCAGTCAACATTCCTCTCGGTGCTTACGTTGAACGGCCATTCAAATCACACGCTTATATTGGGAATTTAGAGCTTTTTCTTGCTGGGGGAAAAGTGTCTCGACAGGCAACAATTTTTGTATTATTTCATATAAATATGTAGACATTTGATGGGAAAACTGTAAAAAAATATATATATTAAAAAAAAAGAGAAACAACACTATAAAAGCATCATGCTTCCATGTTACAAAATCGGTCAATATCACGTTCTATCAACATGATATCATCGGATATCATGATAATTATACTACATTATCATATTGTCATGGTATCATAGCACACTATTAATATATTGTAAATAACACCAGCATAATATCGTCACATCATATCACATAGTAGATTATCGTCCACCACTGTCATTAAATATCATTATGTCACAGTATCATGATATCATGTCACCGTATTATCATATCACAATTGGTATTATATTATAGCATAACATATATAAATATAACATATATTAAATATGTCTCATGGTATCATATACTATCATGATATTTTCATGATATAGAATTGGACCTCACCAATATGGTACATTGATAAATGTAAAAGCAGTATTTTCCAATGTCCAATTAAAAAAAAAAACTATGAAAGCATCATGCTTCCATGTTACAAAATCAGTCAATATCATGTTATATCATCATAATATCATCAGATATCATGATAATATTAATATATTGTAAATAACACCACCAAAAATATCATCACATCATATCACATAGTATATTATCGTCCACCACTGTCATTATGTCAGTGTCATGATATCATGTCACCGTATTATCATATCACAATTGGTATTATATTATGATAGTTTCATGATATAGTATGATGACATATATGACAGTATCATGATATTGTATAATATCACAATATCATAACATGATACAATCAAATTATAAATGGTATCATGTTATCACTGTATATCATATCAAATCACAATATCATCGCATCATGATTTTCTATCACCCATCTTAATACAATCCCTTCAGACGCATTTGTTCCCCCCTCCGATTGTGCCAAAGATGATGAACTTCAAAAAACGCCGCGTTCCTTTTCTTTTGCCGTCAGGCTAAACGAGGACGTATTTCCCAACTCGGTAATCCGCCTTGCCTCCTCCCCGAACACAAGTCATATTTAAACGACGCTCTTGTTTGTGATTTAACACCCGACCAACCATTTCCAGCGACATTCGCGCCGGCTGGGCGGGCAGGTACTGTACAGCCCGACCCCCCTCCCCATCTCACCCCCCTCCCTCCGCACATCCCATTGGCCCGGCTCGTAAATGGAGGCCGACTGCTCTCATCTCGCCGCCTTTTCCTTTCAAATATTTATCCGGAGCGCTGGTGAGCTAAATCGGCCGTGACAGTGAGACTGTTATTTAAGGTCGCAGACAAGCTGCTGAGGCGGGGGGGTAGAAGACAGCGCGAGAGGGGGGAAAAAAATAAAAAAATAAAAAATAAGCATTCATCCTTCACCACTGGAATGGAATTCATTTCCATGTGTTCATATCCGTCCATTTGGCCACACGTGTGTCAACAACGTATTAGCATCCCGCTGTGGCCTCGCCGCGCTCCACCGCCACACAAATGAATAAAATAAGTCACGACAAGCCATTTGACTGCTGACCTGAATGAAGATGAATGGAGGAGCGGCACTGCGCACACCCGCCCCGAATAAAACGCAGCTTTTTACTTACTGTAAGCTATTTTTAGCTTAGGCTAGCTTCTCGACAGAGGATGCGCACAGCTAAGGGACAGTGCAAAAAAGGTTTTTGTTAACTGGGCATACATACACGTAGTATACGACTGCACACAATAAAAGAAAGGGAGGATTATGACATTTTTTTAAGATAAAAACTAATTTTATTTAAAAAAATAATAATTTTTAAATAAAAAAACCCCACAAAAATATATATATAGGAGTGTCAAAATTAGGTAATTTTGAGTTAATTTAGAGCTCCTTTAACGGCACAATTTTTTTTTTACCGTGCGATTAATGACCGCCCCTGACTTGGAAAGCCTGTACTGGGGGAATTCCAGTCGCAACGCAGCTGACACGTCCACGTCAAAATTTAGCACTAATAAATTTAATAATAATGCATTTATTTGTGGAGACTGGGTTCAAGTTGTATTTTCCAATTTAAAAAATGTGCAGAATTTCACAAGTTACTTCATGTTAAAAATTAGATAGCTCTGAATATGAAAAATGCACTCAGCCGTTACGACGTCTTACAAATGCAATTATGCCATCTAGTGGCAGAAAAAGGACCAACACAAATATCACTCATTTTTTACAGTACAGTACATATTTTTAATTTTAACTCAGTTATTATGAAATTACCGTATCAATGACTAAAGGATGCAGCCATATTTCTATTAGTTTAACATTTTTTCCACTTTTATGTTAAGATTATGAAAATGTAAGGGAACAAATTATTGTACATATTATTAGTTGCGATTAATGAGTGAGTGAACTATTGTCATGCAATTAATTACGATTAAAACATTTAATCGCCTGACACTCCTAATGCAATATATATATATATATGGGAACAAAAAAACTATTCATATATCACATCACATATCAAATCCTCTTTTACTGGAGATATATATTATGATATATATATTTGACGGAAATGCAACATTTACCGTACTAGCAATATATGCACAATGTCTGCAATACAGTATGTATGTAAAATAAGTAACACTCTTGAATTGAGCCGTACCATATTGAATCAAATCGTAATACCACAGAATCGAACTGTATCAAATTGTTCCACTTTAAATTTGACTTGTCCTTGTATCGTACCATGCCCTATCCTATGTATGAGATGTGTATTTTATATACACAGAAAAAAAAACTAAAGCCATGTTTCTATTTTTGCAAGGGTTGATCTCATTTGTACATGTACAAAAACTCCACGTGTTCCAGATTGAAAAGACCGTCTTGAAATGGCGTTATTTAGGCGTTAATTAACAAAATGCCCAAAATAAAACTTGTGATCCCCGTGACTAACCGTACTTAAACATCCCGTCTTGTCAGGATAAATCCTCGGCGTGCCGTTAATCGTCAGACGTTTTCCTTTGAAGTGTCAACACGTCACAAAAGGGTAATCCAAAATAATATCATGAAGCACGCAGAATGATGCAAGCGGGTTGAGCGTTTTTTTCTTCTTCTTTTTTTCCCAAACTGACTGAGTGTGCGGCGTGTACGTGCTGCCTTCGCTGACCTGTGTGCGAGCGCAGGTGGCGTTTGAGCGCCGTGTGGCTGGGGAAGGTCCGGTTGCATTCGCTGCAGATGTAGCTGCGCACGCCGGCGTGGACCTCCATGTGCTGCTGTAACGCCGTCTGCATCTGGAAACGTTTGCCGCACAACAGGCAGAAGATGGCCATGTCGGAGCCTGCACACAAAGATACAAATACAATTTAAAAAAAATAATTGATAACTTTGCTTCATTTCTTTATGTCGGTCTGAGAAATGCTCCTTTTTGGATATTACAAGATATCATGTCATCATGACATCATATAGCATCATGATATCGTTTTATCATATCATATTATCAAGATACTGTGACATGTTTTTACAATGACACATCACAGTATCAGCATCGGATTTCGCAATATCATATCTCGATGCCGTGATATCAAAATATCTGAATACAAAATTATAGTATCATATCATGTTCGGCTCTGCACAATGTAGAACAATAAAGTAACCAGTTTATCACGCACAATCATATTTAATCTCATGATTTCAATAGTTAATTCATAATTAATCACAAATTAATTGTTTATTTTATATATGTTCTAAATGAACAATATGTATTTTAAAATGTTGTCATACTCATGTTAATTCACATAAAAGTTGACCAAAAATGTGTATCTAAAACGCGTAGGGTTGTAACTGAATTCATTATTATTATTATTATTATCATTATAAAATGATTTGTTGAAGTTGAAAAGATATACAGTTAAAAGGAGTGCAAAATACTGAGTCAGATTTGTTTTGAGGTCATTTTCTGCCACTAGGTGGTATTAGCATTTCATGTTAAACATTGGCAAGATGAACAGTCCATTTTTCTTTTTAAATTAGGGAGCAAATTAATCATTGACTGAAGGAACTTGTGGACTTCTGCCCATTTTGTTCACTGTAAATTACAACTTGCCTCCAGTCTCAACAAATATATATATATATAAAAAATTAATGCTTCTGGACATCATTTGAGTGCTTTTTAATGCTATTTAAGGCCTTCATTTCCGCAACATCCATTTAATGACTCTCAATGCTTTTCAATGACCCGCTGAAACACAAAAACACACACGCACACACAAAATAGATTTTATGGCATTTCCTTTCATTTCAATGAGGAGAGATGATTTGAGATGGTCTCCTCCCTGGCTGTGTGTTCCGATGCCTAAACGGAACCGGCGAGGACATTTTAGCACCCTGACTGTGCACTGTAGCGTATTTCGGCGAGGAAAAACCTTTGCAACACAACACATTGAGACCGGGTGTTTGCACCGGGATAAAGATCTCCTATGCAATACTTCAATCCCGCCTTGACTGTTTCTCGCTCTCTCTCCAGCTGAGATAAAGAGCACACAGCTGCAAGCAGACAAACACGTCACACATCACAAACACACACCAACAGTTGAACACACTTTGCCGTTACACTTTTTCAATTACCAGGCCGGCTGAAACTCTCGAGAGGGACTTGGGGAGTGTTTGGAAGCCGCTTTCTATTTAATCAGTCAATAAGGCATCTTTGGGGCCAAGTTGACACTAATTTAAAAATCTATGAAGAGCGCCACGCCGCCTCATGTTCATAACCGGCGCGGCGGCGGCAGGCGGCAGGCGGAGGGCCGGCGGCGGCCTCCTTGTTGGATCAATTAACGGCTCGCCAATGGAGGCTGAGGCAGGACGGCGGGAGAAAGCGAGAGTACGTCTGTCTTTATTACGTATACAGTCAATTGGAACCCAGTGCAGCCACAGGCAGTGGAAAAAATAAATTGAATTGGCGCTGCGCCTTTAAAAAGTTGAAAACTGCCTTTAAAATGCCTACTGTATTGCCTTGACTTACAAGCTTAATTTGGTCCTTGTCCGAGCTTGTTACTCAAGTTACACTTTCATTTTAACATTGCCCAAAAAAATGAGAGGCTTACAGACAGGTTTTATTTGGAATAATAACAATAACAATAACAAATAAAAATAAATAAATAAAATAATACGACTAAAAACTACATATTATTGTTATTATGATTAGTGTTGTTCCGATACCGATACTGGTATCGGCAGAGGCCCCGATACTGCATTAAAACAGTGGTATCGGTATCGGTGAGTACTAACAAGTAACATGCCGATACTATTAATTCTGACGCTGATATAGGACTTTGGATGCAGCATCTAGTGTCTTGCTCATGCACAACATTCACTGATGTGTGACATGTTCACTGCATGCCAAGCTAAGATATCCTATTGGCCCTTGGATGCTCTGAACCAATGGCAGGACAGCTTTTTCATGTTAAGAAAAAACAAACAAACTTAGGTATCAGTATGGTATCGGCATCGGCCGATACGGCAAAGCTGGGTATCGTAATCAGTATCGAGGGCCAAAATACGGTATTGGAACAACACTAATTATGATTAAATCATAAAAATAATAATAAAAACAACAACAATAATGAGGCCACCATTTTTTCTTCGCTTTTGTTTTTTATTGTCCGTCTATGTACAACTCAGGGTAAACTTTAACTTCGAGTTGTAAATTTCGGAACAGCTAGCTTTCCCTGAAACAAGGCTCTAGTCGTCACCGATACCAAGTACCGATACCACTAGCTCTTTAGTATGGATGTACAATTCCCCCCCAAAACACATTGACAGATCATTCTAAAGAAAGACCTATTTATCCCCAAAATAGCATTTTTCCTTCAAATGGCATGAAATTAATGGCAATTTTCTATTCTTCTAATTTCTCGTTCCTGATCGTAAAACGGCCACAAGAGAGCTCGCGAGTACTGATACCTTGAAATAAAGACAGGTATCGGCCTGATACAAATACCTGATACATGCACATCCCGTAATGATTACTTTTGATTGTCCTCATTTTGCTACCATCTGTTGAAAATAGATTTCCTCGAAGTCTGAGTGGGGTCATTCAAGGCGCTCCACTTTAAAGTCTGCTTCTATTTGATTTGAAAAGAAGAAGGAGGTTATTGAGCGAGTTGGACTGCTCGCGAAATCCCGTTTGGTTCAAACGCCATCTTCCACTCCGCCTCTTCTCAGCCTCTCCGCAAACACGATTTCGTCAAACCAACGTTAGCTAGCTTCATGCTAACATGGGCTTACTGGATGTTAGCAATTAGCCCAAACGGCAAGCGTTGAAATACTCTGATCACTTGTTCGGAAAAGCACCTCATAAACAAGACGTTTATTTCATGGGGTTTCCTTTTATGGGTGTAATCAAAGAAGGTTGAAGCGTACGTTCATTATTGGATTATCACATGTGCGTTTACGATAGCGTTAAGTCGCTCTTGCGCAACCGTGAGGCTTGAAAAAAAATAAATAATCCGAGCCAGACGCTCCTTTGCCCGAACGCATCGTGGCACGTTTTAGGCTTTGGTAGAGTTCGCACAAGTGCAGTACACACCTTGATTAGAGGAAATTAAGTGCTACAAACTAAACTGTCGGCGACAGAGCTGCGTGCGTGCGTGCGTGTGTGTGTGTGCGCGCGCCTCTGATGGATGAAGAGTGCGGCGGAGAGATAAAAGAAGAAAAGGCGGGAGAAAAGTAGTTGACCCAGAAGGTCCATTACAGTGTAAAATTGAGTCAGCTTGAAGTGACACCTGAGAGGAAGCACCAGCGCTGGCACTGCTGCATGTGTGTGCGTGTGTGTGTGTGTGTGTTTTTGCCTCAGCCCCGTTTGGCTGTTTCGGAATAATTTAGCTCCCCCTAAGCAGGTTCTCGCTCTGTCCCCGGCATCTATTTATAAAGGAGCCCGCGCCGGCTCCCGCCTGGCCACGGCCGGCGCATCCTTAATGGTGGCGAGCCGAGTGGCAGGGCTGCCGTTATTTAAGTGGGCGACGGGCACAGGGCGGTAATGGAGAGGAATACTCCCCAATGGGAGGTGACAGCGGCCGCGGGACAGCGCGCCGCGAACAGCTACTGGCTAGCCGTGTCAAAATGTCAAACATGTGACAATCGCTGTCTGATTAAAAGCACACGAGAGTGAAACAATCATTGAAAAGTGTTTTTTTATTATGATGGGATTTTAACGAGCTGTCAATCAGAATCTCATTTACTGGCTAAGTATGTAAAAACACACAAAGAAAAACAAAAACAAGGCCCAATCTGTGCTTTTTTTCTTTCTTTTTTCTTTTTCATTTTTTAAAGGGGAGCACAGTATGGATCTGGAAAAAAACATGTCAAGGAATTGATCACAATCTATTTTGGTTATACAGAAGAAACATCTACCATGTTTAGATAAAATACTAAATACATGTGAAAATTCTTCTTCTGTTTTAATTCTTCTTAGTAAGTCACAGTGTCCCATCACTGGTGACCTATGCTAACGAGTACCCGCTGGCGCTACAAAAACAAAAAGGCATCCGCGCTTGCACAGTATCGTTTCCATCGTTTGCCTAACTGCTCCCCCCTCCCCTCTTTACTTATGCATGTTTTTTGCTCTTCGTGGTAGGACTTAAAATTTGTTTTTGTTGTGTTTCGGGGGACAAACTTAAAACACATCAACATTACAACAGCCTATAGATGCCAAAAGAAAGTGACAAAGCACTACTTTTATCGTTAGTAGTAGTAATAGTAAGTGAAAAAATGCCGGATAGCTGAATATGCAAATACCGAACTGTAAATTTGCAGAAGGCTCACCCGACAACTTAAAACTAAGACCAAGGGACGGCCAACTGTTGGACGTCAAACGACCACCTGCTTGGAATTTAGACCACTTGGTGGTGGTCCGATTTTTTTCTCAGCAATAACGTTGGGGCTGCAATGCAGCGAGCGAGTTGAAGGTGCGAGCTGCCGGAGTTAATGAGGCGGCAAGCTACGGGACCTGAGCGCAAGGTGTTCAATTACAGGTCATTAGCACGGACCTTCACTTCCGTCACTGCTCGTGCGCGTCAATAGTGATCTATACCACCAATTATATTAAAATGCTTTGTAGTTTGTGGTATAAGTTAGGGGCTATAAAAACATTTTTTTTAGAGAAGGTCTCAAGATTACTGTAAACTAGGGGTGTGAATTGCCTCGTACCTGGCGATTGGATCCGTATCACGATTCATAGGTCACGATTCAATTAGATACCGATTAATCATGATACAAATCCATAAGTCGATTATTTGCGATTTTTTTTATTTTTAGTAAACATTTTGAAAATACTAATCAGTAGTAATAGACAAATGAAGCTTCATGAAACACTTGTGATTTTGATTGACTCCTCTAGATGGCACTCTTGGTTTAAATGGGCTAGCTAGCTAAACAGCTAACCAGACAGACAGACAGGCGAATGAAGCTTTATGAAATACCTGAGATATTTTTTTGGTCCTCTAGATGGCACTCTTGGTTTAAAAGCTAACCTCAAGTAAGATGTTATATTTCCATAAAAAATTGATGTTAATAAATCGATTTGGCCGCATATTGAATCGATACGAGAATTGTGCACGCTAATATCGCGATATATCGCCGACATTGTTTTTTTTTAACACCCCGACTGTAAACTATAAACTGTGATCATATGTAAAATGGTTAATGCTAGGTCTGAATATTATACTCATCGTTAATATCGTATTTAGCGTCTCTGTGAGAAAACTACGCAGCGTGCTAATAATGATAGCATTGGCGGCTGACAGGACAAAGGTAGGCGTGAGTTGTGTATTTCTTTGGCGCCATCTTCTGGCACCAAGTGCCATTTAGCTATGTTGAAGTAAGGGGAGGAGCTTCATGGTATGTCTAATAGAAAACATGTTGCCATTTTGTGATTTTGTGAATTTCTTGCGGATTTTCACTATCCCTATGGGGCTCAATGTACTACTTTCTTATTTACACCAGGCACAAATAAAAGTGAAAAAAATTGTTTTGCAACAACTTGCTGGTGGTAGATTCCACAGAGGAAATTGTTGAATTAGCAGTAGAGCACTTATGTGTAACAAATAATGTAATGTAATAGGAAAGTAGTAATTGGTATTTTTTACACGTGAAGCAGTGACATACAAGCCCGCACCGACTGTGCATTTTCATCTCTATGGCATTTATTTTACGTATAACGTTGGAAGATGAGGTCAAAGAATGATATTAAAGTGATTTGAGCTATATCTAAACAATTAATGTAGGCAATTGTGATTGTTCTTAGTGGGGCGTCTATTTCTCACGGGTCCAGTGAGTGCATCAAAATATTCGAACGAGCTCTCAGTTTGACTCTGTGCAGTTTAAAGATAATCGCAATAACCGTTCACCAGATAAACGCTGTCCAAAAATGCATTTGCAAACACAGCAATTAATTGTATGCTAATCACGGGCAGTATAAGACATGATTACTTTGAAATAAGCTGGAACGTGGACAGCGTGCAGCATAAATTAGCGAAACCAATCTAATTGGACATTTTATTGCTGAAGTAAATGTGATCTGTGTTTAACAGCTACTTAAAGAAAAAGCCGTAATCCCCGCTAAGTAGCATTGTAAACAACAATAAACACACAGTCGCCTCGGCTGCATGTTTTATACGCAACATCCAAACACAATCGCTCATGCGAGTCCTTGGAGGAGCAGCCGTTTGCATCCTGGGAAAGTCCACGGTTGTTGTTTTGCTTGCGTCTTGGCGGTTTTCGTCGGGTGGCGAGTTGTGAGGTGTGGGGGGGGGGGGGGGGCTTTAGGAGTGAGTGTTGATGCCGGAAGACGAACGACGGCCGGCGAGATTAATGCCGCCAGATGCCAGGCGAGATGCCATATTAATTACCCGAAGATAATGTCATGGCGGCCATATGGCGGCTCCACCGGCCATTGGCTTGACAGCGAGTCCGTTTTATTAGCGCCATCACGCCATCTGACTGGAGCGCTGCGCTTGCTTGATGGAAAATACAGTAACGGCGTGCACACCGCGACCGCATCCGGGGTGCAGAAAACCCGATAAATGTTGGAGCAGATTGGAATACAGTAAACCTTCAATGGGCGGGAGGTGCTGCTGCAAAATAGCCAAATGATTTTTTTTTTTGTCACGAGATGCACTTTGCACCGAGGCCTGACCGATTAATTGCCTGATATTAACGGTTTCAAAATCAACCCAAAAAACCGATTTTTTTTGCAGATATTCATATAGATATTTTTACATGTTACAACAAGAGGCAAATGACGTTCAAACGTCAAAACATCCCAAAAATATGCAAAAAATTTAAATAATTTGCCAATTATTGCCGATTTTTTTTGTAAAACAGACACTATTCTGCTAATAATTCATAACTTTATTGTAAGCATTAAGAAACAACCGAAAAAAAGTTATTTTTTCCATTTCATTAATAGGCCAATTAGTCGGTTATCAGAATTTCATTCAGCCAAAACAAGCTAACATCACATCTGGCCACCATCAATTGACATTGATTTCCTTGTAGTGGAAGGACCAAACCAGTTGGTGGCAGTAACGTACCATCAAGCTGGTTAGCCTCACAGCAAGAGACCACACAGAAGAAGGACAGAAAATACATTGCGTACAGTTTGCGCTCGCATTTTCTGTATTTAAAGGTTTTGTGGAAAGAAAAGTTATTTTTAACAATATTACGTTAGAATACTGTTGAGTTTCATGTTTTGTATGAAAAAGTATAATAACTATTGTGAAATGTGCACGGATTAAGCTGTACAAATACAATATTTATGTAGAGAATACATATGTTATTTTACAACTTAGCTATATTTATATTTTTGTATTTGCACCTGTAGCTAAAAAGCGAAGTGACGAGAGTCTCCGTCTATAAAATACACAAATGATCAACTGAAATATCCACGCTCTATTCGTTATTCCTCACCCGCTTTTAAGTATTTGATTTGCTACAGCAGCCAGAGAAATCATTTCTTCCTTGACAATCTCACTAAGTTTTTCCGGTTCAAAAAAGAAAAAAGAAAAAAAAAGTAACAGTAGCAAATGTGCTAGTTTTGCTATTTCCATTTCCCACTTGCTCAGTGTAAAACGACATACATGTTAATGACGAAATCCACACAGCAGGTCCAATCTTCCGAGCTACAAAAGCTTTTCTGATGTTAAACACATTCCCGCCTTCAAGCAACTCCTCCCCTGCTGTACTGCAGTGGATATAAATTCAGAAGTGTGTTTGTGTGTTTCCCGCCGCCGCCGCGCAGACTGTAAAAATCATAAAGGATGCATGCTGGGAATTAACGTCAGCGTGAGGAACGGCGGCGGAGGCCTTTTAACATGATTCACGGCGACACGGCCGCCCTCGTCTCTCCGCGCCGACTGGCGGATCATTTACAAAGACGGACCGCGCTCTCGCCGTCCGATCCATCCCATCAAGCCCGCCGCTCGCCCCGCCATCGCCGCCGTAACGCCCCACCCTCCCCTCCCTCCCTCCCCCGCCTTCCAATCCCCACAAATCCGATTTAATCAGACAACTTGTGCAGTGTGGCTGGGAGTAAGAAAAAGGATAATTAGTAAACAGAGGAGCTCCTCGCCAGGCTTCATTGGCATTCGCGCCAGGTTACTGTGTCGCATTTAAAATGCGCTCTGATGAAGTCTACAGAATCAAACCATTTGTTACTCCTATTGAGGAGGCTTCGGGCTACTGGCAATTAAATTGGAATTAGCGGCGGGGAATGAGATGGGGCAGATTCATAGCGAGCGGGGGAAGAGAGAGGCCTTCTCTGTCTGGACTTGGCTCACAGATTGGACGCCAATTTGCCGCCGCCGCACGTTTTGTTTGTTTCCACTTATCTTTTATTAATCAAAAACCAACCCGCCGCAGTCTAATGAGATACAAGAGCGGCATCAAAAACATCAACTACCTTTTCAAACACAATCATGCTCATATTTTGTTTTGACTGATCCAGAGCTGCTGTATTTGAAAATTGAGAGCCAATAGCCAGCGAGTGCACATTAAAGGGACATGTTATGGAAAATTAACTGTTTAATGGCTTGTATACAAAAAGTGGGGGCCTTTAGAGTGAAATTTAAGCAACCAAGAACTCCCTTCACTTCACTCTAAGCAGTACGTGAGCAGTTCTTCAATTCCAATTATATCACACGTATTTAAAACAACCTCATTCTGCTTTCTTAATGCTGAAGATAAAGAGCATTTATGTTTTGGGGTTAAGAACCCTTCAATAACATCTTGAACACAAACGGTGCAGCAACAATATAATAAAAATACTCACAATCACATATTCCTGATCCTCTGCAAAGAAAGACTAATATTAGTGCCGTACTATTGAACTGGTAGGACTGTCGTATACTGCTCCCTGGTGGCCAAGAAAGAGTAGCACAATGACCATTTACTTGACACAATGTGACAAAACTATTTTTCCTCATTAAAATACACAGATCTATTTTTGCCTTTCCATTCATTTCAATGGGAAAAGGTATTTGAGATATGAGTGTTTTGAGTTACAAGCATGATCACGGAACAAATGAAACTCATTTCTCAAGGCAGCAATTTAAATCTTATTTTCTTAAATGTTGACACACCATGTAACCGTTGGGCTAATTTACATCATTAGCGCCCCCACACTGAGTTTGAGACTTGTATTCTAAGCCTGGAGAAGATCCAGAGGCACTTTCAAGTGACTGTTGGACTATGCCGATGTGTATGAAGTGTTGCATCCGTGAGTGAACTTATTTTAGCTGGGAAACCCCAGTTAAGTACACGGAAAAAAAAAAAAAGAGCAGCAACAACAGCAAGCTTAGATTCGAACCCAGAATCTCATAACTGCACGGCAGACATGCCAACCACCAATCACAATGGGTTATTAGGATGAAAGAAAGAGCTAAGTAATAAAGTGTGTATGTTTTTATGTGGCAAGACAAACAAGATAGATGCACTCAGATGCTTTCAAGGTTAAGCACAAGAACTCAAATCCATTACTGGAAAGAGAGCAATAAGGGGGAAAAAAAAAAGAGGTTAACGAAAGCAGAATTCATCGTACGGCGGCCGCAGCGTAGTCAGCTGCACATCTGCACAGATGAGCTTTTCATTTAAAACAACGTCCAAATCAAACAGACTGCACGAATGCCAGTCGGACTCGTTGGGCCATGTCAAAGCTTTGATTTTTCAAACAGACACATGGGCCACATCATTGACACGTGACCCAAAAAAAAAAAAAAGCACTATAATAGTGTACTTTATAAGAGTTGCAACTATCGAGTATTTGGACATCCTACGGAAAATTCAATCAAATAATTGAGTATTCAGATCAAAATAAAAAGTATTTTTTCTTGGTTAAGATGCAATTTTAAATACAGAAGACAAAAAAACGGTTTTTCATTTTTAGATCACAAACATTTGTATTTAAATGTTCCTCTCTTGAAACACTAGTAAGTGCGATTTTAGTCAAAAAGATTTTGGTCTACAAAAGGAAGAAGCGGTTTTCCCGCCGTAAAGTGCACATTTGCGTCAGCCCGCTTTGTTCAAACGTGATCAGCATGAACGGCAACTGGTTGAGACTGACAGCATCAAAGTGTGTGGAGTCATTTTTGCCGGTAAAAAACACCTTTGAAAAGTCATCCGACGGCTGTCGGTAAACTACAATGAGGCACTTGATTAGCAGCTAGCCGCTAATGCTGGAACCGCCGCTAAATGCTAGCAACAGGTGCTGTATAATACAATGTCAGCGGAACTAAGTTTTGTTTTGCGTCCTTAACTCATGTGTTCCCAAAAACGTAGAAATACGTTCTATTTTAAATGTTTTAAGTGTCCCAAAGACTTATTTATGTTATTTTTTTTATGATAGAGCATACAGACTTTGATGCAGTCTCCGAACTGCAGAGAACGGGTGAAGCAATGGTAGTAATTACAAAAACGGCCAGCAGGTGGCAGCAAAGTATAAGAGATCAACCAGGGCCATGTTGCAAACGAGCTCTTTTCTCCAGTGTTTTCAACAGATTTGTGAATAATGATGAAACTTTCTAATGTTAATTGCTGCAATAGAACACACTATTCTGTGGGCCTTGCAAAATCAGTCAAAATCTAGCAAAACAGCCGAGAGCGAAGGGGGTTGCTTCAGTGAAAATGGCTGCGAGTGAACGAGTTAATATGCGTTTGAGCTTGATTTGGGGAAGACGTTATGTTTTTGAGGTCAGCGCCAACAGTTTGTGACAGCAACATAAACGCAACAACTACAATCGTGAATCAGAGTCAGCCGTGACGCCGCGAAACGCTGCTGGGATCAACTTCAAAATAAAAGGGCACCAAGGCCTTTTTTTTTTTTTTAGTACTTGAATTACTCAGGGACTTGTTTCACTCTTATAACTCTCCCATTGTCATTTAGATTATTTTATTGCTTGTGTTTGTTAAAAAAACACGTGAAAATAATCACATTTTCAATCACAATCGCAATATTCAGGGGTGAAAAAAAGAATCTCAATTGATTCTTTTTTAAATTGGTTCAGCCCAACACTCCAAATAATTTCCTTTGTATAAATATAAGGCTTAGCGAGCTCGGCGGCCTGGGAGCGACTTATCCAGCGGCACCCATCAACCCCAAATAACCTCCCACCTTCACCCCGGCCCGACGTCCTGCAAAGGAATCCCAAATCTGTCCTCGCCTTCCCAGCATTGATTCTCCTCACTGGCCATCTGGACAGTGTAAAAGAAAAAAAAAAAAGGAAAAAAAAAGGGTGTATGGTGAGTGTGGAGTGGGGGGGGTGGGTTTGGGGGGCAAACCCACATTAGTCACGGGCTCTTTGGTCCTTCGACCTGTACACACACACGCATAGAAAATGACCCTTGACCCCCCCCCATCAGTGAAGCCGCTGACATGGTCTTTCCTGGTGGACAAAAGGCTTTTAGCACCTCGCTCTACTGTCCGACACGGACACGCCGGACAGGATGGGTGCTTGTTTTTTTGTTTCCTCAAGGGGGGTTGGGGGTCTCGGGAACAAAAAAAGGATGAGGGCTGTTAAGGACAGGAGGAGGAGGAGGAGGAGCAAATCTGAGCCGGTGCGTGTACTTTAAGAGTAATACAAAAAAAATAAAATAAGGGTATTAGCTACAAAAGGTCTGGCTATGCTTCTCAGGTCGGCTTACGAGGGGAAACGGCGGGACGAGGGCGAAGTCACGGCGCCACAAGACATTCATTGTGGCCGCCGTGTTTGTACGAGACACGCTAGCAATCGGAACGGGAAATGGAACACGAGTCATTCTTGACTGAGAACTTGACGCGAGTAGGACAAAATGCTAATGTTAACATAATATCAAAGACAGTTCTCACTTTTGTTCTTTTTATTTTTATGGTGGAAGCATTCATGTTTGAAAATCTTCAATTTATTAGCATAAAGGCCTTTCAAATTCTGTCATGTCATTTCACAAGACACAAGTTGGATTTTTATTTTATTATTATTTTATTTTTTAGGAAAATACAGTTGCAAATGGAAAAAGGATTTTTACTAGAGTAAAGTCATAATGTTTAAGAAAGTTAAGCTTCCATTTTCAGAGGAAAAAGTCAAAAAAAAATCCAGAGAGTAGTTTGAAACTGCACAAGAAAAAGTAATACATTTATTTCACTAGAAAAAAAAGTTATAACAAAAGAAAAATTTAAAAAATGTAATTGCTAGGAGAACAAAGTCTTAATCTCACGGGGGAACTTTTTAGGGAAGAACGTCTTACTTTTAAGAGAAGTTGTTTGTGAAATGTTAAGAAAAATAAAATACTAAACTCATCAGAAGAAAAGTCATAGACTTAAGTCTTAATTCTACATGAAAATAAAGTATTAAATTCAGGTGAATGTAGTCTAATTTTATGCACGCAAATACACACACTATATATATATATATATATATTATATATATATATATATATATACACACACACATAATATATAATATGTGTTGCATAAATGACAAGTAAATGTCGTTGTAAGTTAATGAATTTTTATCCCTGCGTAACATCTGCTTGATGAGTCATAAAAAAGTGAGCATGGGGCCGAACGTGATATTTGAGTTATGAAAGAGGCATTCAGGTGCATCCGGCGCCTCCATAAAAGCCCAAATCTGATGATGTGTGGTGTTTACGTACGTTTGCAGTGAACAACATTAGCCTTAAAGGCCGTTTCATTAGCGGCTGCTCAATGGAGGCAATAAAGCGCGGCTCAGCCAGCTGTGACCTTGGAGCCAAAATGGTGGACGGGGCCGACTGCGCAGCTATAGGAAAAAAAAGAAAAAAGAAAAGCTCGAGGAAAGAAAAAAAAGAAGCTTTTTATTTATTGATATCGACCTCATGCGCGTGTCCATCAAACTGCACTGAGGGGATAAATGCGGCGGAATGAGGGAAAGGTTTACAGTGCTGCGCCTCCATTTGGCTTAATTCCATTTGGAGGAAATTGATTTGGAGATGCTGGAGTTTGTTCTCTCTCTTACTGCCGTGCTGCTGAGGCCTTATTTCACTCAGTCAACAACAGAGATCACCAGGCGGACCTGCCAGAGCTAAATGAGGCACAGTGACCATTTTTATTTGGACATAATCAAAAAAGATCTCAACTTTACCATGATATGCGTTACGCTACTTATTATTACAGACGTGGCTATATAGCTAAGACACGCCCCCTTTGAGCTGCGTGGCTACGGTAACGCTAAGCTAGGAGGGCCATTGACAAAAACGTCAATACAAAATTAAAATGTAACAGAATAGTTGATTAATCGATTGAATAATCGAGTTTAAAAATATTCGATAGTGACAGCACAAATGACAGAGAAGGTAATTTTTTTTCATTTTTTAAATATATAAATTGCTAAATATGCTTGAAGACAACTTGCCGAGTACGTGCTTGTTCTGGTGCTCTATCATCGTCACTCATGTCCAATCAAATTCCTTAATCAGAAAAACTGTATAATACGTTATGTGCCACGCTATACGGAAAATAATCGCATATAAACTGTCAAATTGGAATCGATGCACTTGAACCTGCAGTTTAAATGATGAGTTAAAATAAAGCCAATGTCACATTTAAGCCTGCCGGCCTCAAAATTGGCTAAAAATGCAGATAAGAGCGTGCTCAATTGCTCCTGCAGGACTCTTCCAGCCACGTGGATTAGCGCCAGATAATCATATAACGGCCATGATAGTGCCCATCCGCGCTCAACGAGCCCATAAAGTCAACTCTGAGTAAAGAGCAGCGCTGCTACACACACGTGCAAACACACACACACACACACACTTGGGAATGTTTAAAAAAAAAAAAAGAGAGAAGAAAAAAAAGCATGTGCGACACAGCTGCGTAACAGCGCTGCCTCCGACCAGCTGGGGGCAGCGCAGAGGCACGAGTCCTCACATGACCTTTTGAGCAGGAGTTGACAGGCAGTTCACAAGGGAGGGGAGAAAGAAAAAAAAGCCTCTTATATGCCGTAGCAGACACAATGTTGACCGCCTCGCACACGCTTAATAGCTGAGAATGGAGATTAGAAAGTAGTTTAGAGGGTCAGGTGTTTAAGGCAGGAGGGGCTTGGGGGTGTCACCGACTTTATTATTATTATTATTTTTATAAACGCACATCCCAGCATGGGAATAGTACCGGGAAGGAATGCAGGGATACATCACATGCCAGCACCTTCCTTTTCAACAAATGTGTTCATCAGAAGGAACATAATACGTGTGGAACCTTGACTTACAAGTGCCTCAACTTCAGAGTTTTTCCATGAAGTTAAAAAAAATAAAAATAAAAATAAGATAACTCATTTATGCCTTTCTCTCAGTTACAATGCAGTAACGTTAACCTAATTTGGCATCTATAGCCATCAATGGCACTGAAAAAGTTTTCAAGGTAGAGTAATGCCCTTGCATGTGGGAAAGGAGAGCCACAGTCACCTACACATTTTCAGCTGTGCATTGAATGGGACCAACAAATACAAAATGATAGGTGCTGCACTCACAGCTCGATGCACACACGCACACTAATCTGCCACAGTTTAAGATGACACTCAATAGGCCACGCCCCTACAAGGCACACAGCTAACACATAAATACTACAGTCAGTACTGTAATTACACAATATACTTGTAAGGTAAATGTATTTCCACATTCTTATGTGCATTTCATTTCTTAACTTTTCATTTTGAATACATTTTCGACATCTTGCATTATTATTTAATATTCAAGAAACAATTCTAAATGGCCCAAAGAGGTCAGTTAATTTGACAATTTAAATTCCCACCATGCCTGAAAATTCACCAGTTTTTTTTATTATTTTTTTTTTTTAGACAAATGTATGATTTCATAAGCTCCCTTATCTGTATTACACAAGGAAAACAACCAAACAAACTGAAAACCAGAAGCAACCGGCTTCCATCTTCAGCGCTATCCCCTCACAACTTCCTCAAACGCTTCTTTGGTGTCGCGGCCGTAATTCTCCGAGGACGGATCTTGGCAAATGATAGCATAGCGTGGGAGTGAGGGAGCGCTAGCTCCGTGACCCAGACGAGACACAATAAATCGGCGTTTTCTCGGCCGCCGCCGCCATTCCTCATGTACGACTGGCCGGGAAACAAGCAGGCTGGCGCGCGTGGTGAGAAACATTCTCCACACGCAAACGTTAGCATGTGGGCGTAGCGTTTTTAAAACTAGCATAAGCCATAGCTACTATTTTTGTTTGTGGCATCATGAAATGTCTTCAATAAAGCGCAAAGTATCCGTTAGAAAACTAATATCATGTGAAGCTTCTTTTAAGACGAGCCCTTTTTAGCAATGTTAGCTCAACAGCTAACGTTAGCAACATCAGCCCAAAAGATTCTACTAATTTTTTTCCCCCCTTAGCAGAAGCAAAGATTTACAGCTCCTGACTGGTCCCTTTCAAAGAGGTCCTTGTGTTTTTACAGCGTGTTTGGCCTTATCTGAAAATTCTAACATTTGCCCCAAAGATTACGAGCAAAAGAATGGTTGACTTTTTTATGGCCGTCGAAAAACTCCTTTAGAAATAAGTTAGCTTTTTACGACAGTGCAATGCAAACAGACTGACAGTTGTTGAACTGATGGCCATGCCAGTAAATTATAATATGTAACAAGACCACCACAGTCAAGCGTGAAAAATAGAAAGATGAGACATACTTTTTAGCAGTGGCTCACTGGAACATTTTGGGAATTTTTTAAATTTTTTTTAGGATTAGGCGTTACACATATTTTAAAATTAGGCCTGCAATTTACATAATTTCATGGAGTTTAGTGACTTTTATTGCTTGAATGTGTCTTCTAAAAAAACAACTTGCAAATTGGAGATAAATGCGTTTCATTGGACAGTACATTAACTTTGATATGTTTTTTTTTTCATCAAACATTGTAAAATAAAAAAGTACCGGTAATGTAAAATGTTTTGAATGCTCAGTTTTCAGCATTTAGCATTGCACTGCTATCCAATGAAAAACATGCATGTTCAAATTGTTTTGTTTTTTTGCCTTTAATGTATTTTGAATTTGTTAAATGTTCCATTAACTGAGAGTTATTTATTTACTATTTTTTAACTACATTTTGGACGTTTTTTTGTTTGTAAAATCATACTTTTCATTAGACTGTGACGACCGTTGATTGGGAAATAGCTTCTTTCGGTTTAGCGGTGACCGCACCACTTGTTGGACAATGGCCGATACATGCTTTTCATTTGTAAGCAACTGAGCATCAAAATTGTTTCCAATAATCAGTATTCAAAGGTCCCTTAAGTTAACATTGCTTTGCTTTCTCTAAGCTTCTCCAAATGTTTGATTATTTCTTAAAAATAATCAAAATAATTTCAGTTTTGTGTTTCAGATTTGGAGATACATGCATTTCATTGGACAGCAACTGCATATATTTCTTCTTTGTTGTTGTTGTAATTGTTGGGCAGATATGTACGTCTTGCATTGCGCATCAACATAGATCGTACAAATAATAAAATAGATGTAATGAAAACAAGATTTTACTCTTATATGATCGACAACCCATTTAAAAAAATGATTGACGCGTGGGGCCCAACATCAATTTAGGAGCCCCTTTCTTCCCAAGTACATGAAGTAGGTAGGTAGGTAGGTAGGTAGGGCAATTACCCCCCCTCCCCCCCGAATATCCCCCTCCCCCCGAAGGCTAATCAATGAGGCATAAAAGCCCAAAGCGGCGTCCAAATGAAACGCAGCCATTTTTAAAACAGACTTTCTCTTCTTCTTCTTGAGTGTGTTTCGGATTCCTGGCCTTTCACCTGACCTCAGGCCTTTAAGGGAGGGGCGGGTGGCCCTAGGCTCACCGCACTGGAGGTTAAAGTGTAATCCCGGCCCTGTGACCACAAAGGCTTTGGGCCCCCCGAGGGCCAAGGACCAGCCACATTTTCCGAATTGCAACGTTATCCCTGCGCAAAGTCTTTGCACACAGCACATTATCAAAGGGGCGGACAGTGGAGTGACCCGCAATGAAAAATGAGCCCATTTGTTTTCTTAGCAAACATAAATAGCAAACAAAAACAGGATTTAAAAAAATGTTGTCACTGTGAAGCGTAAATTTAAACAGTTAAAATGTTTTTATTTATTAAATAATTAATTTATTTACTTACTCACTTATTTCATTTATCTATTCATGTATTACTGATTTATTATTTACTTACCTATTTATGATATTAATTATTTATATGTGTTATTTATTGTTGTTTATTTAGTTTGACAAAATTGAGTTGAGTTGCAAAAAATTGTATTATTAAAAAAATTATAATAATGTATTACCATCGTGCCACTGTCTATAGAAAACATTTATCTACAAATATTTGTCATTCCGTTTTTTGAAAGTTACTACTCTTACCAATACATTTAAAAAAAAAAAAAGGGGAAAAAAAGAAAATAAATGTCAAATTTGGACAATACATGAATTTTATTGGACAGCATTTACCATTGGCATTTTAACATTCTCTGAATGTTTGCTATTGAACTTCTTTTTGAAAACAAACAAAAAATGGTTGTTTATGCTTCCAAACAAAAAACTAAATCAGGAGATAAATGATTTGCATTGGACAGAATTTACACCATTTGTTATCTTATTTCATATTCAAGAAGAAGAAAAATAAAAAAGTGCTCTGTAAATTTTTGAAAAAACCCAAAAACATTTATTTAAAAAATATATGTTTCATAACAAAATGTAAGAAAGGAAACATTCATTTCTGACAATGAATTTTCTTTTCAATCTGAAATACAAAAAAATCATAGACTTTTTTACCATTGAAAAGCAAAACTTTTTTTGAAAACTTCTATTTAAAAAAATGCTCTTTTTTTGTTATTTCTTATTCTGCTAAGTAAGTTTACTTTGTCAAGTCAAATTTATTTATATAGCTGTTAATTACAAAAGAGTCAAGAAAAAAAACGAAAGCGAAAAAAAAGCTGACTAACTTTGTCGATACATGCTTTTAACCGGACACAGAAGGATAACGAAGGAGAAATCATTTCTTTGGGCTTAGCGGCTACAGCGCCACCTGTTGCGCTGGCATACGCTTGACAAATATGGACAGAACGTATTTATCTGCGTTGATGAAAATCCGTATTGACGGAGAACAAGGGCATTTTTGGATGCAAACTTGTTGATGGCTGACCATCTATTAACGACACTAATTGCCACAAGTGAGCTATTTTACCGATATTGTGTCGCGCTAATTGCTTACTTAAGTTATCATTAAAACAGCGTTTCCACAGCGGCATGCATGCCCCATTAGCATTGGTTTGATTCCGTGGGGAGAAACCTGAAAAAAAAACGCTTTCAAACAGCTCGCCCCAACGCCTCTTTGCATCGCAACCTAAAGAATTTGCGCTTTCAAGAGCGGCTTGAGAAGACAGAGAAGTGAAGCCAAGCAGAGAATAGCTTTAATTGACGCCGCCTCCATTTTCCCAGGCAGAAGGCCAGAGGGAGGGGGTCAAGGGGGTGCGGGGTGTGGGGGGAGGGGGGTGATGTGACACCGGTCTCCTGGTGTTTCCACTGTACAATAGGAAGCAGATTTGCAGAAGAGCTGACCCCTGACCTCTAAAGCCCCAGAAAGGGTCTGGGGCACAGCCTCAGCGCCCCTCCCTCACCCCAAATCAATCAGAGCTTGGACTGTAAGAGGACACTACAGGCGAGCCCCCCGGTCACCCACCCACCTCGAAACATTCCACGCCTGGAAATGTTTTTTTTGTTGGTTGGACAGCGGCCTGGGGGGGTTGCATTGCGTGGACAAATAAATGTTCAAATTACGTCTTCACATCACAAACTGTTTGCATTAATATCACAACTTCTAATGCAAAAACAAATGCTACAGTATATAATAATTAAATGGTGTTGCTATCTAATGAACAAACCCCAAACTGTGATTTTTTTTAAACAAAAGAATAGGGGAACGATGAAAAAAGTGTTTGTTTTTAATTAGAAAGGGACAGTGGGTTATAATTTTAATAACTTTAATATTCCGATTGTTTAAAATATTTTTCAAACAGTTCTCACTCAATATTGGTCTATTTAAAAAAAGTATAATTCTTGCTACAATTAGTCCTTATATAAACAGTAAATTGCAAAAAGGAGTATAACAATTGTCTTTAATATAGCAAAAGTTTTTATAAAAACATTTTTTCCCACATATAAACATATTACTACTACTATTATCTAAAAATATTTTATGATTTATCATTTTTTGTTGTATGTTTTAATAAATTAAATTAATATTAAATCAAACGCAAAAAACATATTAAATAAAAAGGATAAAAAATAATAATAATACTGTACATCTTTATTTTTTATAAAAATAAATTATTGTAATTTATTTTATTGAAATTTTGTTAAGCTATTGAACATTTAATAAAAAGTCATAAATAATTTCATGAAATAATGTTGAAACTTTTATTTATTACATAATTTTTTTAACAGTTGTCTAACATCTTACATTTTTTACAACATTTAAAAACTAGTTTTTTATTTAAGTTAATATATATAAAAATGTAAAAAAAAATTCATACAAATACATTTTTTATTGTAAAAAAATAAAAATATTAATACTTGGTAAAAAACAAAGTAATAGACAATTTTTTACAAAACAAAATCAGAATAAATTTTTAAAATATATATAAATACTGTTTTTAATTTTCCATTTCAAATGCAAAATAACTTTTTTTCTATATACAATTAATAATAATTATGAAAATAGTGGCAGAGGCCAGGAAGAAAAGACGTTCTAATCTACTCCAAGCTTGCTTTTCTCTTTTAATTCCTTCAACTCAATGCCACAGATGCGTTAATGATGTTAACTCAAGGCGCATTAGGCGACTGATGCCTTTGTTTGCCATTAAAGTTCCTCAAGGTCAGCCGGCACATTTGGGAGGTGGCGAACATCTGGCTGGTGACCTCGCGCGCTCTGGCACCGGCATATGTGAACGACGCATACATAATTAAATGCTAAATTAATTTCAAAGAGACAATTTTCACATTAGAGCGCCGCGATTACCAATGAAGGTCGACGACTGCTCGTGCAATGTCACACCAGTTTGAACACGCGCGCACGTGCACGCACACTCCGACAGCCGTTGTTTGGTCCTTCAACAATGTTTAACTCCAAATCAAGTGTGACTGCGAACACTTGGCCTCTGGAGTTAGATAAGACACGGCCGCCCAAATAGACTGGCATTAATTATTAATGAACGCCCGCGCAACTTCTTATCATGGGGTATAAAGATAAATATTTAGCGCCCACGCCGCTTGTAAATGTCCCTTGTAATTGCTTTGATGAGGCCACAATTAGCAACGACGCCGCGCGCTCGTGAGCTGAAACGTTGACGGAGGCTAACGCCGGATAGCAGAGCAATCCCAAAAACGTCTGATAAAAAATAAAATATATTTTCATGTGATTTGTTTCATCTCAATAAGTGAACTACTTAATATGCAAATACTATTTTCGATAATACTAGCGCATAATTTAATAACTGAATAGCCATTAACTGTATGTAATATGGCTTCCATACTGTACATGCTAGCATGGTGTTGGAAAAAAAATAGTAATTAAGTTGTAATCAAGCCCTCTTTACGCTGGCTAGCATTGCGTAGCATATCAGCAACATGTCTGCATGTGTGTGGCAGAAAGATTCTGGAAAATAGGATAGGACTGAAAACTGCATTCTTGATTGAGTTTAAGTCTGTTGGAGGTGGCACAGCTATTACTGAACGTTAAAACAAGCTGCTCCGACTTCAAAATATATACAAGAAAATTCATAAAAACATAAAAGAAACAAAAAACACACATCCAAAAATGAGGGGGCAGTGTTTCCCACACCATGTTAATACTTGGGCGGGCCACCCAAGTAAACTGGCCACCACCCAAGAAGTTTTTAAGAAAAATTCTTAAAAATATATCTTAAAAAAACAACGTGTCACGACTGGATATACCGCATGTAATGTTAGTTCGCCATCACTTTGTGGCTCGTGAGGCTAGAGGAGACAGTAACAGGACTGAGATCAACATTTGGAAAAAGAGAACAAAAGAGTTGGCGGTGACGAAAAACATTCCAGGTTTCATCGCAAAGTGCAAGAATGTCATCTAATCAGGTGACCTGCGGATTCCCTCCTCGCAACACACCTGAGCAAACACGCCTGCTGACCTTTTGCCACCGCTAGTAAATAACCAAAGAGGAGAAGTGTCACATAAAATATCACACATTTGCTCTCCAGAATCACAATACAGAGGCAACCTTACTTTGTTGTTGAATTTGTTTCCGGGGCCATGTTTGCATCTCAAATCATTTGTACCTCAAATCAACTCTACTAATTCAAATGAATGAAAATGCCATTAATCCGTTCCAGCCCGCCCCAAAATAAAGAATTCTAAGAGTTGCTGCTTTAATTCAATGGACATTGTCCTGCTCCCTCTAAGGCGCATGCCTTGGCCACCAGGGGGCATACAAATGAGTTGCTCTTTGCAGAGGATAAAGAATACGTGTTAATGAGTATTGTTGTATGCTCTGTCTGCATGTGTTGCTACTGTTTGTGTTTATAATTAATATAGTTTAAAGGTTTAATATAAGCGCAAAGGTTGATGCTAGTCTCATTAGCCCGTCTATTGCACTGCACATTATGTGTTATCATGAAGCTAGCTGGTTTTCTGAAGTATGACACTCATAGATACACAGCGTGTAATTATCTCAGTTTTGTTTGGTTTTACAGTAAACCTCAATTGGGAGTGGAAATAAACAGCACCAAACAATGCAAAAAATAACAATTAAATCGGTTGAATTACAGACTTCTGTAACACCTCTCTTTCATTTGCTTCCAGCATTTATCCAAACAATTTCCTCTCACAGTAAACCTGCCATTAAGTGATAAGAGACCCAGTTGCTACGGTTGTTGCCATGGCAACACTGGATCTTCTTAATTTTAGGTGTTTTTCCAAAAACATTGGTGGACCAACCCGGACCACTCACGTGCCGTGTAGCATAAAAACGAATGAATTATAAAATAAAAAAATGAGGAAGAAGGGCACCGCTAACTTCTCCAGAGGACCAGCCAGGACCACTTTTATGTCAGACTAGCGCTAGCATTTGTGCTAATGTTGGTAACAACCCAATGATCGCATATTTAGAAGTCTGTGGTATTTGATGAACCAGCCAGGGCTGCTCTCGCATTGGACTACGTCGCTAGGACTTGCATCTGTGCTAACACTGCTATTCATTGTGTGCTTCTAACGAGCACCAAAAGTAGCAACGTTTTGAGTTTTGTCAGTGTAAGACAAAATCATTTATTCCTTACTGACGAATCCACAGAAATCCAATCTCTTTGGACTAGTACCTAAAATAAGGCTAGCGTGGCTCGTGAGGCTAGCGTGATTGCAACAGGAAACCCCCAAGAATGGTCACAAGTTGGACCTCAACAGGAATGTGTTGAGTATGTTTCATTACTGAAGCTAGTTGTTCCGTGGTTGGGAAGTAAATGAGCGAAAGCTGGTTGGTGTCACTAGGCAACTGGGCGCGAGGCTTCTTTTGTTTAGGGTGAAAGGTTGGAAGCACTCCTGCTAATCTTGCTTCACACAATTAAGGAATAAGAAGGACTGAAAGAATGGTCGCTATTTGTTGGTGCACTAATCGAAAGGGTATTTGCACTGTAAATGAAAAAAAAAAGCTTTGTTGATATTTCAACACTACTAAGATGTCGGCAAACAATCTCCCACGGAATTACAAGGGGAGATTTACTCGGAATAACAGCGCAGACAAAAGAAAGCGCCGTCATTGTGGATCGGCCGTTGCCTGCTCGCTCCCTGCGGCCGAGCCTTTCACGCCTCGCCAAGGTTAAATTGCAACAAGGGATATCGGGAAGGAGCCTCCTCATGTCCGCTCTTCCTTTTTCCTTATCTGTGCTGCTTTTATGTCATAGCAATCCCAAGATACAGCGGCAAAGATGGATCCTCGTAGTTTTTGGTAGATAAAGAAAAAAAAAAATCCAGATCAGTAAAGAAGTAACCTAAAACTGTATTTATCATCTTGAGTATGTCACAGAAAGATTTTCAACTTATTTCAAAATGATAAAGCTGAAAAGAATCCATACTTGAATCTTAATGGATTCATAAATCAAGCATTGAAACAAAAATAACGATGGAAAAAAATTATAGCAAAAATCTGGGGAAAACAAAACTAAATTTTTAATAAATAAAGGAAAAATATAATAAAAACAAAAAAGGAAAACAATAAAAAATCATAAAAAATTTAATTAAAAAAATAGAAATACAAAAAAATATAAATGAAATTATAAAACATATTTAAAAAATCAATAAGAATAAAACTATATATAATAAAATAAAAACAAAGACAGAAAACTGAAAAATAAATACACATAAATAAATAAAACTATATGAATTAGAAATAATCCAAATAATTAAACAAAGAAAAAATATAAATTAAAGATAAAATAAAATAAAATAAACTATAAATAATGAAAAAATATATATAAGAAAATATAATCATAGAAAATACGTTACGGAAATACTAAAAATAAAAATACATTTGGAATATAATTTATAATCATAAAAATAATTCAGATCATACTATAAAAAAAGAAAAACTGACAGTAGAAAAACATATAAATTAAGTAGAAAAAATACCGACAAACAAAAAAGGGGTGTCATAGAAGGGGCGGCGTCCAGGGGAGTTAAGATGCTCTAACAAGGTGGGGGCTTGTCCTGCGAGCAGCGCGAGGGAGCTGCTGAGGATATTGGCCGGACAGATTTGCTGCGTGTCCTGCTGACTTCCATTTTATGGGCCGTGAATCGCGGCGCCCGCTGGGAGTCCATAATCCGTCCCCCTCTTGGCCAACCCCCGCCCGCCCGCCCGCAGGCCGGGCCCCATCATTTTATTGCTCTTTCTGGATGTGTGGCCGCAGTCTGCCGATTCAGCCGTCCCATCCCAATTTGTTAGCCGATCCCACCCACTTATAAGAATACCGACTCCCTCTGAGACAAGCTGTCGTCCCACGCTTTCACGCCGCGCCGCCTCAATGGGCCTGTGCCCACCAGTTGGCAGGGGTTCCGCAGGGCGACGGGGCCCACTGGGGTTGTTTCTCAATGGAAGCCTTCGATGCCAACTCTCATTCACGCATAATTTCTCGTTTACGCGCATCTTCTCCGACCGGCTCTCCATTCTACGCGGCATCAATCAGCGCTTTTCCTCCGCCTCGGAAAAACTCATTTAGATCTTATCGGGGGGAAATTTGTTTGCAGAGGAGAGAGGAGGCGGCTCGTCGCCAGAGAAGTGACTGTAGTCAAGGTAGCACCACTTGATTTAATTTAGCGGCGATAGAGTCTCGGACCACTTGTACTCTGATTATTTTGGAAGGCGAGCAGGGGAGGATGGAAGCAAGGAAAAACGGAGAGAGGGGAAAAACAACATTCCAAAGGAAGACTTTTTTTTGACTGAATAATTTCTATTGTGATTACATTAATTGTATAATAGTAGCACATTGCGCTAGTATATTTGCCCGTGCATGACTAGCCTACCGCCGACTTTTGGCCTTTCCTCTATAGACTATCTCTATGTAGATTAGTTCTGTTTATTGCTATTGTACAAAGTGGCTGTTAATATGAAAAAGTGGTGAGAGGAGAAGCTGTGTTAATTATAATACACTGCGCTATCTTATTTGCCCGTGAACAACAAGCCGCTGCCTTTTTTCCTTTTAATTCATGCACTATTTCTATCAGTTATTTATTGTGCAAGGTGGCAGTTATCTGTTGCCGTGTCCACAAAATGCCGCATCATCCAATCACCTCGAAGTATTGTACAGAATGCCCCGCCTTTCCCGAGCAAATCACCGTGGAGCAGTCCCAGATTGATATTGTGAAGAACTCACAATTATCAATCTGGCTATTGCCAGGTTAGTTGATTTCTATTGTGGCATGTGCTTGTGAAGATTTTATTTTATTTTTTTAATCTGGAGTTCTTCGGATTATTTCTAATGTGCAATTAAGTAGAAAAACAGGGCGAGGGTGGCAGTAAATGTTTGATCCTCGCTTCGTTTACTTGTAACGAGTGTCACATTTACGTTCCTGCGACGAGGTCCGGCTGAAGCCTCCTTGTGTGTGCGTGTTTGCTTTGCATCTAACAGGCCTAATGCCGCCTGACAACTTAATAACATCACAATTAAGTCGATGCTAAACAGATGCCCGGGCTGGTGTGATTTGAGGCACTTTTGACGGCCTCACGTTAGCCGTCGCCATCGGCCTCATCGGCTTGACGGACGTGACCGCTGCTTATCGGATCCTGGTTTGGGACCGTGTTGTTGTTGTGGCTTTTTCAGCACATGTTCTCCTCCATCCCTCGCTGCTCCCCCCCCCCCGCCGCCGCCTCGCTGCAGCCAAACTATTCCTGGCTTGAGAAGAGAAAGTGTTTACTCTGGAATCACGCTGCGCTTTCACTGCCGTTGCCCGCCAGGCACTTTGCATATTTTCCGCCCGTAATACGAGGCTTGAAAAGGACGGACGGGGAGGGAGGAAAAAAGATGGAGAGGCTTACGAAAAGGACCCTCCCCACCCTTTTGCTGTTATCGGCGGGTGGATATGATTCACGTAGGAATCATCGCCACCCCTGTCGCCTGCGCCGCCACGTCGAGAAACTGCTCATTTCGCGACGCGGCCTTCGCTCACTCGCGGCACATTTCCATGCAAATTACAAGTCGCGCCAGTGAACGCTACAATCTTAAACAAAACAAGTCTACTTAGTTACTCCCCCACCCCCACGCGCGCAAGCTTCTTCTGACCTTTTGATGCTGTTTTTACACTCGTCATGTGTGCTAGCCTTCAACACTGCGTCACGATTGTGTAGCACATAAGTGTGGTTGGGCTGCAGTGCACAGCGCCGATCGATACAACACTTCACTGAGCACGCAGGGAGAAAAGGAGCCCATTTGAAATGATACAGTAAGGAAAAGTCGTGCAAACAAAAAAGGCTCTGACTAACGTCACATTTATATATATTTTTTAAACAAATAAGCACCGCCCATCTGTTTAGTGGTTCAAAAAAGCTTGGGAATAAAATGGCAGACGTCATTTTTTGGGCATGGCTTCTTGAGACTTTTTTGTAGATCTACTCATGATAGACATGCCTACCAAATTTCATGTTGCTAAATCAAACTACCTTCAGGGGCTGAATTTTCAAAGTTTTACAAAGCGGTGGTATTGTAGTTGTCAAGATGGGTCTTGGTCACGAGACCACTTTTTAAGGGTCTAGGACTCGTCTCGGAATCAAAGGCATTCTCGGTCTCGGACAGGGCAGACCCTGGATTTTTTAACAAAACTGCTCAATGATTAGTGAAAAACGCAGAATGCAGGTGCTGTGCTTCCGTCACAGTGTTGCTTGCTTACAAATTGCCAACGAAGGACCCCAGAAAATGTCAAGATGGACAATAAAATGGCTGCTTGGAACCAAAATGGCAGACTTCCTATATTGCCACCTGGTGTTCAGACTGAGACACCACATACCTGAATGGTTGTTACTCGAAAAAGTATTTGAGTAAAACATATGTCATGTGCACTATTTGGTTACAATAACATTTTCATCACAATTGTAAGATGTGATTGGATTCTGTACCAGTGAGTACGCAGATATAAGTACCGTTTCTGTCTACTTTTTTAAATTTATTTATTGATGACTCGACTGTTGCTAGAAGTCACTTGAGTGACTGTAATCAAGAGTTCCTGAATGCATCCTCGCATACTGCCGTTTGATGAGCGCAGAGTAAAAGCAGCCCGCCGCCAAAACATCCTCCCCACGGTTTGCTGGTTTGACAGCCCCCCCCCCACCCACACCCAAAAAAACCTGCTAAAATTAGCCCCGGCTGTGTATGTTGCATAACAGCCGTAGCGCACATAAACAAGGCAGAGAGTAAATAGGCTTGGAGTTGGAAATATGACAGCAGCGGGCTTTTATTTTGGTGTTGAGGATGAAAGCTTCCTCGACCGCCTGGGAGAATGTTTGCTTACAGAAATCCCAGTTTAGGGGCAGAGATTCACTTCGGATACTCTTGGTGTACTTTTATTATTTTCCATCGCTTGCAAAGAAGGGGAATATTTGCTTTTTATTTCCTATGTCGGAAATAAACGCCACGTGATGTTTTGAATGACGACGACTTGAGGAATGCGTTCGCCAGCTCCAAACCGTCGCGTGGTTTGACTTTTTCTCTCCCTCCTTCGGAGTTAAGCTAGGCTGCAGCTGATCGCTCCACGCCACAATAGCCACCATTCAACGTGGCGAGGCCAAATGCTGTCGTTAAAAGGGCGTCGGGTCACCGCCGGATACCGTATGCACATAACATGACAGCCTTTACCTTTCATTGGCAAACACTAGCGGCGTACTGTGACGTGACTGAGAACATTGTTTGGGAAAAAAAGGGGCGTGTATAAGCAGAGGTTTCATATCCATTTCTGTGACAATCACACTATGTTTAGAATAAAATAAGTATGCTGTAAGTTGAGCCTGAAAACGGCCAAGATTATAAAGTAAAGTAGAATACTGTAGGATTCGCCTGTTGGATGCGTGCCTTTAAGGGGTGTGGCATCGTGAGTGACATCAAAAGCTGATTAGTGAAGTGAGGCTACGTTCAACCTTTGCTAGCAGTTTCACATGGCAAAACTCCCCGTTAATTGCTAGATAAGCAGCTTCTGCCATGGTGCGGCATCATTTTTCCGCAATCGTGTTGTTAATTCATTTGCTCCCAAAAACGTGTAAATATGTTCTATTTTAAATGTTTCAAATGTCCCAAACACGTATTTATAAGTTTTATTAAGGTTTTTTATGCTAGAGCATACAATAGGCTTTGATGCAGCCTCTCAACTGCAAAGAATGGTTGAAGAAATGGTAGTTATTACACAAACGGCCAGCAGGTGGTAGCAGAGCAAAAGAGATCAACCAGGGCCATGTTGAAAAAAAAGCTAATTACTCACATTTCTAAATTTATTCTAATGCTAATTGCTGCAAAATGGATATTTTTTTCCTGATGAAAGAAGAGATCTTTTGGTATGTTCCATGTTTTTGTAGCAATAGAACACAATATTCTGTGGGGCTTCAGTCAAAATCCAGTAAAACAGCCGGGAGTGAAGGGGGTTGTTTCACTAAAAATTGCTGGGAGTGAATGAGTTAATTGTGAACTAAACGGGCGTAAAAGTGGTTCGTCATACTTGTCAGACATGAACATGGAATTATACAACAACCACACGCAGCCATCCCATGCTGAGGTTATTAGCCTCGACATGTATGAAACTGTTAGCAAACTGACCCCCCTTAAAACGCTCCCCATCATTGGTTCCAGACTGGAATGTTTATATTTAGAGCTCTCCTTTCCGCTGTTATGCCCGATCATTAGCCTCGTTTAACCTCGCCTTTACATCTGCCGTGTTAACTTTGCCGACTCTGCCAATCGCTTCTCAGATGTTTTGGAAGGGAACGGACGGCTGCAAAGATGTGGGGAAAAAAAGTGGCCAAAAAGGAGCGAGAGGCCACTGGCAACGATGATGATAATGATAAGTGTCTATTTGGGGAATCACATTGGCAGCCCCGATGGAGAAACGTCTCATTTGGTTAAGTCCAAAATGAACGGCCCGCGATTGTTTGCATGGCACCACTGTAGAGTACAAGTTCATTTTAATGACACTGTGCCAAGGAAAGCAATGTAACAAGTTTGGAATTCAACTTATTTTTACATGCACACACGTATTAAGAAGGTTAAAAGCATATGCAAACTGTCGGAAAATCTTACCTCTTAAGTTGTAAAATAATTTTTCGTGATGGATTTTGTTCAGAATTTGTAATTGTTTGATTTAATTTCAATATAGACCAAAAAGTATCCCAATTTTACACAAATGTTGGCAAAAAATAAAACATTTACACAAAATGTCGGAACTGAAATTATCAAGTTGTACAGTTTGAATTTTTAAAAATTTTAGAGGACATTTTAAGTTAAATCATACAAATTCAGTCAAACAATATATAATTGTAAATTTCCCCCCGATAAAATATTGTGGGGAAAGTGATTTCTGAATTTGAAAATCCTTACAATCGTATAATATGGAGTTCCACAACAATTTTCAGGTAAAAAAAAAAAGTGACTTTAAAGCCACACAAAAAATTAATGTTCAAACCCCTAATCTGATCAAATTAATAGTAATAGAATAGAATAAAATAGTTTGTTAAACTTAACCCCCTTGGTGTTGCGGGTCAAAATGACCCACTTTCAAGTTAAAGAAGAAATATTGGATTTTTGCACTCAAACTTGGCACAAAAATGATGGTTCCTTTTGACATATTTGCAATGAAAGGAGCGATAATGTTTCTCTGGGTGCTCTGATGTTTCAATAGACAATTTAAATGGTTAATTTTGACATATTTGCATTGAAAACTGTTAATCATGAGCTATAATTCATTATCAGGGCACTTTTGGAACATTAAACATAGCCCGGGTCAAACTGACCCATTTTAAAGTTAAAGAACTACAAATTGTGAAAAAAAAAAAGGTTCATTTGAAATATTTGCAACGAAAGTTAATGTTGATGTTCCCTGGGTCAAATCGACCCGGGAACATTATTGCTGCTCCTCGGAAACCAACCAGGAGGGTTAAGTATAAATACAATTTTGATGAAATATGTACGAAAAATATGATTGAAAGTTACATGAAAATGTGAAATTTGAAAATAGTAAAAAGTGGGGATTTCTTTTACTATTATTTCTTTCCAATGGTCAAATTGTTGAGTGATGTGTCATATAGACTAAAAATGAAGACGCGAGCACACCATTAGGTCCGCTTAACAGCAACGGACATGTGAGACAATCCCGTCCGTCTCAATTAAACAGCTCATCCCGCCTCACATCTGCCGAAGGAGGAGGATTTACTTCCTCCTATTTCCATCTTGGCATCTTCCCATCTCCGTAGCGGGATTGAAAGGGTCCTGGTGATAAACAACACCAGGCCCTGCCAAGTTTTCCGGACCATGTTGATTACTGTTGCGTCTGTTGTGATTTAGGGCTAATCCGGCGCGGGCCGTCGATCATCATCTCCGCCGGGCCAGACGAGATTGGCCCACGCGGGCTCGTTGTCAAAAAGCAAATATCGAAAAGTACAACAAATAGTGTGTTGTCTGTTCCTACCGGTGTGGATCTGCCGGTGAGCCTCCAGGGACTCTTCCGTTTGGAACTGAGCGCCGCACTGGTCGCATACGATGGCCTTCTCGCCGGCTGCAGGGCAAAAACACAAAAGGAGAGTGGGCGTTTATTACACTGCAACATTTTGTGTGGAAACATGAGTCCAGCACGCGCTAATCATGGGAAATGTCACAACGTTGTCACAACGTCGTCACAACGTCATCACAAGTGAAGAAAAAAGACAATTTCTGGCCCATGTTGATATCTTAAGGACGACAAATTACGCTTAATTGACGTTTGAATTGCTTGTATAGAAATAGTTGAGTGTCTGGAGTGTCTGCTTACCCATCAAGTGTGAAATTAAACAACTCTTATGTGAGGTGCCTGTTTGTGAAAATGTGTCTGTGAGCGAGTCCTTCTCAATTTACATAATAGTGCACTCAGAATGTATCCGCTCACGACTTGGCAAAAATCGGCCACTTTGAAGCAACGTCTGGACGACACGCAAACGCCAAATAACGTCACTATTAAACGTAAACGCTATTAAGCCAAAAGCTGCAGTGTTTGAAGCGCGGGTTAGCGTTCTTTCATTCTTGATTTTTTGGGCGAAGTTAGCATCATGGCGAGGTGGGTATTTGCATTTGGCCGACATCGATGCCAACGTTCAAGTGTAATTCGGCAGCTTGGTGACGAATTGCTGCATCCAAGAGTCCGATTGTCAGTTTAAATTTATGCTAACGGACAATGCATAACAAACAAACAGACGAGCTAACAAATAGCTTCAATACAACAATACTGATAGGCATGTATTGAGCGGATCTTTATCGTCATTGCCAATGCACAAGTACAGAGCAATGAAATTGACTTATCAGGCTCGACCCGTACAAGAAACACGAAAAACAACGGCCAACGGAGGAGGACAGGACGGAAAGACCTATCAGAACTCGCTTATCAGCACCCTGAGAACTCAGATAAGAAGGGAAGATGCAAGGGAAGGGAAATAAAAGAAATTTTTTTCAAAAAGGGGAGCAGAGTCAAAGAGTGGAAAAAAACACTTTGCACATACAGACATTACAACAGATCTCAAAACTTGTACATATATTCTTTATCCTCTGCATAAACATGACAAAAATGACTGCAGCTCACTGAGTCAGATGTGAAATTCTTAATCGTGTTTGGCTCTATGTCTTGTATCATAATTAATTAATTAATAATTTTTGCGACGAGAGGTTGGAATTCATTTTTTCCAAGTCCATTCATTTCAATGGGGAAATCAAACGGTGCCAAACTAATCACGTGAATGAATGCCTGGCCGTGGTGACGCCTGATGGGACCAGCCGAAACATGGAGTTGACTTAAAAATGTGTTTAACGTGGAACAAGCCTAAAACGGCTGTGTCAAAGATACGGCGTGCGGGCCAGAACCGGCCCATCAGGGGGTCCACTCTGGACAACAAATGGCCGCTTTTCACTCAAATTTAACTGTTGCTGCTAATTATGTCCACTGGAGGGCGCACTGACAACCACTTAAATGACATTCTGAAACTTCTGCTCAAGATTTCAGATTGGTCTGCAATAAGATAATAACAATAATAAATAAGAAGATTTACAGAATGTATGTGTAATTATTTGCACCAAAAAACAGGAAATGTTCTTGATCTGTCCTTATTTATAGCTTATTAGGCATACTGACCCGGCCCACTTGAGAAGAGATAGACCGATATGTTTTTTCCAAGGCCAATATGCCAATATGATTAGTAGTAGCGAAAGAGTCCGATACTCAATATTTGAAGCCGATACTAATTTTTACTAAAAGGTAAACAAATATTGGTGTGAAAATTTAAACAAAAAAATTAATAAATACAGATTCCAGTTCTAAACTTAAGTAAATAGCTCTGTAATATTTTTTTCTGTAAATAAAGTTTTCCAAAATTTTTAAATATCTGAAATAATATATATATATATATATATATATATATATATATATATATATATATATATATATATATATATATATATATATATATATATATATATATATATATATATATATATATATATATATATATATATATATATATATTTTTACCTGTTTTTGTTATAATTTCAAACAATCACAAAAGGTGCAGCGTGTGTTACAAAGTTAATTGAAAATTTAGCTCCCTTGACGTTAAAAGATATTTTATGGGCCGTTAATAAAAAAAAAAAATAATAATCATCATTTGCTCCCAAAACCGTATAAAATCGTTCTATTTTAAATATGGCCATGGTCCCAAAAATGTATGTATACGTTTTTTATGGGTTTTATTATGTTAGAACATACAGAAGGCTTTGGTGCAGCCTGTGACTTGAAGAGGTCGCTGAAAGCAATGGTAGTTATTACAAAAAAAATGAGTATAAGAGATCAGCCAGAGCCATGTTGCAACAAGCTCTTTTCCCCAGTGTTTTCAACAGGTTTGTGAATAATGATGAAACTTAGCTATATTCTATATGCTAATTGCTGCAAAACGGAAACAGGTACAAATATACTTTTTTTTTCCTGATGAAAAAGAGACTCTAATCTTTCTTTTGGTAGGTTGCATGTTTTTATAGCAATAGAACACAATATTCTGTAGGCCTTGCAAAGTCAGTCAAAATCCAGTAACACAGCCGGGAGCGAAGGAGGTTGCTTCAGCGAAAAAGGCTGCGAATGTATGAGTTTAAAAGGCCAATACTGATATTCGTCATTTGATAAATCGGCCCGGCTGATCGGTACACTCGAATCCACATTTGAGTGAAAGTGGCCCCTGAATTCAAATGAGTTTGACACCCCTAGCCTAAAAGACAGCTGCGTTCTCACTTTAAACACAAACGGTTGCCGCCCATATGAAGGATAATCAGCCCAGAAAGTCCATTTGGGTCAATTATTTTGAAGAACGCATTCAAATGAGAGTGCCTTTTTTATCTGTTGTCAACATAAACTCACTTTTCTTCTTCTTGCGTTGCTAATACAAACAGTTTTGCTTCCAGTCTGCCATGTGGCATGTTCACTTGTGGAGCAACAAACGTACATATACAGTGTGCACGTCACATCAGAGTGCTGGCTAATTATGCTTTTACGGGCTTTGGCACGGCGTACTGTACATGCCATACGCCTCACACATCAAACACCTGCACCAAGTCAACATCTGGCAATTGTGTTTGTACGCCTGCGTGTGTGCGTGTTTGTGCGTGTCCAGCGCGAGCACACGCCGATCTCTCTCGGTTTGTTCTTGGCAAGGCCTCCCGGGTTACGACACCTCCAGAGAGAGCACAATGAAAATAGGAAGGCGATTCTTAGATGACCCAAAAAATATATATATGAAAAAAAAAAAAAGTGTGAGGAGGGAAAGGGGAGGACGATATTTTGTGCGGTTTTTGAAACGGCAGTGACACGAGGGAACGGCCAGTACTGTAAAAAGCAGAAATGACACAGAGCGTCCATGACACGGTGTGCCTGCCAGAAGAGTGCTTATGCAACAAGTTATGCAAAAGGAAACACAAAAAAGAAAAAAGGACAGTGAGAGCGCTGTACAAGGCTTGATCATGAAACGCGACCTCATGAAAAGCGACGCATCTTGGTCTTATTTTCCATTTCACATAAAAAAAACAACTCGGCTAACGGCATATTGAAGAGGCATCATTAGCAAGCGTATGGTGGATGCAACGGCGAGCATATGGCGGATTAGCAGCCACTTAACCTTTGGTGATGGAGACGCGGACTGGAAAAGACGCGAGCAAAATGACGCAGCACATGTTGACAAGCAAACATCTGCATGAATGTGCCAACATAACAGCTTACAAGCCATCTGAGCAAATAGCTCTCACTTACTTGGGCCAAATAGTAACTTGCATACGACTGAGACGTGTCACATTAATCGCTCGTGTCTTGATGTGCAGCTCCTACTTGATGCTCCTTTCACTAGCACAATCAATACATAGCTCACTTATTTAAAAAAACAAAACAAAAAACAAAACAAAAAAAAACGTTAGCTGCATCCAACATATCATAACTGCGCTAACAAAAGTAATCGGCATGAATAACTCATTTAAAATCTGTCCAGCATAACCCAAAACCGCCAAATTAGAACCTATGGCAATTATCACTACAAACTGGAAAGCACAGCAACAACATAAGCTAACTGAAAAATGTATACAACTCAAGTTTTCAAAACAGGAAAAAAATGACAGGACTTAAAATGTATCCCTGAGGAACGCCACTCTTAACTCATTCACTCCCAGCCATTTTCACTGAAGCTACCCCCTTCACTCCCGGCTGTTTTACTGGATTTTGCAAGGCCAACAGAATATTGTGTTTTATTGCTATAAAAACATCAAATCTATCAAAAGAAAGATTAGAGTCTATTTTTCATCAGGAAAAAAAAAGTATATTTGTATCCGTTTCCATTTTGCAGCAATTCGCATTAGAACAAAGCTAAGTTTCATCATTATTCACAAACCTGTTGAAAACACTGGCAAAAAGAGCTTGTTGCAACATGTCCCTGGTTGATCTCTTATACTCTGCTGCCACCTGCCGGCCGTTTTTCTTGTAATAAATACTATTGCTTTAAGCGACCTCTTCAGGTCAGAAGCTGCATCAAAGCCTTCTCGAGCATAAAAAACCCACAAAAAAAACCTTTGGTGAGTGAAGGACACAGTATTTTAAAAAAACTTATTTTATACGTATTTTGGATTGAATGAGTTCAAAAGCAGGACGTTCTATAATATATAATACATTTCATTGATATTTAAATGCTTGTGTTGTCTGACAGTAGTGAAGCCTGTCAATCACGTCTTGTAATGTGAAATCCAAAGCAACTAAACTAGACATTTTGCAGGCATATACTGTATTGTGGCTGTCAGCGGTATAACAGTTTTGGATTTTTCATTACAGTTTTTTGGGGGGGACGTTTGTTTATTAAATTCAGTAAGTTTTACCTGATTTTTAGATCATTTGTATTTTTTTAATTTCTTCATTATAGTTTAGATTTTGTTAGTTTGGGCATTATTATTATTTTTTTAATCTTTTTTAATATTTGGCGTATTTGTGGAGTGCAAGTAAAACATAATTCACAAAGTTTTTGTAATTGGGTAATGTTTATTTATTTATTTTTTGGGGGGGTAAGATTTTTTTTTTTCCTTTCTAGTTTTAGTTGTAGTTATTAGTTATTAGTTACCTCACATCATGTGAGCAGTGGTGCCGTAAATGTACATTTGGGCTACGATAAACACTAGCCCGCGCTTCCTCAATTTGTACAGACTATCATTTTAATTGCTTGTTTTTGAATTGAATGTTTTATTGTAATGTGACAAACACACGGTGAAGGCTACATGATAAGGATTTTGTTGTTGTTGTTTTTGGTATATAGTATGCATTTGCACAAAAACACTTCTTGTGCCGGTCGGCTACATATTTTTGCTCATTTGCAACCTTGAGACGTTGCGTATGGTAAACAGAGTACTCCAGGTATGTTTAACATTTACGATTGTCAGCCTCAAGAGTTTTCGAACGAGTCCAAGAGGTTAAGTCACACTTCCGAGCCCCCTTTTTGATGGGAAGTGGGCAAGTCAAGCTCAAATTGTTCCAGATTGTCTTTTATGCATGTAGCGCACTTTGGCGTGTTTGTTTTCCATCATTCCGACAGCAGAAGGACGTCCCCTTTGTCGCTTTGGGAGTGCGGCCTTTTGTCGGCTGTGATATAGAACCTTGGAGACAAAGATAACAGCTGATGCGCACCCCCTAGCCCGCGTCCAAGTAGCCCATCTTTCCAAGTTCACCCGCTCGCCATCAAAGGGAGACCTGGAGATTTATCACTTTAATTTGGCAGTGAAAGTCGCTAATGGCGAGGAGGGCACCCCCCCCCCCCCTCAAGACCTCCTCCTGCCGCCGTTAGCGCCTAGCGGGCTAACAAGTGACGGGCACTTGGCCTGGGCGGTGTGTACCTTGGCTTGGCCCGCTCAGCGACCTCGCACAAGTCGAGCCTCCTTGAAGCGAGGCACCCGGCGGACAATTTATGGGCGGGTGCCACAAGCGGGGGGCACGGCCCGCACTAAACTCCCTCCCGCCCCGTGCCTGGCCCATTTAGCACATGCCTCGTGGCCTCCCACTAGACTCACCGCTGCCATCTCGGCTTTTAAAAGCCAAGCTGATTTACTACAAATGACCTCGCTTTTACAATACCGCAGACGCCGTCGTGTTGATCTTCGCCTCTGGAAAGCCACGGCTGCCATTTTTTTTAATAGATTTTATTCTCTCCTTTCACACAAAGTTGACACCTGAAAGCAGCGCGTTGCAATCACACGGGTTGATCTCATGGCCACTGAGGGCCAATTAATTCAACATTGGCATTCTCTCTCATGCAGCATTTATTCATCCAAACGGGACGAGAGACATTGATCAACTTTCATTCATCAGTTCAAAGCAAGCTGAAAATGAAAGAGAAAACCAAAATTAACATGTCGCGAGCTATCGATAGAGATAATGTGTAGAAGTATTCTCGAATTAAGTAGATTCCCTGGAAGAAAATATCATTCAGTGCTTTAATGTGAACTCTTTCTAGGAGTTCATGACATATTTCCATTATAGAAATAAAGTTGAGATGAGTAAATTGTGATATCTCAGTAACCGTTTATCTCATCAAGCTGAAATGTGCCATTTTGGCTTTCCGTGCTATGAATGACCTCTACACCAAATTTCACTGGAATTGGAAGGGGTGGGGTTTCAAAATGTGGAATGAGCCAGAACAGGAAGGGTGGATCTCAAACTCAATTAACCTTTGTATGCCCAAAGTCAGAAATTAAAAAAATCTGTTTAGGAATGCAAGAAAAAAACCCAACTAATTTTATATTGTTTATCAGTAAAGTTCTTTTATTATATGTTCATTTTATAAATACTATTAAACAGTGTCTAAATTTTTTTGCTAATTACTGTTGCTGTGTTGTGGTTAAGTACTGGATAACTAAATATAAAAAGATGAAAAACATTTTAATCATCAAATTCGATTTTCAAAACCTTTAAAATGCTGTTTAAAAAGGTAATAAAGCTTTTACTAATTCATGCATGCGCCACCAATGCCCAGATGAGTACTCTGACTGCACTGATCAGCTTTTGTCTTCCCTTTATAGTAGAGTTTGCAGACCCTCACACTGCACAGTTTCTTTGGGGAGGGGAGAGGCAGAGTTTTTCTCACCTCATTTGAAGTCATGTCTTCGTTTGTCAACTGTGGCTGTCGCTTTAAGACCGTGCACGTAGTCGCGCGCGCACCATGAACGAGCCTGACACAGAAGCTGCAGTTACGCTTTGGGCCAGAGGTGGCAGTCACGAGTAAAAAAGTGACGAACTGCACAAAGATCCTTTAAGTGTGCAAGTGTATACCGGGATGATCAATTGAAATTATTATTTTTTTTTTTTAACACCAAAAATCTGAAAAACTGATCCACGTTCACATGAAACTGCAAGGGGGAAAAAAAAGAAGACTGAAAATACTGTAGTATGATTCCAGGCCAGTGGTTGGCGATGACACTCTGTAAAGAAATAATACGCAACTGCTTGTCCTCTTGAGTTGATTCAAAACAGTCTTTTGAATACCCAAATCAACACTTGCACTGTGTAAAAATTGAAATTCTTATACATAATTTGACTACCAAAAAAAAAAAAAATTGATACGCTAGCTTCCTCTAGTGATACCTGAAGAATCACTGAATTAAATATTAATGTTCAAACTGTTTAGGAATAACGCCCCTGCCTTGTTTTCAGTTTTGGTCATGATAGTACAGTAAGTATTTTTTGAGGCGGTACATGATGTAAAAAGTTTCGGCAGTCTCATACTGCTGCAAGTTCCACAAACCACACGTGCGCAGAGCTGCGTGGTCGGGACGCAGCGGCGGGCGATCAGGTGTTTACGCGGGGTGTGAAAAAAACACTTCCTGTTTCACTTCCTCCTTGGTGAGCTGTTGCACAAGTAAGCGCTGTTGTTATCTCATAGAAAGATGCAAAAAGTAAAATAAAAGGAGAACAAGAGACGCGAGGGCTGCGCAGCTGTCAATCCAGCCACCGGAGTGATATAACGTCTTCCACTTTGGATGCTAAATCAATAGTCAGCGTTTCTTGGCGCGTGTGCCGTGAGGGAATTTGTCTTTGCAAACCCAGCAAACTTGTGGAAGCTTTATAGACGATGAATTAATGTCTTGTAATTTAATTTGGTCATTCATCTCTTTTCAATCGCACTTATCTAATTTCCTCAATTGATCCGATTTGATTCACTTCAACAACATATATTAATTTCCAAAGTAAATATTAACACGTTATAATCACATAAATAAATGTTGCACAAACATTGAAATTAGCAAGGATGAGACACAAATATTTTCATAATTCTATTTGAGTGGTTGGGAATTTAAATAAAAAAAGATTGTGAAATGTCTAAAAGTGCAATAAGTCAGGTCTTTCATAAATGTAATCAAATACTTTTCAATGCATGTGAACAGTACATTTCAAGAAGAAGATTAAAAAATTGGCCTTCTTAAGAATTTATGGGAAAAAGAGATATTAAAATATGGTGTTATAAACCAATACGGGGCTGCAAAAGGAAAATCGATTCGATATTGATTATTTGATTTTTAAAACCCAGCCCTAGCACTTATCATGAGACAATACATAGTAGCCTACAGAGAAAACGAACCATGTGAAATTTAAATAAATAACTAACACTATGTGTTGAAACGACGAGTCACTATACGCCACCAGCGCAGACGGATGAACGACGATATATTATTTGTGGTCAATTATCATTTTTGGACCAGTTAAGTGAAACTGTTGCATGTGGAGGTTTCAATAACGCTGGTTCTATTTCGAATGCAAATGTCTACAATGAGTTGTATGCATTGTCCGGCAATGCACGGCTCACATGCGAGTCATGTCCAATTCCTTGTGCAAGAGCGCATTGTCCTGATTTCTAGCACACGCATTCCACCAGCCCCGCGTGGTATCGAAAGGATTCAACTTGTTGAGATTTTTGTGTGTGTGTGTGTGAATGGCATCATTTGCCACTTGTTGTTCCAACCTACTTCCTGTCACAGGTACGATTGTTTGCAACAGATGCCCTCCTTTGGGAGCGCCAAGTCGAAACGGAATCTTTCATCAAAGACGCTCTCAGAATTAAACATCAGAGCGAGAGAGCCCGTCGCCGCTTGTAGCGACGCAAAGTAGGCCATCACATCCAGCCAAATATTCACACGGCATCTTTCCACTCGCTTCTGAGATTGTCTTGCCGTATCGTTTTTGTCAGTTTTTTTTTTAACCATGTTTATTAACAGTTTCAGTCTGGCATGATAAGGCTTCATCTGGAAAAACGAAGAACTGTTTGCGCTCGTTTATCATGAGGATTGTTTTGTTTTTACTAGGGGTGCAATAATTAGTGAGTTAATTTTGAGTTAATTTAAAGATTTTTTTTTTAACACGCGATTGATTAATGACTTATTTGGAAAGCAACACAGCAGACACATCCACGTCAAAATTTAGCAGTAATAAATTTTACAATAATGCATCTATTTGTGGAGAATGGGGTCGTTATATTTTACAGTTTTAAAAATGTTACTTCATGTTAGCTCTTAATACGAAAAGAAAAATGCACTGAGCTGTTAGCAATGTCTTACAAGTGCAATTGTGCCATCTAGTGGCAATAAATGACATCAAAACAAATCAATATCATACTCATTTTTAACTTTAATTAAATTTTACGAAATATTATGAAATTACTGTATCATTGGCTAAAAGATGCAGCCATATTTCTATTAGTTTAATCCCCCCCCCACTTTTATGTTAAGAGTATGAAAACTTTTATTGTACATTTTATTATACATTTAGAACAGATATAAAATTTGTGACTAATTGTTAACTATTGAAGTAATGCGATTAATTACGATTATACATTTTAATCACCTGACACCCCTAGTTTTTACACAACCGACATTGCGCAGTCAAATTTTTGAGCAGCATTTACTTCGGATTTTGGAAGAATTTTTTCGTGAGAAACGCAAACAAAAGCCACTTTTCTAGGTCTGCTCTCAAATGATTTTTGTTCTGGTTCTGGATTGTTTCACGCGCTTTATTTCCAACCAGATTTTTGTCTTTAAGTTTTTTCAAACCCATGTTTTTTTTTTCTTTCCACAAAGGAATTCACTTTCTTACTACTTTTTGACAATGCAAGAAAGTGAAGTTTACACAGAAGGGGGTGGAATCACTCCCGGGATATTCCCATGTGACAAGCCGGCACCGCCTATGCAACTTAGCCTTCCTGCGGGAGGAGGGGCCGGGCAATCCCATTTGGGAAGGCAGTAAGGCTAAATGGGGAATGAAAAAAAGGCTAATTACGGCGACTGGACAAGCAATATCACACCCGGTGGTTCTTAATAGTGTAAACAGTGCGAGTGTGTGTGGTAAGCTGACAGGCAGTGTGGCCAAAACAGATGTTAACTAAATGTTTGCTGAGCTGAAGTAAACCCCTTACGTAAGACTAGACCGTATGAAAAGAAAATCTAGAAACGTGTACAGAAAAAAAAACTCGCTTACATCAGTTTCAAACTGTACTTGTTAAAATCCTACGAGGAACTCTTACCAGAATATTCGTCTGTGTCACATTTGTCACTTTTGGTGCGCAAAAAAGCAAATTTTTTTTGTCTGGGTTCGTTCAAGGTTGCAAACCGTTGCAACCGTTCGCCGACAGTTTCGAACGTCGCACACAATTTTTCTTGTCAACAAGAAAACCATGAAGTCCTTCGGCAATTATTGGGCGAGCGTCTTTGAGACAGCAAACTTGAACAAACCCTGACAAAAGAAAAAAACATTCGCTACGTGCGCACACTCTCGCGAGCCGTCGCTGCTCAGTGAGATACAGGCTTAAAGTAACACTAAGGAACTTTCAGTTTACCTTGATTATAGTGGCGCCATGTGGACAAAATTGGTATTGTTATGTCTGACGGAAGACCACATTTCCCACGAGGACAAGCGCATTGCGTCGTTTTTTAGTTCACGCCAGCGAGTAAAATCGGGGCCAATGTTGATCCTTGACTGCCCTTTTATCCGAGCAGCTTCTCATTTTCTTTTTCTTTTTTGTCACCCAAGACAAAAAGTTTCATTTGTTTTGCCGCTTCTGCCAGGAAAGCAGTAATTGTGCATCGACCCGAATGAATGAAGGGGGAAGTGACGTATGCTTAGTGCTAGTAAAAATGATACAGACCCCCTCAGGCCATAGCAACGGTACCATTCAACTCGTTTTAAGTCGATGTTTCATCAGAAGAGTTATGAAAATAATTGATTAAGGTTGAAAAGTTCCTTAGTACTACTTTAAACCTTAACCACAGAGAAGACTGACGGACTGGTCGTGTTCCACTTGAATGTCAACTCCGGTACGGTTCGATTATATTGGGCTGCAAAATAACCCCAACCTTGATCCTTAAACTTCTACATCTAAATACGAAACTAAAATTCCTAACCTCAACCTTCAACCTAAAACCCCAAATCATAAAATCCCTTGCCCATTAGAAATTTTATAACTCCAACCGACACTGAAATGATCCAAACCCCAAAATTCCCAACCTTAAAATCTGCCGTTGCCATGGCGAACGGCGCACAGCACCGTGGCACGTCGAGTACAGTAATGAGACGTTACGAACAAGTGGCGTCAGTTGTCCTATGGTGAAATAACGATCCTACCATGAACCGGTCCATGGGGGGGGGGGGGGGGGGGGGGGGGGGGGAAAGGTTGGGGACCAAGTATAAACCCTCAGCCTGAAAACTTGAATTTAAGACGCCTATCGATGCTAAAATGCTGCTTTGAAGAAGAATTTTCGGGTCTGATTCTTTCTAGCGCTTCCGTGAACAGACGGCACTCCACTTATGAGGGCAAATTGTTATTTTTAGGTCAAAGCACAACACCGACGCAGACAACCAACACGGCGCATCAAACAGATTAAGACAACTATCAAATGCTGTCGCAAATGAGATGTTGGGAGCAAACAGTGTAAAAGATAAGTCAAAATAATCTGTCAGGAAGAGGGTGCGCTGGGATTGTGGCGCCAAACCCATCAAAAGAGTCACAAATGCGCTTGGCTAGAGATGACTTGTCGGCGGTGAGAGGAAGGAGAAATCAAAGGGAAAGCGCGACGCAGACGGAATATTCAGGTCGCTCTTGACAGCTTTACAGTCTGTTGCGCCGGCGGGACGTCTCGGGACAAATATTGACTCACACAATCGTGCACCAGTACACGCTCACTTGTGCACGAGGCTACGTTCAAAAATGGATGAGTTCCCATTGCAACATCAGTCAGACCTTCTTCTTCTTGTTTTGTTTTTGTAAATTCTGCCTCTTAATCCAGTTTTGCCTGAAAACCAATTTGTTTGCCCTGTAGGTCTCATACACACACACGCGCAGTGTTCCCAGCCTGGCTATTCTCTGAATGGCCCGACCATTTCCAGAGATTTTCAGCCCTCGGGGGACTGGCGGGCATCTCAGGGCACGCAGCCACTAAGCAGCCTACCATCTTGGAGGCTGCTCTAAAAAGGACAAATTGGAATTACACTTTCATTCAAAACTAGCGATAGACCAGTTTTGTTCAAGGTCGATATGATACCGATTATTATAGTTGTCAAGTAGACAAATAACCGATATTCCAAGTCGATATTAATTTGCAGAAAAGAGAAAATAGTAGCGTCAAAATAAAAACTAAAAGCTTTTCTTTTAAGTTTAAACATACATGTATAAAGAATTGACAGCTTTGTTTAAGAATTATAACAAAAATTGCAGGAAGCTTCCAGGGTCATCAGCTAAATTAAAAACTAAGCAAGTAAATAGTTCCCTACATTTTTCTACTGTAAAAAAAAAAAGTTTTCCAAAATTTCAGCAAAAATGTTATTTAAAGTTTTTTTTTCCTATGGACAGCGTTGAAAAAAAAAAGTTTTCCAAAATATTTTTTTTATGTTTTTTTTATTCCTAATTTTTTTCTTCTTTTTTCATTTTATTTTTTTAAATAAAGAGTGTAGGGAGTTCCCAGTGTCAGCATTTTTTTAATATAAAGTGAAAATTTAAATAAATCCATAAATGAAAAGTTCCCTGTATCTCACTGAGGGACAAATGCTTGCGACTAGTTAATTTAGGGTTTCATCGTGGTTCGTAAAAGGTATCAAAAGATCCTCGCAGACAGTGAAAAATTCTCTGAATATGTTCAAAATGTCTTTGCGACAAGTAAAAACTGTCTGTGAACAAACTGAACATCTTACAAATCCTGATGAAAACACTAAATTCGCTACATTCACAAGCATTCACCACTGAGATACCAGCTTTATGTGCCTTCACATTCGTAAAAAGACCAATACCGATATTTGTCAAAATGCCAAATATCGGCATCGATAATCGGCCTGGCCGATAATCGGTGTATCCCTATTTATATACACTTCATTGTTCTTCAATAATTCTGTCAAACATGTTTGGTCATATGTTCAATGTTTTGCCAAGTCTTTGTGTGTGTGAATGATTTATTGTCGACTACTATATGCACAATAAAATAATAGCAGCATGAAGCACAAACCACCTTTGACTAAAATGTTGAAATTTGTTACGTCTGCTGTTACGTTTCAGTATTAAGCGTCTTTTTGGACTGAATCGGAGCTTCTCCGGCTAACCGACCTGAACCAGGACAAAATAAATGCAGTCCAGGCTGTAAACGAAAAAGTGTAATTAGGTAGCTCTAGTTCTCTTTGGTTCTGACCAAATGTTCCAACCGCCACCACACAACCACACCCGCTTCGATATCTTGGCCTGACTCACTCCCCTCCAACCCTGAAAGGTGAAAGGTGCCATGTGTTTTCAGCTCTCCTTTCAACCAACTCCCTTACACGCACACACAGGCACGCACAACTGCTGTCTGCCCTCCATGGACAAAGACGAAAATGTATGTGAACACTCTCGCATGTGTTTATTGTTGTGTATGTGAAGGAAGGAAACAAGATCTGGACGTAGAGACGAAGTAAAGCCCCGGCACTCCCCCTCGGGGCTAACCTGGTGTGAAGGCCAGGAAGTAAGTTAGGCGCCCTAGTGGCCCCGGGGCCCGCTGGTATTAATAGAAGTGAGTTGCACCAGAGTGGGTGGGCTTTTTTTTTTTTTTTTTTTTAGAACATATATATGTATCTATATGTGTATGTATGCCCACATGAATGACCCTCCGTCTAATTGGATTATAATCCCAAGAAAGTGCCCATGCTATGGATCTAATTTTAGTCAAATATTTGCATAGCGGCTAGTTTTTAGCGGTTGATTTTAGCGTGGCGTAGGGTGACCAGATTTTCACAATTTAAAACCAGGACACTACAATTTTGATGAAAAACTAATCTACAACAAATTCTCACCAGAAACTCTAACAAATTTAATTGCTAGTCAATCTGGTGAATGGAGGTTGTGTTATTACTTTAGCAAACGCTAAATGCTATCAAGCTGTCCATGTTAGTCAATTCAAAAAGTTCTTTTTTTTTGGGCAATAATATGTTCTATGCAGCCCCACTAGTCTAAATATGGTATTCCGGTAAATAGTGTTAGTGGAATATGAGTTAAGCAGCAAAATCCTGCCGCTGCCATTTTGCCATTTGCTGTCGCCCTAAAGATGACATCAATGTTGCTCAGGTCTCAGGTAACAACCAATCACAGCTCAGCTTCAGAAAACAGGTCAACTGTGATTGGTCTTTGCCTGAGCCCTGAGCAACATTGATGTCCTCTTCAGTCAACAGCAAGCGGCAAAATGGCCGCTCCTTGAGATGCTTCATAAATCATATTCCACAAATGTAATAATACGAATGTCATGTTTGGACGAGTGAGGTCACATATAACATATGATTGTCAAGAAATGTTTAAGGTTGACTTCCACTTTAACGACATGATTATCGATCAAATTTAGGATATAATCATCACTTACAAAAAAGAAAGAGGATATAATCATCACTGCAGAGTGTTAAAGTTGACGCATCGACTAGTCATAATTTGACAATAGCGTTAGCATTACGTAAACAGATTATTTTACCTGGCTAGCCTTTAATACAAGCCAAATTTACTTCATCCGAGGGAAATAATATTGCTGGATTTTTTGGGGGCAAGCTCATTGGCGTCATTTCCATACCTGGTTCTTGCAGAGTCGACCCAACCGAGCCTCCTGACCATCTTGTGAACTTTGCCTCCCAACAGTGACCGCCTCAGAATGTTACTTTAAGCTAGCAGCTGGCCGAGTATGCAACATCACCTTTACAGGGCTGTTAATTCATCTTTATAGTTTAACGGCGAGAAACATTGGGTGGGGAAAACTCATTCTGGTAAGGGCAGAGGGGTTGGGGGGGTTTGCAGGTCATGTGCTTCGAACGTTTAGAATAAGTTCACCAATGGGAGACAGTAGCAGGTAAAAGCGTGGTCTGCCGGGGTATTTTCCAGGGGGGGTTCGATCGCCGGCTTGTGGGACTTTTAGCAGTGTAACAGGAGCTTCCTGGCTGGCGCTCATTAAAAAGCTCTCACGGGGAACACACGAGGCTTTCACAGCTTTGTTTGCTGGCGCATTCTTGGCCGACGCTGAGGAGACCTAAGGCCTTTTTTTTTTTTGTATACAGTGAAACTAAACGGTCAAAGCGGTTGAGAACTAATGCAGTCAGACACCAGCAACCCCCTCGCAACTACCCGCCATTATTACCAACAAGTCCCTCACCAAGCCCGCTCAATAACCTGTAAAGATTTACTGTTTAGGGCCCATTATTTCCTGCTTTCAAGTCACACATTGTCAAAGGCAAGACAGAGTTTATTAAGTCGCTGCAGTCACGATGCCCGAGTGTAAAGTGATATATATATATATATCTATGGTGATAAAAGTGATTGGAAAAGGAGGAAATGGAGTGGAAAAATGGAGGAAGGAATACTCGGAATTTATTGGACTGCAGACTTCTTCCAGACCTAGTTAAAAAAATATATATATATTTTCCAGTGTACATTGGTGTCTTGACAATCTTGAGAAACCCGAGTTTTTCGAAATACAAGCCGTCGTTTGGCCTCTTACCGGCAAACTAAACACAAAACCGAAAATTCAGCCTTGTGTACTTAAAACAACCACATCGTAGCCTTTCCGTCTGCCAGCGTTGCCAATTAGCATCTCTGTAACCATTTCAAGCAACGGAACGCTGGAACGGATTCCTAACTAATGTATATTTATTTCAATGAAAAACATTTGAGTGTTTTGAGCTAGAAACGTGGTCAAGACACAAATTAAGCTGTTTTATTCTCCGTTTAAATTGTGGTGAAGGGTTAAATAGTTAAAAAAAAAAAAATTGTTCGGGGTCTTTCCACTGCAGTTGCTACATAAACGGAATACTTTAAATAGATGTAATCATAAGCTCAGCTAACTACATCGATGTGATATAGTGTTCACGTCAAATTTTCAACTTAAAGAATCAATCGTAAGCTAGTTTTCAAGATGGCGAGACAACTAGCTTGCTAGCTAGGATAGAAGATGCTACAAATGAGCTAAAAGCAGCTTGTATAAAAGAAAGATGCAGAAACAGTTTCCACAATGATGCTTGACAGCAATACTACAATTTCCCTAAAAGCGTTCTCTTTTGACACAATGTTATCAGAATCCTTTGTAGCTCTGCAATATCCTCACATATTTCACATATAAATTCTGAAAACGTCTCCAGTCAACTGTTTCTGTACATAACAGGACATCCAATCACAGTAACAGAAAATTCATGAAATGCAGCTTTTTTTTCCCTTTCTTTTTTTTTTTTACTGCTCTCAGGTGCATCGATTTACATGTTTGTTTTGTTTGGGCAGCCCTTAAAATGTTCCACATAAAAACAGAACATGTGCGGACTTCAAATGCTCAAATCGGATCAAGTAGGGGGGAAACTATTTAGCTGTCGTCATGATGCATGCTGAGCCCTTTTCCATGAAGTCATCGTTTACCCTCGCTAGTACGAACTAAGTGAAGGATCGTTTTTTTAGGTGAGTAACAAAACAACAACAAAAATCTTCAATTTGAGATTCTAAAATTCCGACCCAATTAATTTAAGATGAGCATACCAGGCAATGCAATGCTTCTTTGCAATTTTTACGTTCTACAGCGTACAGTAGCAAACTTTTTGTGTATGCCAGTATTTATTTTGCTTACTTATTACCTTATTTTTGTGATATTTTTGCAATACTTTTCGAAAATTGTTTGTGATATTAAGTTCAAATTCTACTATTCAGAATTTCAAAAAAATTGCATGGGGGGCACATTTGCACAATTTTTTTTAACTTTTGCGGTGTGCAGCAGTTAACTGTTACATTTTTAATTTCACGTAATATTTAACTTTTTGTGAGATTTTCGCAACATTTTTTAAAAATTGCTTGTGAAGTTTAGGCAGGGAGTTTTGCAAAAAAATGTTTTAATGTTCTGTGGTAGGTAACGTTTTACTATTTGGAATGTTAATTTTTTTATTTACGATATATTGGAGTTAATTACCTCACATTTATTGGGCTTATTTAAATTTTCTTCACTTTCTTGCAACACTTTTTAAAAATTGCTAGGAAAAGTAAGGTTGCGTGGTTGCATATTTACGTACATATTTTACTGTCGGCTATCTCGTCGCCCTTAAGATTACGAATGATAAAAAAATGTAATCAGTGAGACGCATCAGCGATAAACTACACCTTGGCAAATGCTTTATTGTTATTGTTTTATGACGTTCAATGATTAACTTAGTTTCATAATTGCGTGTCACTGTTTGTTTTGCTTATTCTGTTGCCGCAACTTTTAAAAGTGTTCAAAACTGAAATTTGCAACTGTGGAATCTGGGGTGTGAATTGCTCCTATAACTTATAATACGGAGCCAATTAAACAATTTTGGTTTATATTTTTTCCTTACATTACAATAGTTACTAACGTAATATTGTGCCTTAATTTCCAGCTAAATTCTACTGGATTGTTTTTAAAAGGTATTTTCCGTCCACCGGGGAGTCCTTTGAAAGTAGCGTTATTGACTAAGCGCATTACACAATAAGCAGCGCCAATGTCAACTTGCTCGCAAGCAGGAGGGAAGTGCAACCTGCAACTGAAACACTTTCCACTTCCTCCTTCCTCGTGCAGCCCGACCTGCCAACTTGCGGCACGGGCCTGTGGATATAAATACAGCAGAAGTGATACTGTAGAGGCGATGACAGGCCTTGGCGGCCGGCCAAAAGCATGCGAGAGAGCGCGTGTGTGTGTGTGTGTATATGTGTGAGTGTGTACGTCTACGATCAGCTGAGGCAGAAATAGGCCAAACGGTGACTCGGCGGTTCAAAGGGTTCAACATGTCCTGAGTAGGGATTTTTTTTCTTTCTTTCCCCCTGCTGTTACCTCACCCGGATTAACAAGAAAAATGAAAGAAAAATAGAAAAAATGCTTTTCTTTATTCATTCATTTAATGATTATTCACTCAATGTATTTTAATTATTAACTAATTTGCTCCAAAACACGTAGAAATACGTTCTATTTTAAATATTACCATGGTCCCAAAAACATATTTATACGTTTTTAATGTTTTATTTATTTATTTATTTTTATGCTAGAGCATAGAGAAGGCTTTGATGCAGCCTCTGAACTGAAGAGAACGTTTGAAGCAATGGTACTTATTAGTACTACAGAAGTACTACAGTTGTGGTAGTTCACTTAAATTGTGGCTTACGTGGCAGTTTTTCCCTTGCTTTTGAAAACGGCACCAGTTTCCTTTCTGTCCCAGGTGGCGCAGGTTGTCCACCCTTCCTGTACAAGATACTGTTTGCGATCCGCTGGGCTCAGAGATGCAAATGAAAAACAGCCGCTTCCTCTTTCTTTAAGACTCCAAGAAAAGCCTTTAAAAGGCTGCTGTTTACCACCACATTAAAGCGTTCGTCCCTGTGACCGAGCGTATTAGTATTCTGCGGCCACTTGCTTGTTTTCAACCGTTATAACACGACATCCGCGCCATCTTTTATGTCGCGCCTCCCAGTGGAATTAGCAGCATAAAAGCAATCCTTATGCGCCCTGGCTACTTCCAGATGGCTATGTGAGCGCTTTTATCTTCTTGTCGTCGTCTCCTTTCCCTTTTTGGACATGAAAGTGCCACGGGCACATCTTTGCTTCGTCGTCTTCATTCTCTTCCTTGCCCCAAAATATAAAGAGCATTGCAAGAGGGAGCTCTTCCATGAATGGGATTCATAAACGTTCTAATCTGCGCTGCGAAAATTGATCTGAGAAGTTTCCCAGAGCGATCGGCCGCCTTACATAATGGGATCATAACAAGGAAGTGCCTGGGAGAATATTTACTTTTATCGCCGTTTGCTGTCACAACTGCTTTGTTGCTCCCAGCTGGGGGATTCGCATTCAGGACATTTCAGTCAAAATTGTAAACAGATTTTAGCATGCAAAATGTTTTTTTTTTTTTGAAGATAGTCAAGCTAACACAATGGAAACGACAAAGGTAAATGTCGCTGAGGTTCAATGAGACAGGATATGATCAATTTGATGCACTCGTAACTTTTAACATCAAAATCAATTTCTTTAAATCAAAATTAAATTCTTGCATGGGTTTTCCTCCCACATTGTTCTGTTCATGGAAGACTTTAAATCGTTGACCTGTGACTGACATACAATCCCGACAGTACGTGCGCTGTCACTACACAATGGGAGATTTGTCAAACATGACTGCCGTATATTTCTGACCCTGTCAGCGCATGTCGGAGGTTCATTACACGAAAAACGATGAAGTGGACAATCTAATATAGCGCAAATGTGTTTGAGTGTGTGGAGGTATGACAGCCAGTTATATCATTACAGGGACAAGGTTCAACTGTGCGCTGCGATGCAACACAACATCGAGGTATTTTTTTGGGGGAAAAACAATGCGACAATGACAACCTCGGCTATGTGGCAAATTTGTGTGTGACACTGAGAATGGAACTGCAGCTCTCGCACTTTCTCATTAACTCACAGCCATTTTCACTGAAGCAACCTCCTTCGCTCCCAGCTGTTTTACTGGATTTTGACAGATTTTGCAAGGCCCACAGAATATTGTGTTCTATTGCTGTCAAAACATGGAACCTACCAAAAGAAAGATTAGAGTCTTTTCTTTCATCACGAAAAAAAGGTATATTTCTGTTTTCATTTTGCAGCAATTAGCATTAGAATATAGCTAAGTTTCATCATGATTCACAAATCTGTTTAAAACAAAAGAGCTTGTTTGCAACATGGCCCTGGTTGATCTCGTATACTCTGCTGCCACCTGCTGGCCGTTTACGTAATAACTATCATTGCTTTAAGCGTTCTCTTCAGTTCAGAGGCTGCAAATTCTGACTTGAAATTTCACAAGGGCCCAGGAATGAATTAAAAAATATATATTTGAAAATAAAGTAATGAGCAGTAAATAATTACTTAATTTTATTTTTTAATTGATTAAGTTTTGTTTTTTTTCCAAATAAGGGGATAAGCAGAAATAAATTATTTTGGCGTCAGAGAACAATGAACTGTTCAAAAATGTCCTGACTTGTAATTTCACGAGGACTGAACAATGAGCTTTACATTTCTTGTGAAGAGATTCCTTGAGTAGTAATGTAATGAGTAGTAATTAATTACTCCATCTCCGGTGTCAGTCCCATTGTTCAGTTCAACTGTAAAATGTACAAAAACATCTGACTTGAAATTTCACAAAGGCCTAGCAAAGAATTCTACATTTCTTGTAAAGAGATGACTTTAGTCTTGATATTTGAAATGTTAAATAAAGTAATGAGTAGTAATTGATTACGCTGATGTTAGTCCCATTATGGAATGTACAAGACATATCTGACTTGAAATTTCACAAGGACCTAACAATATATACAAATTTTCTTTGGAAAAAGAGCTTTTTTTAAAAAAAAATATTTGTAATGTCAAATAAAGGGATCAATAATTATTTTGTTACCATATCAAAACTAACTTGAAATTTCACAAAGGCCTAGAAAGGAGCAGTAATGAATTACTTTGATGATAAATACAAAAAATAAAAAATAAAATTGGTTCCCACAGTTGTGTCTTATCTGCACTTGTTGATTTAATCCCTTTGTTATAATATGCGCAAACGAGATTCCCATGGATCATTGAATCTCCATAACCTTCCCGCTATGAGTTTGAGTGTGTTTGGAGGTTATTTAAGGCTGTTTTTGCATGCATAACGAATACACACACACACACACACACACATCCTCCGAAAAAAGAAAGAAAGGGAGAGATGCAGCGGTCGGCGACGGCGGCGATGAGAGCCGGCGAGTACAGGGACACAGATAAGATTGCGGGAGCAGGAGGCTAAATTTAAATGGTAATTGGCCGACTTCCACAAGCTTGTGGGCATTTTAATGAGTCATAATAACTTCATTTAAAACCAGCTGAGCAGAAAATAGATTGGCGAGGAGCCCGTGGCTAGTATGGATTTGTGTTGTGCCCATGCAACGCGCACACACACAGAAACACACACAGAGACAGACCAAAACCCCAAACTCAAGGGACGTGTATCCAGGCCATCTCACAAAAGAACACTAACTCACTCATACATTGTTTCTTGATGTAATGTGCTATTAACACTAACCATGGCAATACATATTCAAGTCTGCTAAGCAATTGTCTGCCTTTTGACACTATTTGGTGAGAAATTTCACATTTAGAGGCGAGTGGAACTTTTTCCAGCAACAGTCAATGGGTTCATTTATGCAAACGAGGTACGACCCATCCTGGCATTTCGAAATTTCAAGCCAATTTCCAGAGTTTTCCTGGGGCACGCTACGACAAAAGTACAGTAGCTAGCAGCAGTGGCGGTTCTAGGGTCGGGGGGTTTAGGGTGCTGAGCTCCCAGCCAGATAAATGTAAGCATTTTGTACATTTTTAACTCAATTTCATTCCCACAATTATGAAAGAGAAGCATAACGTTTTTTTGGGTCAAGGGCATCAGTTAGCTTGTCAGTAGCATCTTGGCTATAATATCAACACACACGGGACATACAGCTAACTACTCACATTCCAATTCAAACAGAGGATCGTGATGCTAAGTGATCCTGCCGAGGCATTTTGGAAAATGTCTTTGTTCCATCTTTACCGACTTGTTGACCCTCTTGTGAATTCATGCCGAGTTTCAAGCCGATCACACTTGATGTGGTGAAGATACCATGACCTGATCTACAACATATGAATCGGCAAAATTTTCATCATGTTTAGTTGTATTTTTTAAATGTCACGTAATCCACCATGGCCTTTGTATCCAGTCCATTTCACATTTTCATATGTTGTGAGAAATGCTACATGATACAATCCGCTAACTATGTAGCATCTTTCATCGACTGGTCAATGAGTGTAAGAAATGTTGTTTATGTTATCATTGACCTCTGTTAATTTATGCACGACGCTATGTTTAGTCCATATTGACGTGTCTTTAAACAAATACATCGAGCTGGAAATTTCAGGCCAATCACACGTGTATGGCTGAACTTTTCCAAATGAAGTCATGCTACAGAAATTTGCTAACATTTTAGTTAAACAGTCGATGAGTGTGATCAATGTCAGTTTAGAAAAAGGCAGCCCTTTTTTCGCCCTTTTTTATAGAAATACAATCAATGGACCGTCTGTTAATTTATGCAAATTAGGTCTAAACTACCATAACATTTGTATATAGCCCAAAAACAAATTGAGCTGGATGTGAGAATTTTCACACCAATCCCACTTGGGTCGGTATGTTACCGATCTTGTTACCGATTGGAAGTCACGCTTGATGCACACGAGTTGTAGGTTGCCCTCCCCCACCAAATCACTCCAAAATTCACATACTGGGCTGTCTGCATGCATTAGCGCGTGTTGATGGTCTTGCATTCTCCAGTCGGTATCATTCAAATTTGCAGCAGAGCGAATTAATTGGCAAGCTTTTGGCAATAATTGACTTTGAACACACACACACGCACGCACCCACACACGCACACACACACTACACATGGACGACAACAACAAAGCAGCTGGGCTGATGGAGGGAGGGAGGGAGGGGAGGCATGATGAAGCGAATCCAAAATTTAATCGACTGTGTTCTTGTTTTGAGCAGAAGGCACACAGTGTACTGTACAGCGAGGACCCATAAAAAACGCTCAGTCTGGTCCAAAAGAAGAGAGAGAGAAAGGGATACAAAAAAGGAGAAGGGGGTTGGAGGTGGGGAGAGGGAGACACGCTTGCAGACGTTTCGACAATCACTCTCCATCAAAACACTTGTCTCGCATTCAAAAATAAGACCTGCCATTAGAGCCGAACACCAAATCGGGCCCAATAAGCAGAGCAAGGGGCTTGCTCGCTACTTAGCAACCTTCCAAAAATGATTTCAAGCTATGTTATCTCTCTCTTCAAAACTCAACAACTCCACGTTATGAAAAAGCATTTGATTGATGGACGGCAGGAAATCGCGATATGCGTAGTTGCATTTATCGTCACGATAGAATACGATGCGAGCAACAGTAAAGTGGGTCCTCGCACCTCCGCAGAGTTTTGTCAAACTTAGCATAAAATATTCACACCTTATATGTTTAAAATAACCACATAGTTTAGCCATTCAATCCGTTAGCTTCATGCTAACGCTAAAAGAATCTATGATGTGGTGTGTTAAATCTTCACGCAACGGATTGAACATAGACTGATGCAACATAAAAAGACAGAAAATCCAACAGTATTCAGTCATTCTTTATCCTCTGCGTAGAACGACTTTAGTAGTTATATTAGAATATTAGTGCCGTACTGATGAGTACAGAGATGAGTTGAGTATGAATTCTCCTCAAGTACAAAAATTGTAATTGTTCTTATTTAATCTGTTTTGATCAAGTACAATATTATCGAGTACTATTTTTCCTCTGAATGACGGTCAGGGCTTATTATCGTAAATGTTAAAGTGCTTCTGTATTCACGATCGTAAAAGACAACGATCTGATCGGCTGACTGGGGATCGGTCAATCTTGGTACTGTAGCAAACAGCTGACGTGGCGGAAAAACTTGATTGTCAGTTGCGATATCGTTATCCATGTGGTGTGCTGTGTTGGTTGTCAGGTAAGAAAAAAAAACACACAAAATGGTATGTGGGCACAATGATTTCTAAATCCAAGACATTTTTTTTGCTAAAATTATTATTTTCCCTAAATCATCCCCTCATGATGGAAATTGTTAATTGTTTTTTGTGTTTCCAGAAAAATCTGAAAAAAGGATTTAGAGGTGTTTAATTATAGTCTTAATATGTGTACGTAGTGTATGTTGGGGTGCAAGAAAACATGACAGCAAACATGATGCTAGATGTATAAATCAGAAGAAACAATAAAGGCCTGCCAAAAAATTAACAAAAACACAGCTGTTACTTTTTGGCGTGTGGGTGCAGATGTATTATCAGCTGTTAAAAAAAAAAAAACCTAACACAAAATGGCCTCTGGCTGTACTTTAATTTTTCTCCTGAACTATTTCTTTTTCCGCAACTTGCTTTTAATAGATGGACTTTTCCCCCGCCACTCAGCCTCACTCTCTCACACACACACACGCACGCACACACACACACACACACATTTCGGAATTTGTGGCCTGGAAGGCAGTCAAGTTTCATTAATTTCTGGGTTTGGGTACAGTACAGTGTGTTCCTGGACTCACATCTGCGAGCGATCATAAATTCTGGTATGTTGGCAGAACATCCAGACCTGCCGGCACAAATGTGTCGTCATCAGCGTGAGGGAAGAGCCGGCGCCGCGCCAGAACTGCCGAGCCGCCGCCACTGCCACACACACAATGTCAGACCGACGGCGATGCAAGTGCGAGACAAAGACGCAGTTTCGTCTTTTTTTTTTTTCTTCATGAGTAGGAATTCAACCTCTTTCTTCCTCATTTGAATGTTCCCAATTTCACTAAAATGCACGCAACGGTATTACTGTAGTTCAGAAAATTGTTTAATGCAAATATTATGAATCCCCCAAAAGAAATAAAAATGTATAATATGTATTATGTTGTATATTGGGTTTGTAATTTTGTATATCCCTTTTGGAGAACATTTGAAAACAGTAGGCTTCACTTGGACAGTGCACTAGTATTGAATAAAAAAAAAAGCGAATTTGGGGAAAAAATAAAACAATATTCATCTCCCAAATTTTGGGTAAACAAAACAAAATTCAATGATTAAAAAAAAGAATATTACATATTGCTGTGATTTTGGCTTTCTAAAAAATTGTATAAGATAATATTTTGGCGATGTTCTTGATAAAAAAAACAAAAATCATATGAAATAATATATCAAACTAATTATTTATAGAGTATTAGTAGAATATTTTATGATCATTGTATGATGAAGAATGATATTGGGAGGAAACTAAAAGTATCGATTAGAAAAAGACATTCTACTTTTAGTGAAAATAAAATAAAGCTGAATAAAATTAAAGACATTTAGAAGAGCAATAATATTACATTAAATGAAAATGTGTCCAATTGGTAAAATACTTTTAATGTTAATAAATTCCTTAAAATCAACATTATGAAATGTGATCAGTACTCAAGGTTCATGTTTAAGTAATCTGGAATTCTAATAGGAATCGGTCTCCCTAGTTGTTGCCAACAGGGATTCAGGGTCAATCTGGTGATCTTATGTAACGTTGAATGAAACCAAATAAGGATCTGGTTAGTGTGGTTTGGAAAAAAGGTTATTTTGCAAACAAAAGGGGGAAGGAAAAAAAAAGAAGAGATATTTATGGTGCATCTCAGCACCGACTTAGTTTGGCAGCAGCTGAGGAAGTCGGAAACAGTTTGCCAAACATTACAAATGCTGCAAGAAGTTTTAAAGATTTATTTATTTGTTCTGACATTAATCTTTTCAGGCACTCACTTGTTTTCTTCGCCTTTTTTCCCCCCGGAAGAGTTCTGGGACATTTGTAGAGCTTTGAGGCTGCTTACTAACAAGCATTGACAGTTAAATGCAAACTGTACGCAAAGACTGGAACGTCTCAATTTTATTCTTTCAATAAAAGCAGAACAAATGAAATGTTGGCAGCTACTTGAACGGAATCCAATAAAATAGTTACGCAATGGACAAGACCGTGATATAATCAGCGGGTGACTTAATCTCATCTACAAGGGGAGACATTTCGCAAGCTATGCAACCATACAATGATAACTATTTGAAAATTATTACCCAGAAAAGGCGCAGACTTAAGCTCTCAGGCGGATGTTAGAACTTAATAACACAACGAGAGCAGACAGAACAAACTGTGAGTGGGAAAAATAAAATAGAAACAAGCTGGCACACGGTAGACTGTACATACTGTACCCTCGCTCAGTGGTGGCACGCAGCCCAGACGGGACAGCGGCCAAACGTCTACAAACAACATGTGCACACAGACGCAGACAAATAGACAGGTAGCAGACAGACAGGCAGGCTAACAGTCAGAGAGACACAGGCAACAAGACAGGTAGAGTAGGCAGAGAGAGGTTGGAAGACAGCTGGGAAAAACAAAAAAGTTCAGGCAGAATGCCGGCTGCAGACAAGACAAGACAGACAGGTAGAGAGAGACAGGCAGTTGGGTAGGAAGGACGGCAGACAGGAACCCAAACTGGCAGAAAGGCAGATAGGCAGACCGGTAGATAGTGTGTTAAGCAGAGAGACGACTGAATAGGCAGGCAGACAGGCAGGTGCAGCGAGTGGTGGGTAGGAAGGGCAGGCAGACAGGTTGGTCAGCAGCTACGCAGACTGAGAGGTAACCAAACTGGGGGGGTGAAGAGACAGCCAGAAAAATAGGTACTCTGCAGACAGACAGGCAACCAAATAGGAGGGCACGTGCAGAAAGAAAGACAAGAAAGACATGTTAGGTAGGCAGTTTGGTAGACAAACTGTTGGAAGGATGGGTTGCTAATTAGCGCGTTCAGCAAAGACAGACGGGTACGTTTAGCTTCATGCTATGCTAAACTTACGAATGGTAGAGCAGATAGATGGATCAACAGGTGCGTCGGCGGCAAGACAGACAGCTTGGATGCTTATTGTATGAGCAGAGAGACAACCAAACAGGCAGACAAATAAGAAGACAGGAAAGAAGAAGCAGGTCGACAAACTGGTAGAGAAGAGAGAGAATAATAGGAAGCCAGTTTGGTAAGCAGGAAGACAGGCAACCAAACAGGCAGATAGACAGGCATGTACAGACAGACGGGTGAGCAGGTTGGCAAACAGTTTAGCCGCAACCAGATAGACAGGTAAACACGACGATCTAGATGGACAGACAGACTGAGACAGACACAAAGAGAGCGAGACAGCGGTAGAGCGAGACGGGAGGGGAGGGAGCAGACAGTCGTGGTGTTGCTTGGTGAAACATCCACAACACGCGTCGCATACCAAAGAGCTTCCCTGCTCTCTCTCTTCATCTCTCTGATATTCTGTCGGCTGTGAAGCCAGCTTGAAGGATGATGATGGCGGCGGCGGCGGCGGCGGCATTTGGGACTCGGCGAAGTGTCATCATTACACAGAGAGTAAAAATGGAGACGCCGTGTCAGAGCGAGAAAAGCCTTGAAAGTCAGAAAACGGTGGAGGCGGAAAAGAGAGTGAGAGAGTGGGGGAGAAGAAAAGTGTACAAGAAAAACTATCAAAGAATCTTTGCCACGGCGCCGTCTCTTCCCTAACCGTCGCCCGTCTGCAGCACAAGCGCTCCTCTCGCCTTTTTCATCAGCAGAAAAAGTACCTCAGAAGCAACGCAGCGCGGGTCGAAAAAGAAAAGTTTGTGCACTTTTCGTCACCAGCACAGAGAAGACGGTCTCTTTCGCAGGTACAAACGCGTCTGATGATGCCAAGAACGAGCTAACATTCAACTGTCGACTGCAAGACTTCAAACTATGATGATAAAATACCTCTGAAACAACACAAGTGAACATTTGAATAAAGGCCCGATTAGACATCCGGAACTGTCCTATGTTGAAAATGGATCATCGGACTGCACCGAATGGCACCAAACCGTATAAAAAAATTAGCTCAATGTAATCTCGGCATTTCAACCTGCAGTTTCAGGTTTCATTTTCGGTTGCCGATACAGAAATCTCGAATTGTTCTTAAGGCCCATAAATGTCATAAAAAAGTCAAACGTCAACGGTTGATGCTGCACAGGCACGTCTTGGGTTACACTTCCAAGAGCTCCTTAGGCCATTTCATAGACAAACGGGTGAAAGTTCTACACATTCAGGGAGTTGTCTAAGTGAGACAAAGCAGGCGAGTTAGGCCTTAACGACCAGAGGTTGGTTTGATTTGCTCACCTGAATGAGACAGCAGATGCATGCGTAGACGGAGGCTGTCCAGGAAGCTCTTCCCGCACAGCTCACAGCCATAGGTCTTCATTCCGCTGTGCATCTTCCTGCAGACCAAGAAGAGAGAGCAAAAACACATCAGGACCTCAGGGGACACGGGATGATTCTACAGACGCATCGGGTCGCAATCGCCATCACGCCAGCCTTCTCGCAGGCAGCCCCCCGACCACGATCGCACGTTGTAAATAACACCAGGCGTTATTAACTCCCTGCATCCAACGAGCTGCAGATGGCAAAGGAGCCATAAAGCCAAACGGAAAGATTTATTCAACACTTCTCCAAGCGTTCTCGGGCCACTTTTTGATTAGCGCTCTCGACAATCACAAGAGGAATCCGATAGCTGAAGTTAAGCTGTAACAGTTTAAGCTCACAAGGTCAGACGCGACGAGGGGTCAATATTTGATTGTCGGGGGCCGAGAAGGCCTTGAAGGTTAGCTAACTAAATAACATGTGACAACACACAAAGTCTGGCCTTCGCCAAAGGGGCTCCGTTACGAAATTCTCAAAGCGCCTCGGGCTTGGAACAAAGCCAGTAAAACTCTTCAGAGATATCTGAAAGTGCTCTAAAGCAATTAAGGTGACACGAATTGCCACACAGCCGCCGCAGTCGCCTTGAGCCCGGAGAGATCTTCAAACACCTCGCCTTGAGAAAAGGTACACACTTGAGAGCACACACGCACACAGCTTTGATTATCGGCGCAGTTGACACATTCAAAGCTTGATCCATTAAGCTAAACGATGCCAAAGTCTGATCACTTGGCTTCTGAACGATGTGGAAATCTAACAGGGAAACAGGTTGGCAATATTAAACATACATAAAAGTGATTCCTTGAAGTTCAAACACACCATAAAGTTGGACAATTTGGAGTCTGATGATTCCAAACCATTTTTTTCTGAGTTTCTAGGGATATCCGGTCCCATTTTTGAGATTCGCTGTTGAAAATGTTATCATTTTAGAAACAGCTTTTCCTTTGACTCTCATCAGATTGCGCTGTTGTGGCCAGTGAGCACATTTGACAGGCTAGGGAAGACAAAATGTCAACAATTGTCAAATAAAAATGAACTTGCTGTCTCCTTCGACTGAGCGATCAGCCGAGCAAATTCCCAGGGAAAAACAACGCCCTTGATAAGCGATCCACTCAACTCGGGCGTGGAGATGACAGCCATCCATCTTGGCGTCTCTCAGCCAAGCCGAAGCAGGCGGTGGCGGTGCCACTCTAACTCCAAAAACACGACTGACTGATGTTGAACGCAAATGGATGCTCTTCCGCTTCGAGAAAGTTACAGACACGGCTTGGGAACGTAACCATTGCGTGTTTGGCGCATTTGGAATAAAAGGCACAACGACGGTGCAATGTTCCGGCCTTGACGAGGTTTCAAGGAATAAGGACAAGAAGAACTGGAATTGTTGTATCCGCCATCCGGGCGGTTTCCGGTCACACACGTAATTGGACGAATCAATAACAATCAAGCAAGGCTAGGCTACATTGTAAAGGTCCATGACCTTAATCCAGTCAGGCTGCGCACAAGCTTCCACCCTCGTACTGGAAGCAATTTCCTCGAATCCTCTGTTTGTTCTTATGTCTGGTTTTTACGTACTTTTCAGTTCCGCACAAATGTGGGGAAAAAATGATCTCAACCAATCAAACACAGGATGGTGAGTGTAGCACAGGATGTTAGCTACCATACCAGTGTGACGAAATGTCGAATGAGGCAAATTGGGAACCACTACCATTATAAGAGTTCCTCTCTTTACGAGACATACAATATTTTGAGATCACAAACAGCGCAGAATGAACTAGCCTAGAAGTATTATTTATTGTACTTATGACTTTTCTGCTGCGTGACCACGGCGCATTCCGACTTAGAAAAGAGGGTTACGTCACAGCTGTTAGAAAGGAACTCAGGTGATAACCGAGGACTGCCTGTAACAAACTAGAAAAGGACTCTAGGCCAAACAATTAAGGACTCATGAGGTCCTTGGTTGCTACCTGGTGCTTTGCAGGCACCACATTGGTGACATCTGCTCTATTCTATTGAACATAGCATCTATACTAATCTTAGTTAGTGAAAGCTGCAGACTTTATCATTGAATAATTTTAGGTCACTTTTTTTTCATGTCTATTGTTGTACACCACAAGGCATACCCTGTTCTTCTCTTGTTGTATGGGATGTTGTTATTGGAAAGAAAAATCATTGTACTTATTAGGCAAGTTAATCCAATGGAAAACGAGAGGGAGGCCTAAAGAGAGACAGGAACTAATATAGCACTCAAGGACATGAAGCACATGATGTTTGTGTAGTTTATCATTTAGGCCAGGGAATCCCAAACTGAAGTGGATAATGTTTCTTAAAAACCCCAACAACAACAACAGGTTGAATTTCAACATTTTCTCTATAAGGCTGGAATTATAGTTAAGAATTTAAAAAGGGGTGCACCAACTCTGTCAGGATGGTGAAGCGGGTACGTGACTTAAAACGTGGATCGTAACTTTAGTGGAGTCCATCAATCCATCCATCCATCTTAAAATGAGCCCGATGGATGGCAGAGACTTAAGACAAATTGAATCCAAACGACTGTAATTCCCTTTGACAAAATGTCCGTCGGCACGACACGGATTCGCCAACGAGCAACACGGTGGACAAAAGGCAGCGGACAAAGGACGGATTTTTTCTCCCCCCGTTAAGGATCATAGGTGAAGTACACACTTTGGCGAAGATAAGAGAAAAACACACTTAAGCGGTAAAGCGCAACACACACGGCGCACAAAGCCTTTCAAAGGCCTTTTGTATCGCCCCTCAATCTGACTATTGTGCCGCCCAGACAGAGAACTGATAAGGTATGGATGGTCTTATTAAGGCCACTCCAATTGGGAACCGTGCCATGCGGCCTCAACATCAATGTAGTGCGTTTGTGTGTGTGTGTGTATGTGTGTCGCTGGCCGAGTGCATTGTGCTTAAACTGCAATGGCTCACGCACACACTACATTACCTTGATGGTGGATAGACTGGCAATGTAGCTTACTTACTCACATACAGTGAGCAATCTAAGAGATTAGTATCCTTTCGCGCGGTCGTACGACTGCTCATTTGTTTGTCCAGTTGCTGTCGTGGGCTTGCCCATTTCTGAGCAGTTTCTGTCTGTCTGTCTGTCTGTCTGTCTGTCTGTCTGTCTGTAATCCACTGCAATTTGCTAGCATCACATCATCGTTAAAGATTATGCGGCTAAAAATTGCAACAATAAACACTCGTGCTAACCTTATCTTATCCTGTTGCTGCTATTATACTCCACTGTCTCCAATTTGCCGGTGTGCTCCGTTATCTTGTTGTCCTTAGTCCCCTCTCGGATAAAAAGTTTTGTACAGTGTTGCCGTTTGTTTGCATGGTAGCGACTGGTGCGCCGTATGAAAGTGGAAAACCAAACACATCAAGCCAATAAGATTTGTTTACTCCGACTTCACACACTTAGCCAACTTTTAACAAGCATTTTATATACGCTTACAGACTGGTGCTTTTTAGCAGAGCGCATCATCTATCGCCGCATCACACAATTGATCATCGCGGCAAAGTTTAACGAGATGTAAAAGGATACTAAATTGTCACAGCTCATGATTCCCGCTCAGAGATATACGCACACTCGAGTCTCTTTTCTAAGTGCCGGCTTTCATGTTGTGCGTCTGAAATACATGATTAGTGTTTGCGTGTGTGCGGGTGATTTGAAACAGACTGACTGCAGCCATTAAGGAAGTTCACATAAAACTCTCTCAGGCCATTTGCCAGCTTAATAATCGACTTTGTCCGACAGTCACTTTTGACAAGCGCCGTAAATTTGAAATTTATGTCAACAAAACATATGCTAATCACGCCCTCGTAAAACACAAACGCCTGCGCTTGAAATGCGAATTGCGTTATTGAGTCGTAACAGCTTGCCGCTTCGTGTATTTTTATTTTTATTTTTTTTTGCCCGTCTCCCAATTTTGCCGGTGGACTTGTCTGGTCGTATATCACTGCCGCTGCTGGTGAAATAAAAAGGACCCGTGCTCGCAATTTGTCATATTAGAGCGTTAAACGAACCTCTACAAGGCAGTGCGCTTAAATGCACACAAAACACGTGTCAGGTGACATCGCGTGAATACAGTAGGTAGTCATTAAAGACAAATTAAGTTAAAAGAACCATTACAGTATATGCATAATGCATGCATAAAGAAGAACACATCTCCCTTTATTTAATACCTAATATAATATTGTAGCTTTATTTGTAGTTTTAAGAAAGGGAAAACGTAAAAAAAAAACAATATAAATACTTGTTAATAATATGACACTCACAATGGTACCACTTCTGCCTAAATATGGGCCAGGAAAAACCCTGTAGCCCCGGCGTGACTGCCAAGCCTTTTTTCTCAACGCAACGGCCTTGAAAGCGTTGCTCTCTATCTTTCGTCCATCCTCTTATTTTTCTCCTTCCTTGAAGGCAGCGATAAAACTACCTGGAACGACGTTCGTAAATAAAAGGCCGCGGTGAAGAAAAAAAAACAGAGGGATGCACGGCTTAAGATGGAGAGAAGAAGAAAACACTAAAAGATAAAAGGGAGCCAATTGATAAGAGGCGGTAAATTGAAGTAAGGCTGCTGGGTACCGAGCGACTTGTTTGTTAATTCATTCGGCGGCCGAGAAGAAAAAGGAGGGATAATTGCGGCGGGAAAGGAAAGGGAATAGAGCTCATGCTTTAGGGATGTTAGCATCCCATGCCGGCTGGAAAGGAAATTTACTTCTTTCCCTCATCCCCCCTCCACAGAAATAGACCTTTTTAGAAATCTTATCATTCATTTGTTTCTAGCTTCAAATTAGCTTATAAAATTAGATAGTATATAAAAAAAAATCCATATTTCAAATTCATCTTCATCTACTAGCAAAAGGCTAAAAGTATGAAACTGCTTATGGAAAAAAGTCAAGTACAGTAAATATCGACGAAACGGATGACGCAATAATTATGTTAGTTTGCGACAAACAGAAAATACACCAAGAAACTGCAGGCTAGCTTAAGATGCTATATTGACATGACAGATGACGCCAGACTGAAGTTAGCGTAAACACTCATTTTGCCACAGTCGCCAAGCATAATACCAAAGAAATAAAACATTCTAGAGACATTAACTAATTTAAAAAATACATGAAGAAAGCATGTTAAGACAACTTTTTACATTACGGATAATGCCGGTTAAATGTATTGGATGTTAAAAGCGAATTTGTTTCAACAAATTTTATAAACACTCAAAAACAACAAGAAGCTACATGCTAAATTGAGATGCTAATGCTACATCCAACCGCGCAAGTATTGATTTGAGATGTCCAAACCTGAAATCTTGTCATATCCTTTAAATAGTGACTTTTTGAATGATAAATGCAGTTTCCTAGATAACTACATATACAAAGTACATGTTAACGTTACGGTTTACACCAGACTCAAGCTAGTTAGCTTGTGGCTACAATCCTTAGTGTGAAAAACAACATTTTGTAGAGGAGCATGATAGCGAATATATTAAATCTGCTGGATATTAGTCGTAAAATCGGGTCAATGAATATTTGTAAAAACTTGAAAACTTGATAAAGCAAGATGCTAACACTATAGCAAACAAAAGCTGAACAGCGCTGGTGACTGATTTCAATGTTGCCCACTATTGATTATTACTTTTACGATTACTTTGCAAAGGAGGTGCTTCATTTTTTTCCAGTCCATTAGGGGCAGCTGACCGAGCGGGATTATCATCCAAGAGAAAAAAAATACAAGACAATCCTGTTTCAATGTAACTCGATTATAGTGCACACTTAAGTGGTAAAAAAAACACAACAGAGACAACAGTGACACCTCATCGATTTGTTGCAAGCACACACACACACACACACACGTCACGTCTACTGCGGTTGCTAACATTTACATGGCTCCATTTTGTGGCTGTCTGGAGAATCAGGTGGTTTAAAAAAAGAAAAAGCTCCCTTTCTGTCATTTTATCCCACTTTTAAACCTCCCGATTCCATTACGCCTCCCCTCTGTCTGCACTCAATCAAAATATATCAGGCGGGCTGGCGTAACGCCGCTGTTTATCCCAAAGTCCTCCCGCACATATCAATGACTTACCGCCATCCCACCTCCCCAAATCCCGGACCCGTCCAATTGGATGGTGGTCAAGGAAATTCCAACCACACGCTGTGTTGTTGCTTGTGTCGAGTATAGACCAGTAGCATGCAAAATGCTGATTTTTTTTTTCTTAATTTAAAATAAACAACTCAAAAATGGGTTGGCAACCAGTTTGGGGTGTACCCCTCCTACTGCCCGAAGCCAGCTGGGATAGGCTCCAGCACCCCGGCGACCCTTGTGAGGAATAAGCGGTTAAGAAAATGAGTGGATGGATGGAAACAACCTAAAAGGTCTTCCTTCTTTTTTTTGTTGATTTTCCTACTAGTAGAAATAATGTAAAGATTAAAAAACAAAACATAAAAATAAATATCTTCCAAAATGAATCCACCATAAAAACTACAAACCTGTTTCACTTTACCAGATTAGAGAACGCAGATTTGGATTTGTCACATTAAAAACTGATGTTGAGAAGCAAAACGGATTACTGATAAAGTGTGATTTGAATGTCGCATTTACTGTACACTTTGATCTGATCATTTTGTGTTGAAATACGATGAATTCCACTTTATAACTGTAGGGGAAACCTTTGAGCTGTGCAACGACAACAAATCCTCAAATTCTTTTACAAAAATTCAAGAAAAGTTGCTGTAAAATGCCGGAAACGCGTCTTCAAGGGATATTTTCAACAGTAAGGAGGTCATATTTTGTCTTAAATGAATGTGATAACTTCATGATTTTTTATGAACAATTAACTAATTTGCTCCCAATAAACATGAATACGTTCTATTTAAATGTTTTAAGTGTCCCAAAGACGTATTTATATGTTTTTTATGCTAGAGCATACAGAAGGCTTTGATGTAGCCTCTCAACTGCACAGAATGGTTGAAGAAATGGTAGTTGTTTAATAAAACGGACTACAGGTGGCAGCAGAGCAAAAAAGATCAACCAGGGGCCATGTTGAAAAAAAGCTCATTACTCACATTTCTAAATATATTTGTGAATAATGATGAAACTTAGGTATATTCTAATGATAATTTCTGCAAAACGGAAACAGATAGATATAAACTTTTTTTTCCCTGATGAAAGAAAATACTCTAATCATTCTTTTGGTAGGTTCCATGTTTTTATAGCAATGAACACAATATTTTGTGGGCCTTGCAAAGTCAGTCAAAATCCAATAAAACAGCCAGGGGTGAAGGGAATTGCTTCTCTGGAAATGGCTGGGAGTGAATGAGTTAATATCTTTAAAAACTAATTTAGCCACTTCAAGTCGACTGAAGATGACATCACCCGTGCTGAGGAAGTATGAAACGACCAATCATGGCTCAGTTTGCTGACTAAACTCAGAAAAGAGGTGAGCTGTGATTGGTCGTTAGTACTCATGACCTATTTCCTCAGCACAAGTGATGTCATCTTCAGTCGACAGCGAGTGGAAAAATGTGTTTTTAAAGGTATTAATTGCACATGAAAAATAATGAAGTTATTCTGGACAAAATATTAACTTGTTACTGCTGAAAATGGCTCAATGAGTCAAGTATTCCTTTAAAGGTTTCCCATTGATTTATGAGCGATATCTAATTTATTTTTGCAGCTTCCTATGACTAATACGCTCAACAGCAGTGTTGCTACTTGAATAAAAATAAAGTCGGAATAACTGCACGCTTTTTGAGACCATTTGGCAAGCGAGTAAGATGACACATCTAAATAAAAATATTTTTGTTCAACTGAGACAAATCTCACTCAGTTGATGCATCACAGCAGCAAAATAAAGATTTTTGCTTTATTATAATTTTTTGTGTTGCCACTTTGTGGCGTTGTCTGATCTGAGAAGCTCCTGCATGTAAAAAAATAAATATATATTTATGTGTAGAAGCGGAGCGCCTATAAAAAGCAGCCAGACAAAGTGTTCCCTTCTCGCCTCATGCATTATGCAGCGGCATCACCTTCCATCAAGTGGCAGAAAAACCTCAAAGAAGTCTAAGTTTAGCTGGCAGCCTGAAAGCCAAACACACGGGGAGGCAGACGACATTATTTTGACTGCCGCTGTCTGTCGCGCTAAGCACCTGTTACATCAATAAAACAGAAAGAGCGAGAGAGAGAAAGAGAGCGAGAGAGAGAGAGTGCTAAATGCAAAATTGCGGCGCGTAGGTAAGACGAAAATGACGGCGCATCAAAGTTTTGACCTTGGTGGAAAAGTTTTGTCTGAGGAGATTCCCTAAAGGCGCAGTGTCAAAACAAGAGTCAAAGAAGGCGGAAGATACAAAAGAGAGAGTGCGAAAGGATTTAAAAATAACATTGACAGCTAGCTCGCTTTTACAGAAATGCGAGTGAGTGGTAGATTGCCGCTTCGGTTTGAAATGCTTCTCAAAAGAAACACTAAGTACAGTTGAGTTGTAGTCAACTTATAAGTTCGATATTTTTGCATTTCATCTTTAAGTGTTTGTTTTTAAGCATTCATTGAGGTAACATTTGTATTATTATTATGAGTTTAGTGCTTTCATGCTAGTCACAATGAGAAGGCGCCAATTTTTGGGTACTTTTTGTGCCACCCATCTGTCTTGGATTCATGGTTCAAGTTTGGTACCAATCAGAAAGGAACAAAAACAAAATGACAAAGAGATGCACCTTTTCAGGACCTCTGGAAATGGCGCAAATGTCTTTCTTGAGGCTAAAGTAAATGGCAGATTTCCTGTGTCTTCTTAGGGACGGGTTCTTGAGACTTTAGATGGACATGCCCATCGAGTTTCACGCTGCTCGGGGAATCTGGCTTGCGGGACTGAATTTTGCAAATTTACAACTACAATTATTAGAATTTAAAACAAACATTTTGGTCAAGCTCTGACCTCAGGCGTTAAGCCGAGTCAAACTTCCCCACATGCATTGATCAAATCTGTCCTTTGCATCTGTCTAGTATACACGCTTTGAATTTGATAGCAATCGGGAAAAATTGTTCAGTAAAGTTTGTATGAAAGGGACAGGAAGTGGCCTAAAATGGCCACCTCAAACCAATAGGGCAAACTTCTTGAGACTTTTTTTGTGGGTCTACTATACTCATGATAGGCACGCCCACCAAGTTTCCTGTTGCTAGGGGAATTGTGTGTCAATTCACAGCAATTCATTGACAGTATATGTCAAAGTGCATACGGAAATAAAATTTGAATTGAATAGATTCATCAGAAAGTCTTCAGTATTTCAGTCAGTAGGAGACAAAATAAGCTTGTTTAGATGGCAACTATATAATGGGGGCAACTTTATTCATCAATTTGACATTTAAGCATTTTTTTTATATATACTGTATAAAAAAGTAGTACTGCACTGTGACATGAATGTGCAACAATTACAGCTGAAATCAGCTAAAAAAAATGGTAAATGAAAAATTCATTAGACAAGTATTTCCTAAAAATTATTTGCAATTAAACATTGCTCCAATTTTGGAGAGAAAAATCTACGTAAATTATAAATGAACCCAGCTAAAAATAAAAAATAAAGGAAAAAGGAAAAACTTCCGTTAATTTGAGTGAAACACGGTAATGGCTTCAAAATCTGCCGAGTCGTAAAAATTTAAGCGCAGCAGATGGAAGATTTGCATTTCACCTTGTTGCATCACTTGCACTATAAAGTCAAGACGGATATGCTCACAGATACAAAACAAACTTGTGTGCATTCTGTAGGTGATGATTAAACTTTAAATTAAATATTCATTAAAACAAATCTGATTCAAAGCTTTAACGATGCCAGTCAATTTGGGACTAAAACTTTTCGATAAAATCTATATTAAAACTAGTGGAAATTATTATTTATTTCGTTTTGAGGTGATTTTCACATTAAAAATTGCAACAAAAAAAAGTAGAATAAAACCACACAATTATTCATTATTACACAATAAAGTAATAATGTTTGGTTCATAAACATTTTTTAATTTCCATGGTCTTTTTTATCATTAATCTCAGTGCTAAAGTGGAAACTTTTTATTAAATTAAAAAAATTAAATTAAATTATATAAATAAATAAATTTAATTTACTTGATGTAGTTTTGTTTTTGTTATTTTTGTGTGCAATTTTTAGTCGTTAAAAGCGACATAATGTAGGTTTTCTACTTATTTATCTAGAAAATGTATCCCCAAAACTGGAAGAAAAAAAGTAGAATAGAAAAGCTGTACTCTTTAGATATTTTTCGGTAAAACTTTTTTTTTTATCACTCATTTGTCTTATCTATTTATTAATTTATCATTAATATCTGCCCATAAAATGACGGCAATTAAAAAATAATAATAATAATAATACTGTTTTGGTTAGTACTATAAAAAAAAAAAATCTAAATGAAAACAGTCAAATTCTGTATTTTTTATCGTTAAAATTTTTTTGGGGGTATTTTTTTAAATCTGTAAATAAAATCAAAAAAATTACAAAAAATGTAAGAAAAATACAGTTATTTAATTACTAAATATTTATATACATTTTGTGAAGAAGAAAAAAAAAGCCTCGCTTATGCTGCTTCGCAGACGTCGACTGGCCGGTGGTGAATATTCCAACCACGTCTGTGTCTCGTTGCCCATGCAAACACGCTTGTTTGTCCGGAATTGTCATCTCTTTTGGGCAATTTTTCTGTGTTTTTGGACGGCTCTCTCAAACCATTACACAACCTCTGAGTCTCCGGGATGGATTTACTGTCCGTATGTTCGGAAATACTTGTCCGTGTAACCATGTGTTGCATGTGTAAAAATAGATCTTCTAAAAAAAAAAAAAGAAGAAGCTCTGCTTAGCAAATGTGGATTCATAATATTCCCCAAAGTTTGGGGACTGTTCCTTTTTGTGATGTTTCATTTCGAATAAAAGTGTTGATCCCGGTGGGAATGATTAAATGTGACTCGCACAGTCTTGAAGGACTTGAAGAGAGTGGCAAAGATAATGAAGCGTGACAATTGCTCCTATTTCTAGCAGCACTCCGATCCTCCCCGGAGCTTCCCAAATCTGACTTTGGGAATCATCTGTGGATATTGCGTAACCAGCATTTTCTTTTATTCGTTTGGAGTTTCTTTTCTCCTCGCGGCCTACCTAAAAGATGCTCTTTCTTGTCGGAGTGTGCCTTCGACCCCCCCTCCCCGCCCCCCATGTAGGCGGGAAAGTTGGGCAAGCAGGTGTGACGGCTGAGCGGCAGCCGCTGAATGGAGGGGGCGGTCCGCGCCAAGAATTTGTCGCTTTGAATCAGCCTTGATGGTCATGTGAGACTTTTGGATTTGGCCACAAAACGCGGCTCATAAGAGGCCGTGCGGCGGATGGTAGCCCTGTGGCAGGGGAAGCGAGAAAAGTAATAGCACTTCGCCTGCTAAGTGAGCCACACATTTTGCTCTTTGAATGTGCTTGAACCCGTGAAATGGCAAGTGTGCTATTTAAGTGCAACACAATAACTAGCAAAGGAGAAAGCATTGCTAACAGCATCATTATCTGAGTCATTTTTACTAAATCGATAAAAAACACGCTCGCTAAGATTTATTTATTTTATTTTATTTTTTTTTTTACATTCGAATATGACAGACAACTATGCTATTAGGCTAACGATTATTAATATGGCATCATCCAGAATTTGTCCTCGAACTTCTATATTAAAATAAAAATGATCTGTGTGATACGAATGATGACAAGGAACCGCACCGGTAAAAATAATGAGCTTGCTAAATTTTTTGTCATCATTTCCTGAGAATATTCTAACATCACTGAGGCTACTATGCTATTATACTAACGATTATTAGAAATAGTCCCTCTAACTAGCATATACCGTCTAAAAAAGCCACACTTCTGTCATCAGAATCAGTAATCAACAACTCTGCTACGAGGTGCGCTATAAATAGAATAATGACTAGAAAATGTGATTCTGTACAAATGCAAAGACATTCTGCCACCAAACCAAGGTTAATACATCGCAGTATATTAGTGACATGCAATATAAATTTGCATAATTTAAAACATAATCCATCCTCGGAGCTCATCCCTTCCTAACGGAGTCTCACATTTTGTTCCTTGTGTGAGCTTGAATCCGCTAATTGACTATAATAATAACGATAATAATAATAATAACGATAATAATAATAAATGAGCAACCCCTTTTTCATGGCGAATCCTGAAAATGATCATCAATCTTTGGGTTCCTTGAGACTTTCCCACGCTTCCGACTATGACAGACATCCGGCCAAGTTTGTGTCAATTCTAGGGGGCGCTACTGAATGACTTTTGGTGGTGTGGAACAGATTGGCACTAAACTGTCAGGCAGATTTGTGCAACTAGTTTTCAGGCTGACCATGATTCACATTTTCAGTCGCGTAATAACGAGCCAATCAAAAACGCCGTGTACAAAAAGTAAAGTACCATCATCAATGCACATTTTGCTGATTCATGCTTGACCAACTGGAGGCAGAATATCCATTGCTTAAAGGGTAACAACACAGCCACATGGATGCTAGTTGTTAGCCCGTGTGCAAATTCCCTTTGTATGTTAGCATTAAGCTAGCACTAAGGCTATGTGGTTGCTTGAAATACACAACTTGTCTTTGTTTCATTTTTACCTTGACATTACAGATGAATTAAAATGTAAATAAACTAGTCTTGAATTATTCAAGCGATTAATCGACTAATTGGATTCATTTGAATCTTGTATTGAAGTGAATTATAAGAGCATTTTTTCCCTGATTACTGTTTATTAACCAGTGATTGGTGTTTATTTCGTGGGGGGTTTGATGTTGTATTACGTTACCGGTTCGGTCAATGCTTTCCAAAGGAAAAACAAATGCTTGCAAATGTCTTATTTTGATTAAACACAGAAGATAATCAGTCTTTCTTTCATCAAGGACTACAGATTGGGACAATTTAAACAAAATGGCTGCAAACGATTACTCGATTATTAAAATGGTTTGTCGATTAATCAATTCATTTTGGCAGCTCTAAAATAACATATGGTAGAGGCAAAACTCTTTAAAATTAATATTTTATTCATATGGTCTTGCGATATGGCAGATTTTGACCTATCGTGAGCCGATCTGGGACTTACTATAGTCTCGGAAAATCAGCACTGGCGAGAGGCCAGGGGAGGTTTTCACCACTCGCCTCTTCCTAATGTAATGCGTCTCTTTAACACGGCAGCAGACGCAAGTAAAATCTAATAATCCTCAACATAAACGCTTTTTAAAGCCTCGTGCTGGATCCGTGCCACTATTATAGTATGTACACACACAAGACGAGGTTACACAGCTGTGGAGGGGGGGGGACTACAGGAGCGAGCGAGTGAAAGGATAAAATATGTGCTGACAGCTTTTTGGCCGCGGGCTCGCAGCATTGAAAAAGTAGCGTCTGGGTGCCGGGCCGAGGTTGTGAGAACACACCCACCGCCACCACCATGACGGACTACATGACAGATGATGTACTTCCTCATTCCAACGGGACGCTAATGTTGCTTTAAATGCTTGTGGAATGCTTTCATTAGGAGGCAGAATGGCGGCGGACTCGTTATATGTGATGATGCACTGTAGCCGAGGAGCACCGGTTTGACACGGTTAGGTAAATGCTATGTGCTGCCTCCACATGGGAGTACCTTCGGTAGTCTGGGAGAATATCAGGGTCCGTTTTATACATTGCTTTTGCATGTGTGTGGTTTTGATTCAAGTGCATTTTTGTTGACAAAAAGGTCCTAACTGTTATAGTTTCTATATATATATATATATATATATATATATATATATATATATATATATATATATATATATATATATATATAAAATTTGTGTGTGTTTTTATTGTAGTGGATTTTTTTTTTTTTTTGAAGACTGATAGTCCATTTTATTTGTTTTTGGTGGTTTTGATGATTTATTTTCGATGTTTTTTTTCATTATACAATTCAAATTTCTTTAAAATGGTGTAATTGCATTATTATACCATAATCATTATTTTAGTCGAAAAATTATGAAAATGCATTACTATCGTTTATCGCAATACGTCATGACCCGGATGGTCCTATCTTCTCAAAATTGCACATATTTGTTGACTGACAGTCCAGGCCTGAAGACATCTACAAACTTATATATCATTGTAGTGGTAGCGCCACCTTTTGGCAAAAGGAAACACATGTTTTTCTTTGATATTTTTCTCCAAGCGGGTAAACCAGATCAACTTCATATTTGCTTAGAAGAGTGTTTTGTTTACGCCTTCATGATGTTGAAACACGATTGTGATTGTTCATGAAACACTGTTGCCGTGGCAACGCATTGTTTAGCCCCCCCAAAAAAATCTTGTTGATTTGGAGGGTTTTAACAGACAAAAATTTTGCACACATATCAGCCCTGACAAAATCAACAATATTTTTAATAGTTTATTGATTTCTCAGAAATGGCTCAGTAATGCCGCCTTACAAAATTTTCAACAAAGCAGCCGGTTGTACGTTTCACTTCGTAAAAGAAAAGAAAAAACGTTGGAGGCATATGAAACGGCAGCAAAACCTACAAAAACATCTAGTCTCCAAATGGAGGTCCGCCATTTTGGAAAAGCAAAACATTTTATTTCGCCGTAGGCTGTTGTTGTGGCTACGCGCTGTTTGCCAAGAAAACTTATGCTGATGTGGGTGGTCTAAGCATGTGTGAAAAAAACTTATAAATACTAGTGGTATCAGTACTTGGTATTGGTGACTACTCATCTACACGTACTGGTATCGGTCTGAAAAAGCAGTGGTATCAAACATCCTTACGTTTTTACTGAAAATTGTAATCACAATTCATGATTGCATGAGTTCAAACTTTTTAAGCTTGACTTTATTTTATTGTAGCCAATGTTGCATAATATGAATGATGTGTCAAAATGTGACACTTTTACAAAAGCTCCTTTTAATAATGAATGGAAAAGCCTTCCTTCTTTTAATGAAAAAATGCAAAAGCCTTCCTCTCAATTATTTAGTGATTCATGCTCATTCCGACTGTCATGCTCACTGGCGGGAAAGTTGGAAGCTCATCACATCTGCTTGGAGTCCACAAAATCCTCAGCATTTGCGTGATGACTAATTATCCTTACTTTTCAATAGCACTTTTTTCCGGACTGAACCAGTATGAGTACTCAATGCTTGAGTAGTCACCGATACCAATGTAGCAAAACCACTAGTATTTTTGAGACATAAAATTTCCCCAAAAAAACATTGAGAGTTAATTTTACGTATAGACCTGTAGATCCCAATCCAGGATTTTTCCTTCAAATTTCATAAAATGAATGGCAATTTTCTATTCTTCTAATTTCTACACAAGAGGGCTGCCAATCCCTCCTTGGAAAATACAGTGGTGCCTTGAGTTGTAAGTTCAATTTGTTCCGTGAGCACGCTTGCAACTAAAAATGCCTATATGGTAAATCATCTTTCGCCATTGAAACCAATGCAAATGCCAATAATCCGTTTCAGACTCCCAAAAAAAACAAGATTTTTAATATTAATTTACACTTTTTTTAAATATAGATTTCTCTTTTTTATTATTATCTTTTAAAATAAAATTAGGTATTAAACACATGTCACATTTTGCATTAATTGAATGGCTGTTGGGCTGCTGTCCGCCGTGGCAACAAGGGGGCAGTATAAGAATATGGATTAGCATTAGCATTAAGCTAGGAGACTAACGGTTAAGCAATGTACTTGTTTTAAATACACAACGTGATTCTTCTCATGTTATGGGTGAGGTTTTTCAGCATTTCTTCGTGAATAACGCAGTTTGGTGTATCCAAACGTGGCTTGTTTTTGGCGGAGTGTCTGTGACACTAACGAGCACCACTTGGCTTTTTGTCTTTGCTGACATGGAATCAAAATGTGCTTCTCACGCAGGCTGTTGTCACTTTGACAGAAAAAAAAGGCTTTTTTTTTTTTGCTTCTCTTCCAAAACTGCAAATCAAACATCTGCTGCACAAAATGTCCCAACTGTCTCGAACGGAGCGAGCATCTTAGCCAGGCTCATGCTTTGTTCAATATGTGCCAGCTGGGATTGCTTCTTTTTGTTTTTTTACTGTGTCTAAATGTGTGTGTGTGTGCGTGTTTGAGGTGCGGAATCAATCATACATGTAGATGCAATGCAATAAGGCTTGGAGTGAGAGCGCAGCTGAGGTCTGCGGAGACGGACGCGAGGGAGTGCTCATGTTGGCAAGCTGCTCGCCGGCCCCGTCGCGGCAGATGCAACGTTACAGGGAAGGTAATTAATAGCCCGGTGGGGCCGCAACACACACACACACACACACACACGTTAAATAATAATGTTTCCATTTGCCCCTCGCGAGAGCTTCGTGCCAACCAGCCTTCACCTCATTATGCCAATCAAATTGAGATGGGAGTAATAGGAGTGTAGCCCACACGCTGTCCTCTCACATTTGGACAAAAAAAAAAAAAAAGAGAGAGAAAAAAAAGGCAAAGACATATTTGATCTTCATGAGAACCATACTGAGCAGTTTTGAAACGGTTTGGTTTTTTGGGCAGCCATCTTTTTCACAGATTGAGCACATGTTGAATGTAGCAGCTGCTAAGTTGGCAGGACGCTCTACAGTACACTTGTCCTGGACTTTCACAATAAGGCTAGCAGAGGGACACCTTTTGAAAGAAGCGTGAACAACGGCCACGCAACTGAAAACATATCAAAATATATTAAAAAGTGTAGGCTGAAATGACCAGTGTTGCAAACATTACTTTATAAAACTAATTAGTTATAGTTAGTAATTACTTGCTAAAAAAAAAAGTAATTGAATTACTACATAACTCATTACCAGGCAAAATAACAATTTTCACTACTTTAAAAACATTTGCTTCAAATCCCAATTTTTTTGTTGTTGCAGTTTTCAAAAGACATTTGAAATAAGTAGAATGGCCAGGTAAGTTTACATAAACTTCAGTATTTATTAGGAATGCACAATAATGCTATTTTCAACTGAAACCAATAACTTAATAATAAGCCGATAATTGTTTGCAAACATAACTTGACTACAAATATACTTTTGAGTCCTACTATAAGTCTAACATGTACTTTGAAACATTGAGTAAAGCATCATGAAGCTCAATTTTATTGATATCTCTGCTTCAAAGACAACCACTAACTCATTTTGAGCCAAAACAAAACACGTTTTAAAAATGCAACAAAAAACTGCGCGAGTAACATTTTTGGAAGACAGTAAAAAAAAAAAAGCCATGACGCATCTTCTGTGAACATTATGACGTCACAAATATCTGACACTACCATAGGAGAGGGGAGGGGTTGAGGACTGGGGCACAACTTGAGCCACAACCACAACAGATGGACCAATGTGGCAAGTTTATTATTATCAGCAGATTTCTTAATGATCTGGTTTATCTGTCAAATTGGTCGATAATGGCCGATAATTAGCCAATTTGAATTTCCCCATCGTGGGACTACTGTGGACTTATTGTTTCTGATTCTACTCTCTTCTTGAAACAATAGCTTGTGTTTCGCGCCACAAAGCTGCTCACACGCCGCCGTATTTAGAGAGGCACCTGCAGAGGGCCCGCCCAGGTGTCACGACAGCGTCCGGGTCGTTTGGCTAAAAGCGCACCAGGGGCGTCATTCAGACGCGCCTCTTAACAAACATCTCCATCTTCTTATTCAGCCTGTCCTCCGAACCTCCCCCCGGTCGCCTCGCATTGCCGCCAAACTCCCCCCGCGCGTGTTAGCCCAGACAAGCAATTTACCGTTTTTGTTGTTTGCCTGACCTAAAGAAAACAATTTGAGAGGGGTCTTCCCGAGCTCTTAACAGCTGTGTGGTTGAACAGGTAAAAGCGGCGGCGTGCCACAATGGCCCTTTTTTCTTCTTCTTCTTCTTTACCTTGGTTTTTTTTTTGTCCTCGCAGAAGATGAATTGGTGAGCTGTCAGCTGAAGACAGGCCGAGTAGCAGTGTTTCTGTAATGGGACACTGGAAGTGTCTTTGATTAATGGAAGAGCCATACTGAGCTGTTAGGAAAGCCGCCGCGGCCCCAGCGAGAGCGATTGAGCGGCGGATACGTGCCGACAGATGTGTGAGCGAGCGCAGCCTCCTTCCGGGACGAGCAAAAAAAAAAAAAAAAACGGACGTTCAAGTTAACGCCGAGCCTATTTACAAATCTTGCTTTATAAACCTCAATCTTGCTGCTGATGCTGCAGCTGCTGCTTTGCAATTCTGGGCGGGGGCGGGGGGGGGGGGGGGGGGGGGGGGGGTGACATGAATCTGATGTTCTATTTCATAGACAGAAACGCATCAAGATTAAAAAGAAAATTCAAAAGCTATAAAATTCTCTTTGAACATGATATTCTCAGCACCAGAAAATACCTCCACCAAGGTTGTCAACCTGCAAAAATGATGGCTCCAAAATGATACAGACACCATGTAGTAATATTTTGATCTTGAAAAAGATTAAGAACTAAATTCGTAGCAGTAGCATCACTAGTGCTGTCACCATCAAATATTTTTAGAATCGATTAATCTATCAATTAGTCAATCGATTAACCGACTAATTTGATTAATTTTAATTTTGCAATAAAGTGTATTGCAAAAGCATTTCCCCCCTGATTACTGTTTATTAACTCATTCACTCCCAGTCATTTTCACTGAAGCAATCCCCTTCTTTTCTATTGCTCTAAAAACATGGACAACCCACCAAAAGAAAGATTAGAGTCTTCTTTCATCAGGAAAAAAATATATATTTCTATCTGTTAGAATATAGCTAAGTTTCATCATTATTCACAAATCTGTTTAAAACACTGGGTAAATTAGCTTTTTTTCAACATGGCCCTGGTTGATCTCTCTTGCTCTGCTGTCACCTGCTGGCCGTTTTTGTAATAAAAGTTGAGAGACTGCATCGAGCATAAGTTAAAAAAAAACTGTTAAAAACGCATAAATATGTCATTGGGACACTAACGTTTAAAATAGAACATATTTAGTTTTTGGGAGAAAAAACAATGGTTGATGTTTATTTTGTACTTTCTATTCGTGTAGTAATTTATTTTATTTATTATTTTAATGTGGATTGATGTACTATGTTACCGGCTCGGTCATTGTTTTCCAAAGTAAAAACAGATTTTCGCAAATGTCTTATTTTGATTAAACACAGAAGATAATCAGTCTTCTTTAATGAAGGACTACAGAAATCAGTGAACTACTGTTGGTATGCTGAAATCAGAGGATTTAGACAATTTTAAATAAAAAAAATAGCTCCAATCGATTACTTGATTATTAAAATAGCTGTCGATTAATTTGATAATCGATTACTTGTCGATTAATCTTGATAGCTCGAAACATCACATTTCCCAAAACTCAAGTTTCTTGGAATCATTTGTCTAACTTTGAAGCCAGCACATTTGGTGGACTCATTACAGTTCCAGCTCATCCTGGAATACGAGGAACCAAAGATGTGGTCTGGCTTAAGGGCGATTGCGATTGTTTCCCAAGGGAACACATTCTTCATGCCACCAACCACAATGGCTCCGTCCTAAGTCCACCAGAACTTTTACTCCCCCTCCTTGGAGCACCAAGATAGCCATCGGGCATCGCTTCTACTAGGAGTGCGTGATTGGCGGCTACTTCCTTCCTAGGTGGGGTGAGGGTTAACAGGGTCACCATGGGATGCCCGCACAATGCAAACGCCCGAAGTATCATTTGGTGAAAGGTCAAGGGGAAGATTATTTCCATACTGCGCGGTTGGGTTCTGGTTCGGATCATCATGTGGCCGAGATGGTGACAAACCTCCTATGCTCCTTCAGTTGGCGCTCAGAATGTGAAGTTTTTGGATTCTGGTGGTATCGACTCAAAAGGTATCTGTCATGGAATTATGCGAGTCCAATAGAGCTAAGTCACTATACATTAATACCTGGGAACCAAAGAAACACCTAGAATTAGAAAAGAGACGTAATCAACCAATCATCTGTCAGGATGTTGGTAAAAACCAATGACAACATAATTAATACTTCTGATGGCATTTTCAAGTAAAACCATGTCCAGAATTTAGATGAACTTGATCCACATTTTAGGTGTAGTGACTGTTGGGGCTCCCTGGTAGCTGATGTAAAGGTAAAGAAAAGATAAAAATGATATGCCAAAGAATTCCAGATGCCCCCAAAATTTTAACTATCTACAAAAAAAAAAAAAGCCAATTAAGAGTTGGGGTGATCACATTTTCAAGAACGCAGGAGCCGAGAGCAGTTCTGGGAACAAACGATACGTTCAGCGCCGTCTAATAAGAGCAGGCATGCTTGATCGTCAACTGAGACGGTCAATTTGCTAATAAGGGTGTCGCTAATTAATCAATCAATGCTCCAGCGGGAGCAGGCACGATTGTCAAGAGTGGTGGTTTTGTTTGCATTTCTACTCAGTGCTTCAAGTACAAATTGATTTTCCAATGTGATTTTTTTTTTTTAGGCTGAACAAAAATGAGGCGTTAAATGTTATTTGAACAGAAGTGAAGTAGAACTAACTGGCAGTGCACCCAAATGTCTTGCAATCTTTTTGGGCCCCTCAACTCAAACAAACTCATGAAAAGGTCAGCCTTGGCAGAGGTAATGTTGTGAGCTTTACTTTCCATGAAAATAATTGGCCAAGGCTAGTTAATTTTTTGTTTATAATTACTGGTAGTCAATAATACAGGTATATTTAGACGTCATTAGGAACCATGATTTCTTCTTCTTTTTTTTTTCTTTTTTTAATGTTTTGGAATTTGTAGATCAGTGGTTCTTAAACTGGGTTCGAGCTCTAATTAGCGACCCAATTTGTGTCTATTAATGATTCAACTCATACCTTGTGTTTCTTCATTTGCTGATGACATTAGGTCTATAAAAAGCACTCCCTCAAGTCAACAAAGGATGATTGATTGATGCGTAAACTCAACTTTCCAGTATTTCCAGCCATATTTCCTCAAGTTTTGCTATTAAACGAACACCTTGGTTGTACTTTCAAGATTGTAGAATTGAAAGTACTTTCAACGGAACAAATGAATGAACTCAACTTTCCGCCATTAGAAAGCATCACCAAGCCCGACAGCGTTCATTCCTGTATTATATTTGTGTGTTTATGCGGAAGTTTCTTCTGTGCAGACAACAGAGAGCCCCCTGGGCGGAAACCCAAAACGCCCGCCCCCACCAAGAAGAACAAATGCTTTAAGGTAAAAAGAAAGAAGTTTTGGCCGAGATGAAAACTAAGTAAAGACCCTCTTTTCAGGTCCTCGCCTGACCTCAAAAATCCCCCCCACCCACCCTTACATGGTCTCAGACAGTTAGGAGGGGGCTGGGTGGCAAACTGAGAACAGAATATCTGTTTTGCCTGATTAAAAGCCTTACATATGAAACAACCACAAAGAAAAGTGTTGTAACAGGTAATTGGGCGAGTTTCAAGGAAAAATCTAAAGCTAAACATAAAAACAAAAAACGGGCGTTCAGAAGTGCCGCACAGGTTGCAAAGGGGGAAGGAATTTATTGAGGGGTGGGGGTTGTCGTGCTGGTCGTACTGGTGTTTGGTGGAAAGGGGGGAGTGTTGGGTTGGGGGGAGGTCAAAGGTCAGCTGCTTGCACTCAACAGCTGTCCTAAAAGCAGCAGAGATAAGCACTGAGAGCATCCTGTGTGCACTTTACGTGTTTTTGCAAATTTGCGCGTCTAATAGCAGTCAGCGGGCAAACAGATACAGTAAAGCTTGACCAACTGGAATCTTCAGCGTGCAAGGAGTAGATTAGGAGAGCCAAGGAGGGAGGGGGTTGATGGAGGGAGGTCAAGGCTTGACCGGTAGGCCAGGTCATTCATCAAGCGCTAATGGCCGGAGCTTTATGCTGTCGCCATGAATGACCTTTGTCCCAAGCTGTGCGAGCGAGGCTTGACCGCCGGACAATGGACATCGGCAAAAGCATCCATTCCAAACACGTCATTCCGGTTCTGAAGGAAGCGGCCGTTGATTGCTAATGGGTGTGTGTTTGTGAGGGGGAGGAGCTAAATCTTAAAAAAAAAAGAAAAAAGTTTGTACATGAGTTAATGGCTTATCTCCAGCTAGGAGATGACAAGCAAAGGCGAGCTGCTTGACACCAACGTTTTACCGCATTCTCATAGAATAGCCTCATGACAGAAAGTCAAACAAGATCACTCAATACATGAGTGAGTGGCTACGCTAGAGTCTTAGGGTCTGATTTACTCAAGGTTTGCATGCGCAAAAAGACGTGGAAGCTGATTTACAGCCAAATGCGCTAAACTGCCGCATCGTTTATTTAGTCACGTAAAAAAATTAAATAAAAATCAGCACACCGCAATGTGCTTTATAAAACCTGAGACGCGTCTGATTTTGCTTCTTTAAATAGTGTGTCTGAAAAGCAGGTGCAAAGTGTCACGCGAAGTACTGCAAGCGTAGCGCAGGCAACACAAGCGTCGACAAGCTCGTGTAAACATTTTTTAAATGCCAGACACAAACACAGACTTTATTTTGGCGCTCTGGAATGAAGTGGAGACATTCACAAGAAGGAGTCATGCTATATCCCCATCTATCAAAAGTTAAACCAATCAAAACAGCTTTTATGTGGTTGCTGACTTCTTTTCTCTAACTCAGTGATATGTTTGTCTTCCGCTAACACTTTCAATTCCATCACTTCAAACTTAAACTTGCGCTTGTGCTGCTTTCCCAAATGCTTCACAGTGAAAACCATCAACGATACAACAACAGCTTCCTTTAGATATGGCCATCACTTTTACACCTGTTGCTAGCATCTGCTAGAGTGAATGAACACGCAATTCACTGTAGCACTCGCTATTTGGGATCTTAGTAAAGGATCGCAATCTTAGTGAATCAACACTAGGGGTGTCACGCGATTAAAATTTTCAATTGTAATTAATCCCATGACTTCAATAGTTAACTCACAATTAATCGCAAATTTTATACCTGTTGTAAATATACAATAAAATGTACAATGATTTTCCCCCTCAAAGTTTTCATACAGTTGTTAACATAAAAGTGGGGAAATGTTTTCAAACTAATCGAAATATGCCACCATCTTTTAGTCATTTCATAAAATTGAGTTAAAATTAAAAAGATGTACTGTACTAAAATGAGTGTGATAATGATTTGAGTTGAGATCATTTTTCTGCCACGAGATGGCATAATTGCATTTGTTCGACGTTGGTGACCAGTGCATTTTTCTTTTCATATTAAGAGCTTTCTAATCTTTAACATGAAGCAACTTGTGAAAGTCTGCACATTTTTAAAATTGTAAAATACTTGACCCCAGTCTTCACAAATATATACATTTTTATTAAGTTTATTACTGCAAAAAATTTGACATGGGTGTGTCTGCGTTGCAACGGGATTTCCCCCAGCTCAGGCTTTCCAAGTAAGGTAGCGGTCATTAATCGCACATAAAAAAATGTTGGGTGGCGTTAAAGCAACACTAAGGAACTTTCAGTTTATGTTGATTATGGCGACACCATATGGGCAAAAGCGGTAATATTATGCCTGAAGGAAGACCACATTTCCCATGATGACAATCGCATTGTGTCGTTTTTTTGTGCGTCGACATTCAAATTGACTTCCGTCTTTGTAACGAACGGATAAAGGGGAAGTGACGTATGGCATATGGTCAGCACATTTGTAGTTTTTTGTGTGGCAGTGTTCTTACCATCCTCCTCAAAGTTGCTTAGTGCCATGGCAAAACTACCATTCAACTAGTTTTAAGTCAATGTTTCATCAGAAGAGTTATGAAAATATTTTATTAAGGTTGAAAAGTTCTTTAGTGCTACTTTAAAGGAACTTTAAATGAACCCCAAATTAACCCCAAATTAACGCGGGCACATGCTCGCAATTTTCTTCTTTTTCTTCGCATATTTGATCCGCAAAGAATCTTGATCTATGTAGTAACGACTTGTATGTGCAGTTCTGTCCTACTTGCTAAAGGAGCCTCCCTTGAATACATAAATTTCCCCGTTACGTTGTGTTTCTACGGCAAAAACGTATACACATACAGTAAATGCAAGTATATAAGTCCGTGCTTCTGGCGTGTAACCCACCGGAAATACTCAAGCCGTTTGCAGCAAAGATCCACACTTTTGGAGCAAGGAGGAAACTTTCTTTAGCATGGCGAATGACATAAATATAATTTATTTTATTGAACCGAACGTATAGTAAAGCGGAAATGACATTTACGTAATTACATTGTCCGCGCGTCGCGGTCCGAACGGGTTATTCCAATCGAGCACAAATGAGCATGTAAACGGGAGTAACTCTTTCCGCCACGCATGTAAACGGGTTACCCCCGATTGTTTCAGAAACCGGAATTCTGACCTTAACCCGAATATTGGCTGCATGTAAACATAGTCATTTTAGCCCCTGTTATTTGGGTTCACAGATGAGCAGATTTCTATGGGGGAGATGCCACGGACTTTCGGGTTCCACACATCAGCGTCGTTTCCGGACACTGATGGCCGCGTTTCAAAACTCGCACCCTCACCCCTGCGCTCACCCAACTGGGACTGGGACGCGGCCCACACGTCGCAAACCGGAAACAGAAACAAAGCTGATGTGTAAAAACCAGGAAGTCGGAAGTCCCACCTCCTCCGAGGCATATACCCCATTGCTAACCAAAACAGCAGCACCCAAAAAAAAAGAAAAAAAAAAAGAGTCTTGCGCTGTATTATGTTATTTAGCGCCAAACAGACGTGATTAGCTCCACAATGTTATGTGCGTATCGTTTTCAACATTTTCTTTTTATTGTGTTGTATTGTAATATATCACTAAAATGGACACAATGTAGTTTTCAGTTCCTTTCTTGGATGGACTCTAGTGAACTCAGCGGTGTTGCTCCAAGAATAAAAGAAAACTCGCTGGAATGAGGGATGCTCTTGTTCCTGTGTGACACAATCACTTCCTTATTGGGAGGCCTGAACACATTGCACCACATGCTGAATAAGATCAAATACCGCAAAGCAGGAAGTTGCTGCTGGCACGCGAACACAAACACCTTACTCGTTATTATTCCACACATGAAAAGGAATTGAATACGAGGGAGCATTCATCTCCGAAAAAATACGTCTGTAAAAACAAAAACAGTTGTTATCTTTTTATTAATTCTTGGCCATGCATGCCTTCTGGCAGGGATTGCGCCTCGGACGGGTTTTAATAAATGCCACCTTGATTGTTCCGCTGTATTATTGGGAAGTGTGCAAATGAGACTTCTTCACAATAATAATAATGACAATAAGAATAAGTATAATATCTGCTGGACCCATTCTTGCCGCCTGGCATCGGACAGGTTTAATTAGCGGCATCATCCAGTCGAGGATGGCGAGGCAAGGCGCAAACGTGACAAATGAGGAAAAGCTTTATCGCGCCACAATGACATCTGCAGATAATGTTTACATTTGTGGTCTCATTTTCATGATTACTTATAATAATACGCAGACTCCAAAACAGCAGATTTGAGAACAGATAGATGATGTTTTTTTTGTCTCCTATCATGTAGAAACCACATTTATAGATTTTTAGGAACTGACTGCTTAGCTACCTACTTTTTTTTCCTCCAAGTTTTTGCTGCGGACCGTTGTACAGAACGGCCACGCTGTCTAACAAAATACATTCAAGGGTGCCTTTTAATGGTAGCGGGAACAAAGAACAAATCCCGCGTTAAAGGTGTCAAAATGGCACTTTGCCATTGTGGTTGATAACAAAGCCGCTAAAGAAGACAGCTTTGAATAAAGTTCAGGAAAACGACGCGTGGTAAGAACGCATTCAAGCTTGGAGTGTTAACAAATGTAACGTCGTCGTCATGCTTTATGCGTGCAGCACTTAAGCAAGTGTTGCTGCAAGGTTGCCGCGTACAAGAGCCCTTTTCATTGTGCAGCTAAAAAAAAAAACTTTTTTTTTGTTCAGAATGGAAAAGTAGCCTTCGATATGCGACAAACAAAATTTTCCATCAAATCAAACCATTTTATGTCCCAGCACACAGAATTCATCCATCTTGCGCACTTCACTTTGACCCCATATTGGCCAACATCAAAAGATGAACTCAGTGTTTGCTTAAAAACACTTTTTGGGTACTAAGAGAAAAAAACATTTAAAAAGAAGTAGAAAAGAAGATTCAATGCAAAGCAGAATGACGGTAACTCACGTAGGTATCGATGTCAGCTAATTGAATATATCTTAACAAAGGCTAGTTAGAAGGTACTATAATGTCCTGACAAGTGGTCCAGGATAGACAAAGTCGCTGCCGCTGCGCTTTTAATCGCTCAAACACGTAATGAACTTGTGAAATTACCACATTGGCTGGCTGACAGGTAGCCAGTTAACAGCCAGTCGCTAAACTGAGCTCACAACAGCCAATTTTGCACCTTCATTCCATGACTCCCACGTCACTCACCGGGGCCAGGCCCCCACATTTTAAAGCCCCACAGTCAGTCACAGATACCCACTAACTGTACCTCCTCACATGTACATTGTGTTGCTCAACAATGCAAAATCCATTTTAATCAAGTTAGTCGATGATTTGAAAGGCAGGCTATATAGTGTTTGCTTCATTATGTTTTTATATACATGAACAATTAATTGATTATCAAATTAATCATTATTTTTGATAACCTATGAATCGTTTGCATAGTTTTTTATTTAAAATTGTCCAAATGCTCGGAATTTCAGCTTCTCATTACTAAATATACGATTTTTGTACTCCTCCATGAAAGTGGACCAATAATTTTTGTATTGAATCAAAAGAAAACATTCGTTTTTGCTTTGGAAAGAAATGATGAACAAGTTTGCCTATTTTCTGATATGTCATGATCCAAACCAGTACTTGCGTCATAATAAATGTTTTTTTGTATTTTCTGCACAGTTGATATGAAATAACATAACGTTTTGAATAGAGGGATGGAAATTAAAACTAATTCATTGATTAATTGACAAAATAATCAGATTATGTCGACTCCAATACAGGAAACAGAGATTTTGTTGTACCTTTTGACCTAATTGAAGTTCGTCCACAATCCATTATGAGACAGGTCAAACTTCGAGATACTAAAGCGTTTAGGTTTCTGACGGAATCGACATTGTGGATCAGACACTGGATTGCATCACTGGATCTTTCTTTATAAATCCAGAGGAGATTACAGTTGACATTGATCTGAATCCATAAATCTGCTCACTTCATCATAAGCACCGACACCGATTGGCAGGTAGATAAATCATATATGGTACTATAATCTATTGCCTATGTTCTGCCATTTTGAAAAGGGCAGCATGTTCATCTCAGAGTTTATTAAAAATGGCAATGAGAGCCATAACAACAAAACACATCCAGATGTAGCCTGCCTGCATGTTTGCAATGTAATGTTTATGCAGCGTCCCTGTGTATTGTGGCTACAAGCGGATAAAGTTCAGTCTTCCTCATTGCGCCTCTTAAGACGTGGAAGCCATGCACACATCTGTCGGATTATCTGATGCTAGGAGAGTTTATTCTTCCGTGTGATGCTAAAGAGAGATTATTAGGAATCATGCCAAAGTGGGTGTGTAAAAAAAAAGAGTCTGGTTTTATTCAGACGGTGTTTCCAGGGAGTGGTTACCTTTGATCGATCAGTCATAGCGCTTAAAAAGTTGCCGCTAACTTTTGAAGGAGGATTTCATCATTCTGACTGGGAGTGGGAAACAAAATATGGCCGACCACTTGAATGGCAACTAATCTGACATTATGCACATGCACGGCGGTCGTGTGTCGAGTGACGGCGAAGCAACCGGCGCGGAAGGCGTTGCTCCACCGGGCCGCCCCCTTGCGTCATATTTCTTCATCTTGTTTGGGTTGAAGTGTGTCCCTGGCGCTTCGCGTTTGAAAAGTTGCTTCCGACAACGCGTTTAGTTGGGTGGAGGATTTAGGGATTTGAAGATTTGACTTCTGCATATTTTACATTCAACACGGCACACGATTCGCTCAGTGATTTAATTTATGGATAACAGTTATCTGCAGGCACAGTGGCAGAGCGGTTTGCACTTCTGCCTCACGCGAATGATCGTCATAACTCAGTCTTTGTTACACCTGGGTAACTTTACCGGCAAACTACCGTACACACGCACAACAAAAATAAAGAGGTTACAAGAGCAACAAATTGTTTCTAATTGTGTTAGTTCTAAACAAAGAAAAGTGTGTTCTTATTAGCATTATTATTCTCGCTGGCGGAAAGTCAAATAAGCAAACGAGTCGTGCATGCAGCGACGCGCACTCCACCGCGCTTGCCGGATTAACCAAAAAAGTCATTAGCCGAGTACTTTTAGTGCCAATGAAAAACGTTTACAAGGACTTTCCACAGGCGCAGGCTGCAGCCTCATGCAGTTTTATGTATGCAGTGTGAAATCACAGGCGAGCTGTTTCAAGAACTGACTGGAAGATTGTAGAAGGGGTGGAAAAAAGGGAAACAAGGTCATGGACATAATCACGTTTATTTATGGTGAGTATCCATTATTGCGCCTTAGGTGTATGGTGTTGTAGAAGAAATATTGCGATTATTGTAGAAGGATTTTCATCTAGATGGGATAGTAACTACATGAAGGTAAGAATATTCCTTTATTAGCTGACAGGTGGAAAGAATTTGGGGTCGAGTTCAACAAAATATAAATTATCTGATCCTTGCCGTGCAGTGCACACATTTCCACCAGGCACGGTGCTGGCGATAAACCGGAAGCGCTGCTAATATTACATGAAGAAAACATTTTTGCCATCCGGCATAATAAAAATATTATTCTTGTATACATATGGCTGATTTCATAAAAAAATATGTATGTAAAGTAATGTAAAATATCGGGATACGTATCAGATTACCAAACTGACCAAATCAGATGCCAATCTGCGTATTCCTATTGGGCGCACATATTGCATTGGTATAGTTCTTAATAATCCAGTCCTAGTCCCTTCCAATTGAACACCACGCGACTGTGCGGTCTCGACAGGGCTAACAGTCTGACACCTTGACAACAACGCTTCTTCCCGAGCCAATAAAATCATAAAAACGCCTTACGGGCCTTCTTGCCTCTTTGAACAGGCGCGATACACAAGGCAGCCCGAGGAGACGGCAGACATAACGGTGTGAACTGTGACAGTCTGGCACTAGACGCCGCTTCACGTCGTCCATACACAGTTCAAAGTGTGCACGGCTGCAGGGAAATATGGCGCAGATCGATTTTTGGCACGACGAAATGGCGGCGAGGATCTAATGGGTGGCGGCCCGCCATTCTGAAAACTGAACTGTTGCACGAAGCCAAAACAATGGCCGCCGAAGGACGAGAGCTGTTTGGGCGCCGAAAACAGTTATTTTCCCGATTCTTCTTTTGAAGGTTTTCTTCTGTTTGGGGTGGAGTGTTATGGAAACGTGGGATTTGGGGGGCGGGGGGCGGGGGGGGGGGGCGGTGGTTTATGTTTGTGTACGCGCTGGCAGCTGAGGCAATCGGAGGGTCTGAAGCACATCTAAGTTTGGGCAATTAGTTCCAGTGCCACTATTAATGTGCTGAAGGGGAGCGCTCGGCAGGGGGTTGAGGGCTCTGCTCAAAGGGCTTCGGGCCTTGCTAAGAAGGGGGTGGACGGGGGGGTTGAATATGGCCAACAAAGGTGGGGGTCAGGACCTCAGGGCCATGTGAAAGCTGAACCATGTCCACTGACCCACCCCTCCCCTTTACCCGGAGCACTTGGACCAGCCCGGTCACTGCAGCTCTGCACAGTGTAACACACTATTAGTTACTAATCGTATGCGGCATTAGAAAACTGTTCATTAAGAATAAAAACCTCTTTGTCATTGTTACAGAGATTCAACAAAATTGAAGTTACGTTCTCGCAAGGTACTATTTCAAAATGTCAAAGTAATTCACTCAATCATAATAAAACTATTCTCACACAGTAAATTACAACAGATCTTGGTTGTAAAGTGTCACAGAGTCCGGTAAGGTAAGGTATGACATGAGTAAGAACAAAGTGATATTCTAAGGTTAAGTCAATTTGGAAGTGTTCAGCGCAACCGTTTCTTAGCTTGTTGGTTCTGGCTTTTAATATCCTGAACCGTGCCGGAGGATAACTGTTGAAACTGCGGGTGTCCAGCACGGGTCAGGTCTCTGAGGAGGTATGTTGCCTTCCTTGGGCAGCGAGAAGATTTATTTTTACAAACATTCAGGATTATGTTACATTTTTCCCCAAACGTGTCAGTGAGCAGCATAACCGATTTTACGGGCAAACAGAAAAAGAACATCAGACGAAACTGCCCGACCGACATGCGACGGCCAATCAGACAGCCGGTGGCGTATTTCCGAGGGGAGCGAACTGCATTTCTGATCTCCTTCCATAATATGTCAAAGGCATTTGAAGGACGTGCAGCAAGTCGTACGCGGGGAAATTTTATGCCAGACGACCTAATTTCCCCCCAGCTGGCGCATGCGTTTTCACTTTATTCACAATTGTTTTTGTCTCTGATGCCGACTGCTACCACTAAAAAATGGATGAGCAAGACAAAACTGGGCTTGAAATTTGGCTTTTCAGAGGCTTCACTGAAAGTTCACCTGTTTAATTTCGATAGCCGCGTTCATCACAGTGAAGGAAGAAATGATAATAGCGCATGTGCACCGCAGGGATCCTCAGCTTACAACAGAGTGCCGTTCTGACGGCTCTGACAAAACCCAAATGAGTACTCAAGATGGAACGTGCAGTAGTCTGTCACTAAAATATGACAAGTAATGTAATAAAAAGGTCAGAATTGCAGTAAATATTTGTTGTGGTCGTTTCTGACCTCAGTACTCCTCAGTCTTTTAAAGCATGCCTTCAGAAATAGAACTAAAAAATCTAAACAAAGTCATTCACAGTCAATAAAGGTACGTCTAATCCAGCAAACCGTAATTTATTTTATGATAATCTCGCGCACTCCCCACCAAGTAGGTCTCAACTCCGATCCTCGAGGGCTGCAGTCCGACATGTTTTAGAGGTTTCCCTCTTTTAACACACCTCTGCAGGAATGAAACGATTCTGATCATTGAATTCAGGTGCTTTGGAGGAGGGAAACCTCTAAAACATGCAGGATTGCAGTCCTTGAGGATCAGAGTTTGTGCACCCTGATCTATATTAGGACAATGTTGCTGCATAAATACCGTCAGTACTGTATTATCTCTTTTTACGGTGATAGATGAAAGAAAAACAGTCATGCTCTTGACATTTTATAATAAGCAAAAACCAAAAAATCTACTCTAATTATAACTTTATTACTGCTCGAGCATATCTTATTTCTCTGAATCCTCTGTATTTAAATGTTTAAGCAAAACCAACTTTTGCCAATTTTTGGATTGTGGTTGAGCAAAAACAACTTTGCAAAAAAAGAAACCCCACAAAAAAATCCAGTAAGAAAATAGACCCATTACTTTGCTTGATTTGGCAGCTTGGGTCAAAGCGCTGACCACCGGACAGTTTGACAGCCGTCTTTGTGTTTCCACTGGACAATAGGGGTGAGAGGTGGGCGGCAGGGGGTGTACACCCCCCCAACAACTGAAGCCTACTTCATCTGTAAAGTTCTTGCCTGCTGACCTCTCACCCCTACTGTCATTGTCCCAGTAAAAATAATAAAATCTGTTCCGGCTGCTGTCTTTATGGTGTGTCCTGGCGGGCGGCTCCCCTCCCGTCCTGGCAATGCGGTGCGCTGTGGTGGGTTGGTGACATCAAGTGGGATTGAATTAAAAAAAATTAGCCTCACTCTAGACCACCAAATCACAGGACACAGTTTGGGAATCCCTGCGATAGAGCAGTCATTCCCAAACTTTTTAACCCACTCAACTCCCTTCGACATCCCAACAGAGATCAGCTAACCCAGGCAACCCCCTTCAACATCTCAAAAGAGATCAGCTCCCCCTTTCTCTCTAAAAAAAAAAATCCCTGCAATAGAGGGTCAAGTTTTGTAGGTCAGAGCGGGACACATCCCAATTGAGTTGGCGCTGAATAATCACTTTAACTGTCGACTAATCTAAACAGCGTGAGAGCACTTTTTGCCGTCAGGAGTCCAAGCCTTTGCTCTCTCACCAGTTTTACCTGATGGATACTTTAATCAGGTACAGAGACAAAAGCATATGCGGTCAGAAAAAAACTGGACATGAGAGTTGAAATGATATAAAAATACGAAGGTAGGACTTGTAGATGGATGACTTGGAAAAACAACCCAATCTCATTTATCCTGGCACACCAGTACAGTGAATCAAATCATTTTTACCAAGACACAAAACAATTTCTACTCAACTTTGTAAAGAGAAAGAACTAGGTAATCGCAAGACATGTTGGTTTTCTGCCAAGAGTCATTCAAGTTTGCTTTGTTGTTTATGCAAACTCATTTAATGATTTAACACTGTTGGAACTGTACGAAAGTTGACTTCAAATGTACATTTTTAACCTATTCACCACTATTTTATGGTGCATGTATGTTTCCTTACCAAGCAGCAACTTCCCCCCATCACACAGACAAAAGTCAGGTCTGTAACCCCTGCTGCCCCCCCCCCCTCCCTCACACCCCCGGTGCTCTTTGACCCCTACTGGAGGCCTGACTGAACACAAACAGTGGTCGTCCCCTCAAATACCCCTCCACGGCCGGCTCCCATTTCACCCGGCCAATGAAAAGCCATACTGTAAATAACGGGTCCAGGGATGACCCCACCGTTTATCTGGTCCTGAGACCCCTGTGTCCAGCGCAGTGTAACAGAGCCTGATGCTCACAATAGAGCCCCTAATGGGCGTTAGGCAGTGGGCTCTCTTCCCCACTGGGCCTACTCAGAATGGGGGATTAGCAAGAAAAAAAGAAGGGTGTCTGTTAGGCTCTCCGAGGGGGTCAACCCCCTTCAAACCAGGAGCTCAACCCCGTCCTAAGACACTTTAGCCTTTGTCTCGGACGAGGGACGTGGGAGCAGAGAAGGAAGGCGTGAATGTCGAGGCGGGGCTACGGCCTGGGACCAATCAGTTGGACAAAAAAAAAAAACGAGATCAAATCTATAGCTCCCCGAAACACCAGGTCACCAAAGATCACCTTCCCTTGTAATACAGAAAAAATGAAATTGAAAAACCTGATTGCACCAATGCAATCCTGCTTTCTGATTAGTTGCCGGTCATGACTGGACCAGATATGTAAGCATACCCAGAAAGATCAATCTCAATGGGAACAGAATTAATTGAAGTTATTTCCTCTTGCGCACAAATAAAGAAAAATAGTCTTTATAGGAAGGGAAGAAAGGTTGAAGGTTCTGATAACAACTCAGGTCTGAAGACACTAACCCTACATATTCAGGAGTTCTGTGAAAGATGACATAGCCTCTTGCTCCCTGAAAACCTGATCAGAAAAAGTACAAATGGGTGGATGGATGGATCCCTGGAGAGAAATTCAAGGAAAACCTGGTTGCTTAACAGCTGTTGTATGTGTGCTATTGCTGCTGTGGAGTATTTTACAAACCTGCTTCTCTTGTCTTTGTTTTGCTTCCTCTCCCCTGGCTGATGCTCCCTGCTTCTAGAGGTGTAACAGCGCAGATGCCATTGCACCTTGTTATTTTTCTGCCTGTCATGGATAGTGGTGAGGACTGCGATATTGGGAGCAGACCAGTATCGTCGCCGTTGCAGTCGTCATGGGACTGTAACCGCATTGTTCTCCCGTTCCTGAACCTCCTGTTTTCTCTCTCTACATCTCCATCTCAACCCCAACCAGTCAAGCCAGACGGTTACCTCACAGAACCTGGGTTCTGTTCAAAGTTTCTTCCTTTGAGGGAGTTTTTCTTTGCCCCCTTCATTTTTTGGGGTGTATGAGGAGTGTGGTTCTTCACCTGCCCAAAGTGTGAGGTGGCTTTAGAAACTGAACTGGCACTATGCAAAATATAACTGACTTGACCTTTTTTTTCTGAACCAGCAATAAGGATGTCAGACATTTGTGAGTACGTTACACTCCAAGTGACAACTCTGCTTTTGTTTTAAATGGTCAAAAATCACTCTGAAGAGCACAATTTTTCAGTGATGGTTTATGTGTCCTCATATATTTGAAAGGTAGTTTTGGTATTGTTGTGATCCAAAATAATTTTTGAGGGCATTTTGGGAGCATTTGTTACAACATAGCGTGCGGAATGATTTAAGTGCAGGACAGGTAATGTCTTCGCGGACTGGCTATGCCTGCCGGTGAACCATCGCCTCTAAGTGAACGCACGAGGCAGCGCGAAGGGAGGCTGGGAGACGAAAAGACACGGAGAGAGAGGTTTTAGGTCAGAGGCTAAGTGAAATATATCCCCGCTTCGAGGCATGCAAGTGAGAGGATGCAGGGAGCTGAGGGCCAGAGATAAGGGGTGCAAGACGTGGCCGATAAGCACCCAAACACCTGCTGAGGGAAGGCCTGCGCCAGTAGCAGCACTCCGTAAAACACAAGTGGCGCTGGGGGGGGGGGGGGGGGGGGTCGAGGAAGGAGCAGGAAGAAAAGAACAAAACCATCAGCCGGCGAGAACTGCCGCTGTAATCTGCTTTTCCTTTCCCAAAGGTGAAAGCAGTGACGGAAAAGTGTGGCAGCGGTGTGTGTGTGTGTGTGTGGGGGGGGGGGGGGGGGCGTACATAGTGCCACACTGCTTTACTGCATGCCTAATGGCATATGGCGGCAAGTATACAGCGTCATTTGTAAGGTCGGCGGCTAGACAGCAGTGACAGAAATGATGCTGCTTGAGTCATGACATGCCAAAGCCACCGGCTTCGGCGATCAGTCCACAAAATGGAATGGCTTCCTCCCCCCCCCCACTTCTTCACCCCCCCAATTCTACCACCACCTCCTTTTTACTATCCCATTCTCGCCTTTGCTCGCCCAGGGACAAACAGACAAACACAAAACAATCTGGAAGCGGTCAAGGGAGACCTTGAAGACGCCTGACAGCGCGAGAGACAGGATCCATCAAGTGTCAAGAGGAAGAAATTCAACGAATTTCGAAAACGAACCTACTATTGCCAATCACGTTCACTATTCAAAGCTTAGCCGGAAATTCCGAGGTCAATTAAAAAAGGCGAGGACGAACTCCTTTCCGAATAATCTATTTTCTCTGCAGCACTCGAGCTGACAACAGCTCAGCGTTAAATATAATAAAATAACGGCCACCTTTTCATCTCTCTTCTGAACGTACGAATGACTAAGGTCATCTCATCAGTTAGGCTATACTGCATTTCTGCGAAGCTACATGCATGCTGACGAATGTAGGCCGCATAAAAGTGGATTTGCATGTTGTCAACACATTGCATGGCAACATGCGACTATTGTGATGCAAGTTTTTCTGCCTCCTTCTGAATTTTGCTGGATTGAGATGTCACAGTTTGAATAATTTAGAAAATACCACCCTAACACAGGATTTCTCCGCCCATGACTAGACAGTGAGACTAGGCAAAAATTCACCATTTTCAGGTGACTACACAGAAGCACTATCAAGATGCAGTGTTAGCATTAGCTAACAACGTCATAAGATCAAGAGTCGGACATGTGGATGAGTACTCAAATCATTGGCCAAATTGTAATAGTAATCAGACCTGGTTGTGATAAGAAACAGGACCACCCACCAAGAACCGGTTGTGCAATTTTTAAATCCTTTGTGTTCATTGATGATTAATATATAGTTCATAAAATTAGAATTTTTAATAAGAGAATCTGATCTGTTTCGTTAGCGTAAAATATTTAGAGGAAGTCAAGGTTATTCCCGGTTGCACATTTAACTCAGCTGTGAATATGCGATGCATCAGAATAAGCCATATGCACAAGTATCAAATAAAATCACCTGCAGCTGTCATCTACATTTCTCCACTCCTTATTCTACATCGTCGAGCATACGCTGCCCCCCACTGCCAGCTGGCATGTGCGGGGCGGGGGACCTATCCATCATCAGCTCCCTTCCTCGGCTTAATCTCTGCGGGTGTCTTCGGTCAGCAAATACATAAATCAATTATGGTTTTAAGCTTCATGCCGTGATTTACCCAACTGATCCCTCCTGGATTACAGCTCATCTTAGGACCGGTCGGTCTGCAAAGAGAAAGCTCCGAGCCGCCTCGACACTCTTCATCATCGCGCTTCGATGCTTGCCAGGCGGGGCGTCGGGGGTGCGCCACAAGTAGTTGGAATACGTGGGAAGGAATTTTTTTGAAGTCTGCATTTGGACAATTGTTATGAATTCCATTAGCAGCAGACTAACATGGCGATTATACGAACACAATATACAAATAAGGTGAAATATAAAACAAAACAAAAAAAAGTTGATTGTTGTGCGTACCTTGTGTTATTTTTTAAATTCTTTCATTTCATTCTTTTTTTAGTTCAATTAAACTCATTTTGAGGGCTACTAGCAAAAAATAAAATAAAATTTGCAAGTTTATCCTTGTAAAATGTATATGCGCTCTAGGGCAAAATTCTGTAGATGTGTCTATTATTAGTAAAAACACAAAAAAGTCTCAAGAACCCATACCATATAATACACGTGAATCCGGTCGTTTTTGTTTGGTTTTTATAGTCATTTAGGTCAGTCATCTCCTTTAAATATAAAAATTAAAATGTCCATAAGATTTTGTCCCATTACATATTTGAAGCCTGTAGACTAGACAGAAAGACAACACTAAATTAGTTTTTAGCTGAACATGAGTTTTGGGAATGGGCGGAGCATGGCAGCAAGTTTGAGGTCTCGACACAAAATTTATTTATCTCCACCAAACATCTTTTCTTCTTTCTTTAGTTTTATCTTATGTTATGAAATGACAGAAAACTAATTACCAGGATGGTCATGTGTTCATTTTGTTGTTGGTTTTGAGGCTTCTTACAAGCAGCTAACAAACTACAGATCGAGGATTTCTTTGCATTTTTTGAAACAGATTTGAACTTGGAGCGTTTTGGGGAAAATCCGACTCATTTAAGGATACGTGCCTGCCTTCAACTTCTGTGATGGTGCAGCACAGCGACGGCTAATTTAGGTTCCACCTGCTCTCCGGCTGCTCCGCAAGCCGTTGGATTATAAGCTTCCACTCGCCTCACTTTCCTACCTGAGCGCTTTTGTAACAGGTGACGGCAGAGAGAATGGGCTAATTTTTATGACTAGCTTCTTAGCGTGCCGCTATCACTCCACTGGGGCCCCTTTTGCCAATCGCTGGCGAGCCATTCAAGTAGCAACAAAGAGGCTAATTAGAAGCTCTCTCACTGCAGGCTGCGTGGGCCTCTGGTTTGATACTTCCCAGGGAGGCTGGGGGCCCTCCCTTGGTTTTTGTCACATACAGAGGATATTTGTGAGCACACTGGGTTTAGCCCTCTGGCTCTTACACATTTACTCATTGTGGAGATCCTCTCTATGGTCTGCCAGAGTGACAGAATCAGAGAGGGGGGAACCGGCACGTTTCCTTTTATGTGGCGAGGACCTGGAGAGGGGATGCTAATGGGATATCGATGGGATTAGAACCCAGAGCGGAGCAGGTCCAAGGTTCTATGAACTGTTAAGTAAAACCTATTCATCTTTGAGGCTGTAATTCTTTCGGCTGTTTTCTAAAATGGAAAACCTTGATACAGATGTCTTGTGGGAGTTGAATAAAAGCAAAAGAACACACAACTAAATACACACAGTGAACTCCCTTTTACTGGTGCCAAAACCGGCCACGGATTCTGGGGTAAGAGATAGACATCAGAACATTTAAGGCTGATAAAACATTTGCATCTCACCTGATAACACGCTGTAATTAGTACTACGCTAGAGCTCCCGTTCAGAACTATACAAAGCAAAGATGGACACTCACGAGGCACAGTACATTATGTTATCCTTATCCGACACTACAGACCATAAGGCCCCCACAGAGACAAAAGATGGGGGCCTCAGTGTGTTGCTTTCCCAGCAGGCCCCCCACCCCACAACCCCTGCTACAGCGCAACAGCCAAGGCCATGTCTGCGGCGGCGGCAGCTGGTCGCATCGGGTCAAGCTGCTAACTTTTATTGCACAAGCGCCTCCTTCCACTCTTATCTCAGGAGGGAGGTGATCTAATCAGCCTGCCGATTAGATCATTGCCTCAGCCACCCGCTTCCAAAAGAGCATCGCCGCTCCCTAGGAATCAGCATCAGGAGCACGCTCTGAAAAACTAAAACCTTGATCTGGACCAAAGACATTTGAGCGCTTTGTGTGTCGTTGCTTTGACAAGATGCAAGGCCCCCTCCCCTTTGTGCTAAATCTCTAATCGATACATCTCCCTTTCCTGACAGTCAGGACAGAGCACAGGTGTGAGATCAGAGCGATGGCGGTGTAAATCTTTACTGTTCAACCGGAGCCTTTTAAAGTCGGTCTATAATTGGGTTGCAGCCAGAGGTTGGCTTGGTAGCGGCGATGGCTTCGCGGTGGGTCAAAACGGCGGCTCCTCAGGGCTGTAAACAAACGGAGCAGCCTTGGATGAGAGCAGGAAGGCACCTGTGTGAGGATGAAGGGCCTTGCCTCTTGTCTGGGTTCTTGAGTGTTGGACTCAACACATTGTGTGATTTTGAACTGCTAGTAATGGGTAAGGACGGGTTGGCGGACTGATCTCAGGTTAGGATTAGCGGGGCAGATCACAAATCGTGTTTATGAATGATTAAGAACTTTTGGGAAGGATGACGCATTGGCCTTGGAACAAACTTTTAAAGTGCTTTGCGGATCCTGATGATCCCAGACTTATTTGTGAATATACTAAGATTGACTCTAGACCTAATCCTCAATTACTCGTGAATAATGCAAATTGGAAGAAGACTAAGGTCTGCTGCTACCGACAGAGCACGTTACTCTAGACCGAGACTAACTTTGCTGCAATTCGATGTCACAGAAAAGCTCCTTATATATTTTTTGTTGACTTTTGTTGAAACATCGAGATTGGATATGAACCTCGTCCTCAATTCCTGTGTGAAAAGGTCACAGCTCCTAATAAGAAAATCCATAACATAAGTATAGGGTTTACTGGTGAACAAAATGAACAGGGAGAGTAGCCTTTAGATCAAATCTGGCTCTCTCCACCTTCAATTCAGAAAGCGTTTTGGTCTTGTATTCCACACCTCTTGCTCAATCTGGCATTGCAAATCATGCAGTTTGGACATTGAGTCCAATCACTCAACTCAAGTCTAGATTTATGGAATAACATCCACTGCTGCTATTCTTAGAATGGAACCAAGGGGCAGCAAATACAATGAAAACAGCAGTGGCCCCGGAATTGAACCCTGTGGAACACCATAAGGGGCTTTTCCACCGCCGGAACTTTTGCAGAACTTTTTAATTTACCTTGGTCAAATTCAGTTTGCGTGTTTTTCCACCAACAACAATTTCCAGGGTAATTAAATTCCCCAGGGGGCATCCGAGTACTATCTCAGCAGCAGGTTCTTGCTGAGCCAGGTAGGAACTTAAAGGGGGCAGGCAGCACTGCCCAAGGCTGATTGGTTGGTCAAATTTGGGGTGTTGTTTTGACATCAGCTGGGCTCAAACTCATTCGTCATCAAACCCGTTTGAATAAATTACCAAGAACACTAAGACGCTGTGGAAACACAATTATAAATTCCCTGCAGAACTTTTACAACCAAGAACTCCCTTTACCCAGAACTCAAAGATCCTGGGCTTGTTGGTGGAAAAGCAGCTATAGTTCTGTTATACATGTGAATTATTAAAGCAAATATTCGTCTGCTCTGAGAGCTTCCTTTTTTTACTTGACATGGACGGATGGAGTATGAAGGGATTACAATAATAAAGAAAAATGTCGTACCATCACAACGGTCACAAGTCGACTACTGAGCGCCAAGCGATGTAGCGTGATCACCTGCCGCCAACGATGGGCAAGTGCGGTGTGTCATCACAAATCATATAAGTCAGGTGTGCGTCTTAACCACCGCCGAACCCCTGAGACTGCCACTAAACCCCTGGGGTTGGATCGAATACGTGTTAAGAAAGAACCTCTGATCTAGACCTTGTTTTTTTGCTGTGCATTTTACTGTGGTACAAACAATATTTACCCGTTTTCTCTATTTACTTATTTACCAATGCACTTAATAGACTAATAAAGTATGCAACAACTTGATTCTGTACAGTACAAGCAAGTCATCATAATCGTTGAGACTCAAACTTGCACATTTGAGCTAGCATTAGCAATTAAATAACAAGGAAGTGTTGACTGGTTGGCAGTTGCCAAGACACTCAGGACAGAGTCAACGTGTGAAAAATCAACCCAACACCTTCCGCTGGCTCCACCTCAGACTGAAGCGCTACGTGTGCATACAACATCATCACCTGCTGCAAACTGCACGCCTTTATCTGGACTCAATCTACGCTTGGTTTACCGAGGAGGGGTGCCAGGGGGGTTATCGCTCCCCCCTCACTCTGATATGCATAGATAAGAGCCCTGAGCCTGCTGTTTAAACACCTGCAGCCCCGGGTTATTAGAGCGCCCTCCACAGAAGGACAGGAAACGGAAGAGCGAGTGCCGCCGCCGTTGCCGCCGCCGCTGGAGAAGTAATGAACAGCAAAGCATGAGAGTGCAGCCGTTAATGCGGCCGTGATTATTTCCAGCACCGCTGAATCAAATAAGCAATAATAGGAATAGCGAGAGCAAACAAGCAAACACATAGAGAGGAGAAGGAAATCCTCATCTCATCTCAAAGTGGCCCGGCTGCATTCTGAGAATTTCAAGCGCTGATTGCTTTGTGGAAATGCTCACCTGTGCGACAAACATTATGGTGTGGCGTCGCTCATTTGTGCGAGACGGGACGACGGTCGCAGGGGCGATAAACACCGAGCTACTTCCTGCACACTGGGGGCCTTGTTCGGAATACCAATACAGTTTTTTTCTTTTATAGCAAAGAACATTGCATTCATTTCCCCCAATAAATCGCTCACACTCGTTTATTGATTCATTTCTCAGTGTGAGATGTACCGAAATGCTGCACCAACAACTCATGACCGAAAACTAGCAAGTGCTCCACAGTCACAATTTATTACCAACAAATTGTACAGCTTTATGGAAACTCATATTGCTGCTGTCTGATGAAAACTTTTTATGTATCTTCTCCACTTTGAATGTTCAACTCCATGTTTGCTTATGTGCGCTATTAAAACGGTGTACGATAGCTAAGCATCCAATGAAAACATGTTTTATTAAATAAGCAATATTTTGTACATTGTCCATTTACTGCCAGAAAACAGCTACTTCCATTTCAGGTGAAAGCAAAGGCTACCATTATGTTTTAATTAACTAAGTGTGAACAACTTTTGATGATGAAATTTCAATGCAGTACTTTGCTGCCATTACTAATAACATTTGTTACTTGTCAGTCATTTTTGTTAAAATTATATAAAAAATAATTTGACAGTAATCAGACGGGGACATTTGCAACTGGTGTTCTTAAAATAAAACATTAACTAAATTAGAGATGCAATGATTAATCAACAACTAATTTGTTTTCAAATTTATCGATAATTATTTTTGACAACTAATGAATCATTGACATCTTTTTTTCTTTCAAATGCTCTAAATGACTATTCTGAATGCTAAAAATACTAAACATTTTGTCTTGAATCAAATAAAAAAAATTAAAAAATTAAAAATTACATATTACGGACCAAACCAATACCTAAATAATTAACGTTTGTGCACTGTCAATTTGTCGTCGGGTTTTGAAAGATGGGATGGAAATGTATACACATATACTCGTATGTATTTTGTTGTTTTTGTTCCCCCCCCCTCCAAAAAATTTTTTATCCCTAATTTGCACCCAAACAAAAATGAAACTTGTGCCTACATATACCACATGTAGACAAAATTTCAAGTTACAAATGGCCGTTTTCTTCATTGTATTGATATAAAGCAGAGAGCGTGTGAGTGGCAACTAAATCTCAACAGGAAATGGTGCTTTGTGGCACATTCATTTCAACATACACACACTTGTAAATAAACGGAGTCACCTCACACCAGTGACCTGTGGCACATCTGGAAACAATCCCACTCATGTTTGACGTGACCCGCCTGCGCCAAGTGAACTCTGCCAGCCGTCCGTGTTTGTTGCCGAGGCGGCGGTGACCCTGACACAGTGGCAGCGGGGAAATGATGCGTAATTAGTCAAAGGCAACACGACTCCGGCTCCCCTGAAATAAAACATCTTATGTTCACCGTGATAGAAACGGGCGCAGACGGACGGCTGCCGGACTTTTTTCAAAGTGCTTGATGCAACGTTTGATTTTGACACTTCAGGAGGCTGTCAAACTCAGGACGCTTAACGGCGCCTTGTCGGTGTATCTTCCCGCCCAAATTAACCCATTAGTATGCTGCGGGGCCCAGCTTGGAGATCAATGCATGAAACGGTGTGGAAATCTCCTTTGATACGAGATTTCCCAGCTCGCTGGAATTGATGAAATTCCTCTTGAAACACAGGCAATGCTTCACGCGGCAGGCTTTTCTCAAGGCGGCGCTCGCTGTCCTTTAACGCGGCTGGACTCCATTTGTGGTGCGTTTGGGAAGCGGTTTAAAACTCGCCAAACGCCACCACGGGTACAAGTGAAGGAAAAGTTGCGCTGACTTTCATTCCGACAAAACTTGTACTTGGAGGAATTCTTCCTCACTACAATAACGACGCTGTGAGGTTCAAAAATTCATTCGGTGAGCCCTGCAAGAGGTGACAGGGTTCAAATCCTCAAGTGAACTTTAACCGCTGTGCATTCCCATTGATTTGCATAAACATTGAAGGCAACCTTCAAGGGAAGACAGCGAAACCCTTGTGTATGTATCGGAGATAAAATAAAATGATGCCAAATGGCTCAGAAGGTCTTGGATGGCCTTTTCAACGCCCATGAATGAAAACAGCAGCATCATGCTATACTTCACCACTGCTCCACTGTCCTGGAACTACCTCCTTATCCCAAGGTCTGACCATCATTACCGACTCCTTTTGTTGTAAGGAAAAAAGTGGGGATTTGGGTTGCTTTTAAAAGCATGTCAACGATGTTTATGGCAGGAAAAACAATTGACAATTCTACAGCAACAAAAACATGTGAGGACTAGGCATGGGCTGATTACCGGTTTGATGGTTTACCGTGGTTTTAAAAAGTCTACCACGAAAACTGTCTGTTACCAGTAATAAAACCAGCCCCTCCACCCCGCCAAAAAAAATTAAGATAAGACTAATAATAATTTAGATGTATAAATAAATAAAAAGAAAAATAAATAAAAAGAAAAAAAAAACAAATAATGAAAATAATAATAAAATACCGTTAAAAAAAAACCTTGGTGTCTGCGGGTGCTCATCAGTCCCAATGACACATGAGTAGCCCACAGGTCTCGGACTTACTAAGAAGAATTAAAATAAAAAATTGTTAATATGTATTCATCCATTTTAACTTAACTTGGTGCATGTTTATTAATGTTCGAAATATTCTATATTTTGTTTAGAAATAAAACAGATTGTGCTCAACCTCTACCTAAATATTTCAAAGAAGGTCAATTTTAGAGCTGTAATTTTAAATATTGTGATTTTTGCTCACAGTTATCAAGTCGTCAGAATCTGAAAGCAGCCCATGCTAAGTCAAGACTCGCTAGTCACATACAACAACGCTCAATCATCCAGCTGTGAAGACTATTTATCAGCATGACATGGGCAGAAAAAAATCCAGCCAAGAAAGAAAACAAACCTCCGGGAAATTAACAGAGTAAAAGACTAAGAACAGCAGAGAATCCGAAGCAGAAACTGGTCTTACCTGTGCTGCTCCACAGCTTCATTATCCGGAAGTTCGGCGCCGCACACGTTGCAACGCTCATGCTGGTTCCTGCCATCGGGTTTCATGCCCACCGCCAGCTCGCCGAGCTTGCTGAAGAACTCCCTCTGGATGAAGCTTTGAGGCAGCAGTCCGCCGTAGGCACTGAAGTCCACCGACATGGCCAAAGCCGGCGACATGGGCAGGCCGGAAGCCATCGAGACGGGCATGGACATGATGGCTTCGCCTTTGTGGTTGACCGGGAGAGAGTAGAGGGACGCCAGGTGTTTCTCCGCCATCCCGGCCATGGCTTCTAGACCCATGTGGCTGACGTCGGCTTGAGGGTCGCCCATGCCGTCGTCGCGGACGTAATGCAGCTCGCGGGCGCTGGTGATGACGCTGCTCCTGGTGGGCGTGCCCGGTCCGTCTCGATTGCGGTCCTCGCCGCTCCGCTCGCCGTTGCTGGAGCCGCCGGACTCCATGTTTTCGTGGCCGTTGCCGCCCATGTCCACTTGCATCATTTCCGTCTTGATCTCGCTCATGAGGTGCTGGGCGTTGCCGTGTTCGCCGGCGAAGCCTTGCTGGAACAGGGTCTGGCCGATGCTCATCAGGCTGTCCACCGCGGCTTTGGTGGGGCTCAGGTTGGAGACGCCGAAGGACGTGGAGACTGAGGGGCTTTGGTCCACCATGCCAGCCATGGCGGAGAGTTGCTCTGCACCTGACAGGTAGAGACTCTCAATGGAATGCTTTTTGGAGCTCTTGACTCCGTTGTGACCTCTGCGCTCGTCGTCCTCCTCGGTGCTGCCATCGTTAACGCCCACCTCCGTGTCGTTCTCATCCGACGACTGGATGGTCTCCAGGATCTTGAGACACTGCTCCTCCAAATACTCGATCTCCAGGATCTCGGCCGCGTACAGCAAGTCGTCCAGGTCCTCCACCTTGGCGGCGAGCGTGGCAGTGTAAGCGTAGTCCAAAATTTGTTGAAAGGTCTTTGGCGAGAGGAAGTCCAAGGTGTAATGCTGGCTGCTGCGGTGGAAGAGGATCTCAAACATTTTGCTGGTGCACGCCAAGACAGTCCGGTGGGCGTGGAACTCCTGGCTGTCCACCATGATGACCACGTCGCACAGCGTCCCCGCCAGGCGCATCTGGTTGGCCTTGTGCAGGAGCGCCGTGGGGTGGTTGGGGTTCTGCAGCTGGATCACACCCATCTTCGTTAAATCCATGACGTCGGCGGAAATCGGCCAGGCCAACTCATGAGGCTCGCCTTTTAGCTACTGTGGGAAAGCAGATGAAACCTGCAACAAAGAAGGGAGGTTGTTGTCGGATGTTTGAAACTAGAGTTGTCAACAAGTAATCGATGATCAACTTAAATCAACAACTATTTTACTAATCGAGTACTAGTTTGGAGCTATTTTTTTACTTAAAATTGTCCAAATCTACTGATTTCAGCAGATCAACAGTAATTGCTCACTGATTTCTGTAGTCTTTGATGAAAGAGGAATGATTCGCTTCTGTGTTTCATCAAAATGAGACATTTGCAAAAATCTGTTTTTATTTTGGAAAACGGTGACCAAACCTGTAACATAGTACATCAATCCCCCTTTTTATTAATCACGACATGAATACGAAGTAAACACCAAACACTGGTTAATAAAGAGGAATCAGGGGGGGAAATACTTTTGTAATACACTTTACTGCAAAATTTAAATGATTCTGATTAGTCAATTAATCGATAGAATAATTGATCGATTAATCGATTCTAAAAATATTTGATAGTGACAGCACTATTTGAAACGCTTTGAAAAAAGACTTTTGAATGACAAGAACGAAGTCCTTGTGGTCTTTTCAATCCAAACATCGCCGCAGGAACGCTAAAGAGACAAGAAAAGGAACATGAGCTTCGACTGTAGATTTGTGAAAAGAGACAATTTGTGAGCAGTCTGCCTGGCTCGCCCTGCATACCAATCAGGCCAACATATGTCATGCGAAGAGAGAGAGAGAGAGAGAAAGAAGCCTGCATGTCTTCATTCGTTTAGCTGACCGGTTAAACAGGCGCGAATTGAGGCAGCCTCACAAAAGAGCGTCAAAGCGGCCTTTTTGGAAATTAAATGGCCACCTCGTTCAGCATTCCCATCACAAACCGGTGTGTGGGGGGGGGGGGGGGGTAGGTTGCCAGAAATGGCTGGGAAGAGGGAGGAAAAGCAGGACAATGCTGCGGCACTAAAACATCCAAAAATGTCACAAATAGTCTGCCGGCAAGTCATGTGGGCAACATGTTGAGCAGCTTCCAAATAGACAGTTCGTTGTAAGTGACATGCACAATTGACCCATCACAACTATATAGTGTCAGGCATTTTGAATTGGGGGGGATGCACAGCCCTGCAGCCATTCTTAAAAACCTCACTAATTGCATCATGTGAGCAGCATCATGCACTGCATTATGTGCAGAGAATCCCAATATATGTGCAGCTTTTGTTTGCGCGAACGACCGTTGAATAAATAGTACTACTGTACAAACCCGGCTAGTTTGCACGCATGACATCGATTTCAAAGAGGAGACAGAGACGCGATGACGAAACGACAGCTTCTCCCTCTCCCAGTCAGTCAACGGAGGTCATTGGCGACATTATCTTTATTACAGCTTTGCCAATAGCGTCCAATTTACGACCACCTCCACCAGCACCCACCCCTCGGTAAATGCTTGTTGCGCTCCCTCGCTCGCGTGCGCACTTAATGGTGCCCTTTTCCACGCGCCTTCTTATTAATAATGGCAAAAACAGCTGCGCGCCGTGCGTCTAGACAGCGCAGACACAGCACGTTTTGCATTTAAACACACGCAAGCCCCCTCCAGCACTGCAAAACAAATCGATGCGATCATGTGAGTGTGACAAATAAACATGCATTCGATATTCCGACTCGCACTCGTAAAAAAAAAAAAAAAAAGTCCGCTTCATTGACGCACAGGTGGTCACCGAGAAAATGACGCCAAACAATTTCACATCACGTTTACAGACGGCTGTCCAAAAAAATCCAAAAACATGCACCTAGCCTGCTGTCCTGACAGACTAAAATAAAAGCGCCATTTTTTTTTTTTTTTATAAATCATGCCAAAACGTAACCCCGCTTTAAGTGTCGTCTGCCCTCCAGGCTCCAAAAACTCCCCCAGGTGTGCTGCTGCCCGTTTCTGATGCTTCTTAGGTGAAGTTAAGCATTTGGAAATAGTGTCAACTTTCAGGACCTGAAGAAGCGGCGTCCATGCTTGTCAACAACTCAACAAGGTTGAACGAGGACACGGCGAAAGGTGCACCCGAGCCAGCGCAACAAAGTACGTGGAAGGGCTTCAAGTGACGACAATTAAGAATGATATTCAAAAGTAAACAGTGCTGCTGAAGTGTCGTTGGCTCGTGGCACTCACCTGAAGTTAGGGAGTCACGTCTGGAGTGTACGCGGGCAAACGGAGGGGGCCGGCGGGCTTGTGGAGCATAGTAAAGCCCCGCTCGCTGGTGCTCTCGCTCTGCTTGTCTGTGAACGCGAACACGCACCAAACTCCTTCCTTCCCTTGTCTCGCTGGAGCGAATGAACGCGGCGCTGACGTCAGGCTGCAGACCAAACGGCGAGAAAGTGAGACACCTAGGGGGCTGTCTCATGTCCACATGTGTCTGTCTTGTGTGTGTCACGCAGTCTGGGAAAGGCGCGGGCAAGCCACGCCCCCCTCGACCAGCTCTTCATCAAGACAACGTGCGCTTCGAGGCGTCATCTCGTCAGCACAATCCCGCGTGACTTCACTTAAATGAGCTTTGGGGGTTTGTTTAGATTTTATTGGGGGTGTTTGGGAGGAAAAGTGAGAGTTGTTTTCCCCACTTCAAGGTTTAACCAGCTTACATGACAGGTGAGATGAAAAGTGTGGGTGTTAAAATCGTTCACAGGGAAAAGTGTGGGTGAAAAAAAACATCCATATCACAGAATCAACATCACAAAATGCGGGTGTTGAAACCTTCCACAGTGAAAAATGAAGGCATTGGGGAAAAAAACACAAAAAAAGTGTGGATGTTGAAAACACCCACATCCCTGCGAATATGACAAAAACTGTGGGTGTTGATTGAAGCTATTTAGTGGGAAAAGTGTGGGTACTGAAACCTTCCCCTTGGGATGAGAGTGGGTGTTGAAACTTCCCAGTGACTGGGGGAAAGGGGGTCGGGGGGTGATGAAGCCTTTCAATGGTAAAAATGTGGGTGTACAAGCATCCACATCTCCTGTGAGTACAAAGTGTGGACGTTAAAGCCCTTTTTCTGATAAAAGTGTGGGTGTTGAATCACCCAGAGCCAACACAGGTGAGACAAAAAAAAAAGGGTCTTGTTGACTCTTCCACTAGGAAAAGCGTGGGTGTTGAAACTATCGCTGGCAAAAAAGGTAAAATTGTGACGTTAGGGAACCAATTGATGTCAAAAAGTATTCAAGTGTGTATGTTGGCATCGGCCCACACAGCGAGCCTTCAAGTTGGAGACACAATTGTGTAGTGGAGACATGCCTTGGGGCCACTGTTTGTCACACAACACCAAAATGGAGACCTCTGTTCATTTCCTCTTCCTGCTCCGTCTTGGATCCAGGATGACCCGAACAAGATGTTTCCTTAACTCTAACCAGGCGTGTCCCTGGGGTGGTGCCCTCAAATGATCAGATTTTGTACCCTTGACGACTTGTTAGCTGTATCTTTATGGTCCTGCAACAAATACGTCCCCATGCCTTTTGTCCAAAAATTGAATCTGACGCTGCACCAACTTTCTCCAAGCTGATGTGTTTACAGTTTAGAGCAGGCTTCCCCGATCCTGGTCCTCCAGGGCTGGAGTCCTGCAGGTTTATAATCAGCTCCTCAGCGAGCTCTGCAGAAGCCTGATAACAATCCTGATCTTTAGAATCAGGTGTGTTGGAGGACGGAAACATCTGTAGGCCCTCGAGGACCGTGATTGGGGAAGCTTGGTTTATAGCGTTACATGCTGCCTTAAATTGAAGGCTTCTTCAAATGCAGTCCACAAAAGGTATTATAGGTGAGCGATTTTCACTGTCCGATCTGCTCGAAAAATGGTCATGGTCAACAATCATAAATATTAAACTCGTAGAAATGGAACGATATCTAATTGAGTTTAATGTGTTTTACAAGTCATGAAACACAATAAAAATGAGAGGGAGAAGAGTTTTCCACCAGAAAGTAAATAGCAGATAAGCTAACAGTTAGGCCAGCAGCTTCCTCTACTTCTTCTTCTACTACTAGTCAAACTTCTTCCAACAGTCTAGCTGGGCTACGTCACCATACTGCCTCTCACAGGTCAGTCTTGGTACTACGACAGAAATCTGGTTTGGTCGTTTGTTAACCACCACCACCTGTTAGTGTTATGAACATGTGAACAATCCGGAACGGTCCCATTTAAAGACAGTTGTCAGAAAATCTCCTTTCCACAGACTATCAACTTCTCCTATCGGTCCAGTCCCAGCAGCTAAAACCATGCTTTGTTCTCCGTGGTCTGACGAGACCCTATGTCTCAGTTGGCTTAAGTAGAACAACGCGTAGACAAGATGATGAATTTAATCACCTCGATATCTCAGACGCACATCGACACTCCGCTGGCCATCGCTGATAGAATGCGTGTGGGTGGGATTTGCGCTATCTGAGGGAGGAGGCGGCGGCGGCGGGTTCGCAGCCTGCACACCGTCACTCAGTACTTCCCATCAATCAGATATTGATAGTGCGATGCTCACGTTTGATCTGGAGAAGCAACGGGGATAATACGAAACAGTAAAAATGAGGCAGAATGAATGTAGCTGGTACAGTCCATATGTCAGTTCAAACATTTTAAGCTAACCAAAGCAGCTAGCTAACACTGCATGATCCACCGCATATTTACAACTATTTACTTATTCAGGGATTTTTTTTTCTGTAACATAACCCCAACTATTTTCTGAAGAACTTATTCACAGATTTTGTGCTTGTCCTGAAACACCCAAAGACACCACAAGATGGCGCCAAAGCCTCGTCAAATAGTGAAGTATCAAGGAAATATGTTGTACATCTCGACGTCTACTTTCTACATCACCGCTGCTATGATTAGACTAACGTAAATCTGCTATCTTGAAGCTAACTTATAATGGTAAACATTGTTGGAGGGGCTAATGCAAATTAGCATGGCTATTACAGCAATTTTATGCTAGTTAGTTTCTCAGTTGGTAGCGTCAAATGAGCAAATTTTTTGAGCTAAGCAAAGAGTAAACTGGTAATTTCCCTTTAACCCTTTAATCTCAGGCAACGGTTTTAGAAGAAAATATCATGTTTTGAAGCGCGTCAATTAAGATTAAAACGTTCATTACTTAGAATTGAAAAAAACTTTATTGATCATTCTTTATGACATGTTTGGAGGGCACTTGGAATTTGTTTCAAAACTGCTTGTGTTTGCCTAGCGCTAAACCGCCCATGTGAGGCACGCATATGCTTTTATCTACAGTTTTACGCCATCAGAAAATTCAATGAGTAACACAAAATTTAATTAGAAACATTCAAAGTTTTCTCCAATACGTTTCAGTTAAAAGTTGAACCAACAGGTTCTTGAGCCCCCTTTGACAGGCCAGGTTTGAAGGGGGGGCCGAGGTGCATGTAAGGGGGGATGGGGGGGTTTATTTAAAAAAAAAAAATCCAATTTCCGTCAGACAGCCTTACAGTAGTGCTCTGGGAATCTTTAGATTCATCCGGGCACGGATCACAGAGTGCTTCATTACCTTTGAGCTGCGTGCTGTGCAGGCTTAGCCGGGGATAAAGAAAAAGGCACTCCCTTAATCTGTTTATAATCCGCCGTTTTACTGAGGGGGGAAAAGGAAGATGAGGGCTAAATTATAAAAAATAAAAAAAATAAAGAAAAAGAGAGAAGGAGATCACGGGCGCACTTTGATATAATAACAGGGAGTTAGCAAGACAGCGACTGGAGAAAGTTTGGGGGCTTGTGTCAGATTAGACACAAAGAACATTAAATGTCAGATGAGGAATTATAACTCATGATTGGCTCTTTACGTAGACTCCAATGCTGATTTACATACACACACACATTTTACTTTACACCGGAGGGTTTCACTGATGATTTATAACACTTTTAAACTGCTTTTAAATTAATATCAGTCAATTTAGGCTACTGATAGATGATAACATTTCAATAGATTTGACTGTATTAGGGCACTTATCGAAATACTTGGAAATAAATATTTTAATTATAATTCAGTTTCACTTTACTTTTGGGACATTTTCAACATCTGTCAAAATTATATTTGCGACAGTGATATTAAATATATTTCAATAAATATTAGGGCACTTACAAAAGATGTGAAAATCCAACTTTTCAACTGTGTGATTATTGGATGTGGAAGAAATTTTACTTTTGCATATTTTGTTCCGCCAAAATTTTCGTTCAATTTATCATGTTCATATTGAGTGACATATACCATTTCATTACATTTTATGTACTTTTATTTTATTCACATTTTTGCTATTCTCATACTAATTTATGTACGATACAAATGTCTTCATGTAATTTTTTATAATACATTTAATGTACACTGCCATCATTATCATTCATTCACTGCCATTGACGAGTATACTTGTCAATTACATTTTTTTGTATGGGGCTATGAATTAACTTTTTTTTTTTTTAACCAATTTCATTTCACATTCAACATTGATAATCAAATAATTTAAGTGGGTCCCAGAGCAGAAAAAAAGTTGTGTCGCCACAATACAATAAAAAATAAATAATTTTGGCCCAAGGATTGACCCTTGTGGGACCCCCCCCCCCTCCCCAGATTTATATTGATTTATGTTTTCATTTCAGTTGGAAATTTTCCAGTTGAAAATGACAGATTAAAAATGTAGGTTAGATGTTTAACCACAACTTCAATAGTATCTTTAATTAGGGCCATATCCAAACCATTATTATCTGTAGACCGTTTACTTTTAAAAGCTCTTACAATTATTACTTCATATTCATCAGTTTCTTTAAGATACATACTCTTTGGATTTATTTCTATCATATTACTTACATCATCAATATTATTTGGCTGAGTAATATCATTTGCTAAACGAGGCCCAACATTTATTTATTATTACTTATTCACTGACATTGACGGCTATAGATGTTCAAAATTCATTTGAACTATTTCTATTAGTTTAAACATTTTTTCCCACTTTTGTTAAGAGTATGAAAACCTAGAATTTTTTTTATTGTATTAGAACAGATTTAAAATTTGTGATTAATCGTGAGTTAACTAGTGAAGTCATGCGATTAATTCCTATGAAAGATTTTCAATAATCTTTTCTTAAAAAAAAAGAAAAAGATTTAAAGTAAAAAAAAAATATATATATTTTTTTTAAGATTTAAAATTAGGGGCAGAAGGCGATTACAATTTGTATTTGTAAATATTCGCGTGACTTCACTAGTTAATTGACAATTAATATATATATTTTTTTATATCTGCTCTAAATGTACAAAAACTAATTCTAGGCTTTCATACTCTTGTTAACAAAAATGGGAAAAAAAAGTTAAACTAATAGAAATAGTCGTCTATAGCCGTCAATGGCAGTGAATGAGTTAAAATGATTTGCTATGTCTTCCTTATTGTAAAGACAAGTATCTCCTTTTAAGATCGAGTGATGCTAGATGAGGGAGAATCCGATTATGCGCCTATGTAAAAGTCAAACTTGGATACAACTTTACTGATGCCCAACCACCGGTAGATGACACCATTGCCCCATTTTACACGAAATAAACACAGTTTGAGAGTCCATGGGCGCAATAGCTGCATTTTGTGCAACCTACACATTTCTACTCTCGATTATAAAAGAACCGGACAAAGCAGAAAGGAGAGAGTCTATGCAGTCATTTGTCAGATTCGGTTTATATATAATTATTGAACATAACATCATGTGGGTATTGAAAATGTTGATATTTTCTAAAATGGCTGGCAGTGAATGAATTAAGTTACCAAATATGGTCACTATACTCCCCCCAAAAAAACTCCATCACTCGCTTATGAAATGTATTGAAAATACATTTATTTCTTGATAGCGTTGTTTTCCTCTTTGCAATAATAATGTACATACACAATAAATAAAAAAAATATTCCCAGTTATGTATTATTTTTGTTGGCCGTTATTGATGTTTAATTGAATGAATTGCACCGTATGCCATGCATGCCACATTGCATCCATTTTCAAGTCAAGCGAAGACTGGCCCAAAGATGAAATTGTGCATTCAATCAGATTTGAAGGGCCATAAAGCAGCCTCACGTTTCACTTAATGGAGGAAAATATTTGCGCTTAACATCTATATGTTGCTGTCTGCTGACCAAAAAACACCCCCACATTGTGTGTGTCCTGTGTAGGCATGTGTATGGAGGAGGTTTGTGTATGTGTGGGGGGTAGTACGAGGTTTGTGTGTGTGTGTATGGGGGGGGGGGGGGTTGTCCTGGCCCCCACACAGTGGACCTTTGTGAAACCCAGCCACACTGAATGGACTCTTTTTACACTTGTGTAAACCTCGGGGTTGGGGGGGTGGGTTCGGGGGCAGTGAGGCCCCGCCTCTTCGACCTCTGACCCTCACCCCTGACCTGCGCAGGATTTTGGTCTGGAAGTGCTTTTTTTTCCTTTTTTTTTTGCAAGCCATGTGCTTGCGGTCAGAGATGAAAATCAACGCGCAAGACTTTGAGGTTGAGAAGTTTCGGCAAATCTGCTCATGTGATCTTACCTTGAGTATTCCAGATTGTATTGAAATCTCTTCTTTCCATCAGATAAATCTAAAAAACAAACTTTTGTTTTCCAAATGTTGCAAGTAGTGAAAATTTAGATTTTGGGAAAAATAGTTTGGAGCCATAGCCTTATAAAAACACACACGCACACACACTTTGTATCATCATGGGGACATCTCATTGACATCATGCATTTCCTAGCCTCTTCCCCAAACCCCAAACATCAAAAATGATTGCCTACCCCCATTCCTTACCCTAATGTCAACCATAACCCAATTTAAACCTAAACTCTAAAACCAAGTCTTGACCCTCAAAAAGAGGTCTGAACTTGTGGGGACCACCAAAATGTCCCCGCAATTTCAAGTTGGTCCCCACAATGGTAGTTAAACCTGGAAAAACACACGTGTATGTATATTGACAATATGTTGTATGCAACCTCATTAATCTAAACATGACATTCTGATTAATAGTACATTTGCGGAATATGAGTTATGAAGCAAAATCCAGCCGTTTTTAACTGTATTAGGGGGCGGCCATTTTGCCACTTGCTGTCGAGTGAAAATGACATCACAGTAGCTGAGGTCTCAGGTAACAACCAATCACAGCTCAGCTTCAGAAAAAAGGTGAGCTGTGATTGGTCGTTGCCTGAGCCATGAGCCACTGAGTGGCAAAATGGCCGCCCCCGGAGATGGCTAAAAACGGCTGGAGTTTGCTTCATAACTCATATTCCACAAATGTAATATTAATCAGAATGTCATGTTTAGACTAGCGAGGTCACATATAACATATTATTGTCAAGAAATGTTTAAGGTTGACTTCCACTTTAAATGTCCCTTCCCTCCTTTTGACCAACTCACAGGTTGGACCACATGCTCACTGAAAGCGGTTGAACCCGCTCTCGGTTAATGGCTGAAATGGCCGTGTTGACCTAAGGGTCGTATTCATCCGCCGCCTGTTGACTCGTTCATCTCAAGGTGGCAGCTGTAACCTCTCAGGACAAAACGCACCTCGGAAGAATCTCTCGGGTCAATACTGCTGTTGTCCCGGCAACTGCGTGGTCAGTTCCAGGTGAACGCTACCTTGACCTGAGACCACTCCTGAAAAACAGAAAGAAAGCAGAATTGAATTTAGATTTCAAACCGACTCAGGCTGTTAGCGCAAAGGAGAGCATCCTTGCCGCCGTGTGATAGGAGATCAATGCTCTCCCATGTACAGTCAGAGTGGATGAGGCACACATTGACCCGACACGTCACAAGCATTTCACCGTACGGCAACAACAGTCGATCCTGCTCCCGGTCTGTGGGAAGTACGTGGGCAACGGGTGGGAAATGAATGGGAATGCCGTTGGGCGACAGACCCCCCCCACCCCCACCCCCACCCAAATGAAGCACATGTGATTTTTTTGGGGCTTTCCAATTTTCTTTGCACTAGCCTATCTTTTTAAACCGAGAGGGCCATTTAGAGGAGTAGACAAGTATCGCAAGCGCTTCATGAAGCTTAATTTTTGCATCACGAGCAGATAGCGCCAGAGTAATATTTAAATTTGGCGTGACCGCAAAAACTGTGAATAGACGAGATTTTCAGCAAATGGCGGCGATAGGGTACCATTAAAATATGATGATATGCGGATGCGCGGCCGCAAATATACCTGGGTTCATTGCGCTATGTTAGCTATGTTAAAGGATATGTAATCTGGTCATCCACTTATCTAACTCAAGCCGTCAAAATCCAACAGTCGAACTCAGGGCAGTCAAACATACGGCCCGCGGGCCGGATCAGGTCAGCAAAGGTGTTTAATCCGGCCCGTGAGATGATTTTGTATAGTATTTTTTTATTTTTGTTTATAGTGGACCAATTAATCCGCTGGCCACAATCAAAACGTAAATTTGTAATTTCACAAACAATCCACAGATAAGCAATGTAATTTATACATGGAATTGCCCTGAATGTCATTATTTTTACACAACACGTAAAGTAACGGTTAAATTTTTTTTTTTTTAAATAATTAAATCATAGACCAACATAAACGTGTTAAATACGACACAAATTAAATTACTGGTAACATAAATACATACGACAAGGATTAACGTCCTTATAACTTCATTAACTGGGCCATACAATGCATTCTGGGAACATATACATATGCAAAAAGATAGCAATCAACACGTCCGGAACTCATATAGGCAAGTGTTGCTACGCGCTATTTGCATTTGTGTTATTTTTTAGAACAATATAATTACAGTTGAGCCCCGTAACGTAACCGACAAATCTGCGTATAATTGACAATTGTGTTTCAGTTACATACCATGATTTTACCGATCCGGGCCGCTTGGTAATATATTTTCCTCCATGTGGCCCTTGAGCTAATATGAGTTTGACACCCCTGGTCTAACTTTAGTAAATGTATTATATGTAAAGTCTATGCTGCAGTTAGCACTAAATGCTAATTAATATTATCTTACTGACATTGGTTACTATCAAGCTAAGCTAACGAGGCTAGCTAAGGGTTTTTGAATGGGGGGAAAAAAACTACTTATTTTATGTAGTTACGATACTGTACATTGTGTTTGTATTTTTACCGTTTATATCGTTGCTGTTCTTAATATTTGGACCGTCTCCTTTTGAATAAACCTGCGGACATTGGGGCTTTGGGGAGCCACATTCATTATTCCTATCAGATGGAAAGTTGATCTGATAAGATGTTTGGGACACTCCAAGGACTTTCACAGAATCCTCAAGACACAAAGTCCACAATGGCTACTTGACATGCGTTACTTAGGGAGACCATGTGCTTCCGAAACAATCATTTACAGACATTAAGCAGTCACAGAAAAGGAATTTTCTGTCTTGCTTTTGTCGTGTAGCAGCGCTAAAAAAAAATATTATACTCATAACGCCTCACTTTTCTCCCGAATAAGATGCGAAGCATCAAATGCCTAACTGACTATCTCTGACATGTAAAAACAAAACAAAAAAACAGATGAGCTCTTCAAAGCTCCTCCATTTGGCTCCAGTGTGAGCGTATTTGTCTACCTGTGTTCAATTTCGCCGGCTTTGATTCGCTCCATCCTTTTCTTGAAGCGCCGCCTAATAGCCTCTTTCCCCGCTCGGGAGATTGCATGGACACGTCGGAAGAGGCAAAAAGCCCCCACAGATAGGCGCCGTTTAGTGCGCCGCCTCAGTACTGGAATTAATCTGGCGTCGCCGTAATGAGTCAGGGAAGGCCTCGAAGGTGAGATGGGGGCTGATGGAGCGGGTGGGACGCACCAAAACATAAAAATAAAAAAGAGAAAATGTGCTATTTGCTGATTTTTTTTCAATGCAATTGTGTTTTTATCAAGTGGGATCAAAATTCAACATCCAAAAAGTAATTTCCAGGACATTGAGTCATGATAGAGAGAAGTGGTCAATTTATAAAATAAAATTTGTTCAATTAAATGTAAAAAAAATAAATAAATACAAAAATAATAAAATAAAAATACAAGAAAAGAGCTAACTTAAGAATTAAACTGCAGTGTTTTGAAAAAGTAAAACATTATTTATTTCCAAGTCATGTGATTTGTTTGTGCTGCCACTTGTTGCTAGGCAGAATTTGTTGGGCTCTACCATACCTGCCCAAAAAAGCTACTAAAAGCAAACAAGAGAAAAAAGCAGCACTGCGAAAGAAATGACTTCACAGCTCTGTATTAAATATAAAAGATTAAACTGTCCTGGCTGACAAATGGCAGACAAATGAACAAATGAAATAACTAAATACATGAACAAAGTAACTAAGTATCCAATTAAGAAACTGAACAAATGGCCGTACAAACATAATAACTCAATAACTAGATGAATTAATAACTAAAGTAACTGTACAAACAGACAAATGAACTTAACTAAGTATGTACAGTAACTCACTAACTAAGTAACCTGCTGGACAAATGGACGAACAAAGTAACTGGACAATCAGACTAACTAACAAATTAATGAGTAAATAAGTAATTGGATGAAAGGACAAAATGAACTAACAAAATAACGAATTAAATGAAAAAAGTAACAAATAAACTAGATGAACAAACAAGCTAATTTAGTAATTAACTGGACAAATAGACAAATGAAACCAACTGAATGAACAAGCAACTAACTAACTCGCAAAGTAACTAAACAAACTAATTCACTGGCTGGACGGATTGACTGACTCAATGGATGAACAAACAAAATAAATACATCAATTGAAATTAAATGAATAAAAACAAATTAAACATTGTAAATACATTTTATTAGGTACACATTTATGATGAATAATACGAATAATGGATCAGCTAATCAGATGACCGATTCCCACAAATAAGCAACTGGTGAATTCAACCTTTTCAGAAGCTAAATCAGGACTTTAAAAAAAAAATAAGAAAAGAAAAGCAAAAATCGGAGCGCAGCCATCTGCAGTGTTACTGTGCTTCAGCTGCCTTTCATCCGGCGTGAAGAAAAGATCCACTTCACCTCCTGCGACACACAAAAAGAAGCAAGCCAGTGGAGCGGAATGAGCAAAACTCACTGAGTCCTCTTCTGTCTATTTCCTTTTGACTTTTTGTTACTTGAACATATACGCTCTTTCCATCTTGCAATTTCCCAACGAGCGTTACGTTCACATCAAAGAAACGCATTTCGCAAGTCCGAGGCGGCCGGGTTCTTGTGTCCATAGTGCGGAGGCAGTCGAGCGATGGCAAAGCAGCGCGCGGTAATCACCTTACAGTCTTCCCAGGAACAACAAGGCCCGCTCGCCGCAGGATGGCCGCCGGCAGCTAATCCGTTAGCACGTCGCGTCGCTTTCTCTCGCTAGCATCAAACAGCTACTGTAGCTTACACAAAACATCAAGACTGCAACTCGTCGGACTGTTTTTTTTTTTTTAGTCATGGACAGTAGAGTTGTCAATTTACATTATAATATAGTGTTGACGTTTCGTGGGTGATACGTTACACACCTGCCCCGATATATTTATATATATATTTTTTTAATTGGTTAAATACTAAGGTTCAAAATATTTCTTTGCCATAAAAAAAGGTTTACTAATTGTTTAGATGGATAATTACTAGGGGTGTCAGGCAATGAATTTTTTTTAATCAAAATTAATCGCATGACTTCAATAGTAACTTAACATGAAAGTAGAAAAAAAATAGAATTATGGCTGCATCTTTTAGTCATTGATAAAGTAATTTCATAATAATTCATAAAATTGAGTTAAAATTACAAAGATAAACGAGTGCGATATTGATTTGTGTTCGTCATTTTTCTGCCACTAGATGGCATAATTGCATTTGTAAGTCTCGTGGTGACAGATCAGTGCATTTTTTCTTTTCATATTAAAGGTGCATTGTGCCATTTTAAAAGGTAATATTAAAGCTTTTTCCACATCATGCATGCTCCATCAATGCCCAGATGAGTATGGAGAGCCCTGACTCTTTTACTCTGACTGCACCTATCAGTTTTTATCTTCCCTTTATAGTGGAGTGTGCGGATTCGCACACTCCACAGTTTGTTTGGCGAGGGGAGGGGAGGGGCGGAGTTTTTCTTACCTCATTTAAAGTCATGTCTTCGTTTGTCAACTGTGGCTGTCGCTTTACGATCATGCATGTACTCGCACGCACACGCACCATGAACGAGCCTAACACAGACGCTGCAGTTACACTTTGGGCCAGAGGTGGCAGTCGCGAGTAAAAAAAACAGACAAACTGCACAAAGATCCTTTAGGAGCTATCTAATCTTTGACATGAACTAACTTGTAAAATTCTGCACATTTTTTAAAATTGTAAAATACAACTTGACCCCAGTCTCCACAAATATATGGATTATTATTAAATTTATTACTGCTAAATTTTGACGTGGACGTGTCTGCTTCGTTGCGACTGGAATTCCCACAGTACAGGCTTTCCAAGTAAGGAGCGGTCATTATTAAATCGCGCATTTAAAAAATTTGTGGCGTTAAAGGAACTTTAAAGTAAATCAAAATTAATGCACAAATTTTGACACTTCTAATAATTACTCATTTGATTTATGTTTCAAAGTATCATCGCTAACCGTACTTCCGGTTTGCGAACGAAACAACATGAGTGTGAATATTAATGCTTATTTTCATCAAAATATTACAAATAATGTGTGTCGCGATTGACTTGTTATGTTATGGACCCAAATAAAAATCCGCGATAGAGTGAATCCACAATAAGTGAACCGTGAAGTAGCGAGGGCCCGCTGCATACACGCCTCCTTTCAAACTCGAAATGATGATGTGTCGTGGCTCTAGAATAGTCCCCTGGGGTACTCCTTCAATAAATGCTGACATTTAACCACACGTTAATGTCTAGCAGCAATTTAATTTGTGTTGATCCGGATGAATGATCAGTTATCAGGCAGATGGGAATATTGTACGTTCGAGAACATTGCAGCCATCGACGCCGTTGGATTTTGTGTACGTTTTCAGAAGTAGCGTGCGCAGCTTCTCTCGTGTTTTCTTTTTGATTCTCACCTCGCTTGATGATCAATAGCCCGCAGTGCCTTTCAGACAATGTGTGATCTTCATTAAAGCGCGGCACGCAATCAAGCGTCTTGTCGCCCGCGGCTTATTCATCCGAGATGCTTGAAGTGATCTGAGGAAAACTCGGGCCCGACGTCGTCGGGAACGACAACAAAACATCAGCAAAAAATAAACACCTCACCTTTCAGATGGTGTTGGGAAAAGGTGTTTGGTGGTAATTGCCGGCTGTTTGATGTTGTTTACCTGCCGTGCGGACCTGCTCGGCCGCCCTGCGTTCTCTTGTGTGTTGTCGGGCCAGGACAGCCCGGTGGGCAACAATGCCGGCAGCTGCGGCCGCAAGCTGTGAGTCCAGGCTTTTCATTTGACGCTTTTTTTTTGTTCCCGCTTAAGAAGTGACGTGCAAAGTTATTTCTTTGAAGGATACCGCACCCTTCCCTTCTTTTTCTACCATCAAAAACCCAAAGTAGCATCAAATCTCGGTTGGAAAAAGTTCCAACAAAGCTTCAGGTGGAGAAAACTAGCAGTAAGTAGATATTTCCGAACTGCTGGTTAATGTTGTACGGTTCCAAGTTGATGCCGTTCATACAGAGCAGGAAGGAAAAAGTTGGCCATCTGAAAATGAACCTGAAACTATCTGTGGGTGTAAAAAGCAGGATTCAAGAGAACGTTCATCTTCAGCAAAAACTAGACGGAGCTGAAAGACTTCCTGTTTTCATTCATCTTCTATCAAATTTACACTGTCAAACTAAATAGTGCGCCTGCACCTGGTGGTTGACCATAGAATTACACCCAATATAGGGAACGCGAAACATTATTAAAAACAGAGGGGGCAAATCCAAGTCCAGAAAGTAAAAACCCTGCCTTAGTTTGGCTTTAGCCCCAGGTGCTATCTATCTGGCTAGATCCATAGCTAGCTAAGTGGTGCTCGTTTACATGCAAGGGAGCTAGCTCTAGCTAGCATCAGGGGCTAAAGCCAAACTGTGGCTCTATGACTATAACTATACCGAGCTCCCATGGCGCCCATTTACCTGCTAGGCAGCTAGCTATCGGGGCCTAAAGCAAACTGTGTCAGGGTTTTTACTTTCTGGACTTGGATTTGCCAACTCTGATTAAAAATATATTTAAGAAATATATATAGCAGGACCACTGGAACTGGGAAGTGGGTTTACTGTACAATCACAAATAAAAATGGCTTCTGATCCGACCTCCAAAGATGGAAAATAGCCGACTTGAATTCTTCTGGGTAAAAACTGATTAAAAAAAAAAAAGAAGATAAAATGCGGCCTTTTACAGGCACCTGAAAAAACAACAACTTCTTGTCCACTTGAGGGCAAAATAATACAGACGTAGACGCACTGTAAATGACTCGTTTAGTCTTTTTTTTTCTGCCGAGCTTAACAATTACGTGCATGTCATAGCTGCTGCTTTAAGGGTTATAACACTGAGATTTGCTCGCCCTTCTTTGGCAATTAGCGTTGTGTGTTAACACAAAGCTAACCGGACGTGTCTCCTCGGTCATCAGTACAACACTAATATTAGTTCTTTGCAGAGGATAAGGAACGTATGATTGCAATTACTGTTATATGGTCTGCCGAGATGTGTTGATGCTGTGTGTCGTAAACTAATTTGGATTACAAAAATGTCTTTTATTCTCAAACGCAATGTGCGCATGTGTGTGTTTTGACGATGGCTGGCATATGTTGTGAAAAATCGCAGTGTTCCGCAAAGGAATGTTTGGCCGCTTGAATAAAGAAGAAGACAGAAGCAGCCTGGAGAACAATCAAATAAACTCTCAACTAAAAATCTGCTTTGTCAAATTCCGAGTGGACTGCAGCTGTCGTTGGGAGCAGATCGTATCCATTAAATTCACTTCGGGAGGTTTTGCGCCCCCCCGACCCCCACACACACACTTTTATTGTTGATGTTTATTGACATAATCCTGTTTGTGGTCTTGCTGAGTCATGTGGTGCCAATAAGTCTTCAAAGATGCTCATCATCTGCTTTGCGGGATAACATCAACCAACAATGAGAATAATCGTCATAATGCATTTGTTTCTATGGAGTCCAAAGGCTTGATGAAAGCCACTCGTTTGTCTGACACTTCACTTTTGATGAAATCCTCGACGGGCAATCGGGAAAAAGCGCAGACCTCCGCCAAGGCCCGGCAAGTCTGATGGGCTTCGACAACAAATTGTGCACCTTCACGTGCCTGATTAAAAAACAACAACCTCCGAAACATTGTGTGTATAAACATGGATTATTAAAACCTTAAATAATAATAATACAAAAAGATAATTATGCAATGTACAGAAAAATGAATAAGCAATTTAAATATGTTCTCTTTGCAATCAAAAAAATCATGAGAACATTAAATGATTTAAAAAAAAGAAGCTGTAATCAGAATGTAAAAAATAAAACAAATGCAAAAACACATCAATGAATAAATAAATACATTTAGTCATACATAATATACATTCATAAAAATGAAGAAACCAATGAATACATACAGTAAAACAAAATATTTCTCAAATCAGACCTTTAATACCAATGAAAATAAAAAAGCTGAAAAAATTGATAAAAAAATAAATACATGAATGAAGGAAAAAAATATTTAAAAAAAGGTAACCATAAATTAATACACTAAATCGAATTTTGATATCAGACTTTGAATAAACTAGAATACATAGATTAAAAATGCATACATACAATTACAAATAAAACGTAATAAAAAGTAAATAATGAACACATTTCATTGACGAGATGAACAAATAATATGAAAAATAAATACAAATAAAATACCATTACCATTGTCATTAAAAAAGCAATTTAAGAAATACACAAAAGCATACATTTATGAACCACAGTATTTTTTCTCTTTATTATGCAACAACAAAGAACATTTATTTTGCCCATTTGGTCTCACTGATAGCTTGGAAACCTGCTTTTGATTGAACTTTTTTTTTTTTTTTTGCAGAGGCCAAGTCATGTTCCAGGCCTCCACATGGTCAACAGGCCCCGGAACTGCAGAACAATTCTTCATCACAAGCTCCAACAACACAACATCTTACCAATGGTTGCATCATATTTTGTTGTCATAAATGCATCGTAGCCTCAGAGGACCACACACACAAAAAAAAAAAAGTCTCCTGAAACACCTCAGTTCCGACAGGTAGAAAAACCCCAAAGCAGGCGGTCACATTATCTGCACAGATCAGTCATGGACCACACTGGACCATTGTTTAGGCCAGTTTGGGGGAGGGCTTTGTAAAGGACCCCTCTAATCTGCTGTGTGCAGAGGTTAAAGGCAAATAAGGACAAGAAAGGGAAGAAGGAATCCAACCGAAATCTGATTACTTTTCACCAGGTCTCAAGACAGGACGCCACCGACACAGAAGCTTAAATCGAATAATAGTAATTATTATTTAAAATATATTAAAAAAAATAATAATATATATATATATATATATATATATATATATATATATATATATATATATATATATATATATATAGTAGGTATTCTAGGTACTATGTACATGTTACCCTTAATTTTCTTTCTTTCTTTCTTTCTTTATATTTATTGAATACAGAGCATATCACACATGGAGCATGTGCACGTCCACTTGCGTTAGACTGATTTAGTCTGCCATCTTTTGGAAAAACTCGGGAATTACATCAAAAAAATAATTAAATAAATAAAAGCCCATCCAGAGACCACACGTCATACGTTCAAATTGTTTAGATTTTGGCAAGCACACAATACAATTGTGTGAAGCTTGTATGAATTTATAGCATATTCATTTCGGATGCATAACGTTTATTTATTTATTTTAAAAAAAATGATTTCGCTATTGAATTAAAACGTGTTCAGTTTGGGGGAAATTGGGAATCTGCTGCCACCTGGTGGTCGCCATGCATCTTTACACAACAAGCATATTGCCTTTTTTGCCTACATAAAAGTTATTTTGCTATTATAAATAAAAAATAAATAAATAAATGTCCACAAAAAAATGTCAGCATGTGTAAATAACAATCAATCCGATAAACAAAAGTTGTATATTATATTATATATTTATTCGCTTTCCCTGTTGAAAAAATTATTGTTCTTCATAATTGTTTTCTTAAATTAATTCTGTGAATACATAAGATATGTGATTAAATGTATTACAAGGAATGAAATGTACCCAATTAAAAATCAAATGATCTTAAAAATAATTTACTATTGCACAAAATATGTATATTCTGCTGCTAAGAGAGGCTGCAATTAAACACTTCATGTAAATATGTTGTTGGTATATGGAGAAACATTTGTCGGTTGCTTTTACTTTTGTATTGTGAAATTGCTACCGCAGCGGGTGTGAGGGAATCAACATATATATATATATAAAAAATGAATAAAGTTGTAGCATTAATGAAAAACAAAATGCCGCGCGAAGAAAAATACTGGGGAAAAAAAGCATCATTTGCAATAAGATTTTTTCCTTCATTTTCTTTTTATTTCCTTCAATGACATTTCAGAGCTTATGTGAAGCGAAAACAAACGAGACACTCGGGGAACAAATGACACGAGGCTTGGCCGTAACCAAGATGCTGAATACAAACACACCAGCGAAGCCTGGCTGCAACTATTATAATAATAATAATAATAACAATAACAATAACAATAACAATAATAATAACAATAATATTGCTCTCGACTTTGCTTTTTCATGCCGGCCTCTGCAGGACTAAAGTGGAGATGATTTAAAAACAAAACAAAAATGAAAATGAGACCTGAGCAGAAAGTAGCAAAGCATCTTGGTCCTGTTCATTTGCATTTGTAGTTCAGGAAAAAATATGTTGAATAATGGCCGGGTCCGAAAGCTCGTCTTACTCATACAGGTGCTTTTAAAACATTACAATAAGGTTGAAAAGGTTCATTTATGGCAGTAGTTCAATTCAAAAAGTGAAGCTCATGTATTATTCGGATTCATTATATGCATAGGTAAATTCAGATAGTTTATATATATATATATATAAATTTTGTAATCTAATTTTTTTAGATGAATTTTGGTGTTTTCCTTAGCTGTTAGCTATAATTATTCTATTGTATATAATATAACTTGTTCCATTGAACTGCTAAAATAAAATACATTTGCCACGATATTGTAATTTATTTCGGTTAACGTGTTTTAATGTAATGAATGGATGGATGGAACAAAAAAAATAATAATCTCCTTCCACGGAGGACAGTGTCAAGAACCCATCACATATACAAGATGCATCTATTCTGGAATATTATAATAACTTCAACAAATATTAAATAAACCAAAAATAAGCATAAAAGATGTGAAGAAATGGGAATGCGCGCAACTGTGGTCGTATTCAAAAGGCACTGTGTCGTTTCCAGTTTGCTCACGTCTACGAGTGTGTACGTATGCTAACATTGCTAATTCTGTGAAGGCGGGGGAGGGGGTGGGTGGGGGGTTAAAAGCACAACTCGCATATTCACAGTTGCAGTCTAAGAGAAAGAGCAACTCTGTACAAAAACAAACAAACAACAACCAGCTCACACTCATTTACAAAAAAAAACAAAAACGTTTTTTACGAGGCCAAATGTGCGCGGGGCGGAAAATCGCGATAGGCTCAGTAGCCTGTTTAATAGTGTGGCTAAGCTAACAGGGATTGCTGACAAACAAAGATTTCAGCAAATTTACAAATTTTGCATTTTGTTTCCGGCTTACCAAAACCACATCTCAAACTTTTTTTGTGTTATTTTTGTGCGTTTGTTGAAAATTATGCTAGCTAGCGTTTGTTTATTATCAATAAATAGTTTTTAATGACTAAACGCAATTCGTTAAAATGACAACAAACACTGTTTGCACGCAGAGAGCAATTTACAAGTTTTGTCAACAGTTGTAGTGTTAGCGCTAATTTGAAAATAAATGTGTTTTAACAGATAATTTACAAAGTGGTTTTAAACAAACACATTTTTTTTTGTGGCTTTTGAAATGAACAAATTCTATGCGAAGATAATTCTTATTACATTTTACGTCACTGCAGGCACGTAGATAAACAACAGCAAAACAACGGTTTGGTTTCCCGAAGTTAGTGAGACGGGGTCAGAGGAAATAACTAAAACAAATCCAAGTTCGGAACCTGCTTGCGACAAAAAAAAAAAAAAAAGTCGTAAAAAACCTCAACATGAGAAACAGAAAGGCGAGCGTCATCATACGGAACACGATGACGAAAAAAAAAAAAAAACGGAAAACATTTTGTCGTAAAAATCCAACATCGGAAACAGAATGGCGAGCGTCATCATATGGAACCCGATGACGACCCCCCCCGGAAAAAAATTCGTAAAAATCCAACATCGGAAACAGAAAGGCGAGCGTCATCATACGGAACCCGATGACGAAAAAAAAGAAAACGGAAAAAAATTTGGAAAAATCCAACATTGAAAACAGAAAGGCGAGCGTCATCATACGGAACACGATGACGAAAAAAAAAAAAAACGGAAAACATTTTGTCGTAAAAATCCAACATCGGAAACAGAATGGCGAGCGTCATCATATGGAACCGGATGACGACAAAAATGAACACAAACTTTGTCGTAAAAGAAAGAAACTGACCGGCGAGTGCCATTGTAAAAGGTTTAGGCAAAAAACACGTCACAGTAAAACCCGAACTTTGCTAATTTGATGTAATTTGAATATGAACGCCGTACATTATAATCAACGCAGGTTTCCACCATTTTTTTTGTCATGCTACATGAACTCCAAAAGTCCCTATGTATGGCCTTCTTTTTCTCATCATGTGAACATCATCATTTTACAATAGAATCATACTTTATCGGAATCCTTGGAGAGAAAAAAAATCATACAATAACAACATGATCACAATAAGAACCCAATGACAGCAACATGTACAGAAATACAGTAACTTTGCGAGAAAAAAACACAAACCAAAAACAACAGGCATGCTAACACTCTAATGACTAACGCCGGCAAACAAACACTTAAAAAAAAAAGAAGCTAAATAGGCAATAATGTCTGCACATGAATTCATCAACACAACAACAAATGGGCAATTAAGAGCCACAATCCCAAGTCACACGAATGGCGTGAATACGGCAAAACGTTTTTACGTGAAGGCAGTTATGTGTGAAATAAAGCTACAGTCCAACACAGTCGAATAATATCCAATCGAGTTTGTGTTTGTGGAGGAGCCTGACATGGCCACGCAGAAAAGAAAAATCAAGCAGTAAGAAACACAACATAGCTGGAGGAGAAAGTCACAATGTTACGGCGACATTACAAGAAAAATTGCTGCGTTACATCCACGCAAAATGTTTGAAAAACTGAAATGACAAAAATATTTGTTTTCGTATGAAATCAAAGACTACTGATTTTTATTTTTGTAAAATTGCCTTTTTTTCCTCATATACATTTTTTTTAAATGTAAAATTGTTCTATTTCTTAGTTTTTTTATATTCCTTATTTGTTCTCAATTTTCTCTTTTTTTATCCGAAATATACAAAATCACACTTTGTCATCCTTATTTTTGTGATACTGAAAATGTTATCTTGTAAAATGGTGACTTTTCACACAAAAAAGTATCACTTTACCCCCCTGAAATTTCTATGTCAAATTGCATAATTTTTTTCAAAATACACGAGTTTCGTAAAATTGGACTGTTCCTGAAAAACTTTTTCCAGACAAACTTCAATGTTAAAATGATGACATTTTTGGGGAAATTACAATTTTATTGTTTGTATTATGACTTTTTTTTTGTCAACTTAACTTTATTTTGTAAAATTCCTGTAACAATTCTTAGATGACGATTTTGATTATTTTCATGAAAAATGCCATCTGTTGGTATGAAACATTTATTCTCATAAATCATTATTTTTTTTGCGATTTTCCTTGTACAATGATTTTTTGTCTTTACTTTAGGTATGTAACATTTTTGTGAAATTGCATTTTTTTCTTGTAAAATGGCAACTTACTCACTGTGATATTAATGTAATATTAACCCTTTAATTCTCGTAAATCATATTTTTTTTCCCTTTAAAACATTTTTAAAAGCCGGCGTATTTATTACAAATTTATTGTTATGTACGACATCTTCCACAATGTCTTGCAATCTTTTTTTTCCCATAAGAACTGAATTCTCATACATTTTTTCCCCACAAAAAAATAGCTAGCGTTACATTTCGTAAACTATCATTAATTAATTAACTATTGTCTTGTAATATGGCTTATTGATTGCAATATTACAGCTTTACTTTAGTAAAATGGTGACATTTTTCTTGTAAAAATTATGACTTTACTTTATTGTATACTGACAGTTTTTTTAACGTAACATTATGACTTTTTCCCTCACTTTATTCCAAACTTGTAAAATGATTATTTTATTCCGGTATTTTTTAAATTTTACAATATTTTATGGTTTCAGCGCAGGGCAGTTGAGTACAAATGTTTTTTTTTTTTTTTTTTAAAGGAATGTGCATCAAAGTCTTTACATTTTGTTGGTCCAAAGACAGCAAAAGGCAAGACACCCCGTTTCATTCCTGCTTTACGTTTTCCTTTTCCGTTGGGATGGCGGGCCCGCCGTGTGAAAATGATGTCGAGGTTTCAGTGATTGTGACCCTAAAACCCACCACCCCCCCCCAAAAAAACAACCCCGACCCCCTCGATCTCTCCCGATTACGCTTTGCTCTCATTGCCGTTGGTCTGGGGCGCCTCGTTAGGGACCGTCTTCACCTCGGTGGCGGTGTTGTTGGCCTCCGTCTTGACGTCGTCCTTGACGGTCTTCCCGCTGCGGGGACGGAACACAAGGGAGGCTTCTGTTAGCTTTTGTACGAGGCTTTTAAGGGAAAATTGCTTGCCCCCGCCCCCTCGCACTCCTTTTTGGAAGCGTGTTTCACACATAATGGGATCACCCCGCCGATCGCGGGGCCATGCATCGGAATGACAGCGGTACGAGCGTGTCGCGGGCGGGACGACGGCCGGCGTGCAAATGAAGACGTGGGAGACACAATGCAAGCGAGAGAAAAAAAAGCTGACCTACAATGCAAAGTACACACGCACACACAAGAGGATTAGCGGGCCGTCTGGGTCGAGACGCCGTTAACGCCGTTGTTGTTGGGAGAAAAGCTGAAAATAACAGCTGATGCGGAATTCTGTCAGATTAGCAGGGAAGAAAAAAAAAATGAGGTCAGCATTCTCTGTTGGGAATAATGTGCCTCCAAAATAGCTTGAAAGGGATCTAAAAATATAAGGTATGCTTGTTTAAATTAAATAAAGGCGCTGGCTGCTTTCATTCAATATATGTTTGGACTTTTTCGTCATTTTGAACTCGTTGACTGCCACTGACGGCTATAAACGTCAAATATTCCTTTTTACTGAGTTAGCAGGGAATGAAGACCTTCTGATGAATACTCATCCAAATCAAAGTGTAATTCCAATTTTAACATATCGTCGCCGCTGTGTGAAAAACACTTTTGTCAATCCCCCCCCCCCCCCTTTTTTTATATTTATGTTTTGGGGATGAAAACCTAAAAAGAAAAAAAAAACGATACTTATGTCTATTTATTTGTTATTTTATTTTTATTATTTTTATTTTTATGTTTCTTTAAAAAATGTTAATGTTATGTTTTTGGGATGAAACTGAATGCAGACATCACAAAAACCTAAAAAATTAATAAAAAAATGGACACAAGTGTTTTCCACATAGCAGCGATGATATACAACAATACACACGACTAAAAATATTGAGAAACTTTGATAAATATGCTGAACGATAAGATTGAAAACACGGATGAAAATGGGCCGAAAATCAATCGAGTTTTATTTTGTCTAATTTTGCTTTTTGAGGATAAGCCTTAGTAGAAAATGGTAGCGACATGGTAAGTTTTACGATGGTGACTTATTGAGTAGATAATTTATTTTCTGATATTTAAATGAAAACTAATTCCACTTCCGACGATTTCTGACCAGTTTTTGAAGGTTTACAACTAATAGTGGATACACTATTTCTCATTTTATTGTTTTATATTTATAGGTTAAAAATCTTATTCATATAAATCCATTCTAATTAGACTACCGCATTAGGGTAGGTTAGCATTCCAACTTAAAAATTCCACCTAAATATCACAAAATGTCATCATGTTATAAATTTGGTTGATTGAGATGAAATAAATAACAGCAAATATAAATACGATAAATGCATGCATTCAAACTGAAGTCAAACTAGAAGACTTCTGTGGAAGGGTTACGAGAAACAAAAAGGATGAAGGCAGGAAGTGCTGCTAGTTATCAATTGCAAGCAAAAGGTTGATGTGAAACTGCGGCTGGTTACTTGATGACGTTTACACAAGCAGGTTGTGGAGTGGAGATAGCCAGAGAGGTGGTGATATGATGACGCTACTACACTGCTAGCATCCCGTTGTTTATCTCACAAAACAATATTAAAGGAAAAGTCTACACTTCAAAAAAAAGCAAATATCCTAAATCGACATTTTTGAATAATTTTTTGGTACAAATCTGACTAAATTATCATGAAAAATGGCAACACAAAAGAGGGTGGCTCAAAATATTTTTTATTTACTTTTTTATTTTTTTACTAAACCTGACTAATGCTAGGTTGCAAAGCTAAGCAAAGGTTGTTGAGCTTGGATTAAAAAAAAACTTTTCTGGAAGATTCACTCTGAAGTAATAATTTAGAAAAAAATAAATGTCTCTTCTTTGTTTATGTAAAAAACTCACAAAATGATACCTAAGTACAACTCTCTCAAAACTTCATTTCAAGATGGGAACAAAATGTGTAATTTTATTTCCAGAAAATTCAGGAATAAAAAAAAAGAAATGAAGCACCAAAATCATGTATTTTAAAAAAAATATTTTTTTGGGTTTTATTTTACCGATTAAAGACCATTACATTTGCCCTCAAACTAATTTTTTTTTTTTCAAATTAAATTCTGGCGAGAACATATTCTAAAATCCTTAAAAATAAAACAAAAATTTACTGTAATTTTTAAAAAACGTTCTTCAAAAGCAAATGATCAAAATACTGTATTTAGACTTTTAAAATTGACTAAATTATCTTAAAAACTGGTGCCAATAAAGGATGTTGACTTGAATGGTGAAGTGGAATCAGAATTTGAAATACTTCAACTAATTAAAGCCTATTCATTACTTTTTGTCCACAATCAGACAAAATTCTGCAACCTTATTATAATTGGGATGAATTTTCCTTTTTCCCTTTTTTTTTTTTTTTTTTTGAGGTGCTGGGATGCAAACAGCGCAGCAGAGCAAATGTGCAAGTGCGGACGTTCATACTCATTTTGGGGGTGCGTGATGGCGTGAGGTGCGTCCTTAGTTGGGCCGTCTACTGGACTTGGGGGTCTCTCGGGGGCCTCGCGTTGCTTCTGCGGCCCCTCGCCGTTGGCCCTGACTGGCTCTTTGACGGGGTCGGCTTTAAGGGCGTCGCTCAGGTCGACCAGCGGGCCGACGTCGGGTTGGCTTTCGACTGCGCCCGACCCTGCGGTGGGGCTGCTTTTTGGGGGGTGGTCTTTGGCGGGGCTGGGGGCTTGAGCCGGACTGTTCTGCGCCGTGCTAAAGTGCTCCGCGACTGAATTAGTAGCATTGGAGGGGTGAATGTTTACCGCTGGGGGGGTGGCGTCGGCAGCGGCGGGCCTGTTTTGTTTCGGAAGGTGGTAATGGTGGTTAAAAGTGTGGGGGGGAGGGGTGGGGGGTGGCGGGGGCATTGCACCAGCAGAAAGGTGAGGGTGAGAAAGTAAAAAAGAGGCGAGAGGAGGAGGGAGAGTTAAGGCTGAGTATTGCCGTCAAACAGAAAAATCGAAACAATCCAAATGTTAGCAACACAAAACAAGCTTCAAAACAACCACAAAGCATTCATAGAGCAGGACGGTTACTGCTCGTCAAAAACATCTCTGAATTGAAACAAAAAAAAGAATAATTTCAGGGTTTTGGATGCTTAAGCTAGTTAGTTTTTGTACAAAATCCTCTTCAATTATTTTATGCATTTCATTTTTGTTAATAAAAGGAATGATCAAAATAATATTTATTATTTCATTTTATTTTATGAATGAAATTGGGTTACCTTTCATAGAAAATAAAAATTCTTGTTGGAACTACGCCACAAAATGTCGGCACGGCACCCCTAACTTTGAAGAAAGTTCACATTTTGGAACATTTATGAATGAAAAACAAATGATCGAAGCAAATAAGACAAATATTTCACCTCTTTTTGCATTGATCTTTTTGTACACAATGCGACTTAAGCTAACTTTGGACACTAAGGGTAACTGAAAACTGAAAATCTTAAGGCAGGATTGAAATGAGTCTTTTTTTTTATTATACATTAACGATTTAATTAAGACAAGACACTCTATAACTAGCTAACTAGCCAGCTAGCCTAACTAGCTCGCTGGCTAGCGAGGTAACTGGCTAACGATAAGTCTATCCGTAAAAAATAATTTTGAGAACTGGACTAAACTCAACTAACTTCTGTTGAGTATATCAATATAGCTAGCTAACTAGCCGGCTAGCAAGTCGGCTAGCTAGCTGGCTAGGTAACTGGCAAACTGGCCAGCTAGCTAGTAGACGGGTAGGTTGATGGACAGATAGACAGATAGCTAGATAGGCAGACAGGTAGAGCTAATTTCAACCAGCATTAGAGTTTTATTTTGGATTTGATTGAGTTGTATTTATATTTATTGATTTTACTCCCACTCCGCCCCATGTTAAGGAAAGAAGCAACCAAAATGGCGGCAGACAAGCTGTCCATACTCACTCGGGTTCCGTCAGGGGCGTGGTCTCATTGGGCTCCGTGGGTCCGACTCCCTCCTGGTTCTGTGTTGGCTCTTCCTCCGTTCTCACCTCCACAATGGGCTCCTTGGATTCATCCTTCCTGTTGGGACGAGACACAAGCGCAAGCGTATCAGCGGTGTCCGAAACAGGTGTCGGGATGACTTTTCGCTTTCCGGACTCACGTGAAGGCGGCCTTGCCCTCCTCGATGTCCTTGCTCTTGGCCCCGGGGCCGGCCTTCCCGCAGAAGTTGACGGCGATGCACATGAGGAGGCCGCACTTATTGAGGAAGTAGCAAGTGACGTCCACGGCCACCAGCAGCACGAAGAAGACCACGATGAGGATGCCCACGATGGCGCCCGTGCTCAGGCCAGAGCCCGAAGCGCCTGAAAATGCGGCGACCAAAGGAAGGGACGAGAAATTCTGTCAAATATTGAGCATGCTGGTATGACAACAAACAAAAAAAACCACACACAAATATAAGATGTATGACAAGAAAGAGATTTTGATTTATTTTTAATAAAAGTAGGTCATACAAATTGCTCTATAAAATGGACTCTTGAGGTAGTTTGTCAAGTTTTCTCGTTTTAGCACCTGCACTATGTAAGTGCTAGATACGTGGCGTTGAAGTTTTATAATCCTCTCAGTTTGAAGTCCTTAGCCGCCATTTTGTGGCATCTACATGCAATTTCCGATGTGCCTTTAAAGCAACACTAAGGAACTTTCAGTTTACGTTGATAATGGCGACGGCATATGGACAAAAGCGGTATTGTTATGCCTGAAGGAAGACCACATTTGCCACGAGGACAAGCGCATTGCGTCGTTTTTGATCCTTGACTGTCCTTTAATCTGGGTAGCTTCCCTTTTTTTGTCTACTAGACAAAACTTCTGCCATGAAAGCAGTAATCGTGCATCGACATTCAAATTGACTTCTGTCTTTGTATTGAATGTGGAAAGGGGGAAGTAACGTATGCCATAAAGCAGTCAGCACATTTGTAGTTTTTTTGTGCGGCGGTGTTCCTACCATCCTCCTCAAAGTTGCTTAGTGCCAGTAAAAATGATACAGACCCGCTCAGGCCACGGCAACGGTACCATTCAACAAGTTTTAAGTCGATGTTTCATCAGCAGAGTTATGAAAATATTTGTATTAAGGTTGAAAAGTTCCTTAGTGCTACTTTAAGGAAGGTCAGCTGTGCAAGAGCACTGGCGTTGCGGTCGCTAATGGTTTACATGGCCGCGAGACCCTCGCCGACAGTCGTGTCACGATGAGCGATAACCTCTCTTTTCCCGCAAATACATTTCCCAACAACGCACGCTCAATTGATTTCTAATTGGACGTCTTCCTCTCCTCGGTGGGCACGTGGGGGCCTCCGTTTTCCAAACGCCTGGTAAACACACAACAACGCTCGTTTTCCCCCCCGCCGCTTCATTTGCATTTTAACAGGCGCAATAAATCATGCGGCCTGCGTTCAGAAAAGGGGGCGGCGGCGGCGGCGGAGGCGGAGGTTGTGCAAGACTGGCGCGTTGTCACACAGCGAGGGGAGCATAAATCAGGAAGTGTCACCACGGACGACGCAGACATTTCTCTTCACGGGTCTTGTCAGCTTGCAGCGCTCTGAGCTGCGTGTGATAAGCCTCAGCGGCACTGCGGGAAAAAAAAGTCATCAATACCGACCGCACTAAGATGATGGTTTACATGACTGGACGATGCTCGCAAGTGACAGCTAATGATTTCCCCTTCACTACTTATCCAGGTAGTCCAGCTGACTGCTTTGACATCCCTTTGGACGGTAATGAAACCCCAGCAGCTTTCCAATTATTCAAATGCTAATTGGACTACGACGGCAGAAAATTCATTTGATAAACTGTACAAGCGGGTTGAGTCACAAGCACGCTAATGGAATGAATTAAATTGCTGATCGAGGTACTGCTCGATATCGGCATATATATGTATATTAGGGCTGTGTGCGAAAGGGTGACGACTTGAAAAGCGCGTCATAGCATATTGTCGTCCGAGACGACGGTTTGGATGGCGCCCGCGCCTCCTTATGTGTGACGTAGCTACGTTGGGGAGTGCACATACATTCAGGAATAGTTCTTAAAGTGGAAGACAACCTTAAACATTTGTTCGACAATAATATGTTATATGCGACCTCACTAGTCTAAACATGACATTCTAAATAATATTACATGTGTGAAATATGAGTTATGCAGCAAAATGCAGCCATTTCTATCCATCTCAGGGGGCGGCCATTTTGCTGAAGATGACATCACAGTTGCTCAGGTCTCAGGCAACAACCAATCACAGCTCACCTGTTTTTTGAAGCTGCGCTGTGATTGGCTGTTACCTGAGACCTGAGCCACATTGATGTCACCTTCAATCGACAGAAAGTGGCAAAATGGCCGCCCCCGGAGATGGCTAAAAGCTGGATTTTGCTGCTTAACTCATATTCCACTAACACAATATTAACCAGAATGCCATATTTAGACCAGTTGGGCTGCATAGAAAATATTTGGCCAGCTATCTAGCTTAGCACTAGCTAGGATGAGGCAAGTAGCAATGTAGAAAGACTTAAAATGGGACCAAAGACATAAAAACATCTTGTGTTCTGCCACTGGCCAAAGTATAGCACAGGGTCACGGAGGTTAAAGGAAGTTATTTTAAACTAAAAACGTTGACTTTTCCATGTGTTGACACACTGTTGCTACTCCGATATATTTTGAATGAGATCTGTGAAAATGGCTTTGTAAACATTTGATCGAGATAATGTGCAACAAAAGTGCACAAACACGAATAGCATCGGTTTTAAACCCAGAATAGAAGACTTATTTCCCGACTGATGCTATCATGTTTACAAACATGACACATCGCGCAACCCCCCCCCCCCCCCCCCCCCCGCTCGCAGGAAAGCTGCGATCTGATAGGCGCTACGCGCTATCGCCTCGCCGCCAAGTGAACGTTTTATCTGGGAATGAATAGAAGCCAGGTTTCCAATTTGGACGAGAGAAAGTCCGAAGTTTAGTGTATGGAAAGACAGGATGACGGAAAGAGAAATGAGCGACAGCGGATAGAGGAGGCGGCTGGGAGGACGTCAGGCGACTTTCTAGGTGGACCTGAGGCCACGCGACGTCCTCTCACTGAGCAAGGAGACCTGGAGAGAGGACAGACAGCGTGTGGACACGGAGAAGGACAAGGACAACAGACAAAACCAGCAAAAACCAGGGAACAAGACCAAAAGGAACAGTGGCACGTTACGTCACAGTGATTATTCACCTGTACCGAATCAAATCAACTTTTTTTCCCAACATATTCCAAGAGAGGCATTATGTACAAAAACTTTGCATTGAAGTTAAGAACTGCCACAGTTTTGAGGCCCGGGTCACCTTGACCGCTTGGGATGACAACCGGATAATTGTTCTTTCACGGCGATCTCGTTTCGCCCGCATCAAACCGTTGTCAGTCATCGGCGAAGGCGGATGTCTGAAAACCCGCGCTAAATGATTGATGAGCATCCAGAGGGAAGCAGATGCCCGAGTTCCCCCCCGTTCATTAGCGGGCACCATGTTTTAATTAGCGAGGCTGGGAAACAATCACCGGGCGCATGTGTTTGATTACAGGAAAAATGTACACGCGTTTCGCTGGCGCTCAATTGTCACTCATTTTTGTAGCGCGTGCCCTCGCGCAGCTAATTGCTTGTCGGCGTGACCCACGGGTAATAATAAAACAAATAAAGAAAATAAAGCTGCGAGCAGCAATGAATGCATGCTTTGTCCCACGGCGGATCCTCCTAATGATAATTCAACTTTGAGGCCAAGCTCTGCCCACATTAGCTGGCATAGGCAAGAAAAAGCTAATTAGCGTCGCAGGTCTGCTTCTTATTGGATGCTCTTGTGGGCAAATTCAATGTACGAACCTTAACATTTGTCCAAAATGGCCTCTTTAAAACAAAATGGCTGACTTGCCTGTTCCTTGAGACTTTTTCGTATGTCCTGTTGAACGGCATTTTGGTGTTGATCGATAAAACTAATATGGGCGACTTTAAAATTGGGTTTATACCTATGTACTAATCGAAATCTGTGCTTTTGTTAGCCAACATATCGTTAGCCTAGCAGCATAACTGACTTTCTGTAACGTAAACTTATAAATGTGCTTTTGTTTTTTCTTTAAGTCTGTGTAGATTCTCAATCGTCCAAGTCATTGTAAACGTTTCGAGGCAACAGGAAAACGTTTGAGTCGGATGCTATTAGGCTAACGATCAGCTAGGTTTTAGCCAATTGTCGACGTCCTGTTCATTCACTGCCAGCCAACTTGATATTTTACACTTTAAAAACAGTTGGGTCAAAAATACCCCAACCATGGGTCAAAAATGGACCGATCCTCTACTTGGGTCAATTTTTATTATTATTTATTATTTAAAAATTGGGTCATTTTGTATAAAACAACCCAGCAATGAAATGGATTGGTCCATAATTGTGTTAATTTTGACCCAACTGTTTAAAGTGTATGATGTTTTTGAGCATTTAAAAAAAAAATTATTTCACAAGAAAAAAAACAAAAGTTTAGTAATCCTGCCATCTGCTGGCGATTGCGCGTCATTAAAATTATACCTAAGGTGTATTTTGGCTCCTCTGGCACTCCTATTGGAAAAAAAAACGGTCTGACGGGTACACTCGTCGATGGCAGTGAATGAGTTTAAAGACTTTTGTTTGCCGTTTACGTGACTGACTTTGACGGACACGTTCTCCACGCCGGCTGACAAAACCATCACTTCAGTGAAAGAAAAACAGACACACTTTATTTCCACCCCAACAACGGTTACATGGAAACACACACACATATATGTACTTACAAAAATGTCTTCAAACCAAAAGCAAAAAAAACCCCAACATTTCACATAATCCAAAATGATGCTCCTTTGATAGCGATGTACGTCATTTTTTTTTTCTTCCCCCTTTCGAAAATTCCCCGCTTTCTAGTATAAAGATAAGACGAGTGAAAATAACAGCTGATTATGTACACGCGAAATATGATCATTTCACTCTCAAAGTTTCCCACCGTCTCTTTTATACTCTCAAGGCATTTACGTCAAAATGTTTGTGAGAAAAGTGCACCAGAATTCATTTAACATTCCGATTCGGAGTGCATAGCCTCGCCTGCTTTTAACACATTCATAATGCTTGACCGGGGATGGGGAGCAGCGGCGGAGCATAGTTGGGAATTACTGGATTTTTTTTTGGGGGGGGGGGGGGGGGTCCACGCGTCATGCTCTCGTCATGCTCTTTTAGGCCAAGAGAAGAAGAAGAAATAAAAGCCTCTTTTTTTTTTTTATATTATTATTAGCTAGAGCTATTGCAGACACACAATCATGTAATTCTCAAGTTCACGTTAAGGCATTATGAATGTGTTATTCCGAACAAAAACGCCACCCGCGAGCTGACTCGTTAACATAAATGCAAATGGGGATGGGCATCGATCGACAAGTGGGGGGGGGGGGGGGCGTCATTATCGACCAATTATTCCATGAATGATTGAAAAAAAACATCTCATGTTGAGTTGACATGAGTTGGATGCAGATCAACTTCCCATCTGAAGACTGCAAAATATTTCGTCAACAACCAATCTCGACAGAATTCCTAATAATCAATATATCGACTATAATGCCCATCCCTAACTTGTAAATCCTTAAACCAGGGGTGTCCAAAATGTTTCCCACTAATGTCTACATAATATTAAAAAAAAAAAGGATTTCTACTTTTCATCATATAGGTGACAAAACAAAAATAATAATAATTAGGCTAGATGCAACTTGGTAAAGTTTCAGATTTGGTTTTTGCTTTGTGAAGACCGCATTTATAGTGGATAGAAAAAGTCTACACACCCCTGCCCAAATGTTACTTTATGAGATGTCAATAAGTTAGACTTAAAATAGATCCAACTATAACCTTAACCTGTACAGCTCGTTTGAATTCTTATAATATTTTTGACAGGTGGTAGTACCAATAAACAAGTAAAATTTTGTTGCGCAAGTGTGCACACCCCCTTATGTCTGCGATGTGACTTTAAAATGAATCAATCAAATTCCAACTCAAATGTTACATGGGAATCAGCAGACACCCGCCACTCTCATTTTAAACTTTAGATGCTCGAGTAGGCTTTTCATGAGATGTTCAGAAGTCTGACAGTTTGGTGCTAAGACTAACTAACAGCTGTCCTTTTGTCTCATGTTCATCTTTTATTGTCCCAAAATTTTTTTTTCTTTCTATGCAGCAAAACTTCCAATAATTTGACCTAAAAAAATCGGCATCAGCTCAAGATAAAAATAACATTTTGCGTGTGGATGGAAAGCCAAAACCCAAAGAAAAATGGTCTTTTTTTTTGTGTTAACATCTACGTTTGTGGTTTTTTTACACTCTACACTACCAATTCAAATGTCCAAAATGGGAAGTACGATGCAGGCAAAAAAAAGTGTTCCCAGGTTAGCTGCAGTGTTTGTTTTTCAGAATGCGTGGCGGTGGGACAGTAATAAAAAAAATAAAAAATAAAAATTGCACTTTGGACACCCCTGATATAGAAAATCCTTCCATATATTCATTTACAACAAGAAAGCATAACAAAAACAGACGACTCATAATCCCGCCAAAGCAAAGTGATGCACCTACGGAGCCCCCTGTCATAACAATCATAAAAGCAACATCTTGGACTCGCCATCTTGTTTTGATCTTGTTTGTGGCTGCACGAGGCTCAAAAAGGCATAGAAAGCGGAAAAAAAAGGGGGGGGGGGGGTGTTGGATGGACGCCAGAGCCAAAACCAGGTTTTCCTTTCCTCCCGACTATCCCTTCTCCTGGGATGAGATCAGTTTTTACGAGAGCCAGAGCGCAGTCAGCGAGGTGGGGAGCAGAAGAGCTGCCAAACTGTACGTCACGCATCGGCAACCCAGCGTCGCTGCGGGCGCCCGCCGATATTTCCAATTCAAGTGCCGCACAAATCAAAAGAAAAGCCACAGATCGGCGCGGGTTTGACAACGTCACGGTCCGCAGGTGACCCCACGACAACACATGGACGGGACAAGACGACAAAGAGGGTGGAACGACAAGGGAGGAAAGGAGGAAAGAGAAGAGGGGGAAAAACAGGGAGAGAAAGAGAAAAAAAAGTCAGAAATACAGAAATACAAGCCCTGAAAGGTTGTAGAGATTAAAGTGAGGAGTAAAAAAATAAATAAAATGAGGAAGCCATAGTGAGTTAGTGAGCAAGGCAGATGGTTTGTGGCAGGCATGGGTCGAAAGGTGGAAGGAAAACGGTGACAATTGAAAACACTCTAGGGGCCGAACGGGCCATTTTACCCCCCCTCAATATTACGATTGAGATTTAATACGGTCCTCTTCCCGTGTATTTTTTAACAAACATGATCAGACTTATAAATATTTTTTAAGTTAGGCTTATGCTAAAATGAAGGTCACATGTTTTTTCGATCGACTTCCCTTGCAAAACACTTTGACTTGCAGTCTTTTGAGTGTTCACAATGGCAATCTTGGAAGGTCATGCACATGTGCAACGGACTGAAGTGACTCTCAAAGTGTGCGGGCTTTCCTCTCGTCAGTGGCGCGCGACGTTTGTAGTGATTCTATAAACATGGATTTTTTAACATTTATTTAGGTACAATTTTCATGTATATGTTTGAATTGAAATCGTTATTTAAGTACAGTTTGTTAAATCTGTGAATAACGTTACAGTACCTTCCAATAATATTAAATATACTTATATGTGTTTTAGTTCTTTTGGTTTAAAGTGGAAAAAAAAGTCAATTTGTTGATACTGTACATGCCTTTTATTGGATGGCGGGGATATTTTACACTGCAAGCAAATGTCGGAAATTGGACGTTTTGTCGTACATTTTAAAGTGGAGCTGCCATTCGGCTTTGGCATTGAGAATGAAATGCGGCATTGCAGAAAAGCATGTTCTGGCACTGACAAAGATTTCAGAGAAATCAAATATAGACTGTTTTTATATTTTTGACGTATGTGTTTTCAAAGTCAGTCTTCAGGTTGCCATCTCATTTCCATAATTTCTTTCAGTGATTTGGAAAAACTACTAGTACATCCTTGGATAGTTTACCTGATTTTTTTGAAGATGAGGCATTGAAATGAAACGCTTTTCCCATACAAATGAAGAAAAAAGTGGTTCGGACTTTGGGGTAAGGATGGGAGAACTTTTGAAAATGTTTTTATTGAAAGTTGTTTTTGTCAATCGTGGCGGGGAAGGCAGCCAAACTTCAACATTATTGCACACAGCACAACAACAACAACAGAGCGAAGGCCGACCGCCGGAGTCGAGCTTTTAAGGATTAACCGCACCAAAAGAAAAAGAAAATAAAATCCCTCTCGGCCTGAGGGATATCTGCCGCCACTTTATTGCTGAGCGGCGGCCGCCCTAACGATAGCAAACGTGGATAAGGAGAGCGACGTAGCGTTTCTTGCGCTGTTCGCTCAATAGTTTTGCGTTATCTTGCCGAGCATGGCCGCTGGAAGACCGCCAGGTGCCTTTTGAAATGCAAATCAGTTTCACTTCGGTGAAGGTAGAATCTGCAGCTGCGTTTTAAATGCCAACCCAAAAGGTTTGTTCAACATATACCCTCAACAGACACTTTATGAGGTACCCCTGCACCATACAATCATCCTACTTTTCATTCATTAGCTATGCAGCAGTGTCAATCAAAAATCAATTGTGAAAGAACGTTCATTAATATTATTTTACTTTTTTTGTTTTTAATATTGAACGCCTTACCTCTAATAGATATTAGGTGCTCTTTGCAGTTGGGTAAATTAAGTTATGAGGAAATATAGCATGATAAAAATGCTCTCATGTAAATCCCTTATCCTTAAAACAACCTTGGGACTCTCTGATGTTGACTAAATAAACACCCTACCAACTATTAGGGTCATCATCCTAACCACTATATTTAAAAAAAAAATGGATTTGTGCAAATAATAAAGGCCTTACTCCTAATAGACAGCTGTTTTTTTTCTGCAGTTGAGTAAAAAAAAAAATACCTCAGTCACTATAGGGAATAGAGTACTATAGTAGGACACGGTATTAAAAAAATGCATTTACAAATAATAAACGCCCTACACCTAATATTTGTTATTTACAATATTAAACGCCACATCCCTAAAACGTTTCTGCTCATGATATTTTAAAATAAATCATTTTGTACATAAACACCTTACCCCTAATAGATGCCTTGTAGTAGCAAATGCAGAGTAAATAAAGTCGTAAATAAATGCCCTCAACCAGTATATGACAAAGTAGGGTTAAAAAAAATTAATACCACCCACCAAATAAAAATATGTTACTGTCTACCAATGAGTAAATCAAGTAACTCATTTTAGAAGTAGTAGAAGTAATGGTACCTTTCTGGCCACAACATGATAGAAATACATTTTTAATACTTTGTGCATAATCACCATCGTTCCCTTAACAGAAGCTGGTAGCTGCTGCTACTCACCATGGAAGGCCTTTGCAGTGTGTGTGTGTGTGTGTGCGGAGCGAGGCACAATGAATGGAGTACCTGGCATGGTGGTGGGTTCTGTGGCTGTTCTGAAGGACAGCACGCCGGGCTCGGATTTGCCCTTCTGGTTGACCGCCACAATCCGGACCTCGTACTCGGTATTCCAGTCCAGTCCGCTCAACACCACGTACTCGCTGCTGTGTGGCATGCGGATCTCGGGTTTCCAGTCGGACACGTGCTTCTGAGGAAGGAAGCGGCAACATTTTGTCAGCGGCAATTTGGACTATAATCGGGGAAAAAAATGGTGGTATAAAGACTTGAGTTTTTAACTCATTCACTGCCATTGACGGCTATAGACGTCAAAAATTAATTGAACTATTTTTATTAGTTTAAGATTTTTTCCCATTTTTGTTAACAAGAGTTTGAAAACTTAGAATTTTTTTATTGTATTAAAACAGATATAAAAATTGGGATTATTCGTAAGTTAACTATTAAAAAAATATATCTTTTTTTTTAAAGAAAAGATTATTAAAAATTAGGGGCATCAGGCGATTCAAATTTGTAATACTAATTAATCGCATGACTTCACTCGTTAACTCACGATTAATCACAAATTTGTTCTAAATGTACAATTTATTTTTATAGGTTTTCATACTCTTGTTAACAAAAATGGAAAAAAATGTTAAATAGAAATAGTTTTAATAGATTTTTTTTTTTACATCTATAGCCGTCAATGGCAGCGAATGAGTTAATGTTTTAATTTATAATTTGTCCTCATGATCACAACAAGAGGTTGGGAATCATTTGTGAATATTTAGTCAATAATTCATAATGCTGATAAGCTCATTTAAAAGAGCGCTTGCAAATATTCTGACAAATATCTAAAATTGACAACATTTGAAAAGACAATAAAAAACCTTTTTAAAATCTCAACAAAAGTAATAAAAAACATTCTCATAACAATCCTGCTATGTGCAGATTCTGATTCCGGTGCCAATTCCACTTTAGTTTCAATCCTGGTTCTAGTTCTGATTTAGGTTCCATTTCTATTCCGTTCCTGGTTCTGATTCCGGTTAAATTTCTAGTATATTTCTGATTTCAGTTTTGGTTCTGTCACAGAATTTCACACCCACCAGGTTTATACTCTAATTGCCACCAGTTGCTACAAGATGGCTGTGGCTAAATGAAGCTCAAAATGCCACAATGTCAACAAAACACTACTTTTGTATAAATGAAGCCTTCCTTGAGATCAAGATGGCACCCAATAAAAAAGAAAAAAAGGAGAATCCGCGAATTGCGAAGAATACTTCAAATGAAATGAAATAAGGCAAGTGGGGAATACTTACAGCCTTGTATCGGACCAGGTAATGCTTAATCGGGGAGCCGCCGTCGTCCTGCTTGATCCAGTTGACCTTAAGAGCGTTGCCCTGATTTTGAACCAAGGCCTCCAGTTTCGGGGCACTGGGTTCCCCTAGGAAATGGAAATGAGAGTAAGCGGGTTGCCATAGAAACAGCAGCCATGAATAAAAGCTGTTTTTAGGCAACCACTACAGTAGCGGAGTGAACCCCTCCAAAAAAATAATAATCTCAAGGCCCTTTTAGGAATTTACGACTTTGAGGGCATGGCGAAGCTTCCTCATTAAGCTCTGCGTCTTGTGCGTAATGACCGCCGGGATGCCGGATAACGAGCCTCCGGGCGTCGATGGACGTTAATGCTAAAGAAGTTGAGTTGCTTTGTTGTTTGTTGACCGCCTACGGTGGTTAATTATGAATAAATGTATTGGCTCCACGCTTACATAAGAGTCTGAATCTCACTTGAAATAACCCGATAAGGCAACCCAACACCTCACACCTGATCGATATTTGAACGTTTAAACAATAGAAAGTGGTTAGGAAATGCAATACTGTTGTTAGAGATTGAATTCTAAGAATTCCGGTTAGCGTGATGAGAGCAGCTACAAGTGAATGTTAGAGGAGGGAAGCAGTTAGAAAGCGTTGTTGTCCCCAAGTAATGTTGTGGTTAGCTTCTTTTGTTGTTGTTGTTTTCCTCCGGGGCTCAAACAGGTGGACAGAGGTGGTGAAACAAACAGAAAACAAAGATGGGGGGGGGGGGGGGTGGCGATCCTTCATGCAGACAGTCGGGTGCTTGGGGCAATGTGTAAATTATATCCTAGGTACTCGTTTGAAGACATACATTTATGAATGAGGGTTAGAGCTGTGTACTGTTTCAGATCTCACAAAATAAACATACATAATTCTGTCCGCAACCTTCGTGAGGATAAGCGCTTATAATGGACACCCAATTCTATACACAGTTAATCCTTTGTGGACATCCGGTAGGCTAATTGTACAATGCTATGCTATGCTAACGGTTCTGGCACTGCTTGTTTTAGCTTTTAGACTCATCTTTTTCTACTTGGAATGAAAGCCAAACAACACAAATTTGTAGGATAACATCTGTTCCTGAAAGTGTTAGCTTGTTGATGCTATTTCCAATTATGTGTTAGCATTAAGCTAGCGGACTTTACGGCAAAGTGAGAGCTAGGATGTTTTAGATACAAAACATGTAATTAGGTTCCGAGCAGCCACCGTTAAGGAAACAAAAAATCTTACGTTTTTGACATACTATATGACGGGGGCGGGGCATCTAATTTTGTGTTTCAAAATTCCTTCTTAATGACACATTCTTGGTTGTACGTTTGACCTACATCCTCGAAAATTGACCCACAGTGTGCAAAAAAGGCTTTTGGAGCCACTCTCGAATTAACAGGAAGTCCGCCATCTTGATTCACAGAATTCATCCAATCTTCATCATCTTAAGAGGTTTAAGATGAAAACGTATTGAAAGCTTTTTATTTGGTCACGCGCCGTTGCCGTGGCGATTCACTGTTCACTGCAAAGAAAAATGAAGCTGTTTTTGAAGGTCGAAATATGGGCAAATACCCATGAAACTTTGCCACACATAAATTCTTGCTAAACATTTATATTTGAAAGGCTTCTTGTTCTATGTGCCACTAACCCAACGTGGACGTACCCCAACATGGCCATTGTTTTATCTTTATTTTAATAGTAAACTTTAACTGGTGGTGGCATTAAACAGTGTGCAGCCTATTTATTTTTTTAAAGATTTGTTCTTTATGCCAAACTGGACATTGTTTCCCAACCATTACAGAGCCACCTTAGAAGCAAATTTTTATGGCACACCACCCAAAAAAAAAAAAAAAAAAAAACGTCATAAAAATGTACAAGATAATTATGGGGATGGAAAAGACATGATAGTGATGAGTTCACACATGCACATACAGAACTCCCTGTGAGAATCAAAACAACAGAACAGGAAGTTGTGGAAGAGGTAGAAGGCATCGACTTGCATGCAGCATTAATGTCATTGGCCGTGCTATTAAATACGTTCCACAATCAATAGAATGTCAGCAAATTAAACATAATGCAAACAATTAAGGCTTATCTCGAAACACGATGAGGTCGTTATGTTCCAACACAATTACAAAAATACATTGCAACATAACCAAACTATTTAAGCTTAAATCAATAAAACAAAACAAGAACCATTTTTAAAAAAATAATTTTGAGGATTAAAATGGTTAACTGCTGTTGACAAAACCTAAGCAATTTTTTTTAACTATTGTACTATTAGGTTACATTCTCTCTCGCCAAAATAGCTCCGACGTGACAAAAAGTGATGATGGCACTCTCAAGAATGCGCATTGGCATTAATCATTAACATTAGTCGACTGAGAGTCATTTAGGCATGAATTGTAGCCGCAGTAATGGCGGAAGGCATCGGCATGAGCGATGTCTTAATAATTGATGTCGCGTTCCAAAATGAGTTCCGCCGAAACGAAAACGTGCTCCTTTACACTCATTCGTCTGCAAATAATGAGCAAAAGTTACCTTCTGTTGGCCGGCGACGTCGACGTCATCAGCACCATGCAAGAGCCACAAAAGTCACATGATGCACAATCACATGATTCGTCGATGGGGTAAATACGGGGGCGGAGCATGGGTGGCGGGAGGGAGGGAGGGAGGGAGGGAGGGAGGGAGGGTGTGAAAGGTACAAAAAGGAAACATTTTTGGAAATGATGAAAATGTTAACGTAAAAAAACAAAAAACACAATGTTGCACACATGTAATGAACACAAAAAGCCAAAAAAAAACACACCAATAGACGTCTTTTCAACACAATACAGTGGGGGTAAAAAAGTATTTGGCCAAAATCCGATAGGAAGTCTATGGGAAACTGGCCAAATACTTTTTTGCCTCACTGTAAGTGAGAGTTCAAAATGTTACTTAAAAAATGTCAACAAAGGTTTTAAGCAAAAATGAATTGACTTTACGACAAGTTCGTTTTTTTAGAGCAACTTTGAAACTTGGCAAAGGGCCGATTATCGGACATTTTAAAAGATTATCTTAAGCGATTATCTCGTGGTGTGGGGGTGTTAATGCTACAGTTCACTATTTATCATTGCAAATTCATATGTGATCCAAATTTTGATCTCGTTGGGCTAATTTATTTATCAGTAGCGCCTTAAGATACGGGTTTGATTGATTCCATAACCAGGCTCGTACCTTGAAACACTCATATCTCAAATCACGTCTCCAGCTTTAATCTGATCAACCCGACTCAAAAAAACACAACAAAATTTGCGGTCATGTGTGTGTGTTTTTTTTTTTTTTTTTTTTAAATATGTGAAAATAACTATAATAATCAATGATATTGTACTTTATGAAAAAACAAAACAATGTTTTTCGTTAGCCTGTCTATTGCGTTTTGCATTGTTCGCGAGCATTAAGCTAAGCGGACTTTCAGAAAATGCTACGTGTGTGTAAGGCACAATGTTTTATGTGCAAGTGGGAGGGGCATTAAACATGAAACAATTTCAAGTCGCTTGTTCTACCTTGACGCTTAACACACATTGAGAGTTTAAGGTCTGCATAAGCTGTGATTGTTATTCCAAAGGCAGTTTTATGTTTGTAAGTATGACAAGTGTGACAACAATGATTGTTAGGAATGTGAAGTTACTGTGTTAAATGGGAATTCTGACACCCAATTCTAGACTACGCAGTCACAGGGAAAGTAAGCAGCAGGTGGGAAATGCTGTTTTGGTTGAGGTTGTTAATTTATGAGCCTTGCGATGCTTCATCAGTGTTGTCCTGTCCTGTTGCATCCCAATCATCATCATCACCATCATCATCATCATCATCATCACCACTTAATGCCATCTACTGGGCTCCATTTGCCACGAATTACGCCAGCGACGTTTCTCCCACCACAAACCTTTTAGCATAGCGTAGCATTTGAAACTGGCCCTGCCGCCAAAACGACGCAAAGTCAAACGCAAAGTCAAAAGTCAGCTGATTTCACACATTTGTTCGCCGACAAGAACAACAAACAGGGAGTCATTTATTTACTCAACGGCAGATAGGGGGAGCTGTGTGTTCGGCAAAGAGCATTTCATCTCATTTGTTTTTGGAAGAAATACAAATATTTTCAGTATATTACAAGAGGAACTGGAAAGTCAAACAAATTAAGAAGAGCTGTTATGGAGAACTGCGGTAACAAGCAAGGCTTCTAAGAACATAAACATGGAAACACACTATTGTCATGCCTCTGTGGTTACGGCTGTTTTGGTTAGCAACAGAGTTCAAATTGGCTCATCTAAGACCGTGAAAATAACAGACAGTTTTTGCTCCTGAGGGGATCAAAGAGGTGTCCATTTGAGGGAGGTGTGTGATTTTTTCCCCTTTCTTTTTCTTTTAAACACTCAATGGATGGACACCCAGTGACTTATTAGAGAACCAATATTTAAGGAAATACTGTATGCTATGCTGAATTTGAAACCCCCATTTTATGCGTTGCAAGGAATGGATGCATTGCTAGCTAACAAAAAATTGTTGATTCAAGTGGAACTTGTCTTGATGGTTCCGACATGCAAATTAAAATATAATTTCAGTGGAGTTACTCTACCTACTAATAACATTCCACTACGAAAAAGAACAGAAAATCACTCCAGCTGTGTTCAACAAATGTCACACATCATTTTCAATGCAGTTAGTAAATGCGCCACTATGCTAGTCCATTTGGGTACCCGGTTAAACTAGCGCTAGCTCACCACAACGACGGCAAGCAAGTTAGCGACGGCAATGACGAGCATGGTGGCATACTCACTAAGTGCCGTACTGGTGGTGACAATAAGGGGCGGAGCCTCTGATGACGCTGAAAGACGTTGGAACATGTTGATTGCCCATTTTGAATAGTGCGATAGAGAAGCTTGCATTTTTAGCTTCTATTAGCACGTTAGCACATGTTGTCAAAAGGTAGCAAAACAACTTTAATACATGGTCAAATACACATTACGCTTACCATCAAGTCCAACCTACACACCTTTTTGCACATTTTACAGCAAAACCCACCACAACTTAATAAGTGATTAATAGCTAACAAAATCCTGTTCAGCATTTTTACTAGCCACATTTCCGACTCTTCCCGGGAGTCGATAAAAACAAGGCCACGTTTTGTATCATCCAAATATGAGTCATGACTTTGAGCCAATCAAATGTGCTTCTTACAAGCATAAACATACCATTAAAAGGACGAAAAAAAGATAATAGTGCACTCGTGCAAGCGAGCGCTATCAAGCGCTAGGAAGGTTTGTGGGACTTGGAGCTCTTTAAAGCAAAATCCTTACGGGGGAGATTTAAATGCAAAGATGTCCGGCCTTTAACTTTACGACCGGTAAGTACCTAATTGATTTCCTTATGATAATACACCTCGCTTCCCAGTTGCGTGCATCTCATTTAACGACCTCGCTCGACGCTAACGAGCTGAATTTGCAATTTACTGGCCATCGGGAAGAGATGTTAAGGGGGAGAAATGCTAAGGGGGTTAGCTAAGCTACATGTTCAATATAAATGGAAACGCACTGCTTAACAAACCTTTCGAGAAATGGAACGGAATGCCATCTGGAAAAAAAAACATTTAAGAGATTGACTGGCATTTACTCTATCAAAAGCGGATTTGGGGGGAAAAACAAAGCGGACAGGACAGGACAGGACAGGACAGGACAGATAGAGGAAACTTACGTGTGAAAGAAAGGCCTGATAGGTCCGATGGAATAAGAAGAGATGGAAACCGCCGTGAAAGCGACGGATGGACACAAACAAACAAAAAGAAGAAGAAACAGACAATGAAAATGAAATTGAACAAAAGTCCCAAACGAGGCCTTGGAAAAACGACTGGGAGCCGCGAGAAGCTTTTTATCGGCGTTACTGTGAAGTGGTGGGAAAATCTCATAAAGTATGCGAGGTGTCGAGGAGAGTCTATACGAAGAACAGACGGATGGAGGGCTGCTATGGATTTAAAACAAAGAGTCGGAGATTTATTTATGAGCCCTTCTGAAGGGGGCCTGGGAAAACTCAGTCGTGGATCAATATGTTAAAAGAACTGCGTGCGGGTGTACGTGTGAGCTTTAGATACGTGTTACTTATTGAAAAATAAAACAAATACCGTTATCAAGTGATCGAGTTTTTACAAAAGATGTTTTTTATTACCATGGCTATGTTGACTTGAATCATTAGAGCATTGATCCTCAACATGGAGGACAGCGCTAAAGAATCGCTGCCCAAGTGCTTGCATTATCTTTCAAATTTCAAGTTTTTAACGGAAGCCCGGACCTGCCAATGCGGAGTAAACATTTTTGACTGGCGGGTAGGTTAGACTGGCGAACACATTCGAACATACACACGAGTACTTTCAAACGTACTTATGGGCTAAATATTACAAACGTAGCCTATTTTCCCATCATGCCACATGTGTGAGTGAAAAAATAAATAAATATATATATATACGGTATATACAGTAGAGTATATATATTTTTTAAGCATTTGGTCCACATTTACGGAAGCGTATTGCATTCACTTGAAAAAAAAAACCCCAACTTTTTGGGGGAAGTTCTGTTTTTTTGAGTATTTTTTTTTATTTTCTGTTTTTCTGAATATTTTTATCTGTTTTACTGATTTTTTTTTCCTGTCAACCCCCCCCGAAAAACAGGAGGAAAAATATTCAAAATAACAGGAAAAAAATTATTCAGAAAAACAGAGCTGGTGTTCTTGTTCTCTAATCTCTGAGGGAAAACCCTCTAAAAAATATTCTGAAAAACAGAGGAAAATATATATTTTTTAAACTGAAAAATAAAAAAAATAAAAAAAAGGGAAAAAAATATTCAATGAAACAGAAAAAAAATACTTTAAAAAACCCAAAGCTCCCCCCAACAATAAGTCAAGAAAACAGGACTTTTTTTTTTTTTTTGTAAAAAAACATTGTTTATTCGTAACTTGTATGATTTAATATTATGCCTGCTGTGCATGATTTAGGTTCAGCATTTTTACCCATAATGCAATGGGGGTATTGACTTGCGCATTCGCAATAACACCGCGTGGCGTTATGGGGAAATACGCTATGTTTTTAGCACTTACGCTTGAACGTCCTCGCCAGTCAAAAATGTTTGCTTGACATTGGCAGATCCTCACTTCTGTAGTTTTGAAACATTTATTTAGATTTATTTAGCGTCCGTGTGCAAATCATTGTGCACCTTATGGTGTCGTCCAATAATATTAAATATATTTTTGGGGGGGTATAAAACAGGCGGTACGGTGACTGCGTGGCGGTTTGAACCGGGCCTTCCTGCTGGTCACGAAAGCGTTACTTTGAGAGCTAAGAATTCTTGTTTTAGGTGGTAAAAAGTTAGAGAAGCACTGCATCAGAGGCAAGAAACGGTCCTCAAAATAATGCTGATCCCTCTAATAGACGTTATGCCTCAATTAGTGGCCCGTTGCGTCATCGACTTGAACCATTTCACGCTGACGTGGTCAGGCCACGATGTTGTGTGCATCCATGTTCATGTTCCTAGAAGCGACTTATCGGTCCCGTTTTCGCTGTAATCGGTGTAATGGTTAAAGTAAGCTAATTAAATAAGTGGCTCTTTTTGCACAAATGTGCAAATTCATTCAAATGTTCGATTACAACTCGGTAACTACAACAAAACAAACACAGGTTAGCCGGTGAACTGCGATGTATTTGATTTGTTTCATTTGACTTGTAAGACAAAACAATTATCCGTGCGATAAAGATATTTAACGACCGCACGACCTTATCAAATAATTGATCACAAATGTCGTCAAAGGGCTCATCTCAAGCCAATACCGCGAATGGGATGACTAAACCTCGCGTCACATGTATGTTTTGGTTTTGCCCTTGTGAATAATAACATTCTCTTTGTGCGCTTTTATATTTGCTGTGTGGTATGCTAAATAAAAGCTTTAGTCCATTTTAGAAAGCCTTCATTCAAAGGATTGTTTTTGTAAAAGATTACAAACCGAGCCTTGGGAAAAAGTTTCTGAAAAGAACGCAGGGTGTCATGATAAAGCGACATTTCAGGGCTCAAATAGAGGACGGGTACGTACGGATCGGTCCGGTCTTGAACTTGACGGCTGCGCCACTCTCGCCTTCGCCTTTGCCGTTGATGGCGGACATCTTGACCTCGTAGAAGGTGTCTGGCGTCAGGCCCACGATGGTGATCCTGGTCAAGTCTGTTGAGGGGGAAAACATCATTAAGCAGTCTTATCAACTGTACAGCATGCAACAAAATAAAATGCAAAAATAAATAAAAAAGTAATTGAAAATTAGTGTCCGTAAAAGTCATTATTCATTAATTTCTCTTTTGAGTAATGGCCAATGTTTTTTTCCCCAAGTGTGTATAAAATTCACTATATAATCTATACTTTTTCTGAAGATATATGTAACATTTTCTATTTTAAAATACCCATAAGATCTACATTTTATTTTTATGTTTTTAAAATTTAAACTGTACCATTTTTAAATAATAAAATGTCCATATTAGGGATGTTCGATACCACTTTTTTTCAGACCAATACCAGTATGAGTACAATGCTACTAGTACTTTTGATACATAAAATAAAAATAAAAGACATAATTTTAAAGAAATTAAAATTGCATGTAATTAATTGCGCTTTTCCATTTGTGTCATTTCTAGTTCCTGATCATAAAATGGTCACAAGAGCAATACCTTGAAATAAGGCTAGTAATCCCTAGTACATTTAATCTATATATTTCACATTTTTCTTTCAAAATAACGTCCAAGAAATCGAGATTTTTTTTTCTAAAAGTATTATTATAAATTAATTTAAAAAAAATTAACGATAATGTCAATAAATTGTATAAATGATTGCTTCTACTTACTACCTAATTATAATTTATATACTGTTATGCTCATAAAATGCATGGTAAAATCATTTTGAAAAAAAGTATCCCAAAAATTCCATAAAATATCTTGGTTTTACAATATTATATCGCCAATATCCAATAAAACTGTGCGCACTATTTTGTGAGGTTTTTTTCCTCCTTTCTTTTTTGTATTTTTGTTTTGTTTTGTTGTTTTTGCTGTTTTTCGGAAACTATTAATTATGCAAACCAACCAAAATACCATCATTAAAATATTGAACTTTTTTTTGCTGACTGTGTCATGTACATACCGAATGAAGTAAAAGGCTGTTTGATTCAACAATGTTAATTTGCCGGGAGGAATGCGCTCCTACTATCAAACCACCACATCAACTTTATTTACATCGTATCACTTAGCATCAGTCTGCTTGTAGTTTACAGTAAGAGAGTGTTTGTTGATGCAATATTCAATGATGTTGGCCTGGAGGCAAAGATGAGGTTTGACTTTCGATTCTAAATCAGTCAAATTGACTTTCAGGAAGTTTGCATCACAAAACAAATCTAGACGCTGTATGAAAAGCTGTATAAAAAAAGATAAATATATATTTACAGAGTAAATAAATAACTCTCACTTTTGATGGACACCATGAATACAATATGTTAAAACTGCTCCTTTTTATTTTTTACAACGGACTCCAGGCTTTTGCAATGGATCCATTTCAACATGTAGATGCACCTGCGGCAGTACTTCTTTTAAACATGTGATGGCAGTCCCGCTTTGTATCACGAGAGAGTCCCAACAGCTCACTATCGGCTATCTCACAAACGTGAAGACATTTTTCACTCAGGGGTGTACTCACTTTTGTTGCCAGCGGTTTTGACCAAAATTGACATTGTTTCACAAGCTGTGCGCTGGCACTTTACATAACAGCAAAGTGTCCTTTCTTCAGTCATACATATTTGCAAAAATGGATGCTGCATACTCACTTTTGTGCATGTGGTTTGGTTTTGCTGGTAACAAACATGGATGCACACAACCACACGTCCAACAAGACTGTTGCTGCTGCTGTTTTGGTTAGCAACAGAGTTAAAATGGGTTCAACGGTTAACTAGTCTTAGTGAGTGAACAATAGCATCTATCAACATGTATTAATTCATCCGCGGGACCGATGACCTGCCTCAGTAAGTGCTGCTGTTTTAGTTAGCAAGGGAGTCCAAGCGGGCTCCCACTTACTCACTAATCTCAATGTGTGAATAAAATTGTTACATAGTTATTGTTGTGCTAATGTGCCAACCTTGAATTCATAATTCAGCTGCGTTTTAGGTTAGCAGTCGTGTTGAAATGGGTTTAGTAGTTCATTTTTTTTTATGTCTGAGTGTGCGTGATAGTGTTGAGCAAAAGTTTCAAGACTCCACACTCTAATTCATCCAAGTGACTTGACATTCTTTGGTAGGTGCCGCTGTTTTAGGTCGCAAATTGGCTCAGCAGCAACAACAGCTTATATTCAGGGACGTAATTGGACTTTCTCTCCTGGTGGGAAAAGGGAGTCCATTTTTGGTGTTTATTTTTTTAAATGAATGACTGACAGCTATTTGATGGAATCCGATACTCAGGGATGTGACGACAACTGAAGAAAATCACGGTCTTGGGTTTTCATTTTCTGTCTGTTTTGGTCAGGCTTTTTATTCACCCACAGTAGATTTTATGATGTCATTACTGTTAAGCACCAACTGGAGCTTTCATTGATTTAATTAAAGGGGACTGTTGGGTGTTTCTCGCCATAATGTGGCCTATTTTTGTTATTCTTGAATGTACCATTGAATGTTGAGCGAAATGCAAAGCGCATCCCTCGGAGCGCTTACTGTTTTTTTGCTTAGCGCATTGGTTTACATGACAGGTGGCTCTCGGGCCGTGAGATGACAGCAAAGCCGCTGACGGATACGCCCCATGCGGCAAACAGGACAGGAAGCATCCCGATACGCGTCGCGGCGGGACGGGACGGGGCAATTATCTGGGGCCCGAGCCGACTGTCATCTCAGTCTCGCTCTCGGCCAGACGTCGGGCCGCATGCGGCACTGTCATGTTTGGATTAGCTCCTGGTGATAGCTCAAGTGATATCTGCCCCTCCTGTCACATCAAAGGATCACCATTTTTGTTTATCCGCAAAAAAGTTGACGGAGGGAAGTGGTCGGGTATTGGCAGAACATTTCCCATCGGGTTTTGACTGGCCGTAGTTGAGAAAATGATGGCTAAAATAGCCTGTGGCTCCCTCTGGTGGCATAAAGAAGAATGTTTCAATTAAAGGTTAAAATTAGGCCACTTTCCACTTCTTATTCTCGTCTATCCAGACTTTGGACAAACCCACCACAGATATCCATTTGGCAAATATCTCACACTTAACCCTCCTGTTATGTTGTGGGTCAAAATGACGCACTTTCAAGTTAAAGAACAAATGTTAGCGTTAATGTTAACTTGGCACTAACAGAGAATGAAAAGGGTTCAATTCAAAAAAATTTGCAATGAAAACAGTTAAGATGCTTTTGAAACATTGACATTTACTGGGTCAAATTGACCCAACAGTTTTTTTTTTTTTGCTATGAAACTTCACATCAACAAACTAAGAAATGGTTAAGTTTGATGTATGTGCAATGAAAATGGCTATCGTGGTTTAGGAATTTCCGGGTCAAATTGACCCATTTTAAGAGTGAAAAAGCATAAACATTAGTGTGAAATGTTTCATCCACAGACAATTTAAATGGTTCACGTAATATATTTTCAATTAAATGTTAAATGTTTATTGGAATGCTTTTGGAACATTAAACATAACCCGGGTCAAATTGACCCACTTTAGAGTTGAAGATACTAATGAGCATTATTTATTTATTTCTACATTTCATCAATTGAAATGGTTCACTTTGACCCAGTTTAAAGTTAAAGAATTACAAATAGTAGCATTCATTGACGATGTTGATTTGAAATATTTGTGATGCGTTTTTATCATTAAACACCTGTGACAAACCTAACAGGAGGATTAAAACAAGTGCAATCAACTTCCTCTTCATGATTGTTTCACCTTCCGTGGCGTCGTAGTCCCTTCCAGTCCAGTCCTGGCCGTCCACGCGCCACTGTACCCGATATTTCATGATGGGAACACCTCCGAAAGAGGCAGGCTCGTCAAACTCCACCACAGCCGAGCTGGAGAAAGGCTCAAGCCTTTGGATCTCTGGCGATGATGGCACTTCTGCAATGCAAACCAAAAAAAAACAGGGGGACGAGTTAAGTACCCTGCACAAAATTGAGCTTTGAGAAAACTATGCGATTGAGCACTGCTAATCATGAACGGCCGTTTAGGGCGTAAAAGTGTTTTAAGATCAACCAGAAGTAGTGCAGACTTGGGGAATAAAGAGGTTGAAACTGATGGACTGCAGTGTGCGGGTGGTGGTATGCATGGTGAGCAGAGAGTAGAGCTGGGAAGGAATGGGGCAACCCCATTCTGTGTTGGTGCCGTTCATACAGAATAGCTACATGTGGAAAAATATCTGGAAAAATGCCAGTTTCTATTGTTTTCCGGTGATGATAACAGACCCAATGGTTTGTGATACAAAATGTTCCTCTTCCACTTTGAAATTTCAGTGACCGCTACGTTCAGCCTCACGCTTCATGTCCAATTGGTTATTTAAAAGGCAGCTTTTATGCATTTAGTTGCTTTAGGCGTCCTGGAGCAGCCCGTAAAGAATATAAAGGGTGGGCAGTATGTTACGCAACGCCGGCGGATCATGTTACCACGGTAAATCCGACTTCTCTGTGTTCGGTCAAGGTCTGCAACGGTCTCCCCGGTGCCTGCCGGAGGAACATTTTCAAGGTGGAGCCTTGCCACGGCCAATCCATCACAGCAGTGTCGCATTTCAATTTATCCTCACTCTTTATTAACCTGTCCTTTGGAATGTTGCATTTTATCGGTAAAATCTAATCAGCAATGGAGCGGGTAACATCCATCTTTCCAAATTCAATACTGCTTTATCATGTGCTGGAGTCAATAACAGACAGAAAACTGATGCATAAGAGTAACGGAAGACCTGGAATACATTATGGAATACTTTTTACGTAATATAACTGGGCCGACTTTGAACATGCATTCCGTGCCGGTTTTGATTCTACAGACAGAGTACACCCGAGATCAGGCTTCTCCAACCGGTAGCTCAAGTTTGAGTAGCTCGCGGACAGATAGCTAAGGCTAACTTCAAAATAAAGTTGATAAAATAATACACTGACGGCAATGCAAAAATCCTTAGTAGACTTTGACTTTGAAGTCGAGCCGCGTCGTGGCGTGATGACTAGCTTGACTTCCCTTTTCGACGTTTAGGATTTCTATATCGTACTTTTTATTAACATTATATAGTTGCGACAAACATCAAAACAACGCTATCACAAACTCATATTCAATAGCTAATTTAGGACGCTAAGAAAGCGCTAGTTAATTACGCCGTGATTATATGGCACGACATAAATCTACGACTTTAGTGGCTAGCAGCTAGCTGTTAGCATTAGTAACGGGTGCCGGGCTGGTAACATAAATGAGTTTGACAGCTGGTACCTGGCTTGCATTCTTTATTCTGGACCAAGGCCACTTTGTAATTTATTCTCCGTGTTTAAAAAAAGGGCGTGTGGCATCAATTGCACTTTGAGGTCTTTTCATTATTAGGAAAAAAACAAGATAGATAGAACTTTGTCGTCATTTACTTTACTAATAATAAAAAACATTGACACTCAAAATGTCAAATATAGCCGTTTAAATGTTGGTTTACACATGGACCATGTATTAAATAAGAATGTATCTGCTTCATATTGCACTTGTATTCCTAAATCCTAAACTGAAACTGCCAAATTAGACCTTTCTTTTTTTTTTTTATGGACACAAGCGTTTTACAAAAATAAATTAAGACTAAGATTAAGTCTAATCTCTCCCGATCTTTAAAAGGAAACTCAAAGATGAACTAATGGCTACATATTTATAATTAGCTGAATCCACTGACTGGAATCAATGTTTGTTTCTTGTTTGTGTAGTGTTAGGATGTTCTTTGTTTTGTATGTTTGTTTGCATTTGTTTAGTTTGTTGATGGTCTAATTTCTGGTCCGAGCCCCCATCAAATAAGGTTTAAGTAGCTTCTAAGGGGTGTCTCTTTCACATGTAAATGTATATTCAGATTGCCTGCATGATTAATGGTAGCTGTGATCTTCCAACGTGTGAATAAATAGAACTTGAATTACTATTTATCTTTTTTTTTTTCGATCCGAAAAATTATCCGATTCGAACCAGCACTTTTTTGAGTCGTTACACCACTAGAATACATATTCAGCATAGTTTTGGTATATATATATACTTTTTTTTATCAGATTAATCACATTTTAGAATTTGGATTAATCCCAATTAATCGCTTAATTAAAAAGGCTTTTTATCAAAATGTTTTGCCCGCCAAATTTAAAGCGCATGCGTGATGTGTTAATTCTTTCGACATTTAATGTTATGCGGACGTCTTCAACATTTTTTGATCCAATGCACACACTCATCCTCCTCTTTTTCTAATCAGTAATTAATTTAAAATGGGGGAAAAAATGTCCCCAATAGTTTGACATGAACAAATATTCTGAATGTCATACGCAAACATTTATTAAACGCTTTACTTTAATGCATGTAGTTATGTTTATTGCTCAAACACAACCTGTGCTACCTTTAACGTAACCATCCGCTGTCAAGTTTAAAGATCATCTGCGGTCAACATTAATAGTCTGATTAGTCTACGTTAATACATGATTGTGCAAATGTTTTGTGATTAATTAATTAGTTAACGCTTTAACTAATTAATTAATCAATTAGTTAAATCTGCGGTTTTGCTTTTCTAAAAGTAGTTTGCGGTGGAAAAAAGGTTGGAGACTCCTGTTCTAGATTGATCTCAGTTGTTAAACTTTACTCCCTTCATGATAAGCACAGACGGTGTCCCGCCTTCAGTTAAAATCTGATACTATCTCCACAAACGAAGCACCGATATTGTATTAGTTCAATTAGTACAGAACATAACTTTGAAAAGGTTTGCAGGCAGTGGTACAGGGTACACTCAAACCCTGATCCCAGCGTTACAAAAAAAGTCCTGGCGTCACCAACTATTATTACACGCAGACTGTGTCTGGTCTGTGGTTGTGGCTCTGATAAGACCTCCAAAGGCGGGAACATTTCTGGGTCAACCTCAGAGCCCCGTTTTGTATCTGTGTCATGTCAAGATAATATGTAAACGAGGCAACCCTGCTGTTCCTTTAACACACAAGTCCATTTTTTAAAGCAACACGAGCACCAGAAACCACAACCTCCCTAAAAGTTGATCCAACGATGAAAAAAAGGCCAAACCTGCTTGGATGAGAAGAAACTCCTTGGACTCTGTACCCATCACATTGGTTGCCGTGCAGTTGTAGCTTCCAAAGTCACTCTGGGATTCAGGAGAAACCTGAACAGACCGTTAAAAATCAGACAATGGCAACACGTGACGTAACAGCGACGTTGTCCAAAGTGCTACCTCCAAGTAACTGACGCTCGGCGTGCTGTAGATCTTCACGTTGCTAGTGTTGACAGAAGGTACCAGGAGGCCGTCTCGGAACCAGGTGACAGAAGCCCCGGGGTGGGCTTCCACCTCGCAGCTGATGTTGGCCGGGTTTCCCTCCCACGTGTACACCGTCACCTCTCCCAGAATCTTTGGCGCGTCTGCAACACCACATCATGGCTACATGGTTAGCCGCCCACCTGCAGCTTTTGCTTCTTTATTATAAATCTTCCATTTTACTGGATATGCTAATGACCATGCAAGCCTCCAACGGAAACTAAACTAAAACTAAATGCGTTCAATAAAGAACCTATTATGCTCCAATCATTCTTTGTGTGAAAAATCCACAGGGTGATCGGAGTTCAATGAGCTAAATGTGACCACGCTGAGTCTTTTACTGCACATTTTGTTTATTTCCCTCAAGACACCCGGCAGTGTTTGTTAGGGTTACCGGAGTGAAAAGCCATACAAGAAAATTACCCCAAATGAATGTTGATGAATGATTTTAAAGCAAGGCAACTGTGTCTTTTTTTTTTATCCGGCTTCCATTTAGAACGGAGTACCAATATTTGAGCAAATCCATCACGAACCCTTGACGTGCGCTAACCCGCGAGGCGAAAGGTTTGACATGCGAGTCACGTGGTTTGCTGAAGTTTAAATAAAGGCCAACAGGTTTGAGCTTTCTCCTGACTGGAAAAAGAAACGCTCTGTTGATCTCAGTGAGATGTTGCGAGTCTTATTGATTTGTCTGCCAACTGGCGCAAACAACAATAGATGAAGGGAGGGAAAAAAAAAAACAACTTAAAAGTTGCCTGGATGCTGTCAAACTTGATTTCTCGGTAGCTCATCGTAGAAGATACCGGACTGATGAGGGATCACAGTAAAAGAATGTCAGCATCTGAAGTCAGTCCGCCGTGATATTTCAGCTATTCCACCCTTGACCCCGGTTAATATCTATATGGGGCTCTCATTGACATCGACCAAAGATAATTCCTGACGGTTTGTTGTTGCCGGGTGAACTGGAAAGGTTGTATTAATAACCTGTTTTTGCTTTTACCTCAGCGAGTTCTTGCTTTGCCATTGAACAACAATCAAGAGCTTTGGAGATTGTTATGTACGGTCTCAATCTTAGCGATATAGAGATAACCAGGGCAGTTAAATATTTTGAATCAAAAGCCATCAACAGTGCGGCACACAGGTTTGTGAGTCAGTCTCGACGGAGGTCAAAACACACAACCGACTCAAATGATTTGTGTTGTGATGGTACGTCGTGTGATTTCTTGACTATTGTAATCCCACTATGAATTCACATGGATAACGTCTGGTGTTCCACAGGGTTCCATTCTGGGGCCTCTGCTGTTTTCATTGTATCTGCTTCCCTCAGCCCTTGAAGAAGGATTGTGACTGTTGAAAAAGAACCTGGTATAGATTTCATCTCAAACCTCAGCTACATTTTGTGCTAATGTCATCTGAAATCAATTGGAATGTTGCTCCTCTTCCTGAATATATAATCCATGGACGTTTCAAGAGGATGGCTTGAGAATTTGAAAAACGACAGTTCTGATGAAAACTTTGAACTGATATACTTTGGCTGTCTTTTGTCACCTTTCACTGTAAATCGGAAGAGTTCTGTCAGTGGGGAAGATCAGCAAAGGCTCATGACTGGTAGACTAGTAGATCTTAAATCAAATGAAATCAATGATGGGAAATAATTCCCCAAAGTTTGTTGAAGTATTTGGTTGACGATTACAAGTACTGACTGAAAACTGATATTTGGCCTTGGACACCAAAGACTCTCTTGATTTTGAAAATGAAATTAGTCGAGAACTGGCGGATCAGGATTGACTTACAGCGGACCTCCAGGTACACGGGCTGGTTGTCCTGACCGATGGAGTTGCTGGCGGTGCACAGGTACAGTCCGGCGTATGTGAAGTCAACATTTTTCAAGAGGAGGGACGACACGCGGGCGTGGCTGCGCACCACAATGTTTCTGTCGTGGCTCTGTGAGCGAGAAGACACAAAAAAGACCAATTGTGAAGGGCACACCCATCAAATCTTTTTTCATGGGAAAACCATGCAGAATAACCCCTTCCCTGGAAAGGAAGAAATGCTGGAAGTTAAAAGTGGAGTCTGTTAGAAAGAATGCAATTGAGAAAACGATGCAGTGAACAAAAATGGAAGATTTTAATCAAATTTTCCATGAAATTGTTAGTTGGTGGCCTTCTTGCTAGTTGATGGTGGATTACGTAAAATGTTATGAATGGATGGATGGAGCAAAATCTTCAATCTCTACATTTTCTGAAAATCAAATCATCTGTAAGATTTATTATAAATTGTGTTAAATTGTTTTGGTATCATAAATGGTGGTTTATTTACGATTGAAAAGATTTCCATATCCCGGGTAGGCAATTATTAAGTATTACGTTGAGGGTGTCTATGGATCTGAAATAAGATTTTCCCTCTAAGAATTCCTTTAAATTCTTTCAAAATTCCAATTTTACTGCAGATATAGAAATAAACGAAATGTGGTACGTGCAAACATTCAGCTTGACATGGGAAATTGGTGGGAAAATGATTCGTACACTTTCGATTAGTCAATCAACATTAGCGTTAATTTTGCATCAAACCCGCCTTGCATAATTAAAACAATTCATTTGCGTTAATGAAGAAATCCCGCTTCATCCCATGTGTTGCTTTCGATTAGCCTGTTTTTAATTCTCACGGCGTGTCCGTCGAGCTCCCAATTGTGGATTGTGACACATACTGAATGAATATTAATAGAAAGGCATTTGCAATGAAAGATACATATACATATATATATATATATATATATATATATATATATATATATATATATTTGCTGTTAGTGTGAGCTATCGTTGCGAGTGAGGAAAAGCTTTCAAATGTGTTTTTTTTTTTTTTTTTTTTTTTTTTTTTTTTTTTTTTTTACAGCCTGCTACATACTGCTTCTTCATTATTCATAGTCCTACTTTTCAACCGCCACCATTTTGAGTACTTAGCAGACAGCTATGCCATTCACTACTTACTGCACTTACTGATAATCGGGTTTAATTTGAGCCTTTTTTTCCCCGCCTTCTGCTCAAAGCCAGCAAAGGCCCGATTACCCGATGGCTCTTAAAGATGATCCTGACTGATTACTAAGGATCCATAGACAGTCAGTCCAAATAGAAACAGTTGAGTGCTACCTTGACGCTTAGTCGTTTTTTTTTTTTTTGCAGTTTTGAGTTCAGAGTGGGCTTCAAAAACGCCACCGCTCAAGTGAAAAAAAATATAAGGAGAGCTAGGCCCAATCTCAATACTCACACTTCCATCCTTGTGCCCCTCAATCAGCCATTAACGTGAATGTGTACTTGACCTTACTGTGGCACGTCCCTCCCCGCCCACTAAATGCGACGAGAAGCCCCCTCCGACATTTACCGGTCAAGATGAGCTAAAGTGCTTACACATTAATTTAAGTTGTCAGATCTTCCTTGTGATTTCTCGGTCAGGTATTTTCAGGACGCCGACATTTCTCTTCGAAGCAAGTATTTTCTTCACTCCCTCCCCACGCAATTGTGCCCAAAAAACAAAGGGAATGCACATCGCTGTCTGCTACTACATAAGTCAGAGAAAGACACCTCACGCCTCTCTCACCGAAGGTTCGGACATTATTCCTGTCACGCAGGGTAAGAATGAATTTATATGACCTTATAGTTTCAATGTTTTGTTGGCATTAATAGTAAATAATCGCGTGGACGGTTAGCTACCCGGAGCGATCGTTAGCCTTTGGCTAAAAACAACAATGGAGAATATTACCTTAGTGCAGAAACTTTTCTGGTAATTTTGGAGGGATTCAACTAGTCATGTGGTCTTCCACAAAGTTTGATCCAGCGCAGACATTCTTCGTAGTGGTTTGAGGGTTTAGAGAAGGGAATAAACCGTACATGGTTATCACTCGACGACACTCGACCGCGACTACGGCGTTTAACCATTTTTATGGATTTTTACCTTGCTTTTGGATAACCACGCAATGCATGGCCGGGAGCTAGGTCGCTATGTTTGTCCACGGCAAAACTCACGTGCCGACGCAGACATGACGTCTTGCGTCTTGATTGGTTTACTAGGTCATGCGGGCATGGTTTACGGTCAGGTCAATTGAGGGCACAAGGGTGAAAGTGCAAGTATTCTTATTATTGGGCCCTACAGTTGACATACACTTTCGGCCTTTAATTCAACAGTACAAACTGTCAAAATCATATACAGTAATCCAAAAGCACTGACTCAGTGAAATGCCCGATATCACTAATTAGGCCAGACTAGAATAGATTAATTGCATTTTGATTCATTTGAATTGGGAAAGTTGATTTGGTCATTGAACCAATTCAATTCGTAAGTCAAGGTACCGCTGTACGCCACATAAGTATGATTGTGGAGATTTGTGCTTAAACGACAACGACAGGACGTCACTCGTCCACACTTTTGCCGCCAACATTAACGACAGCTCCAGGCAGGTTGCAACAACCATCCGCCGGTCGAGTGAGTGCCGGCTCGCCCCTTTGAACACAAACGCCAATCGCTTGACGAGGCTGTCCGGGACTTTACGACAACGCTCGCTGGCGCCCTTTGATTGATGATCTCGTAGACGCATTCAGCCGGAGAGCAGAAGCTATCAGCGCACCAGCTAAGGATCGGCCAAGATCAATGCCAATGCGATCGATGCGAGCGCATGAATCAATAGGTGATTTTCTGTGGCGGTACAGCTAACGATCCAACAGGGTTACAGTTCTCCTAATTACACGGAAGGTCCTGAGTACCAACGTATTGAAGACATTGGGATGAAAAACATGATTTCAATTGTGGCTTTAGTGCATTGTGGAGATAAGAACACAGTGAGGACAGTGCAGACTGGAAAGGTCGAGATGCTTTTCTTTTAGTATCAACACTCGTCTACTGGCAAAGGGCAAGTCTTGATGTTGAAATCTACTTGACTAACTACTGGTCTAAAATACCAAACTGGGCCCAAAAACAAATACTAGTTACTACTCACAACAGTAGAATAAACAACGTTGATTCGGGGAATGTATTTCTCATACCAGTTCCAACACCTTATTTGGATTTTCACAAGAATTAAAAAAATTTCATACTGCACTGTTTTTATTTTATTTTTTTTACTTCAGCTGCCAAGACTGAATTCTGGGAAGTTCTGTAAATAGGCTCAAACACGGATAGGCAAAGTATGAATTAGTGCTGTCTTTAATGAATATTTTTTAGAAACGATTAATCTATCGATTAGTCTATTGATTAATCGACTAATGGGATTAATTTAAATTTTGCATTAAAGCGTATTACAAAAGCATTTCCCCCCCTGATTACTGTTTATTAACCAGTGATTGGTGTTTATTTCGTACTTCGTATAGTGATAAAAAAAAAAAAAGGTGGATTGATGTTGTACTTTGTTACCGGTTCGGTCATTGGTTTCTAAAGTAAAAGCAGATGTATGCAAATGTCTTATTTTGATTAACCGTGGGCAGTATTTTATTTTGAAATGGCTTGGTCAACAAACCCAAAACAGGTCACACTATCGCATAGGATACTTTAAACACAAAAGATAATTAGTCTTCTTTCATGAAGGTCTACAAAAATCAGTGATATCAGAGGATTTGGACAATTTTAAATAAAAAAATAGTTGTCGACTAATTTGATAATCGATTGGCAATTAATCGATTCATTTTGACAGCTCTGGTATGAATTAGAGTGGGCTGATTCCATTTGTGTCATTTTTAGATCAAGTGAAGAAATGAATGGAGAGAAAGAGTTTCTTTCAGATGAATACTGATCTCAATTAAGGTTTAGCACAGTGCCCTCGAGGGCCGGAATCCTGCAGGTTTTTCCTGCTCCAACGCACCCCTTCCAATGAACAGGATCGTTATCAGGATTATGCAGAGCTTGCTGATGAGCTTCAGGCGTGTTGGAGAAGGGAAACATTAAAAACCTGCAGGACTACGGCCTTTGAGGACCGAGTTTGGACACCACTGGTTTAGCATGTCCACGCCACGCCCAAGAAACCAAGCTTCACCTCCCGAAAAAATGTGAGTGTCAGTGACAGCGCATCTGCATGTTAGCATCAGTGATTGTTATTCATCATCATTCTTCATGAAATATTGACGGATTTGACCGATGTTTGGAATCAACTAATATCTGAGGAAAACCACAATTTTTATAAAAGATAAGTATCCAGAAGGAGTCATCATTTCCATATAAATCACCAAGATATAAATCCCCCAGATTTGATTGCAGCTATAAAACTTTAAATCACTTGCCAGCAAAATGACAAGTCAGTGGCTCAAATGTTTACACACCCCTGGGCTAAAGGCTCACGCTTTCAGTATATACGGAGGGAGGCAAAAAAAAAGAAGTCTGCCCTCGTATTTTCATGAATCCAGCGCCTTCGATAAATAAAACATTTCCCCACAAAAATGAAGAAAAGTTTTTGACAAACTCGTTCTTATTAGACTAAAGCAAAATTGGATGCCAAGAGCAATTTCAGGTCCATGTAACTTTGTAGCGCGGTGGTAAACCAATTCCCTTTTGGCACGGAACCCGTTAAAGTTGGTACCGTCCAATCAGAATGGCCTCGTCCTTCCATTTGGACGTCCTCCGAGAACCAGGAAGCAGTCTGCTCACTAACTGGCCAACGGGCAAACACAAAAATTCTTTATAATCCTATCAAATAATCATGTATTTCTTTAGACTTGGTGAAGCAGCATGTGGCTCATTATCCAAGGTTGTTTTTGAACGCTCCGTTCCAATTACCTGCAAATAATTCGACAATCTGCGATAACAAGGCTGCTTAAATGTAAGAACAGTCCATTGGATAGTGTGCCAGTAAAAATACGTGCTTTCTGCTTAGTTGTGTTTGTATAAGGCACAGCAGACGCTATTTACGCCGTCGGCCCCTCAATTACCCCACCAGACCGTTGCAGAAGCAACTACCAAAAAAAGTGAAAAGTCGACTTTCAAGGATGAAGTACGGATGACATTAAGTGTGGTACGAGACTAATGTGAACACGGTTAGTGGTGGTCTAACAGCACGCAGGATTTAAGTGGCTTGAGTGGAAACACTTGGGGGTGGTGCTCTAGCGTGGTAAATCGGGGGCCCGTGCAACTACGGCTACCACTTTTTAGTCGCCATACCTCGTATTGGTCGGGTCGAGTCCACGAAGCCTGGAGAGGACAAACACACAAAAACAACCACACGGTGGGGCTTTCGTAAAGGAGTCACATCCAGGGGGCGGGGCAGACTCAGTCACATGTCAACAACAGCAATAATTTTCAACATTGGGAACCAAATGTTAAATATGTAAAAAAATATATAACATTTTTTATACCAATAAAAATAAATAAATACAACTTTTTCATGTTGTGTTGAAAACGGCATCACATGATTGATTATAGTCTGCAAAATTGTCACGGTTATCGTAATGATCACAATACGGCTAATTGAATATAATCCAGAAAGTGCAGATAAACACATACAAAATATTGCAACATATTTAAATTTGACAACAAAATCAGAAACTTAATGCACTTTTTGCAGTCATGATAACAGTCACCCATTTTTCAATTATTATTATTATTTTTTTTTTTACAGTTTTTAAAAAATATATATTTTTCTCTATTTTGAGGATTATATGGTACACCCCAAAGGTTATTGTTCAATATGTTTAATAACTATACTTTATTGTTATATAAAATAACAAGATTCTTGTTCATCTGGATTTATTAGAGGTGTGATATAGGTTTATCGGGATATAAGTAATAGCTTGTGAGATGGATACTCATTGTGGATTTGGATTTGTGAAAACTAAATAAAAAGATAATTTAAAAAAAACAATAAATAAATATGACCATGACTCCCAGAGATAGTAAATACAGCAGTAGTAGTCATTTAACACAATGCCACAAAAAAATTGCCATAAGTATTAGTGGCTGGTTTCGGCAGCCTCCACGAGTACCCGATACCTTAAAATAAGGCCAGTATCGGCCCGATACGATACCTGATATCAGTACTCACCCATCCCTATACAGTAGTATCGACAATTACAATCTTGGAATGGTTCATCGTTGTCAGAAAATACACAAATTTGGTAATCATTTTGAAGAAAACTATTTGGAAAGACATTCCAAAGAAGTAAAAATCATACATACAATCAATAACATCACTATTACCCTTTCAACTCCTATTGAACGGTACTGTGCTAATACAACTAAAACGTGTCACCGCTCAGATTAGTCGCTGACAGACGACCCCCGTCGGCTTCCCTGCGTCATTGCTAGCGTCGCTGCACATTTCCAGCACTTACGTTAATTAAGTTTGCTGCACTCAGAGCGGAAAAAATAAATTACACCTGTCAAGTGTCCGTCTCGTACACTGAAAGAAATTTCATGCTGACTTTTTGATGAAGAAAAAGTGACATTTAAGTAGTGAAACTGACCAACCATCACTCAGATGGTTGTTTTTAAATAATATCTTACCCTCTTTTTTCCCTTCCACATGTACTGGTACTCATTAAAATTCTCAGAAGGATTCCCCTAAAAAAATTTTTACTATAAATTTATTAATAAACTGACGCTAAAAGGTTACTCAAGTTGTTTTCACTATTTTCTTACCACTGCAATAACTGACTCAGTATTTTAATCCTCATCAAGGTTTTTTTTGTGGTCAATTTCCTGAAATGTTATCGTCTAACAGGAGCGATTAAAAAGCAGTAAAGTCTTACTTGTACCCTTTACGATGTTAAACTGCTTGGAAATGATAGTGAAAGTGCAGGATTTCATTAGGCAAATGACACAAGTGGCTCCAGTTTTGGTTTTAATCAGGCAATACAGCGTTTAACAACGCTCAGTGTGATGCTGTACAGTCGTACGACCTCAATAATAAATGTGGCGTCTCTGACTATTATTCAAATAAGGAGGAGGTGGATTGTTTTACTGTTTTCTTTTCTTTGGTTAAATACGCAAATTGAGAATCTAGTTTTTATTTTTAATCATATATAGCGGTTCGGAAAATGGATAGATGGATAATGCATATATAGAAATTTCATAACATCCTCTACGATCAGGAAGTAAATAAGAGACTGACAACAAATACATTTTTCAAGCTTTTGAGCCTTGGTGGAGGTCTGTAGATGCTATTTTAGTTGCCTAGAAAGTATATGATATAGATAATAATAGCACACACTCTTAGGTCTTTGTTTTTTTGATTGTTTGTGTAGTAGAGAGCTAGTTAGCTAAGTTGATGCTACTAAACTGATTTCCCAAAACATTTAGATAAAAGGTAGCAATTTACGAACTTAATATATAATGTGGTTATCAAATACACTCATAACGCTGTCCTCCATTAACCAGAAAGTGCTCTGTTAGCTAACTAAGCAACAATCTTCATTTGTGTGTGCGTGTGTGTGGTTTGTCTTTGTACTTTGTACGCTAGCATGTTGGCTAGTTAGCTTCTTGCTAACTCGCCAGCAACACTATTTGTGATGTCAGAGTGGAAAAACTCTTTATATCAAATCATAATTAGTTGTGCTTATTACCACTATGTAATGAACGGCACCTGTAGAACTACAACATCACTCAAAGCCTCTGATGCTAACGTTAGCACTGACGTCCATTCTTGCTACAACATGTTTGTTTCGCATTAAGGTGATGTGCTGAATATATTGTTTTAGAATCCACAATGTATTCTGTATTATCTTTGAAGACAGCAAGTTCCAGTCTGCTAATTTAGAATGTTGAGCACATGAAATGAAATATTTACAGGCCACATCCCTCCTTGCTCTCCAATCTTACCTGCTCGCCCTCGGAGAACATCCTATTTTGGAAGCTCCATGAGATAGAGGGCGTCGGGTCACCTGAGGCCTCGCAGGTCAGGGTGACTTCCTCGTCGAACTCGGTCGCCGTCTGGTTGTTCAGGTAAGTAATCTTAGCTTGCACTAGTTGGGGAAAAAAATAAAAAATAATTATTTTCCTGTTCATTGATAACCGGCTTATGGATGGATGTTGAACTACTGAGGCGTGTATTTCAGCAGCTTCCTGAGCACAAATGAAACAAGGAGCCATGCTAAGGACATTAGCGCTAAAAAATAAACAATGTTTGCCTGAAGCCGAAGGAAAGCACGTCATAAAAAAAACAAAAATTGAAAATGCAAAAATAAATGCGAAAAAAGTAAATATATGGAAAAATATTATGCTAATAACAATGGGAAACAAAGATGGTGGTTAAAAAAAACAAAATCTAAAACAAAATCTAAAATGATATCATCTTAAATGAGTTAGTTACCCAAACATATTTCAATGTTCCAATTTCTACTGATTTACAAAAGTGATCTTTTTTTTCTTCTTCTTCTTCTTACCGAATACATTGAGACTGACTTCCTTGCTCATCTCGCCCGCCTTGTTCCTGGCTATGCAGGTGTAATCTCCTTCATCCACTTTGATGACATCTTTTATCACCAGCTCGGAGCCGTCCTCATTCAGACTGTACTTATCGCCTGACTCAAGGATGACGTTGTTGCTGCCGACCGGGGAGAAAAAAAAAGAGAGAAAATAAGAGATGAATAGGAAAGACAATCCCGACTTCCTGTCGCGAGGGAACGCGGAAAATTGATCTCTTGGCTTCGAAGAAAATAAATTTTTTGGTATTCTCATTTTGACATGTCAGGAAAAGACAGTCACCACTTTTCTGGCTTTGTACTTTGTTCATGGCACAAAAGACACAATTTGACAAAATAAGCTATACAAATACAAACAAATAAGTGCAAAGTAGGCTACTACTGGTGTTGGTAGAGCATGTTGAAACTGTTGCCTGCTGTCAAAACAAACCAAGTAGAAGAATTATTTTCCAGCGACTGAATACTAATTCCTTCATGTGCTCAGAAAGCTCAAAGAAACAAACACATTTAGACACAACGGCGTTCATAGTGTCACTTCAGCTGGCAGCTAATGGCTAACAGCTAAAGTCAAATGTATGAGGGTGCTGTCAGGAACGACTAGATGTCTTCTCTAGATATATATTTTTTCGCATTTAAAAGAGTTAAAAGTGGGTTAGAATTAAATTACAGCACACTTTTTTCCTTATGAGGCACTTTTTTTTATTTATTTTTTACACATGGCTAAAGTTCAATCAATTCTGACTGTCTGTGAGGCCATTTTGTTGTTGGCTGAGTTCTCATTTTATCTTCTAAGCAGATGCTACAGTAGGTATACAATATAATTATAGCTGTTTGTCACGAGTGTTAGCTGATGTGTTTAGGAAGTTTGTTCAAAGCACTTGTGGCTATTTGCTTGCAGCTGAGGATAACCGGTGACTGCTACACGGTTATCATAGTTAACGAAAACTAATGAAATAAAAAAACAAACATGAAAATTGTCTTTGTTTTCGTCTTATAAATATTTAGCATTAATTGTTTAATTATTAATTATCTAATTAATTGATTTAATTAAAGATTTAATTCGGTATTACTGTTCAGCCTTACAGAAGAAAGATTGACTAGTTGTTTATTACACAAGACTTATTTTGATCTTTTTTCCCCACCGTGATCTCTACAAATACCGCACATGCTAAAACCCTAAAACTAATCAACAAAAATAAAAACTAACTAAAAAAAAACGCTCCAAAAACTTCATAAAAAAAAAAAAGTCAAAACAAAAACTAACAATGATGAAAACAAAAATCTAAACTATTGTAACTGTCGAGATATCATTTTTAGTCTAATATTTGCACATGCCTGAGGCGCCACTGCCAGCTCGCTATACCAACAAACCACGAGTTGATTTCAGCGAGGCGTCCGTGATGTCAATACCAAAACAAGCGATTGCTACAAATCACCATTGCGCATTGAGGCACATGAAGCGGACATTATTTTGAAACACCACCAGTCCTGCTAAAACATCTTTACCTGCGTCTGCCAAAAAAATAAAAAAAAGTGTTTGGATGCTATCATGACAGCCTTGCCGACAGCCTTCGGGGAAAAAAAAGGGCTCGGCCCTCAGTTTTCTGCTTACGTAGCTCGCCTTCCCAACTCCCAACCTCCTGTGGCCGAGGCATCTTCATCATCATCATCCCCGACACATCAGGTGGAAAACAGGGTGAGCGAGAGCACATCCATCAACTAGCACTACCCAAAAAAAGAGGAGCCTTATTTTGTCTTCTGCAGTGGGCTGTGTTGATATAAGATACCGGATTTCTTCAAATAGTCTATTTCTAGTAAAGACTAAGACTAAAACTCTCCCTCAAATAGAGTGTTCCGATATGAACATATCCTGGCTTGCTGTAATATACGCTAGTATTTGGAAAGAGGGTGGTTTGAAGTTGATTTAATTTTGATGATTTCCTACGGGATTTTTTTTTTTCTAAATCAAATTCCCTAAAAAAAACAAAAAAAAAAACAATTCGAGTTAGCGGTTCCACTGTGTGATGTAACCTCAATTTATACGTCTGAACGCACCATCGACGATCACTAATCTACAGTATGCTAACACAGTAGTTAAATCATGATATCAGTAAATATTTGTTGTGGTGCTAATTTGAGCATGATTACGTTTTTTTCATGCCACAAACTTGCTCATTGTGCGCCGACGGAAGCCTCGTAAATAATTTATGAAATATACGATAGAAAAGTCTTTATTATTATTAGTCCTTTTGAACAAACAAAATTTTTTTTGGGGGGGGGGGGGGGGGGAGTCCATCTGGCATTTGATTTGTGTCATATTTGATACATTTGGTCACAATGCTTTAAATTCGTACATTTATTTTTCGGGTTTTACACATCAGCGCCAATTCTGGCCACTACTGGCCGCGGTCCAACACTCGCACCCCCACCCCTGCGCCCCCGAACCGCCGCTCCCGCTCATCGGCAGGAGGGCGTCTCGGCTATCTGAAATGCTTCAGACACTGAGACAGACACTACACACTCGCAGCCTCGCACCCGTCGTTGGGAACGCGCCACCGAGGGGCAGAAAGGCGGAAGCGCAAGTACTGGGACGCGGCCCACACGTCGCAAACCGGAAACGGAAACAAAGATGATGGGTGAAAACCCGGAAGTCGGAAGTCCTGCCTCCTCTGTGGCATATAGTCCATTGGGGCGATCTTGTAAGGTCGCTGGAAAAGCTAACACTGCCCTCTAATGGATTATCCGTGCATGTGTCAGATCATATACGTCAGGGTTTTAATGAGAAACCCCCGATTATACTCATGAAATAGAGGGCTCAAAATGTCTTGTATTTAATATGATACGTTTCACTTTATAGTGTTAAAAACCAGCAGCATCTCCTCCATAGTTTTGCGTAATTAATATGGATCAAGGTCATACTTACTAGGCCCATGTGACGGTGGGTTCGGGGAAGCCGTCGGCGTCGCAGGCCAAGAGGATGGAGCCACCCATGTCGGCCGTGGCGTTGACCTCAGACTGCCTGGCACGGATGGTGGGAAGGACTAAAAACACGGATCGGTCGCGAAGTGACAAAAAGGACCAATCAATTTATTGGAGTAGAATTTCTGAGCGTGATCGCAGGTCGGAAAATTCTCACCGTTAACAACGACGTTGATCGTCTTGAAGTTGATCTCTCCGGTCTCCATGACCCGCGCCTCGCAGTTGTACGAGCCCTCGTCGGTTTTCTTGATGCCGCGGATCATGAGGTGGCCGTTGGCCATCACGTTGTATCGCACTGCAACAGCAACGAAGAAAACAATCACACTGAGAGTTATTGGGTGAATTCTAAGCACTGTGATTGGCTGGCAAAGCAGTCGAGGTGGTAAACCCCTGGCCCAATGTCATCCAGATCCAGTTCAACCGCAACCAGGTTTAGATTGGGAATCTGGACATGTCAAATGGGATAGGCTCATCTAATGAGATATATACTAGCTTGTATGCACATATAGAAGCTTGTATAAACTACCTTAAATTTCTACATAATTGCTATCATTTTCCTGATAGCTGTCAAATGAAAATGCTTTTTCATTCATAGAAAAAAATTCTAAAGAAAATTGGGCATTTGATAGGACAGTAATAATCCCCATTAGTTAGCAGTGTGAACCACCAAAAGTGAACAGTAAAATGTTTACCTTAAATGAAAAGCCTTTCAGTCTTTGTAAAGCCAAAAAAGCCACGTAGAGTACAAAATTCCAACTTTAATTACTCCTCCCTCATCAAAGCAGAAAAAGAGGAGTTTTCAACGCTTGAACGAGAGGCAGTGACGGCCAAATTGAAACGGCTCAATTATGCTAGCTAATGGAGGAAGTGCTTTAAAAAGGGAGCTGCAAGCGCCTTGCCTCGCCGCCATGCGCGGCTCGACAACCTGTTGCCGCCTCTGATGAAAGCAGCCATTAACGCTACGTAATGGACTGAGCTGCACTAAGTGAAAGCAGGTGGCGTTTCTCACGCGTCACTCAGTCCGATCGACTCGCCGAGCCTTCCTCAAGGGCCAAGCGGCGTGGTGGTCTTTTTTACATTTTCGACAAATTCCGTGAGCGGTTCATTGTCGGTTTCAAATGAGCATTTTTGTTCCCGATGATGAAGCCCAATGGAAGAATTTAGCTCAACTCTTCGATGGGGTCTGGCGGGGACAATTAAGTCATCAGTTGTTGTTTTTGCTAGAAACTGGTAAACGTTTGTAAGGCTCTCAAAGGGAGGCTTTTAAAAAACGACTACACAACAAGCAGTGTACCGTTGTATGTGTAGTGTTTCTTTACAATGTGACATCACCAACTAGTACTAGCCTAGCATACAGGCAGTTAGCATGCAGGTATAATTAACCAAGACCACGAAGAAGACGATGACAAAGTAGACATCAAAGAAGAAGAAAACAACAACGAAGACGAAGAAGATGATAAAGAGGATGACAACCATGACGAAGAAGAAAAAGTTGGTGAAGAAGAAGACAACGTAGAAGGACGGTAGTCACGGTAACTTGCTTTTCGGTTAACACAACAAGGACTTACTGCACCAAAAGGCTCGTTAAACCACCTCATGTTTTTTTTTTATTTTGCTTATAATCAGCAGTTTGTGTTTCAACTGTTTACTTTCTTGTACTGCCTGACACACTGGGCTCTGGTATTCCGTTTTTTGGGGCACTCTGAATAACCGAAACGGTCTGAGTGAATCAGTGCACTTGGATTAATATTTCTGAACGGAGGGTGACGATTAGGGTCTACTGTTTATGGTCTCAGTTTTTCCCCTCCAAAATAATTGACTTTTTTTTGACTGGTTTGACTTGGGAGAAAAACAACAAGAAACCCGCAAAATAGTAAAAAAAAAATAAATAAAGTTATGGTCAAAAATGGAAACCCGCAATAGAGTGAAGTCGCAAAAACGGACCGCCAAGTAGCTCAGTTCTTTAAAAACAAATTTCCCCTCCAAAAGAATTTACATTTTTTGACTGGTCCGACTTGGAAGAAAAATACCAAGAAACCCGCAAAATAGTAAAAAAGAAATAAAGTTATGGTCAAAAATGGAAACCCGCAATAGAGTGAAGTTGCAATAAATGGGCCGCCAAGTAGGGAACACTGCATTATTTCAAAAACACAAAGAATGTCACCACATCAAAATGTTCTGAAGAAGGTTTACGGGCATGTTAAACAGAAAATACCACCTTATTTCAGTGTGTTATTCAAGAGTGATTCACATTTGTCTGCTCAAAATCAACAGCAAAAGGTGGAGGTTTGAATCCTCTCCTGCTGCTTTCTTACTAACCATCTGTGTGTCTTCCATGTATTTAATTTTTGAATCCCAACACTCAAAACTTTGAGTCAGACATGTTCACCATTCAACCAGCGTGCTGCTTCTAATATGTTCTGTGGTTGGTTCTGGGCATGTTTACCAAGCCGAATCCTTCCATTTTTCAGTGGAAAAGCTTAGAGACCCCAACTTTTAGTATCCACATTGAGGTACTGGGCGAGTTTCCTCATCCCTTCAGTCAGGTCTGAAACATGTTATCTTTTTATTAGCAGCGTCTTCCAACGCCGACAAGCGTGTCTTGGTTCAACACTGGGCAGCAGTTTGATGACTTACAGCAGGCCCATTGCAACCGGACGTCAAACCCTCACTTCATGACAGTAAATCGTTGCAAATCGTGTATGTGCTCCTTCAGCGCGTGGACATTGCGCTGGCTTTCCTCGCCTCGCTCGCGGGAAATCAACAACTGTCTAGAACCGCGGAGAAAAACATTACAATTTCAGGCTCGTGTTGAGGCTTTTCTGATGCTCTTTTCTGCTTCTTTCTTGCTGTGTTTTTGACCCATCGACAATGAAATGCGACGAGGCCAAAATCTGATCTGACTTTTCAAAACTTCCACTCGATTGCCAGAAATCACCTTCAATAATGCAGCTACAACCGTGGGTAGACCCGCTCACGTCGAGATGGATCAAAGTGACATTAAGGATACGCTCTGCGTTTCTGATAGTGACGGACGAGGCTCCCGCTCAGGTTGACGGCAATCCCAAATTCCCTCCCGACAAGAGTTCTTTTTGACACTATTCAACTCAATCTGCCAGGTAAAAAGAATCCAATATTCACATTCATGCATTATCTAGGGCATTTTAGCAGAAATGGGCTTTCTTTCTCAGTCACGGGTGGCGGAACAGGCGACTAAAAAAATCTTCTCAGATAAAGTTGGTAAGGACTATCGTTGGGAGTAGTTTTTTTTTGCTGTATTTCCATTATGTAAGACATCTGGAACATTTCACGTCTTAACATATCAATAACACAAGTCAGTGGTGACCAAATATTTGTCTTTTCTGCATCGTTTTTGCTGATTAATTTCATATATATATACATATGCATTTTTGGCTTCTGATAGTTTTTTTCATCAACTTCCTTTTTTTTTACATTATTATTAATTATTTATTCTATGACTTAATTATATCTGAAGATTTAAAAGGAAATAGCAGGCAAAAGATTCAATGATAAGCAGGCCTAATAGGATTAGTCTCCTTCATCCAACAGCTTTAAAGGCCATTAACTATGTTTAAATATCAAGCTTTGGAGTTCTGAAGTCACATTATGATTCAGAGACACTCATTTGGTAAATTAGAGCTCGGACACATAATCCGCGTTTGATATTTGTTTACCATTTAAGCAGCGAGTCCCAAATCGACTCGAATGGGTTACTAATTGTACGTAATACGTAATAGTTCAAAAAATGAATAATCTAATTTGATCTTAACAGTAACCGCAGTTCACTTATATAGCACTTTATCTGCATGAAATGTTGTCCAAAGTGCTTTACCAAGCGCTAAGCTAACCTGGAAGGGTTGGTCTCTTCGGTCCAACATCCAAGTTTACAAACTATACCAAGGTATATGTATACATTGCCTGGATGGTAAATGGTACTTCATTTATATAACACTTTTCCACCTTACAAAGCCCACAAAGCGCTTTGCATTCGACTGCTCATTCACCTCCTGATGACGCAGCATCAGGAGCAGCTGGGGGTTCGGTATTTTGCTTAAGGATACTTCGACGTGGTCACAATGGCATGGGATCAAACCCACAACCTTTGGGTTGGGAGACAATCACTCTACCACTGAGCCACGCCACCCCCAACAGATAGGCTTTATTGACTGATTGCGTAACAGTTGCAACCCCACAAAAACCGTACATACGTCACACATGTTTCCATTCATTGGATGAGAGCAGCTTGCCGTACACATGTAAGGACCATTTTAGGATTGTTATCAGGATCATCTCACCGTCTTTGTTGGCCTGGATCCTGGCGCCTTTGTGTTTCCAAATGATGAAGGGCACCGGCGAACCGACCACATCGCAGACAATGTCGGCGTCATCGCCCTCGTTGAACTCCTGCGGGCTGGGAACATTCTTGAAGGTGATTTTTTCTAAAAGGACAAACCGCAAATGTAAAAATGGGAGTCTGATTGGACCTACGCAAAATTGTAAAGTTCGGTCCACTTACGAAAGATCTTGACTTGGACCGTGGCCTGGGCCTCCTTGTCGCCGCTCTTCGCCACACACTTATAGATGCCGGCGTTGTCCACGTCGGCGTGGTAGATGGTGAGGGTGGAGGTGGTTTCGTCGTTGCGGCTCACTTGGATGTTGGGGTTGTTGGGCAGGATCTTTTCCCCATTGGGCGCGAACCAGTCTATGTCTTTAGCATCTCCAACCACTGAAGAAAAGGTACAAAGTTGGTTGAAATGCATCGGTGTCTCGGCAAGTCGATTTCAAAGTGGCTAGCGAGTATTGGGTGTTAAACCTTAGCCCCGCCCCCTTAGACACTGGTTGATGGGTTTGCCATGAATTGACATCAACCCAAATTTGGAAAAAGTACTGGCAGCGAGAGTGAAAAAGGCTATTCTCACACCTCTTTGTGTTGACAGCAATTGTGCTGATGTCACCATCTAGTTAATTTCGTGAAGCTGCAGCTGTTAATGAACGGCAGCTCAACCATTAGGCCTCTGTGCGAAAGCTGCAAATGAGAGGTTTCGGGCATTTTTCTGGGATGGAATGCTCTGCCTGTATTTTAAGAGCTTTGGAAAACTGGAACGAAAATCATTTTCCTTCCTGGAACAAAAAGTTGAGGGGAAAGTAGAACATATTCCACCAGAGCCAACAGCAATAGCTGAGGTCAAATGATAAGATTTGCTTCGGAAACAGTCCTAGCAGGAGATGACCAAAAAAACACACACGTTGGAACGCACCACGTCCGGCCGGCTCAGGTAGGATCTCTGGTGTAATAATATGCCTGACTGGTAACCAGGCACTCAGAAGCGAAGACTTTTTGGCGGCAGTATCGCAGATGACTTAGTATTTAAACAAAAATGCAGTTGGAAAAATATGAAGTGGAACCCCGACGTCTTGTCCGTTGTCAGGCGTCACCCTCCGCACGCTCGACTGACCAAGCAAATGTTTCCTTGAACGCACACGGTCTCTTGTAATCCCCCTGACGGACATCCGCCTACGAACGACTGCAGCGACCTCACGCAAATACCACACAGACGACAAATTGATACTGCAGTTTGTCCCTCACATTCAGTGGTGGGAAGTAAATTTTTCAGGTGTTTCTACGAGACTTGAATACTTTTTTTTTTTCAAATGACTCTTCATTTGCATACCAATAATTGTACCTTTAGCTCTTGACTTTATTAAAACGTCTCTGCCAATGATGACATGATGCAATGAATGCCAACAGTGACTGATTATTATTTATTGAGATCTTGGGTCCTTATTCGGTGGGGAAAACAAGGACTGCAGCGACAAAGAGGAATGTGAACAAAGGAGAATTAACGATGGAGAGAGCAAGGTATAACCCATCATCAGCCCTGTTTAAGTCAAAGCGTCTGCCAGTCAAAAATTCTCCATCTAATCTAAAAAAAGCTTTTATCAATAGCTAGTACATTTTAGAGTCTGTACTTTTTTACTTTTCCTAAGTAAAGGAGTTGCATTAGTTCTACTTTTACCAGAATATTTTTTTCAACAAATATCTATACGTCTACATCCAGCTAGCTTACCTTCGCAGAGGAAAAACTTGGATTCTCCCACGCTGATCTCCCTGTGTGTTGGAGTGACCTGCACCTGGATGGTAGCTGTGGGGGACACAATATATACACCATCAGTAAAAAAGTAAAGACACAGTCGGACGAACTTGTCTGGAAGAGGATAATCGTTGAAAAGGCTTCATAGCACAAGTCTTTTTTTTATTGCGATTATGATCAGTGCCAACACGCAACAGATTTGAAACGTTCTGGTTCTCAAAATGTTGGCATCAGTCCTGGGATAAGACTGAAAAGCAAACACACTCAGCTCTTGGTCGGGTCATTGCAAATTTGATGGACATAAATAAAAGGATGATATTGCGTGTCGATATGGGATGTGGCTTTTGCTGTTAGCATTGATTTTAGCATTAGCATTCTGAGACTATGAAGGTTTTAAAAGTCTCTCAGATTTGTCTGACACTACCACAGTTAATGGGATGAACCGAGACGGTGAACGCACCTAATTAGCATCCGGTACGACACCACAACTGGATTCTTGTGAGATATTGGACATGTTATCGTTAGCAACAGCATTTCAGAGGCAATTTGTAGCGTGGGTATTGTGACACTGAATGGTTCTTTCATCCATCTTTTCATCATTTGTCTATACCGTCTGAAATCATTAGTGTTGCGCGATGATTCTATCAGTTAATCGGCATTAAAAGTGCCTCATAAAATGTAACTGTGGGTGGAAACATGCGCACAGATTACTAAGTAGCAGGGTAGTATTGAAATTTACTATCAAAAAGTATTCATGAGCCCTTATTTAGTTGATTGATATCAAAGTGAGGCTCATCGAACTCCCTTGGAGTAGTTTTTTTGGCCGGGCGTGACCACGACTACCAGACTGCAGAGCAGACATAAACAAGCGGGCCGGGACCTCGCCGAGGAGGTGGTCTCGGTCCACTTGCTAACTCTATTATGTTGCTCGCTTGCGCGGTTATGAATGCCACCCCGACCCAAGCAAATATAAG